>NC_064931.1:39410252-40033649 GCF_023897955.1 Schistocerca gregaria | reverse complement strand
ACACTAGATCGCGTGTTATCACTATTCATACTTTGTTTAGCTAGGAAATAGATTTGGAGATACACAAGTGAAAATTCCTAATGGTGAATGTTAATATTTGCTAGATAGTGATTTGATGTGGAAGGTAGACACAGTTTAAGGCCAAAATATGACAGATACACATAGCAAATGCTAAAAAGTCGGCGCATAGATTTTTCCCATTTGAAAAAAGTACTCAAACAGGGTGTATACGACCCAGGACAACTGGGAGATCCGGGGAAAACCCTTGAATTTTTTCAGCTCGAAGAAAACTGGGACAAACCCGGGAATTTTTAATTGTTTTAGTTATTAGTTTTTTTTTCTTATTTTGACAGGTAAGAACCGATACTCTAACAAAGGATATTACTGTATCCCTCTTCTGCAGAATAATGCTGCAGCAACAAAACATGAATGAGAGAGGAAAAAAAAAACGAAAATAGAACCTAAGTCGCAAAGGAAATACACCATATACATCAATAAAACACAGTGCTCATACAAGCAGTTTGCCAACTGCAAAGTGTGTCAAGGCTTTGGGAAGACTATGCTATGCTTCCTAACAAAAAATTGCCTCCGATGAGCGTGACATCACACTTGTTTACTTTAGATTCGTTCGAGCAGTTGCAGGCGGGATACCTATGACCGTGAGCTATCAAATGAATTAAAATGCGTTCGCATAATTATGGAAGGCTAAAATAAGTTATTAGTTTCAGGTTTTATATCCACCTTTCTGACAGTCAAGCATTAATCGCCTTGCAGAACAATGGAGTTTTTTTGTTGGTTTGCTAAAGAAATTTGGCTTTTATTAATCTTTTCCGCTGGGGCAGTCAATTTATTTGAAACGAAGTGTTCAATTCCATACTATGGGCTAGTTTCAACTGTTCGCTGCATTTCAAAAGTGCATGTTTTCATCTTCTAGCACATATGGCATTACGCCATAATAAAGAACCAAACATGAGATAATACAGTACCGGTAGTCAAGAAAATTTACTTACGAATGTGCACTTGTAAGTCGAATTACGCATTTTAGTATGGTTCACGAAACACTAGATCGCGTGTTGTATCCTCTGATGTCTTGTTTCTTTTATGACATAATGTAAGATCTTTTAATGTTTTACACCTACGAACTTACGGGCTTCCTGCGTCATTGTAGCTGTGCAAGTGCGGTGATGCCTGTTTCTGGCGCTCTCTGGCAACTACTGAAACGAAACTATTTCTAACAGGTCACGGGAAAATATTGCGAATGGTCATTTTAAAAGCGTTACTTTCAAAGTAAATTTACTTTAATGCAAGATGAATTATGTGCGAGAATGTATGATGAATTTCTTAAATCACAGAGCGTTTGATTCTCATTTAAAAATCATCTTTTTGAGGACGTACTTTTAGAAAAATTTCGAGCTCAGAAGCTCAGACATTTATGTCTTTATTAAAAATTTTACTGGCACATTTGTGTGATGTACCTTAAAGTGTAACACACACAAAAAATATAAACATTATATGTGAAAGCTTAGCTTCTCTTGCAGCTTATTAATCTTTGAGGCCAATATTGTGTATGACAGCTTTTCTTTTCTTCTAGTAATGCTGTGTATGTTAATTTAAACCATTAACCTTTCCTATTTGTGTATACACGCTACTTAACAGTGATATTGCTATTGGCTGACTACATCACGTATCCTTCGCTAGATGATCTGCTGTCATCGGCTGGTGAGATCACGTGACGAGCTATGACTGGCTACAAAAGCGCATTGCAATCTTTGATTTCAATGCTTTGGAAAGTAACATGTGGCGTTTGGTGGAATTTAAATTTACTCTTTCGTAATACGAAAATATGCAACTTACATGTTGCTGCACATTAAAGATCTTAGCATTTTAATTTTTTACCTAGTTTGGTTTTTCTAAAGGTCCAGAAGTTCTATGCCGGTGTATAAAACCATAACCATCCAAAGGGTTGATAAGTTTTACTGTTCTTGTAATAATTTTAACTGGGAAATCAGGAAATTTTTTCTTCTTGTCCGTGTATACACCCTGTCAAAGAAATAAAGTGCATTGGTGTACATATTGATTAGTACTATTATGAAGGCGACAAATAACTTGTACCAAACAACCCCCCACCCCACCCAAAAAAAAGAAACCCGATGAAAAATTGTTGAATCCAGGATCGGGGGGTGTCAACTATGAGGTGGTGATACACCTATAACAGCTTAACCCTGGTAATAATGGAATACCGGGTATCCATTAGTCCTACTATCATTTCAAAAAAGTCATTACTTGGAAACTGTTGTACTGGGGTTTGTTGTGAGATGTTTAACATCTCTCAGTTCTCTCTTTCTATGCCAAAACTTCACTCTGTACTCCTCTCGTCGCTCATAGAACATGAAGGCGATATTAGAATGTACAAGTCAGCATTGCAGCAGCGACAGTTTTAATTGTCTCATTGATTTGTGCAAGAGGGGCAGCAATGTCATTGACTGGTGTTACGTACACACTACCCTTGACATACCCCAGAAAAGGAAGGCTAATGGTGTCACATCGGGAGAGCATGGAGAAGAAAGGTCCTTGACATTACCTCTCACCTTAAAGTTTTTGAAGCACCTCATTATGCTTGGGTCAGGGTGTATACGACCTGGGACAGCCGGGAGATCCGGGAAAAACCCAGGAATTTTTTCATCCAGGAGAAAACTGGGAAAAACCCGGGAATTTTTTAGAATTCTGGGAATTTTTCGTTGTATTAGTTTTCAGTTAAATTTTTGTAATTTTGACTGGTAAGAACCGATGCTCTAACAAAGGATATTACTGTATCCTGTTACTGGAGAATAATACTGCAGCATTAAAACATGAATGAAGGGGGGGGGGGGGGGGGGGGGGAGAGAAACGAAAGTAAAACTTAAATTGCAAAGGAAATGTGTCATATAAAAGAACACAGTGCACTTACAAGCGTCTGCCAACAGCAAAATGTGTCAAAGGGTTTAGGAAGACAACAAATTGCCTCCGATGAGCGTGAAGTCACAACTGTTTACATTAGATTCATTTAAGCAGTCACGAGCGCGCTCATGCACACCCACAGTTGAGTCGCATATGAGTAATACCTTCTCCCACTGCTGGCTACAGGAATGTGGCTGTTGGCTGTGTAAGTACCAGTATCTGCAACCAGCCACATGGCGAACCAGGAAAAAATTTTACTGGCGCGCCCAAGCTACTAGATTCACGCGTGCGCTGCAGGCCCGGATCTGGGAGGCACAAACCGGGGTATCTGAACCGGGTGGAAATTTCAGGGGGAGGTGGCAAATTCATATTCTTGAGGAAAAAAACCTTGTTTCACAAAGCACCTAGCATCCAGCGCACATCGCTCTATCGATTATTCATCCGATTTTGAAACGCATCCCTGCTGGTTTTTGGACATTTTTGAACACGTTCTAAGTTGATTTCTGAATGAATTACAAGTTGATTTTTGAATGCGTGCATAGTGTACATGATGGCTCTGCCAGGGGAATCCTCGTCGCATTTAGTGACGAACTTTCTTGCAGACAAAACGGGACGGGGCTATACGAGCTGAGCGGAATAAATCCAAACCAGTGAATCCCAACTACTGCTTGTTTTATGTCGTTGATTCGGTTTGCAAATGTGCAGCGTTGTTATAATTACTAGCAAAATCCATAGATTCAGACTACCAGATCGGAAATAAACGATTAACAGGACTAACAGGTAAGAAAGATTATATATATATATATATATATATAGTCTTCTTGGTGTATCCAAGAAAGTGAAATTCTGACAGAAAATTTTTGACCAGATCGCTACACTAGTCAGGGCCAGTTGTAGTCTCCAGCTAGCAGCTGCTTAAGTTCCATTCTGGGAGTTGCGCGAAAAACGCATTTTACGAACACGTAATAACGCCTAACCGGAGAATAATCGCTGGATAATTAAAGCGGTGATTGTGGCAGGGTTAGTAAAGTTAACCGGAGAATGAATTTTGACAGTGATAGGAATAGTTATAGAACTAGTGACAAGATTGTTTATTAGAACGAGGAAGGAGAAGAAACGGGGACATCAGACAAATTACGGAAGAATATGCAGATTCCAAATTCATACAGAAATTTCATTCTACTACTTTTTGGTCTAGTGCATTAGAAACTATTTCCTAACATGAAACTTTTTGACTGTAGTAGACCAAATAGGTATTTCGTATTGGTACTTCATGAATATTGTCGTACTATAAAAATGATCATTATTGCCAAAACAGTCTAGCTTATTTGGTGTGTGTTACAATTGCTGCAATATTGGAAAGGCCTATTTTGTTTTATCCAGCACACAGTGACAAAATACACTTAATCAGATCGAGAAACCACACCAGTCTTGGGTACTATTTGTAGTAACAGCTTTTTCAGTATTAGACGACGACATTTCGATTTTTCTTGTAGCAAAACGTTTGACAAACTTTGATAAGGTAATAGTTCTTTCACAGAAAGGAAAGCTGTAGCAAGATTAGAGAGAAAAATTGCTAGGACCTAAGGATTGAAGAAATGTGTACTGTCTTCGCTGGTAGATAGGCACAATAAAAAAAAAAAAAAAAAAACACAAACACACACACAAAATTTCGAGCTTTCGCAACCCATGGTTGCTTCGTTGGGAAAGAGGGAAGGAGAGGGAAAGATGAAAGGATATGGGTTTTAAGGGAAAGGGTAAGGAGTCATTCCAGTCCCGGGAGCGGAAAGACTTACCTTAGTATATATATAATAGAGGGAAACATTCCACGTATTTCCACTGTCCTGAAATAGTTTTATGGCATCCATTACAAAATATACGCGTTTGAGTTCCACAGAGCGAAATGCAGTGACGTGCGGTGTAAGAATGTTGTTTGAAGCGGCGCAGCACTGCACTTCGGCACACTTAAGACCAAATAACATGTCTTACATTTCCTCAATGATTATTGTTTTATGTATCAGACTATTAAGAAAGATGTGCACTACAAAATAAACTTATTTTGAAAAGTTATTATTTAAGTTTTTATTTTTTTTTATTTTTGGCGTTCTGATGCACGTAACAGTCTGAGTTATAGTGGGAGGGTTAGTCTCCACGTGACCCGTGTTGACATTTAGTGATTTTTCAGTTTCCGCTTCATTTATTGCTCTCACATCTAAGAAAAACAAGGTAGATTTCTATGGCTGGAAGCTATCAAGTGAATTAAAATACATTAACATAATTACAGAAGGCTAAAATATGTTAATAGTTTCAGATTTTATTTTATTTACACCTTTCTGACAGTCAAGCATTAATCGCCTTGCAGAACAATAGTTATTTTTGTCGGTTTGCTAAAGAAATTTGGCTTTTATTAAGCTTTCCTGCTGAGGCAGTAAATTTATTTGAAACAAAGTGTTTAATTCAACACTATTGGCTAGTTTCAACTGTTCACTGCATTTCAAGTGCACGTTTTCATCTTCTATTATTCCATAATAAAGAACCAAACATGAGATAATACAGTACTGGCACTCCAAAAAAATTTACGTCCCAAAAACCACACCGAAAAGCTTAATATCAGATCGAGGCCTACATCATTGGAAATCTGGAGATAAGAATGTGTGCTTTAAGGCGAACTATGCATTTTAGTGTGGTTCACGAACTACCGACACTCTAGGAGTATCCTCTGATGTCTTGTTTCTTTTATGGCATCATGTAAGAAAGATCTTTTTAATGTTTTATACGTATGAACATTGGGCTTCCTACATCACCGTAGTTGTGCAAGCGCGGTGACGCCTCTTACCTGGCGCTATCTGGAAACTGCTGAAATGAATCTATTTCTAACAGGTCGAGGGAAAATATTGCGAATTGTTGTTCGAAAAGCATTATTTTCAAAGTAAATTTCCTTTTACACAAGTTGGACTATGTGCAAGGATGTACGCTGAATTTCTTAAATCACAGAGCGTTTGCTCTTTTTTTAAAATCAACTCTTTGATGACAAGGCATTTAGAAGAATTTCAAGCCCAGAAGATAAGAGATTTATGTCTGTATTAAAAAAAGTTTACTGGCTTATTTGTGTGATGTATCTTGTGTAACATGCGCTAAACAGATCAACATTCTATGTCAAAACTTAGTTTCTCTTGTAGCTTTTAATCTTAGAGACAAATATTATGTGCAAAAGCTTTTCTTTTCTTGTAGCAACACTATGTATATAACGTAAACCATTATCTTTTCCTGTTGGTGGAATTCGAATTTATACTTTCGGAATACGAAAATATGCAGTGTACATGTTGCTGCACATCAAAGATCTTTCCAAGACTTGTTTTTTACCCCTGAGTTTCGTTTTCTAAAGTGCCGAGAAATTCTACGCTGCTGTATAAAACCATATCCATTCAAAGGGATGATAAGTATAACAGTTCAGACGGAAAGTATACTGTTACTTAACACGGAAAAAGTGTATTTTCACCCAGGAGAAAATGTATTTTTAACCAGGAGATTCAGGAAAAATCCAGGAATTTTTTTTTCTTGTCCACGTATACACCCTGTTTTGTTTGCCAGTGGTGTTCTCCCATACTGGTGTTGATGATTCTGCAGTACCATTGTCATAACTTTGCATGCAGCATACCAGACGACACATTGTGCCTTCTTCTGATCTGTCCCATTTTGACAAACCAAGGTCATGTGATGCACAACAGGTTGGATCTTGTTAGATGGATGAATGTTGAAACTGCTACTGATACTCTTGAATAAGTGAATAATTTTGGCTGTCTCAAAAGTGAAGTAGATGAAGATTCTTGAAAGACGTAGTAGGAAGGATTGCACAAGCTAAAACAACTTTCTATAAAAAGAAACTTCTGTTAGCATCCAAAACTATAAACTTTGTGCCCACAAAGTAGATTCTTGAAAAAACGATTTAACATGGGGTTGAAATGGGGTCACTGAAGAAGTCAGAAATTGTACAATAAGAAGCCTTTAAAATGTGGTGTTATACAGCAGACTGTTGTAAATTACATTCATTTATCAAGTAAAGAATGAAGAGGTCCTAGAAAGAGTCAGCGAGAAAATATATATAACCCAGCTTCGGATGAGTAAAGCTAAGTATCTATGGCCAGGTGAATTGTGTGGCATTGTGGTAATAAATTATATGCACAAACCTTCCTCGTGAATCAGTCATTTATTAGTGAAAACTGTATAAAAATCTCTACAGTAGTTCCTGAGGATAGCCTTCACACACAGACGGAAAAGCATGATGGGTGGGAAGGGGGGGGGGGGGGGGACTTCAGTTTATGAGACCTGGCCCAGCTTTGCACTAGTAGCATTAAGTATCTATGGCCAAACAACTTGTGCGGCATAGCGTATTTTGTTTATGGGCCACTGTGTAGAGTTAACAATAAATTTCAGAGAATATTTTAAGTAACTAGATATTACTACTTTCATATAATGTATGTGATGTAAACAACACACAGCACGAAAGTTGTCTGGAGGCATGCATGTTGTGTGTTCCATATTGAATTATCGTTTTGAGTGATATCTTATGGCAATGATAGTAGCACATCATGATTTAATACTTTTACAACCAATGTTATTGTATGCAAATTGTGGGTGTATATCTGTGTGAATGATTCAATATGTATTGTAGACTGGTTGTGGTGGTGCAAATAAGAGCAAAAATAAGAAAAAACATGCATGACGTACATGTGTAGCTCTGTGATGCATAGATGAGACTCATTGCTGCAGTTATTTGTTGTGGACTCTTTATGCTAGGCTCCTTCATCGTGCTGTACAAAGATTGTGTCCACATCTAGGTTTGATTCAAAGAACGCAGAAAGCTGAAAGTTTAGTCATCTACTGGTTTGCTGAAAGAATGTTCTGCATGTAAACAAAGCAAAGTTCCTGGAGTTGTTTTTCATAAAAGATTTTACTTGTAGAATAAAAAAAAACCACCACTTATTTTGATTTGGACGTTTTTTTACTGTGCAGTTGTTCTCAGATTATCGAAATGGAAATTATTGGTTAAATATATTTGATTATTTCAAATTCTAAGTCTCATGTCACAGCCTGATGGTGAAGTAGTTATGGTGTCGTTAGTGATCCTATTTATTATGATACTTCAAAGTTGAGTAACTTATTGCCCTTTGTTCGAAGAATCTGCAGTGAATTAATAGTGCAGATTGTAATTACTAATCTGAAGGAATCCGAAATTGGCGATCTGAAATTGTCATCGTGTTTCGAAATGTGTATATCCACAACTTGAGAGGTGAATGCTAGATGAAAAGGAAGAGTGGAAAAAAAAAAGGATCCACCTGGGATTTGATGCCACAATCTTTTGGTTTCCAGACACACACTTGACCTCTAGACCACAACACTTATGCGAATTAGTTTATACATCAAAACCTTCCTTGTGAATAAGTTTATCTATTAGTCAAAACCAGATCAAAATCCCTACAGCAGTTCCTTAGATATGCCTTCATATACAGATGGATGTGAACAAGTAACTTCAAAATTATTTTTCAGAATAATTTGTACTTAATAAGTGATCACTACTGTTCCAAAGTGTTTCACAGTTTGAATGCTGTGTAGATCTGCAAGTAAACAAATCCTCCGCCTATTTCTGGTGTCACAATGTGGAATCCAGTTGGTGAAGAATGTAATGTCTGTTGCAGGGAAGTCTTCACAGAGTTTTCTTGCTTGTTTGATCTCAGGAGTAACTGGGTTTTAATTCGTTGTCAGACACCCTAATGTACGTCATCTGCACTTTCTCAGAGTCATTTAAAGGTGAAGTCCCATATGGTTATTTTCAAAAGCTCACAGCCAATTACCTTCTTTACCCTTGTCCAGTCAAAGTTTGTACACCTTCTCTAGTAGTCTTCTCAGCTATGTAACATTTAACCCCAGCTTTCTTTCCAGTATTGATGTTCCTGTATATTTGTACTCTATGGAGAGTATATATCCATAGCTCAATCTAAATTTCTGAAATTAAATTTTTCTTCAGCTTTGTTTACCTAAGTACTCAAATCAGATGTTACTGAAAGGTTGAGAATTTATTCACACTATCTGATGTTTTTCTTTTTTTTTAATCCAAGGCTGCTTGATTTAAGGTGCTTTCCAGGGGATTATCAAAAGAAATTTCTACAAAATAAATTTAATGCTCTTCACGTGGTGTTGTAAGGTGCCATGCCTTTCTCTTTCCTTTGACTTCTGTCTATGTTTTGTTTGTGTGTGATTTCGTGACACACATTATGTGTCACACTATTCTTCATATTTTACCAAAGGCATCATGAATAATTTCATTATTTAAGTTGCTTTTAACACACTGGACTTGCATTCAAGAGGACGATGGTTCAAATCCCTGTCTGGTCATCCAGATTTAGGTTTTCTGTAATTTACTTAAATCACTCCAGTCAAATTTCAGGATGGTTTCTTTGAAAGGGCATGGCTGATTTCCTTCCTCATCCTTGAATCACTGCAAGCTTGTGCTCAGTGTCTAAGCCCTGACATTCCTTTCTTCCTTCCGTCCTTGAAGTTGCTCGTTAAAAAAACCCTGAGCCATTCCCACTGGAGTAGTATTGCGTGCTGATAATTTGAGTCACAACACAAACCGCTGCTCTTGTGTGATGTGTAGACTACATGTAATCAGTTAAAAAAGTGTATTCTCTCTCTCTCTCTCTCTCTCTCTCTCTCTCTCTCTCTCTCTCTCTCTAGCAATGGACAACTTCATCTATAATTTGTATTTATACATGCTGCCACATGTTATGTTGACCTATTATTTTCACTTTTTATTCCACCACTATGAACACAAGGGGAAAAGTTTTGTGCCCACCAATGAATGACTGTTTCATAGTCTTAGATGCATTTATGTATCAACATTAGTCACTATTTAGATCAGTTTTTCCCTTGTTTTTCAAGTCAGCGGATACCACCCTCTAAAGTATTATTTTCAAAGGTCTGCAAAATAACCATCTGTGGCTGTTATATCTTCATTGGACCCAGCACATTTTCCAGCCACTAATTTTTTTGTATGCGAGAATAGGTGTATTGCAGTACAGCCAGAAAGATTTTACCAGATCCTGAGGGTTTAAACGGTTGAAATGTTCCCAAGGCTCACTAGATTTTTTGAATTCAACACTTTCTCTGGCAAATTAACAGTTCTCCCCCTTTTTCCTGTAAACCAGATCATCTCGGGGTCTGAATCTTGGTCTGTGATATCTGCCAGAGTGCATTGAGGGAAGTCAAACCGAAGGAACATACCCAGCATCTTGTGCGCTGTCCTTATATACAAAGGCTATCCTCTTTCCTTAGAGTGACTCCTGATTGTTTGCTATTGTAGTGAGGATTTTATGAAGTCTCATGCATGTAACTGTCCTTCCACCTCCTCACAGTAGGCTTTCTATGGTGATATTTTCGCTTGCTTATTCGAAAGGTTGTGTTTGGGAAGGACCGTATTTTGTCCATTGTCCTTTCCTTCTTGCAGTGTTAAGCAGTAGTCTTACTGTTTTCCTTTGCAATTCCAGGATATTGTTCCATTGATGGACATAGGACAGTTTTCTGAGTGTAAGGTCATGATGGCAGATGTCACTTTGATGTGTTTAGACCTTTCCTACATGAGCCTCAGTCTATTTCCCTAAAATTCCTGTGGGCCGTAGCCTGTTCAACACCTATTTCAACCTTTTAACTTGATATACATGTGGTCAGATAAAGATGGCTCCATTGTCAGATGACATTGTTTGACATTACTATCCATTAAGACAGAGCCAAAAGTTATGTCATTCATTACTTATGTTCATCAAGATAGGTTACCTACCTCTACTCAGTATCTCCAGGTTAGTCTTGAGTAAATAATCTACTGTTGCTGTCAGTGCTTTCACACACCAGGTTGTGGGCATTGACATCACAATCAGGCAATCATACATCTGTGAACAGTTGTCTGCCACTCCTCTCATTTCCCAGGGAGGAGGAGTACTTTCCTCATAAGAAGGGTAATTTGAGGCTAGTGCAAGTTCTCTCACGTTATGTGCTTTCCACTACTTCATCCTGATGGTTAATAAGTCTCTGGAACAAAAGTCCATCTTCAGCACAAATTAAATTACATTCTTAACTTAAATTCATGTTCTGAAGTTCTTTAGATTTCTAGCAGAAATCAGTCTACCCTTAGTCCCTCAGAGGCCTGAAATGCCTCCTTTATATAAATAGGGTTCCTGGGTCAGAGAGACACCTCTTCCTGTCTTCCCAGAGGATGACACAGGGTGGCAGTTTCCACCTTACTGGGTTGCATGTTTAACTGTAGTACTTGCAGCCACCGACTTAATGCCATGGTTGCTTCAGATTTCTTTGATTACCCTGACAGAAATCTGCAAGAATGCTAAGTACAGTTTTAGGCCCTGTTCTCACATAACCCTCAGTTATTCTTCACAAACTTCCCCCATGAGGATTTGACCTCCAATACAACCCTTTGGTTGATTACCCTCCAGTCCTCCGTTGAAACCACCTGGTTTTGCACCCATACCTGCTCAGAGTCTTGCAGGAGCATCATAGTATATTGCTTAATATAGTTCAGATCAAAGTTAAATGTAATTCCTTTTAATCACATAGATTGTGGCATATGAAAGGCTCACTGTATGGCTCCATTTTCATAAATGTTGTGGGACAATGAGAGAGTGACTGGCCTCTGCAGGCAATCAGTTTACATGGAGGTTAGTACTTCCATCTTTCTGACCTGACCTGTATCATAACCTATGGTACTGGATTTGAGTTAAATACAAATAATGGGATAAGCAAAGATGAGTCGCAGAATGCTGAATGTGTCCTGCAGTAGATAGGAACATTAACAATAATTGTTCTATGCTTAAAAACTTACTTTATCGTTCAGGCAACATAGTTATATAGATTGTAACAATATTGTTACATTTCATCCTGTATTTTTCATTGTTAGGTTTATAGATAAATTGTTTTACTGTTTAGAGTTGAGTGATGCTCAGAATCCTTAGAGTATAAAACTGTAACCTACACATTAATGACACATCGTAAATTTCAAATTGGGAAATCAAGTTTTCTGCTCCCATTTAACATCAAACTTACCAAACCAAAGACAGGTCTACCGTTGTCACACATTTGACTCTTACAGACATTATACAGGGTGTCCGAAAAGTCTTTCACTGATTACATAAATTGATAACTCAGGTTAGAAGCAAGATACAAATATGAAACTGGTGTCTTAATTGTTTACAGACTATCAAAGTTTTTTTCACACATCAGTAAGCTTCCACATGAGCACCCTTGGTAGCACGCAGCACATCTAGGCGATATTCAGTTTCCGTCCACACATTAGCCAACATCACTGGAGGGATCGATTCAACAACTGTGGTTATCCGTTGCCGCAGGGTTTCAAGATCTGGTACACGTGTTTGGTAGACCTCGCCCTTGACATAACCCCATAAAAATAAGTGTAATGGGGTTATGTCAGGAGAGCATGGAGGCCAAACCGTTGGCCCATCACGACCAATCCATCGCCCAGGAAAGGTCATATCGAGATAGGCACAGACGTCCAAACCCCAATGAGGCGGTGCATCGTCTTGCTGAAACAAGACATCGTGGTGATACTGGAGCAGCTAAGGGACAGCATACAGTTGCAACATATCCAGATACACTGCAGATGTGATGGTAGTGTCAGCGAAGAAGAATGGCCTTATAATTCAATCGTGCAGTAGCGCGCACCAAACATTCACCTTTGGACTGCCTCTAGTGCACTCCATGACCTCACCAGGGGTTGTGAACCCCAAATGTGCACATTATGGCGATTCACTACTCCACTGACAAAAAAAAGGTTGCTTCGTTGGAAAAGACAATTCGTCTGAGATAACCATCATCGTCCTCAATACGTGATAGCATTTCGCGTGTACTGTCATTCGGCGACAAAGCCTGAACTATTTGCACTTTGTATGCATGAAACAAAAAACGTTTGTGTAAAATGTCATGGAGAGAGCTTTTTGGTGTCTGTAATTCATGTGAGGCCCTGCGCACAGATTTCTTCGGACTTCGCTGAAAAGACTTCCTTATAGCTTTACCCTGTCTGCTGAGGTTCTTGGTCGACCAGACCTCGGAAGGTCAGCAACCGATCCGGTGTTCTTGAACCTCTTATACCAGGCTTTAATGCTCTTGACATCAGGTGGATACCTTCCAAATGTTGTCTGGAAGTGTGTCTGCTCTGTGGTTGGTGATCGTCTCTCATGGTACTACAGGACACACTGTGCCTTCTCCTGATTGGTTAACATGGCTTCTTGGGCACTGCACCTCATCCACTATTTATGTACTGCGAACCTAAAACAGAAAAAAATATTTTGATAGTTGTAAACAATTCGGCGCAAGTTTCATATTTATATCTTACGTCTAGCCTGAGTTATTAATTTATGTAATCAGGGAAAGACTTTTCGGGCACCCTGTATTTCTCTCTCTGACATGTGGAGATGTAAGTTTATTACACATTAGTCCATATCTAATGTCTTGTCACAACTCACATTGGCCACCGAAGAATTTAAGTAGTTAGAAGGATATGAGTTTATGACAATCAGAGAATATTTGTTAGGTAGAGTTTTTCTGTCTTGGAAACTATGCCTCGTGTGAAATACAGCAGACGAAATCTTTCTTTCCCTTTTTTTTTTGTTGTTGAATGGGAGTGACTCTTCAGATTATCCATAAAAAAACAATGGTGGTGTTGTAGATGGCAGGGAGGAGATTAAAGAGTATTAAAAGTCAAACCTGGAGCACTTAATCTGTTGCATTGAAGACATATATTATGCGGATGTCAAAATTAGAAGCTGTAAATGATGCCAGCTTAAACTAGGTGATCTGTTGATAAAACCTCTTCAGCTATTATGACAGTTGTTTTTATTGACAGAAAACTTTTATAAACAGGTTTTATAGAGACTACTAACAGTTATATTTCATTGTTATCATGCTTAAATTATTTCTGCAACATGTTATGATATATGTACTCAGTGGTAGGCTAAAATGACTGTACGACAACACTGAACACATATCTGGGGATGTTATGCATATATTAATTATTTGAGGGGGTGGGGGAGAGGGACAGATAATTATGACTAGCAGTGGTCTCTAGAAAAACCACTTTATAAAATTGAGAGGAACAGCCAATATGGCTGTAAATTGGCAGAGAACTACTTAGTGTTATTTCTGTACCTCTTAGTGATCACGTATTGGAGCACAATATGTAAGGCACAATGAGTGTGTTAAATTTTGAGTGGGAGCTTTATGTAACTTTGTATTGTTGATGTAGTCATTATTTTTCTGCAGCACTGTACAACACTGCTTAAAATAACATCACCTCTAGCAAATTTGTGTATAATGTGTTAAATATGAGATCCTGAAGGTGACATGATGAAGTAGTTTTGAGACAGAATGTTTCCAGCCACACACAAAAATAACATAACTTTCCAAATGTGCATTATTTTACTCCTTTGGTTTGACAGTAATAACTCAATATTGATTTCATTGTATTGTAGCTCTGCTTTTGGTAAACATTTCTTATGCCATTGCTGCTACACAGTTCAGTTAGATCAGGGCCGGCCAGAAATTTTGTACACGTGCGGTGCTCTTGCTCACGTGCAACTTCTGGGTCACAGTGTGCACGCCGTAATCAGCATTCATGTAGTGCATGTTTCTACGCACAGATGTCGCTTTATCCTCTTGCTGGGATACTCTGTACCGGCGCATTCTAGTGCTCTTTCCACACCTTGCAAGTCAACCATGGGAAAATATTTTGCATATTAAACATTTAAAATACTGTCACAGTGTACTCATTGAGATGTCTACTTTTATGTTAACAGTTTAACCCAGTAAGACAAGTACTACAGGTAACAACAGTGGATTTTTATTAAGGCAGCTTGACTGACGGCACCCAAATACACATAATGTTTTAGATCTAGTATTTAAGAAAGAGAGCACTTAGCGACTTCCAATGAACCTTATTCATGATTTCAAATAACATTAAACTAATGCAAGGTTTCCTATAACTAATTCTCCGTGCCCTCAGTTACACCCACATAATTTCTGTCTCACTGACCTCTGAACGGAATGATAACCGCAGACCTCTCGATGATCACCTGTTATTTCAATACCATTATTGCTATATCTTTCACCAGTTCCGTCTGAAATCTGCACAATAACCAACAATTAGATGAATGTTATGTTTTATCGACTTCAGCTGATTGTAGCCCTTCATACATTAAAAAAACTTTAAATGTAAGTATACATTGGATCAATCGGTTTAATGACAAATTTTCCTGATAAATAATGTAACATGGAGCAGAATGAGGCAATAATGCACAGTTAGTGAACAATAATTTTTAATTATGAAAGGAATAAATCCAAATTATTATTCGGCGGCACAGCAAACACTGTGAGTTTTCACCAATGGCTACAAAAAAAAATTGCAGTTCCCCGTCATTTTTAAATGACTGAGAACATAGATCTCCCGTCCTTTGCTTTTTCACAGTACCTGCAATTTCTCAGTACTTCTCTGTTAAGGTTATGGTCACCAGGGGTAAACGAGACTGTGTATGTTGCGCTCTTGCTTGTACCACATAAACAGGGAAGTGGAGCCGCCGCCATACATTTAGGACACGTCTAATAACAGATGTCGCTGTCGCACATGTGCAGCACTTCCGTACGTCTGCACACTGTGCAGCGTTTGGCCGGCCCTGAGTTAGATGATGTGATTCAAGATCAGTTTTCAGACAGACATTGACCGGAGGAAGAGAAACTGAGCTATTAATTGCAGTGCACACATTCTGAGATGCTATTCAGTTCAAGGTCTAGTTGCATTCATAAATAATGAGTATGTAGCAATTGCTAAAATATGTAAATATGTCCACAAGTAATAAGTAAACAGAAGCATAAAGTTTCAAAATGTCACTTATACACAAATCAAAAAAAGTTTTGCATCATCTTGGTTTAGAGAGTTCCGGAACATGTACAGAAAATTGAGATAGAGATGAACATAAACATCATTTCCGCCATTTTTATTGCTCATGGAAACCACACAGTGCATATTGTACCACCATACAACAAGATCTTCAGAGGTGGTGGTCCAGATTGCTGTGCACACCAGTACCTCTAATACCCAGTAGCATGTCCTCTCAGATTGATGCATACCTGTATTCATCATGGAATACTATCCACAAGTTCATGAAGGTACTGTTGGTCCAGATTGTCCCACCACTCAATGGTAATTCGGCGTAGTTCCCTCAGAGTGGTTGGTGGGTCACATCATTCATAAACAGCCCTTTTCAATCTATCGCAGGCATGTTCGATAGGGTTCATGTCTGGAGGACATGCTGGTCACTCTAGTTGAGCGATGTTATTATCCTGAAGAAAGTCATTCACAAGATGTGCACAATAAGAGTGCGAATTGTAGTCCATGAAGACAAATGCCTCACCAATATGCTGCCGATATCGTTGCACTATTGGTCGGAGGATGGCATTCACGTATCATACAGCCATTACGGCGCCTTCCATGACCACCAGCGGTGTACATCGGCCCCACATAATGCCACCCCAAAACAGCAGGGAACACCTACCTTGCTGCACTAGCTGGACAGTGTGTCTGAGGCATTCAGCCTGACTGGGTTGCCTCCAAACACGTCTCCGACGATTGTCTGGTTGAAGGCATATGCGGCATTCGTGGGTAAAGAGAACTTGATGCTAATCCTGAGCAGTCCATTTGGTATGTTGTTGGGCCCATCTGTACCGTGCTGCATAGTGTTGTGGTTGCAAATATGGATCTCACTGTGGACGTCGGGAGTGAAGCTGCACATCATGCAGCCTATTGCGCACAGTTTGTAGTAACACAACGTCCAGTGGCTGCACAAAAAGCATTATTCAACATGGTGGCTTGCTGTCAGGGATCCTCCGAGCCATAATCCATAGGTAGCGGTCATCCAATGCAGTGGTAGCTCTTGGGCAGCCTGAGTGAGGCATTGAGAGCCCTTCCTGGCACAAAGTAACAACACGGGCGCCATCGAACTGCGGTATTGACCGTCTAGGCATGGTTGAACTACAGACAGTACGAGCTGTGTACTTACTTCCTGGTGGAATGACTGGAACTGACGGCTGTTAGACCACCTGCGTCTAATAGGCACTACACATGCGTGGTTGTTTATGTTTTTGGCTGGGTTTAGTGACATCTCTGAACAGTCAAAGGGATTGCCTGTGGTACAATATCCACAGTCAACGTCTATCGTCCAGAGTTCTGGGAACTGGGTTGATGCAAAACTTTTTTTGATGTGTGTATATTGCAGTGCTATAGTGCCATTGTACTATGAAACAACTGCTGTAAACTCTCTTAAACGCAAAAAGTGTTTTGTAATAGAAGTAGTCCTTGATGAATGAGATTTTGTTGAATGGTACAAATACAGCCTGAATGTATTGTTGGGTGAAATGTCTAGGTTGACACAGGATCTCCTGCTGCATCTTGATGCATTTTTTGTATGCTTTTATGGCATTATTAACAATTGCTATAATCTGCTTGTTGTTTGACTTCACGAGGGCATCCCCATGACATAATAGTGGTGTAATTGGTATTAGTCACACTGAATTACTACCCTAACTTGGCTTTAAATAACTCCCCTAGACAGATGTTATGCTCATTAATAATAGACAAGGTCAAGTCCATTATTATTGTTAGTGGGTTCGAAACTATAATTGTTCCATTTCAATGCTGTAGCTCATTGTGCATCTTCCATTATCTGTAAATGCAGAGGCTTCAAACACAAGAACCTTAAATTTTCAGTCGTATAGTTTTTCTTTCGCATTCTAGATATTGTCTTTGGAGGAGGTGGAAGTTGCTGGTCTTTTTTTTTTTTTTTTTTTTTTTTTTTTTTTTTTTTTTTTTTTTTTTTTTTTTTTTTTTTACATCTTGAGTTAGTTTTCAGAATGCCTTTGTTTTTCATTTATGGATAAGATTTATGGAATTGTTTTTATATACTGATTCGAGTGCCTATAATGTCTGGTACTGAAACATCTAGAAACATTTCACACTTGAAAAGTTATTTGTGGTCATCAGTTATTACTCAAATTACTTGCTAGGGGAATATTTTTAATACTAATTTTTAAACTGTAGAGAATTTGTTTTGTTTCACACATTCATTGTGAATGTTTTGATACATTAACTGTAAATGTTGTTTTCCATTCTCTTTAGGTTTTAGGTTCTGGCACAAAATTGTAGCAGCTTGTTGAGAGACCATTACTGTGTGTGTCCCGTATATACCGCAAAAATTCATAATGTCTGTCCAGGGATCAAAGAAAAAGGTATTACATTTTTATCTACTGCATTTTTTTTATGGATGTGTATTTGGCATTGCTATTAATTCATGTGATGTTATGCTTTTGTTGCGTAGAATGTAAAGCCATTGACAACCATTGTCTCTTTTACAAGGAAAAAAATGTATACAGTAGCCTTCAGATGGCCTTCGTGCTTTCAGGCATGAATAAGAAGTAATGTATCTGCAATAAAGTGAGTTATGTTCGTTAAAAAGTGAGTTATGTTCGTTAAGTTCACACTTGCTCATAGAAACAGTAAATCTTTATCACAAGCCAAGAGTGTGCACTGAGATTCTCCACTGTTCATGCATATAGTTTTACTAGTAGATGATGATATTTTATCATATAACGTGCACATGGGTACTTAGTTGAGTGATATCATTTTTATACAAGGTGTACAACTTTGCTTCGGCCATTTTTTCCCCCAAAATTTGAGGCTTTAATGAAACAAATTGGTTACACATGTATCATTCAAAGTATTTTCCATCACTGGCCACTACTTTCTTCCACCTTTCAGGCACTGTACGAATCCTGCGTCGAGAAAATGTTCATCTTTTGAAGCAATCCACGAATCAATCCAATTTGTGACTACTTTATTGAGATCGAAAGTGTTGGTCAGCCAGGCCATGTGCCATTGATCTAAACAGGTGATAGTCAGAGGGAGCAATGTCTGGAGAATGCGGCAGGTGAGATAGGACTTCCCATTTTAACGTTTCCAAGTACATTTTGACCTCTCTTCCAACGTGGGGTTCAGCGTCTTCATGCCTCAAAATCACTTTATCGTGCTTCTTGCTGTATTGCAGCCGTTTGTCTTTTAATGCTCAAACACATTAATTGCTTTCGATAACACCTGTGATTGTTTCACTTGTTTTTAATTCCTTGTAGTACACGATGCCAAGCTGGTCCCACCAAATGCAGAGCATGTTCTTGGAGCCATGAATGTTCGGTTAGGCTTCGACATGGAAGTGTGGCTGGGATATCTGCATGATTTTTTGTGTTTAGGGTTATCTTAATGAACCCATTTTTTGTCCCCAGTCACAGTGCGATGCAGAAATCTCTTCCGTTTTTGCCTCTGAAGCAACTGTTCACAAACATACAAATGCCGTTCAATGTTTCTCGGTTTCAGCTTACACGGGACCCAAGTTCTTTCTTTCTGAATCGTGCTCATAGGCTTGAGACATTTTGAAATGGCTTGCTATTTCACTCTCACCAATCGTGCCAATTCTTCTCGAGTTTGACGCGAGTCTTCACTTGGCAATGTCTTCAATTCTGCTTCTTCGAAATCATTCTCTCTTCCACCACTATGCCGGTCTACAACGTTAAAATTGCTATTCTTGAAGCATTGAAACCACTCGAGACATGTTCATTCACTAATAGCGTCCTTACCATATGTACTTTTTTCAAAGCTATCAACATATTTTCTACCATAGCTTTGAAATCTGGGTGTTTCCTACTCCCCAAGAAATTGTCGACCACATTCTTAAATCCTGTCGAAGCCAGTCATTCTTCTTCTGTTAGTGCATTTGCAAATACTTCATTTTTCATCAAACTTCTAATGTTTGGTTCCACAAATATTCCTCCTTTAAGTGTAGCCTCAGACAGAAAAGAAAATTTGGAACTTACGTACTTAAAACAATCACCACCTTTAGGCAGTATATAGACAAAGTGTTTCATGATTCCCAGTTTAATATGAAGAGGTGCCAGGATGATTTTCTCTCATTTCACCAGAGATTCTCTCATCACATTTCCTCCCCCCCCCCCCCTCCCCCAGATTCATTGTTGTTCTGGTAGACTATTCTATTCTACTCCGATGTGATTCACAGGGACAAGAAATGAATTCCCAGGGCTTTCAGATCTACACACCCCATTGGTATTTCAAATACTTTAATGCCTTAAGCAGGATTTCCATATTTTAATAGGTTTCTTTTAAGTGCACAGAATATGCTACTAGCATGGAGTCATACATATTTCCAGTGCATAGAAGTACGGCTGTGAGACTTCCTTTGTTAGGCTCTGTAAATACTCTCCATTCATTCTTGATGTATGTAACACCATATCTTGATAACACACCTTCAGTGCTCTTACAGTAAAGGGAGCCTTCTGTTGTGAAATACTCGCAAAATTGCAATTCTCTTAATCGAAACCGGTAGAATGCTGCGCCTGGGGTACGCAAATGGTTTTTCCTTTGAGACCCCAAAACTTGTGCTGCTTCTTTTGAGAGACCCAGATCTCTTACCAACTCATTCAGTTCTTACTGTGTAAACTCTTCAGCTTGTTAAGCTTGTCCTTTTGTCAGTGTGGAGTTGTCATCAGGATCTGAAGTTTCACGGGGGGGGGGGGGGATGATGATGATGATGATGATGATGATGATGATGATGATGATGATGATGATGAAGAACAACAACATCAAGGAGGAGGTTCTAAAGTAGTAGCCTCTGGAATGTTAGGACCATGTAGTATGGATGTTATAACTGATTTTAGGTTTGGATAAATAATTCCTTTCATACTGTTCTTGTTATGCCTGCCAACTTTCACCATATAAAAATAGCAACCATCTACATGGTTTTCCTACCGTACCTTTGGAGTCCCAAATGGCAAAGATTTCTATTTGCCTTGTGTCCATTTCCTCAAACCCTCAACACATGTATGACAAACAGCATGTGGAGCAAAAGTTTTATCCTGGTCTCCTAACTTAATACTGAAATATGACAGGTATGCTTTTTTTACAAACGAGGTGAATTGTGTGGGAAATTTAAAAATAGAAAACTTTAGGAATTATGTAAAAACTGTTGTGTTAGAAGAAAACAGATTACATTTCTGTAAAGAGCATTAAAAAGCCACCGTAAGTGATCCACTTTCATGTAAAACGCCGAAACATTGCAGCCCTGTGTAGTCTAAGTTCTCAATTGGTACCAAAGATTCTGGTTGATGAATTGTACATAGTCAAAATGTTAACTCGTAGGATCTTTACAAAATTAGTAGTAAAAGCCATTCTGGGTGATAATGTTGAAAATCAATGAGTACAGTTAAGACTTCTTGTTTTATTTATTTAGCATTGAATGAAGCTAGTTCCACCACTGATGACAAATTAGAAACAAGCAACAATGGAAACGTGAATTCAGCTTCATAAAAGTAGCCAACAGCACATTAGACATTTGCTCAGTTAATGCTGAAGTTGTTTGCCAGGGCCGATGATAGTCTAGCACTGCACAAAAATTGAGGAAAAAATCACAACAAAATACTTGCTGTGTAATGGGTACTTTCTGCTCCTTGTAATTTTCATTTTCATCATGAGTGCACATACTGAATGAATTTGAGAAATATTAATCTAACTTGGTATTAATTTCTGTCAGACTATTTCCTAATGATCAGTATGATATAGTTACTGTTTCCTTTTCTGCACGATTATTAGACACCTCATTTTGTGATACATTTGAATATAGGTCCAAATTCTGCCTCAAATTGGAAAGTGTGAAATTACCCAAGAAATTCTATTTCAAAGCAAACTGCATCCTGATGAACCATTTTATCAGAGATAATTTGAAACAGTTCAGTTTTCTTCATACAAGATATCAAAAATTGAACAAATTTTCAGTCACTGGTATTGGATATCTTCTGGTGAAGCCCAGTTTGGAAAGATAATATGTGTAAGAATATCTTTGTAACATAGAAAGTGCAGGAATGCAATGATTTATTTATGTGCTCGATGCTCTGATGCTATGTCAGTTGTGGGTGGTTGAATGGTGTCTAGTGTAATTCAGCATAGGATTCAGCTGTGGGGCCTAGCATCTTAGAACAGATGAACACACATATGCCTTGTATCTAAAAGTTCAAAAGTTGGAAATTTGAATATGGCAGTTTTAGGTGACAGGTGTGTTGAACTGTGCTTGTCTCAGATACCGGCAAACGTCAATCTTGAACTACCTCATTTGCGACACTGCCAGCCTATGCCATTAACTGCACAGTAGCCATTACCAATTGTTTTATTCTGTGCTTGTTATTTTCCTTTCTTATTTTGAAATGAGTGAAAAGACTAGTTGTGGTCCACCGTGGAGTTAGATTATGTCCTTCACGACACCAGAAGCGATTGGCGATCCCTGTGACAATATAATGACCATGCTTACACTCATGACTGACTGATGGTGTATAGTGTCTACACTCTGCTCTGTAACAACCAGAAAACAAAACCTGTCACCATATTTTGACAATGCCAAAAGTCTTAATGTGCAAATAGTTATTTTCGGCTCTTCTTGTATGCTAAGTACTTTGTTGGTTCTATGTGTAGTGTTGTCTATGGGTCGGATGGCTATGAATGGCCACTATAAGTCGAAGTCAGTATTCTGCCAATTTTTTAATTATCTAATTGGGTGGGAAAGGGAAAGTAAAGAAACACCTTAAACCATAGAAGCACTCTGTTTTTTGGCGGGAAAATTCTGCTGATTCCCACCAATCAATCATTTGTTGCTAGCCAGTAGAAGAAAACAAAAAGACCATTTCAGTAAAAAAAAAAACTTGAATTTTTTGCAAAACCAAACACGTTCATATCATATACACTAAAATGTTCCTGTTCTCGTGATGATGTGAATGCACAAAAAGTCTTACATCCGCAGACAAAAATCTAAACTTCTGGTAACGAGTGGCACATGACATAGGTAAGTTCTTGAGACCGTTACATTTGTTAAACAATTTTGATGATTGTCAGCAGCCACTCTTTCACCCATCTGACAAAGTTCAAAAACAATCAGCACTTCTGATCCAATCTTAAAAGCCATACAGCAATAAATTGTGCTGTTATTAAATCCAAGATTCAAACACTGGATTGGAAAACATAAGCTGCTAACAGCCAGTGCACCACCTCCAACTGGTTCTTTGCAACGTCTGCTTAAAATTTCTACAAAGAAGAAACAATAACAGTCAAAAGTTATGTAGGTTAATAGTCATAGTAAAATTCAAACACTTCCAGTTTCCAGGGGAACAAAATGCAATTAATTCATTTTCATTAAATCACAAAAAAGGATGTGTTTTCTGTCAACACTCCCTCTATATTCTACTTCAGTGCTCCCACCAACCAGTCATAAACACATGAACTAACCTGCATTACTTGCCTGAAAAAAATTGGAAAAACAACTGAACAGAAATTTTCAATATCTCGTAAGCTTTTTACGAGAAAACTAAAGCTGATCATCACAGTCAACTACTGCTGTATCGTTCAAACAAAACACAACCAGGACAAAAGCACCACAGCTTCAAAGATGATAGTTGGTGCCAGAACTATATAAATTTGTCTCTTGCCCAAGTTCCACCAGTGCCACAGGCGGCACTGAGGGCGAAGATAACGACTTCGCCTTGGCCAATTGCCGGCTGAGTACAATCCTCCAATGACCAGACAACGGACAGAAGCCTACTTGGCAACAGAAGAGCAGCTCTTGCCCACTTGGTTGTAGATCATCATCCAGGGCTGATTTAGACAGGGAATGTTGTATAGTGACCTCTTAGAGGTAAACAGGCAGTGGTTGTATGTTGCATTTGCTGTGTACTGTGAAGTTTTCCTACGGTTATGTGCACTTAGCCATTGAGGGCCTTTTTTTGTGTTATATCACAAGCAGTGTTGCAGACTTCATTATTCGACAAGTCATTGGGGAATAGCTGTGTAACAGTGTCAGGGAGAACTTTTCTCAGTGGTGTACTGCACCAGAAGCTGTTTCAGAAACTCAGCCTACTGTAACGACAGTGGCAACTTGGCCTCCACAGTAGTAGCGACGAGGCCTTTACAAAACTGGCGACAAGTGTTTACAAAAACACCAACTTCTGTCTCGAGCAACAAGTAACTATTTTGAACATCAACACCTACTGGAAGGTCAACAGCTTGCCTCTTCCCCCAGGGAGAACAGTCTGACTTAACACCCAGAAAATGGTTTAAACACTGAAGGCTTTTACCCAATGACACTTGACATGCAGAATAGCTGATCCTAATTAGTAAAACTAAAGTGATATCAGGTGTTCCCCAGGGAAGCGTCCTGGGACCTCTACTGTTCCTGATCTATATAAATGACCTGGGTGACAATCTGAGCAGTTCTCTTAGACTGTTCGCAGATGATGCTGTAATTTACCGTCTAGTAAGGTCATCCGAAGACCAGTATCAGTTGCAAAGCGATTTAGAAAAGATTGCTGTATGGTGTGTCAGGTGCCAGTTGACGCTAAATAACGAAAAGTGTGAGATGATCCACATGAGTTCCAAAAGAAATCCGTTGGAATTCGATTACTCGATAAATAGTACAATTCTCAAGGCTGTCAATTCAACTAAGTACCTGGGTGTTAAAATTACGAACAACTTAAGTTGGAAGGACCACATAGATAATATTGTCGGGAAGGCGATCCAAAGGTTGCGTTTCATTGCAACAAGTCCACTAAAGAGACAGCTTACACTACAGTCGTTCGTTCTCTGTTAGAATATTGCTGCGCGGTGTGGGATCCTTACCAGGTGGGATTGACGGAGGACATCGAAAGGGTGCAAAAAAGGGCAGCTCGTTTTGTATTATCACGTTATAGGGGAGAGAGTGTGGCAGATATGATACACGAGTTGGGATGGAAGTCATTAAAGCATAGACGTTTTTCGTCGCGGCGAGACCTTTTTACGAAATTTCAGTCACCAACTTTCTTTTCCGAATGCGAAAATATTTTGTTGAGCCCAACCTACATAGGTAGGAATGATCATCAAAATAAAATACGAGAAATCAGAGCTCGAACAGAAAGGTTTAGGTGTTCGTTTTTCCCGCTCGCTGTTCGGGAGTGGAATAGTAGAGAGATAGTATGATTGTGGTTCGATGAACCCTCTGCCAAGCACTTAAATGTGAATTGCAGAGTAGTCATGTAGATGTAGTTATGAGCATTCCATCTGTTCGCCTCTCTAATAGCTCTTCCCTGGTAAGTGCTGACTCATGGCATAATTCTTCACATTATTATTATTATTATTATTATTATTATTATTATTATTATTATTATTATTATTATTATTTTCCATTTAATGTCACCTCTCTCTCACCTTTGATCACATACCTGATGCCACTGGAAGGTCTCCACCTTTTAGAAAGCATTACAAATTCCCTTGACAACTCACTCTGTGGATTGGGGAGATAAGTCCATCAACTCCCAGTTGCAAAGCATACATAGTTTATAGGGAAATTCTACTAGATAGCAGTTAAAGTTCTTGCCTCTCATGTCACGAAGCATGGCTGCCTATTCCGTCAGACTCGCATGTATGTAAAATCATGTTTGAGTTAAAATCTAAACGGGATAATCACTCTTCGGAATTAGGCTCAGAAAAGAGGCATGTTTTTTAAGTAAATTCCATTTTATTGTAGACACTAGTAGTTCGCACCCACACCGCAATGAATGCGTGAGTCGTGTA
Source organism: Schistocerca gregaria (assembly GCF_023897955.1). Classification (NCBI taxonomy): domain Eukaryota; kingdom Metazoa; phylum Arthropoda; class Insecta; order Orthoptera; family Acrididae; genus Schistocerca; species Schistocerca gregaria. The sequence goes on along the minus strand of NC_064931.1, from coordinate 40,007,938 downwards.
CCAGCATGCCTGGGGAAAAACTGTGCTCTGTGGTTCTGTTCTGTGCTTTCAAAATGTTTAAGACTACAAACTCATATTCTTGAGGGGGGGGGGGGGGGGGGAAGCCTTGTTTCACAAAGCACCTAGCATCCAGTGCACATTGGTCTATCGATTACTCATATGATTTAGAAACGCATCCCTGTTGGCTTTTGAGCACATTCTAAGCTGATTCTGAATGATTCACAAGTTGATTTTTCAATGCATGCATAGTGTAGGTGATGTCTATGTCAGAGGAATCCTCCTCGTATCTAGAAATAAACTTTCAGCAGGCAAAAGGGGATGGGGCTGTACGAGCTGAGCGGAGTAAAGCCGAATGGTCTGATTATGTGGTTGATTGGGTTTGCAAATGACCAGTGTTGTTATAATTACTAGTGAAATCCATATATTCAGACTATCAGAGTGGAAATAAGTGACTAACAGGAATAGCAGGTAAGAAAGATTACGTATTATCTCCTCAGTGTATCCAAGAAAATGAAATTTTGACAGAAAATGTTTTGTCAGTTCGCTGCACTAGTATTGCCCAGGTGCAGAAATATCATAGACCTGGAACTGATACACAGAACAGTCTGAATTATAGTGGGGAAGGATGTAGTCTCCACGTGACCTGTGTTTGCATTTAGTGGTTTTGCTGTTTCCTCTTCGTTTACTGCTGTCTTGTCAAATGAAAACAAAAACAAAGCGGATTTCTGTGGCCAGGAGCTATCAAGTGAATTAAAATACATTCACATAATTACGGAAGGCTAAAATATGTTATTAGTTTCAGCTTTTATTTTATTTCCACCTTTCCAACAATTGCGCATTAATCACCTTGCAGAACAATGAAGCTATTTTTGTCGGTTTGCTAAAGAAATTTAGCTTTCATTAATCTTTCCTGCAGAGGCAGTCAATGTATTTGAAACAGTGTTTAATTCCACACTATTGGCTAGTTTCAACTGCTCGCTGCATTTCAAAAGTGCACGTTTTCATCTTCTACACGCATGGCATTATGCCATAATAAAGAACCAAATATGAGACAATACAATACTGGTACTCCAAGAAAATTTGCATCCTGTGAACCACACTGAAAAGCTTAATATCAGGTCGAGGCCTACTTCATTGGGAATCTGCACATACAAATGTGCACTTTAAGGATGCAATTCAAATGTGCACATTTTAGTATGGTTCGCAAAATTCCAATGCTTTTGGAGTATCCTCTGATGTCTTGTTCCTTTTATGACATAATGTAAGATCTTTTAATGTTTTACACGTACAAACATATGGGCTTCCTGTGTCGTCATAGCTGTTCAAGCACGGTGGCACCTGTTATCTGGCATGCTCTGACAACTACTGGAAAGAACCTGTTTCTAACATGTCACTGGAAAATATTGCGAATAGTAGTTCGAAAAGCATTACTTTAAAAGTAAATTTCCTTTTACGCAAGTTGGCCTATGCCCGAGAATGTATGATGAATTCTTAAATCACAGAGCATTTGGCTTTCATTTAAAAATCAACTCTTTGGTAACGAGCCATTTAGAGGAATTTTGAGCCCAGAAGATCTGACACCTATGGCGCAGACACCTATGACGTTATTATGAACAAATTGATGTAGTACTACAGGATGCCCCCTCTCTCCTGTGTGGTAACTAATTTATTTTTATAAAACTTCGAGCACAAGTCACTGGGCTCGGCTAAACATTTTGATGGCACATTTGTGGGATATATCCCAAAGTGTAACACGCGCAAAAGAGATCAACATTATACATGAAAGCTTAGTTTCTCTTGCAGTATGTGAACGCTTTGCTGTTCCAGTTGCAATACTACATATATTAATTTAAAACGTTAACTTTTCCTGTTCGTGTATTCACGCTACTTAAGTACAAAAATATGCAGCTTACATGTTGCTGCCCATCAAAGATCTTCCCAAAACATTTTTCTTCCCCTGAGTTTCGTTTCCTAAAGTGCTGGGAAATTCTACACCTGTGTATAAAAACATAACCATTCAAGGGATTGACTCGTTTTACAATTCCGAGGGAAAATCTACTGTCATTTAACATGGAAAACATGTGTTTTCACCCGGGAGAAATTTTATTTTTAACGAGGAAATCCAGGAAAAATCTGGGAATTTTTATTTCCTTGTCCACGTATACACCCTGTAGAGTGGATGATTAAATTTGGTGCTGGGAACATGTGTATGAGTACTCAAAGAATGAGGCTACGAATGTACGTGTGGGTTGTTGCATGAATGAACTGTACAGCCCGTACAGTATCTTTAGAACCTCTGGTTGCAAGAGTGTGACCCACAATCTTTTCCTTATTGAATCCACTCTTGTCGTCATTGTAGATATTTGTATCTGTGCCGGCTGTCATGAAGGCATGAGTTTCTTGTTGCTGGCCCTCTACCATTTTCTGGATGTCATTTCTGTTGTGGTATATTTTCATTGCAACAAATTATTGGACTTTACGGCTTACAACATTGTTTTTATACTTCCAGCGCAAGACCCGACTGTCACTGGCATCAGATCTTGGGAAATTTATCTGTTTTGGTTTTGTTTTCACCCACAATTTGATGTCTCCATCATGAATACATAAACCTTCCTGGCAACAGTGTTTGAAGGTCTCCATCACATGTATTGTAATGTGTGTTTGTACTTCTCCTTCACAGAGATTAACACCCCACTTTCTCACTGCCATTTCCATTCATACAACAAACACCACGAAGGACATCTAGTGTGAAATCTGTTTTTCATTGCAGACATCATGTGACGTGCAAATGTTTGGGTTGACATCGGCTGCTTTGTGAGGTTAAACCAAAATGCAAGCATTTTTATTTTCTTGTTTCTTGAGTAAAACACTATCCTGTCGCTAGAGGATCCTTCTAGCAATTATATCGAAGACATCTATCTACTGTAGTCCATTCTCTTGGGCACAAATGAACGATTCCACTTGACCTGGTGCTCGCTCATCCATATCTAATGTTTCCTTTTCGGTGACATTCGATGCATTCCATTGATCAATTACGTCCAGTAGGAATGATGTACACTTTCTTTTAATTTTCAGTTATTTCCATAGTTGTACTTACACAACAATCGCTATGCAACAGTTAGACGAGAATGTCAATAACGTTCCACAGATTCATGTTGCACAACAGAAGTACCTGTAGCATGCAGACTGAATTGCAACTGCAGACCCATTTGTATGTGTGCACAAACATACGTCTCTAGTCACAGCACGCACATCTGATGTACACCAGTGCCACCTTACTACTACTACTACTACTACTACTACTACTATCACCACCACCACCACCTCCACACGTGTGATGCAGTTCTTTATGCTACAGTTCCAGCTGTTTATGGTTATTCTGTGAAACTACAAATGTATTAGCTGCTTGAGTGCTATCTTTTCTGTTGCACCTGTCCAACAGAACACCACACGTGCCTATACAAATGTACTCTATGGGTTTGCTAATTTCAACTAATGAAGCAAATGCAGACTGCCAAAAGAACATTGCTAGAAACTCCGAAAAGTTTGTATACCTGTGAGGAAAATGTTCTTCCACATACGTTTCACACGTAAATATTAAAAAAAATTTGTCTTTGGTGGGGTTTGAACATGGGACCTTTAATATGACCACCTCACGCTCTACCAACTCACCCACACGGGATCTACAAAACAATCATGCATATATAAGCTTTTTCCTGTGCTCTGTAGTTCTGGAGTTTCTTTTAATTATCGTTTATGCATGTTCTGCTGGATGACAGCACATGGTATGAACTCATTCGGTGTTTTGATTGATACCCCGTTGACATGCAAAGTTTGGTGCTGATGTATGTGACATCTAGAGGTTTGTGTGTCAGTCAGGTCTTGTGTTCTTGATTTGGCCTTGCAGGTTTCATCATGTTTTCTTTTGAGGACTGGCTCGATTTCCAGCTTTCGTGATACATGTGGAACTTCTTTGATCCAATGTTGTATTGGTTTTTCTCTCATTTCTTGCAAGATGTTAATGAGTTCTTGCATTAGTGCCATAGAATGCAAAATGGTAACGTCCTCTTTCTGTATTTTGACATTCACTCTATTAAAATGTCAAAGAATGCTAGCTCAAATTGTTTAGGATAAATTTAAAATCCATCGTCACATGTATTAGATGACCAGCTTAATAGTTTGATTTTGCAGCAAGAGGGAATTCTTCAGTTTCTTTCAGAGCTTTGACAGCTTCCAATAAGTTATTTTTAATACAGCTGTAACAGCTAGATGTTTATCTGATCATTTTGTTTGTTCGCTTCCTTTTAAGTTGTTTTTCGTACACTTTGGCATTATTTTCCATTGTGTTGTGGATCCAGTAAAGCCAAATAGGCTAAATGCCTCTGGACACTGAATACACACCCACAAGCTTTAAAGAGTGTGTTAGATATAGTACAAACTCTCCGTTCATTCATTTTCATAATTCTGGATTGGACTCATTTATATATGCTGACCATGTTAGATCCATTATCATAAGATTGTTCATGTCACTGTTGCACATCCAAACCATCAGCTTCTAATTTTTCTAGAATTCAATGTGTGTTGTCTTCTTTAGTCTTTCCATCAACTTCTGTAAAATCAATAAAACTTTTCTTTATTTCACATTCAGTTTCTGCTACGAGTTACTGAATTAAGAAAATTTCCTTTATTAGTTTGAGGAAATTTTTCATATCACTCTTGTTTCTTTACAAACTCAAAAAGAAAGACAGCTTATGGCAAGATACATGACAGCATCTATTACTATACATGTAGATAGAGAGAGACAGAGAGAGGTAGAGACAGGTAGAGAGGTAGAGACAGGTAGAGACAGGTAGAGACAGGTAGAGACAGGTAGAGACAGGTAGAGACAGGTAGAGACAGGTAGAGACAGGTAGAGACAGGTAGAGACAGGTAGAGACAGGTAGAGAGAGGTAGAGAGAGAGGGGGGGGGGGGGGCACGAGGGAGGGAGGGAGGGAGGGAGCGAGCGAGCGGGGGGGGGGGAGTGAATTAATTGCTCTATGTTGCGCTCCACGTTACAATATAATTTGCTGCAGATGAGTTGTTCTGTTGATAAAACAGTCTTTGTGGTGCTTCATGCTCAGATAATCTTTCTGAAGCCTTTTTTCAATTAATGAGATGATCTGTACGCAAGGCTGATATAGAAGTGCTGGCATATAGCTTGCAGGCTGTACAGTAAATTGTATTTTTTGTTTTTGAATAAACAAGCCAAAATCACTTAATATTTTCCTTATTTGTCATTGTTACAAACCACATGTGTTGTGCCTCAAGCCTACCATTATGTTCTGTGAACCTAAACTCTTTTATTTGGATATTTATCATTTAGAACTACAGCTTGTTTGCTGGAAAATGACTTGTTGACCTATAATTTTTTTTCTGGTCCAGCCATGTACCTAGATCCATTAGAGTTAGAATTTTGTCTTCGTTACTCGACTGCAGTAAGTCACTAGATGCTAGTTCAGGGTTCTCTTCATACTGAGATAATATTGACGATGAAGGCTGTTCACCATCATCTGATGTTAATGACTCGATTCTTCAGTCAAATTTTCTTGAATGTTCAAATTACAAGATTTATTTGAATTATGTGAAATCATAGTATTGGAATTACTATTGGAGCTTAATGATGCACCTGCTTTGTGGAGCCATTTTCAATTTTATCTTTTGCTCCTTTCCTGTTTTGAGCCCCAGAAAACTTTTTCTTGGCTCCTTATCATTCACTGTTTATTACCTTAAACTGTAAACAAAAATATTTTGTATGACTAATAATATAATAATAATAATAATATTGATATTGATTATTCGTACACCCAATCACCCACATAAACAAACTGCGATCGTCACTTGATGTTCAACCATTCGCGTTTAATCTTCACTTCATAACTTGACTCTGTTTTGCTTGTCACATGTGGTATAAATAACATGAGACATAAAATCAATTAATCTATCAACATTTGTCTTAAATATGTATTTACAATTGCACAGTGCACATAGAGAAATGTTGATCATTAACATGATCTAATTACAGTGCATTAATGTAAAATTGGTAAACTAACTATGTTGACAAACATTTAGCAGTATGCAATATACAAAGACAACTTGTACTGTGTCTTCATTTGACTTTTCAATGTTGTTAAAATTTTCTGCAAAATATTTCACAAAATCCATATTAGTAGTAGGTAATGACAGAAAACTGTACCTTTTGGAAGGTATCAAGAATGTAATGGGCTACATTATGTTAAAATGTGATCACAATTGGCCTCTACATACTCAGTCAATGGAATGTAAATTATGTAGTCAGACGTTAGGCGATAACAGTTCAGGCTGACTGTGAGGCTTCTGTCAGAGCTCTGATGCACAGAATGTGCTAAAGTGACGCACAAAATTTTAATATCTGTGGATGCAGACAAGATACTTGTGGACAAAGGAATTTCTGGTTGTGGATAGTTGTGTAGGTCACTCATTATACCTAAGTATACTGTTTCATCCACAGTGTGCAATATGTGTGGCTCTATTTGCATTAGTGTTTGAATGCTGTCTTCTGAAGGCTGTACTTCAGTGGTGAAGATATATATATCTCCTGCTTCAACTTTCCATACAGTGATGGACACATACATGTTAGTGCAGGGGTAGTCAAACTTTGTTACTTACTGCCCACTTTTATATCTGTGTTAATAGTAAAATATTCTAACCACCCACCAGGTCTTCAATAATGGTGCTTTATGAAGTGGGAAAGTCACTTTACTCTAGAAAATGTATGAAGCACAGTTACAGCAAGTTAAAACATATAATAAACGTACCAAATACTTTGTCAAAATTTTATGAAAAACTGAAAAAAGTTTTTTAAAACCCCTACCACATACTGCTCACCATGAAAGCTGTAATGCCCACTAGTAGGCAGTAGCGACTACCACTGTGTTGGTGTGTAGTGATAAATGTACCGGCCATCTTCAAAAAACAGATTACTTGCCCTCCGCATTGTTCAGCAAATATTTCTGGATAATGGTTGTTTGGCAGTTTGTTTGTTGCTGTCCTCTAGCAACTGCTGTTGATACTTTGTGGACTTGCCTGCTAACCATGTGTGGGAAGGTTTATGTGGAACATATCTAGATGCCTTTGAATAATATACCAAGGCATATAGAAACTCTGATTGCAGCACACCAGGCTGACTTATGTTAGACTGTCTGTACAGTTGTGCAGTCCTAATTATTTGTACCTAAACTGTTGTATAAAATATATTTGTCATATGTTGTTCTCAGTATTGCAGTTTTGGTAAATGTTAGTGTAGACATGCGAATGCTGTGGTCCACTTTGTTATTCTAACAGAGGATTGGTGAGCAAAGAGTTTGGTCTTGTTTCAAATGAATATAATCCTACGGGTAGGAGAGGGTAGTTGCTCTGTATTAGGGAATTATTGTGGTTTTGTCTGCTTAGTCCATAGCTGTGCAGTCAGTGTATTTTGCTGTCACGTAGAGACTCGGGTTCAATCCTCACTACTGCCAAGGATTTTTGCTTGGCTGGAGGTCTCTAGTAGGGTCCATTCAGCCCCCCAAAGACTATTAAGGATTTATTTGTGGAAAGGCAATGTCTCCTTTCTCTGAAAGCTATCATTAACGGCCAGGAGAGTGGTATGCTGATAACCTGATGCTGCAGTACTGTTGCCTAATGGAGTGTTGGACAGAGAAATATGTGCAACATTTGATCAGCAGACTTACTACATTAAAGGCCTTGTGAAGTTTGGTTTCGATGTTAAAGTCTGAATGAAAAATCAATAACCATTGAATATATCTTCATTTTACTGCTGTTCCCAATCAATGAAGTATTTCCTGAAACAATTAACAGTGAAAGCAAAATTTTCCCTGGCTGCTTAACCTATCTTCACAAATGAAATATGCTTATACTAATGTTGATTTTCATTTTACTGAGAGTAACAATCACACTTGCATGTGCAAGACTAAAACACAAAGCAGAAACTCTTAACCTTCCTTCCTCCTCCTCTTTTTCTGCTGTTGCTCTACAGCAGTTGGCAAGACTTGGCTTCTTCTACTATTTTCCTACACGCTAGTCTCCCTCCCTCCCTCCTTCACCCCCCCACTCCCCCCTCCCTCCCTCCCTCCCTCCCTCCCTCCCAGTCCCTGCCTCCCCGCACCCCCGGTCCCTCCCTCCCCCCCACTCACTACCTTCCTGGTGATAATGCTTGTACCTCAGTGTTATAGTGTATCCTTCAGCATTCTTCCTCCCTTATTGGGCCATAAATTTTGCACAGTACTTTTCGCTCAGACATTCTTAAAACATTTTCATCATCTTCTATCTGCATCCATACCTCTGACTCATATGTGACAAGTGGGTGAACTAGGGAGTTGTATATAGTTTTATTCTCATTGCAACGTGACTGTTTGTGAAGAGTTGCATATTTGCAAAGTAGACTCTATTCTTGGCTTGTATTCTTCCACTCATAGTCTTCCCAGTGTTGTGATAATTTGATACTATGGTTGGTTCCTAGAGAGGACACTCCTTTGAAACATTTCCCATTTTCATCTTTGGTTTTTTTTCTAGCCTCATTGTGTAACATTACCAATGTTGTTGTTGCGGTCTTCAGTCCTGAGACTGGTTTGATGCAGCTCTCCATGCCACTCTATCCTGTGCAAGCCTCTTCATCTCCCAGTACCTACTGCAACGTACATCCTTTTGAATCTGCTTAGTGTATTCATCTCTTGGTGTCCCTCTATGATTTTTACCATCCACGCTGCCTTCCAATACTAAATTGGTGATCCCTTGATGCCTCAGCACATGTACTACCAACCGATCCCTTCTTCTCGTCAAGTTGTGCCACAAACTTCTCTTCTCCCCAATCCTATTCAGTACCTCCTCATCAGTTATGTGATCTACCCATCTAATCTTCAGCATTCTTCTGTAGCACCACATTTCGAAAGCTTCTATTCTCTTCTTGTCCAAACTAGTTATCGTCCATGTTTCACTTCCATACATGGCTACACTCCATACGAATACTTTCAGAAATGACTTCCTGACACTTAAATCTATACTCGATGTTAACAAATTTCTCTTCTTCAGAAATGCTTTCCTTGCCATTGCCAGTCTACATTTTATATCCTCTCTACTTCGACCATCATCAGCTATTTTGCTCCCCAAATAGCAAAACTCCTTTACTAATTTAAGTGTCTCATTTCCTAATCTAATTCCCTCAGCATCACCCGACTTAATTCGACTACATTCAGTTATCCTCTTTTTGCTTTTGTTGATGTTCATCTTATATCCTCCTTTCAAGACACTATCCATTCCGTTCAACTGCTCTTCCAAGTCCTTTGCTGTCTCAGACAGAATTACAATGTCATCAGCGAACCTCAACATTTTTATTTCTTCTCCATGGATTTTAATACCTACTCCGAATTTTTCTTTTGTTTCCTTCACTGCTTGTTCAATATACAGATTGAATAACATTGGTGAGAGACTACAACCCTGTCTCACTCCCTTCCCAACCACTGCTTCCCTTTCATGCCCCTCGACTCTTATAACTGCCATCTGGTTTCTGTACAAATTGTAAATAGCCTTTCGCTCCCTGTATTTTACCCCTGCCACCTTTAGAATTTGAAAGAGAGTATTCCAGTCAACAATATCAAAAGCTTTCTCTAAGTCTACAAATGCTAGAAACGTAGGTTTGCCTTTCCTTAATCTTTCTTCTAAGATAAGTCATAAGGTCAGTATTGCCTCACATGTTCCAGTATTTCTACGGAATCCAAACTAATCATCCCTGAGGTTGGCGTTTACTAGTTTTTCCATTCGTCTGTAAAGAATTCGTGTTAGTATTTTGCAGCTGTGGCTTATTAAACTGATTGTTCGGTAATTTTCACATCTGTCAACACCTGCTTTTTTTAGGATTGGAATTATTATATTCTTCTTGAAGTCTGAGGGTATTTCGCCTGTTTCATACATCTTGCTCACCAGGTGGTAGAGTTTAGTCTGGACTGGCTCTCCCAAGGCTGTCAGTAGTTCTAATGGAATGTTTTCTACTGCAGGGGCCTTGTTTCAACTCAGGTCTTTCAGTGCTCTGTCAAACTCTTCACGCAGTATCATATCTCCCATTTCATCTTCATCTACATCCTCTTCCATTTCCATAATATTGTCGTCAAGTACATAGCCCTTGTATAGACCCTCTGTATACTCCTTCCACCTTTCTGCTTTCCCTTCTTTGTTTAGAACTGGGTTTCCATCTGAGCTCTTGATATTCATACAAGTGGCTCTCTTTTCTCCAAAGGTCTCTTAAATTTTCCTGTAGGCAGTGTCTATCTTACCCCTAGTGAGATAACCCTCTACATCCTTACATTTGTCCTCTAGCCATCCCTGCTTAGCCATTTTGCATTTCCTGTCAATCTCATTTTTGAGACGTCTGTATTCCTTTTTGCCTGCTTCATTTACTGCATTTTTGTATTTTCTCCTTTCATCAATTAAATTCAATATTTCTTCTGTTACCCAAGGATTTCTACTAGCCCTCGTCTTTTTACCTACTTGATCCTCTGCTGCCTTCACTACTTCATCCCTCAAAGCTACCCATTCTTCTTCTAATGTATTTCTTTCCCCCATTACTGTCAATTGTTCCTTTATGCTCTCCCTGAAACTCTGTACAACCTCTTGTTCTTTCAGTTTATCCAGGTCCCATCTCCTTAAATTCCCACCTTTTTGCAGTTTCTTCAGTTTTAATCTACAGGTCATAACCAATAGATTGTGGTCAGAGTCCACATCTGCCCCTTGAAATGTCTTACAATTTAAAACCTGGTTCCTAAATCTCTGTCTTACCATTATATAATCTATCTGATACCTTTTAGTATCTCCAGGGTTCTTCCATGTATACAACCTTCTTTCATGATTCTTGAACCAAGTGTTAGCTATTATTAAGTTGTGCTCTGTGCAAAATTCTACCAGGCGGCTTCCTCTTTCATTTCTCTCTCCCAATCCATAATCACCTACTACATTTCCTTCTCTCCCTTTTCCTACTACTGAATTCCAGTCACCCATGACTATTAAATTTTCATCACCCTTCACTATCTGAATAATTTCTTTTATCTCATCATACCTTTCTTCAATTTCTTCGTCATCTGCAGAGCTAGTTGGCATATAAACTTGTACTACTGTAGTAGGTGTGGGCTTCGTATCTATCTTGGCCACAATAATGCGTTCACTGTGCTGTTTGCAGTAGCTTACCCGCATTCCTATTTTCCTATTCATTATTAAACCTACTCCTGCTTTACCCCTATTTGATTGTGTGTTTATAACTCTGTAGTCACCTGACCAGAAGTCTCGTTCCTCCTGCCACCGAACTTCACCAATTCCCACTATATCTAACTTTAACCTGTTCATTTCCCTTTTTAAATTTTCTAACCTACCTGCCCAATTAAGTGATCTGACATTCCACGCTCCGATCCGTAGAATGCCAGCTTTCTTTCTCCTGATAACGACATCCTCTTGAGTAGCCCCCACCCGGAGATCCGAATGGGGGACTATTTTACCTCCGGAATATTGTACCCAAGAGGACGCCATCATCATTTAATCATACAGTACAGCTGCATGTCCTCGGGAAAAATTATGGCCGTAGTTTCCGCTTGCTTTCAGCCGTTCGCAGTACCAGCACAGCAAGGCCGTTTTGGTTAGTGTTACAAGGCCAGGTCAGTCAATCATCCAGACTGTTGCCCTTGCAACTACTGAAAAGGCTGCTGCCCCTCTTCAGGAACCACACGTTTGTCTGGCCTCTCAACAGATACCCCTCCGTTGTGGTTGCACCTACGGTACGGCTATCTGTATCGCTGAGGGACGCAAGCCTCCCCACCAACGGCAAGGTCCATGGTTCATGGAGGGGAGGGACATTACCGTATATTTTGTTTTATTTTTATTTACTATCGCGACAAATTTTAATACTTTGTTTACCATTGTCAGGTATATTTCTTTGAATGTGTTTGCATTTCTGACTAGTTTCCATGAATATGGTGCATTGCTTATTTATTTGATTTACTGTGCTGTGCAGGGTGAAATTGAAAAAGACAGTAGAGAGGCTTATCACCTTACTTCACTACTTTATTAAAGACAAAGCTTTGACTTGACTATTAAATCTCTTTACTTTATCTCTTCTCTCTGTCATTTTCGTTCTGTTTAGGTTTATTAGCTTGGCACATATACCAACTTATCTCAGCACGCTGAATAATTGTTGCTGATATATGTTGCCAAAGGCTTGTTCGAAATCGATGAATGGGAAGTGCAGATCTATATTATGACCATAGAACTTCTCCATCATTTGTAGTTTTCACACACTCTTCCATGTTACATCTTATAATCTGGTATTATTATTCCAGTTTACCAGTTATTGTGCATGATTTCAGTTTCCCACATGTGACAAATTAGTGTGTGCATTTCCCATATTAAAGCACCTCCACCATACACTGTTAATTCAGAGTTTATTCCATCTTCAGCTGGGGGGGCTGATTGTTTCTCATCTTGTAAACAAACAGTGACCTTTTGCATCATCAGCTGTCTTGCATCATTGCCTACTTCCAGCTGCCATCTTTCTTCCTCAGTGTCTGTTCTTCTTCTAGGCTGGTATTTAGTGTGTCTTTCAAGTATTCTGCCCTATCTGTTCTTCTTCCCCTATCATTTTCTCGTGTTTACTTGAGCATGTCTTTATTTACTAGTAGAATCTACAATTTATTTTGCTTACAGCATGTTATTTTTCTAATTTCAGTCTGTTCCTTCAGCTCTCCTAATTCTTGAAATTTCTTCTTAGTCCACTCTCTTTTTGTTCTTTACCACTGCCAATTAGCTCCTCTTAATTGTCTATATTGTCCCATATTATTTCTGGTGACTCTTGGTAACAATGTCATTTTTGCCCTGTTCTTTTCCTCTATTGCTAACCTGCGATCCTCATCAAACCATTCATGAATTGTGCTGTTTCTTCTCATGCCTATTATTCCTTTGAAATATCCTTAATGGCTTTTTCGACCCTGCGCCACCTTTTACCCACTAACGCTGGTGGCTCTACATTACTGAATTCTCTATTTAGTATTAGTTGGTATTTTTTTATTTTATTTCATCAGGAATTTGAAGCTTGTCTGAATTCCAGTTCGTCCTCTTTTCTGTTCTATTGTTGTTTACTAACAATGGTCTATCTTTCAAGATTGACCTCTGCATGGTGATAAGTCACAATGTGGTCCTCTGCAGCTCCGTACATCTATAACTGAAGCGAAGTGTCAGGCATTCACAAAATGTAGCCAGTCTAGTTCACTATTATATTGACGGCAGACTTCTATGTGCCGAGGTAATCCCTTTGTGTGGAAAGCAGAAAATTGATGCATAAGAACTCCATTGTCATTGTTTTCTTTGTGCAGTGAATGTTTTCCACAGACTCCTTATTGATGCTCATTCCTTCAAAGTTTTGCATTAAAATCTGCTACCATTAAAATCAACAGTGCAACTAACTATTTCCAGGTCTTCGTAAAACAGTTCTTTTATTATATCGACCTTTTCCTCTGTTGGTGCATGTGCCTTTACTATCGATGTATTTGTAAATTTCCCTCTTACTCTAGATCTGCATATTATTTCATTTATAGGTTCAATTCTAATAAGCTTATTCTAGCTCTCCTGGTTTTCATAAACCTTGTTCCAATAGGCCACTTCTTTCCTCTGGCACAGTATATACTAAGTACTCAGGTCTGATGATCTCCCAGTTTCCTTGTCATCAATTTTCTGTAGCTCTTCAGTGTCGTACTTAAATTTTAAAATTTTGTTGTCCATTTCTTTCATGTTTCCAGTCTGAAGCATTACGCTCACATTCCCATTATCCGGTTTCTTTGTCAGGGTCATGATATGTATTTTCCATCCGGTATCCGAGGCTTCTGTTACATTTCCACTCTTGGCTTTTTTTACAGTGTAGGGTCATCAGCCCCATGCCCAACCCCTAAGCAGTGGCTGCATCGTGTGTTGTCAACCCATGCTAGTCCACATCAGACAGGCTGCCTCACTTAGTGTGAGAGGGCTCAGTTTAAGGGGAGGGGAAAAAAGTACTCAAAGGAAATATATCAGGAGGGGAAGAGATTTTTTGATGAAATGTTCTTGGTCAACTTTCCATGTCAAATTGGAATAAATTCTCAATCTTCAACTTTTTAATTCTTATAAAAGTCATTTAATAGTGATGTATTGGTTCCTTTTTTTAGATGAACAAAATTGAATTACGTTAGAGAATAAAAATCTGTCATCCGAGTATTGCAAATTTGGAAACTGGGCTTCTGAGAATGACGCACTTGAGAAATTCACTTTGTGTTTTGAAGATGAGATGAAATTGTACCTAATGCCAAGCAAGGCTGGTAGCAAAAACCATAATATGTTGTTTTAATGCTGGAAATTATGGCATAATTGTTTCCAAACCTTTGTAGGCTGCTACACAAGATTTTAGCCATTCCTGCTGTAATATATTTTGAAAAATTAGGTCAGAAGTGCACACAAATTACAGGTTATTGTGATGACATAGTAGATGTATCAATGACAAACAATCCAGAGCATCTTGACAGGTACAGGAATTAGTGTCCAAAATGTGGTTGTGGTGAGATGAGTAAGGTACCCCCCAAATCCTCCAAAAACAAATGTGAAATATATAAATTAAAAAAGGGATAAACGTTCTCTTGATGGCTTCCAAGAGACTGTCCCCATTCCTTCCATATTAACTACGTAAGCATTGATCGTTTGCAGCTTAAATTCAGAGTAGTGGTGTTTACAGCAACTGAACCTCTTATACTCAGTAAATTAATATGCGGAACAAATCCCCTGTGTGGTACATAGGGAACACTAATCAGAGAAAGAAACCACAGAGAACAATAATCAGAGCAATAAAAAAAAGCATGCCAGATGTGAAAGAACATAAAATCTCAAAGATAGTCAACAGTTTTGAAATGCTCGAAACTTCAAAGCAAGATGTTTTTAATAGTCTCAAAATCTTTCAGAAAATTGAAAAAGATTTCGGTAGTGCCTAAAGTACATTAGTGGCAAGACACAATACCTACATTGCTTGATGGCAGTGGTATTGTACCGACGACAGCACAACTAAAGCAGAATTACTAGACACAGTTTTATGAAATTACTTCAGAAAAGAAGATGCAGTAATTATCCCAGAATTCAGCCAACATGAGTAATTTGGTAGTAGATACTCCTAGTGTAGAAAAGAAGTTTCGGCCACTTTTTAAAGCCATGTCTTCCGGTCCAGATTGTATACTAGTTAGGCTTCTTTCAGTGCATGGTATGAAATAACTGCATTTTTCAAAGCAATCATACATAACTGATCACTGGATGAAAAATCCAAACCTAAAGACTGAAAAGTTCAAAGGTCATACCAATATACAAGAAAGGAAATAGAAGTACTTTGCTGAATTATAGACCCATATAATTGACAACGATTTGGTGCAGCACTTTGTAACGTATGCTGTGTTCCAATGTGATATATCTCGAATAAAATGATCTGTTGATATACAACCAGCACAGATTCAGAAAATGGCATGGTTTTATTTATTTTTGTTATTTATGCCTCGGACCTTTGGGGGTGACAGAGTCCCACCTCTAACTGACAAACCAGGGACTCCTAAGATAAGACTCCGCAAACGAATGGTAACTAGCTGGGGAGCTATTAATATCAGTGGGGGCTACTCTGGGAAGAAGGTAGAGCTGGCAGAGGCTGCAAGTTAGATGGGGTTGGACGTTTTAGCTGTTATTGACATTGGGGTAAAGGATGAGTAAGAAGAGGAAGTGGGAGAATACAAGGTCTACCTGTCAGGAGTCAAAGCAGGAATAGCACAATGGGGTGTAGGGCTTTACATCAGAAAAGAAATGGAACCCAGCGTAGTTGCAATAAGATAAGTTAACGAATGACTGATGTGGATAGATTTGACAGTGTCTAGTAAGAAAATTAGGATTGTGTCAGTATATTCGCATTGTGAAGGGGCAGATCAAGATAAGATGAATAGTTTTTATGAGGCACGCAGTGATGTAGTTGTTAGAGTAAAGGACAAGAACAGTGTTTTGCTCATGGGTGATTTTAATGCCAGAATTGGAAATCGAACAGAAGGGTATGAAAAGGTTATGGGTAAATTTGGAGAGGATATGGAGGCCAACAGGAACGGGAAACAACTCTTGGATTTCTGTCCCAGTATGGGCTTAGTAATCAAAAACTCTTTTTTTTTAACATAAGAACATTCACCGGTATACTTGGGAAGGCAGAGGAACCAGATCTATCATTGACTTACAATAACAGATCAGGAATTCAGGGAGGCTGTGAGGGACACATATGTATTCAGGGGATTCTTTGATGACACTGATCATTATTTAATCTGCAGCAAAATTGGGATTGTGAGGCCGAAAGTGCAGGTCAGGTCCATATGTAGGAGGATAAGAGTGGAGAAACTTCAGGATAAGGAAATCGGGCACAAGTACATAACAGCGATCTCAGAAAGGTACCAGTTAGTTGAATGTAGTCAATTACAGCCATTGGAAAAGGAATGGACAAGGTATAGGAACACAGTACTAGAAGTGGCTAAAGAATGTCTTGGAACAGTAGTGTGTAAAAGTAGGATGAAGCAAACAGCTTGGTGGGATGACACAGTCAAGGCAGCCTGTAAAAGGAAAAAGAAGGCGTATCAAAAATGGCTACATACTAGAACTCAGGTAGACAGAGAAAGTTATGTTGAAGAAAGAAACAAAGCCAAACAGATAATTGCAGCATCCAAGAAGAAATCTTGGGAAGACTTTGGAGACTTAGGATCAAGCTGCTGGAAAACCATTCTGGAGTGTAATTAGCAGTCTTCGAAAGGGAGGTAAGAAGGAAATGACAAGTATTTTGGACAGGTCAGGAAAACTGCTAGTGAATCCTGTTGACGCCTTGGGCAGATGGAGGGAATATTTTGAAGAGTTGCTCAATGTAGATGACAATATGATCAGAAATGTTTCTGATTTCGATCTACAATGGGATAGGAATGATGATGGAAATAGGATCACATTTGAGGAAGTGGAGAAAATGGTCAATAGATTGCAGTGCAATAAAGCAGCTGGGGTGGATGAAATTAACTGGAATGTCAGGTCTTAAGTGGCTACACAGGATAATTGAAATGGCATGGGAGTCGGGACAGGTTCCATCAGACTGCGCAAAAGCAGTAGTAATCACACCAATCTTTAAACGTGGAAACAGAAAAGATTGTAACAACTACAGAGGTACCTCTTTAATCAGCGTTGTGGGTAAAATCTTCTCAGGTATTGTTGAAAGGAAAGTGCGAGTATTAGTTGAGGACCAACTGGATGAAAATCAGTGTGGGTTTAGGCCTCTTGGAGGTTGCCAGGACCAGATCTTTAGCTTACGGCAAATAATGAAGTGTTACGAGCGGAACAGGGAATTGTATCTATGCTTTATAGATGTAAAAAATGGATATGACCGGATTCCCAGGAGGAAGTTATTGTCTGTTCTATGAGATTATGGAATAGGAGGCAAACTTTTGCAAGCAATTAAAGGTCTTTACATAGTTAGGCAGGCAGCAGTTAGAGGTGACGGTAAATTGAGTTCATGGTTCAGAGTAGTTTCAGGGGTAAGACATGGCAGCAACCTGTCTCCACTGTTGTTCATATTATTTATGGATCATATGTTGAAAACAATAGACTGGCTGGGTGAGATTAACATATGTGAACACAAAATAAGCAGTCATGCATATGCGGATGACTTAGTTGTGATGGTAGATTCGATTGAAAGTTTGCAATGTAATATTTCAGAACTAGGTCAGAAATGTAAGGACTATGGTATGAAGATTAGCATCTCCAAAACGAAAGTAAGTCAGTGGGAAAGAAATATAAACGGATTGAGTGCCAAATAGGAGGAACAAAGTTAGAACAGGTGGACAGTTTCAAGTACTTAGGAAGCATATTCTCACTGGATGCCAACATAGTGAAAGAACTGGAAGTGAGGTGTAGCAAAGCTAATGCAGTGAGTGCTCAGCTACGATCTACTCTCTTCTGCAAGAAGGAAATCAGTACCAAGACTAAGTTATTTGTGCACCGTTCAATCTTTTGACCAACTTTGTTGTATGGGAGCGAAAGCTAGGTGGATTCAGGTTACCTTATCAACAAGATTGAGGTTATGGATATGAAAGTAGCTAGGATGATTGCAGGAGGGTGTCCACAATGAGGAAATCAAAGAAAAACTGGGAATGAACTCTATAGATGTAGCAGTCAGGATGAACAGGCTTAGATGGTGGGGTCATGTTACACGCATGGGAAAAGCAAGGTTACCCAAGAGACTCATGGGTTCAGCAGTAGAGGGTAGGAGGAGTTGGGGTAGACGAAGGAGAAGATACCTGGATTCGGTTAAGAATGATTTTGATGTAATAGGCTTAACATCAGAAGGGGCACCAATGTTAGCACTGAATAGGGGATTGTGGAGGAATTTTATAAGGGGACTATGCTCCAGACTGAACGCTGAAAGGCATAATCTGTCTTAGATGATGATGATGATGATGATGATGATGATGATGATGAGTTATTTATTTTTTAAACACAATTTCCTCTTGATTCGTATGAAGTAATAACGCTATCGACGTGGATCTCAAATTGATTCCATACTTACGGATTTCCTGAAGGCTTTTGACACAAAAGCCACAGATTGTAGTGTTAGACAGGTTGTAGATTCAACTAAGTACCAAGGAATTGCAATTGCAAACATTAAGTAGATAATATTCTGGGGAAGGTAAACAAACATCTGCCTTTTATTGGCAGAACATTTCGGAGATATAACAGATCTACCAAAGAGACTGTCTACGCTGTACTGGTCTGTCCTATTCTGCAGTATTGCTGCATGATATTGGATCTGTACCTGATTTCATAGACATACAACATCAAAAAAGATCAAAGGACAGACCATTATGTATCATCATGAAATAGGGGAGAAAATATCATGGATATAAATAAATTGCATTGATGATAATGAAAACAAAGGCTTTTCCTTTGCCACGTAAATCTTTCATGAAATTTCAGTTGCCAACTTCCCTCTCCGAATGCCAAAAAAAATTTGACTCCCACCTACATAGGGAGAAATTACCATTGTAATAAAGTAAGAGAAATCAGAGGTCACACAGAACGAGTTAGGTGTTCATTTTCCCATGTGCTGTTAGAGTGTGGAATGGTTGAGAAATTGTCTGAAAGTGGTTTTGTGAATCCTTTGCTAAGCATTGAAGTGTAAATTGCAGAGTTATGTAGTGCCCTGGCCGAACATAATTTCAGTCACATAGGATTTGTCGTATCAAAGAAAAGGAGTACAAAAAGTGCTCAAAACGTGAATGACATTCTACTTATACACAATTATATGGTAAGGTTCTCACCAAAACGGTTTGCTGTAAAATTGCATAGTTTCCTTTCATGTAAGTACAGAAGAAATAATTTTTATTCTTATTTATTTTCAGGTTGATTCTGATGCAGTGAGCATAGAATAAAAAATTAAATCAATTTAAAAAAAAAAAACTATTTTCTGCTTCTTGATACTGTAACAGTGATAGATAAGAAGTGTGGCAGCTATGTTTGTAATGACCGTATTTCCATGGTTCAATGAATCTGTTGTATGGAAATGTAAAATTGTGTGTTACTGCTTATGCTGCAGCAAAATTGCTGTTGCAGCTTTAGTTTATCCTACACACCTGCGTAGATAACATGAAACTTTATGAACCTTAAAAAAATTTAGGGAAGCTTGCATTGCCACAACTGTAGAGCCCTCCCTGTCCAATGTTGTGGGATACCCTTTTGTCTGGCTCCTTTGTCAAGACCACTTCATTGTCTTCTGTTCTCCCCAGCTGCTGTCAATCCATCTTGATGACACAGATTGCCAAGTTTCTAACTACATGTGAAATCACATCCTGTCATTAATTCTTATTCTTGGTATATCTCAAAAGAAAATTTTGTAGATCTGGTAATTTCAAGATCAGGACCCGATACTGCATATTTTATGTTGTTGTGAACAGTACCTTAAAAGAAATCCCTAACCATTCATTAGCTTAGCTTGGTTTTCTCAGACTAATTATAAGCTGTGTGTTTTAGGAATCTGATGAAAGTCCTGCAGCACCAGACAGTACAACAAAGGACCTTAAAAGAAATCCCTAACCATTCATTAGCTTAGCTTGGTTTTCTCAGACTAATTATAAGCTGTGTGTTTTAGGAATCTGATGAAAGTCCTGCAGCACCAGACAGTACAACAAAGGAGCGTTGCTGTTTCACTGAAGGTGAAGATGTACTACTGCAGCAGAAGGATGGCCGTTATTACTTAGGAACAGTCGTTGAGGTATGAGAGATTACATTACTAGTAATTAGTTTGAAATTGATTGATGTTAAAGTAATATAATGATAAAGTACTGTTTAATTAGCTTTAAATTCATAATGTTGAAGTAGTACAATGAGGAACTGATACTTCAATGTGAAAAATTATCACTTAGTTATTAATATAAATTACAGTGGTTGTATTTTGAAGACTGTACTTATATCATTACTTTTACTGCCCTTTTTCAATGTTAGAATCTCACTTAAAATGGAAATTTTAGAGGTTTGCATAAAGTTCATTGAATGTTAAAACATATACTAAATCCTAAAATTAACAAACCTGCTTGTAACAGGTATTTCCAATTATTTTGGTGAAATTTGCGTAAGAAAAATATTATTCCTTTAAGAAAAACTCAGCTTTTGAAGGATAAACATGAAATATTCTACAAATTAAAAGCCAATGTTTACACATTTCCTGATATGGCCAAGTCACTTTTCTTTTGGTTTCCCCCAAGTGTTGTGTAATGGCAGTATATGATGATAATTTTTTCCAGTTGACATGTTCTTAGATCACAGTTTTTGGTCAGTAACCAAATTCTCTTGTATAAGTACTGAAACGAGTGTTGAATAATCTGGAAGAGCAATTTCCGTCCTGCCTACCATGCAATCTTGTCACTTGATCGGATGTCAGTCACTGAGACAACGAAGCACAAGCCAAGAAGTATAATTGCTTATTGTCAAGTTTATCAGTTTTACTTTGGTGAAGCTATAGCCTGTAAGTGTAGAAAGCGAAAACTGACAATCACCCACGATGTTGAAGACAATCATAACATGCAACTTTCCAACATGGCAAGAAGTATGATTTGGTGCTGTCTTCATTATGTGACATACTCAGAAACAAAGAGGCATTCTTAAATGCTTAAGATACCAGTAGGAAGAACTTTTGATGTTACAATTCAGCAGTGTGGAAAATCTTCTTGTAAAATGATTTCAAGAAACGAGAAGTAATAGCATCACTATAAGCAGAAACATACTACAAGAGAAGGCTTATGAAATTGACCTAAGAACTGATGTTGAAATTTTTAGTGCATCAAACTTTTGGTTGAATCATTAAAACTGTGAGGTGGTGGGCATAGAAGGTATAAATTATTGTAAGATCTTTAGATTGCCTTGATTGACAGTATTGTGAGCCCAGAGACATTTCCAGTGCAGATGACACTTAAATTTTTTTAAATAATTTAATCTGCAAAACCTATTCTGTCGAGGGTTAAAAATTCCACAGAAGTGAAAAAGTTGAGAATGGATGACTGCACTATTGTGGTTAAATAATGAATGTGATTGTGATGTAAGTGGAAAGTTGCCTACATTGGGAACATTTAGTGCTCCCAAGTGTTTCAAAAAGATCAAAACACTATCTTAATACAACAGGAATCGCTGGATGATGACAGATTTTACAAGATTTCTCAGTCGTTTATATGTCAAGATGGGTTCAGCAAGAATGAAAATAGTATTTATCATCAACCAATGCCCTTTACATTCCAAGGAAACACCATTTCTGATGAATGTAAATGCTGTGTTCCTTCCTCCAAACTATAAAAGCCATATGCAGCCTCTGGACCTGGGCAAATACACTCTATTACAATAAGATGCTGAGTAGCAGTTCAGCAGAAGTCAGTTTTATTCTTTGAGAGGAAGGAAGTTGTGAGCTTCAGCATCTACAGACTATGTTTGCTGGTGCCTGAAATTGTGTAACACAAACGACTGTGTTAAAATTGTTTCACAAAGGCTGGCTGTTTGTGGTTAAATCAGTTGCTGTTGAAAATGACATTGTTCCATCAGGAGAATGGAGTAAAATCACAAATGTTCTTTAAAATGTGTCACTACAACATGCTGACAAAACAAAACAAACAGTGATTCTTTTCCTTTTTAAGTGTTCTGTGAATCTGTAGCACAGCATATTGGTGAGTTTGTAATTAAATAACACTTAAAATTTCCTAAACATGATTTATTTGTGATTCTGGGTTATTCCTTTTGTGTTCTTGGGCAGAAAACTTGATTAAGAAAAACTGAGTGGGGTTGCGCAGTGGTTAGCAAACTGGACTCACATTAGGGAGGACGATGGTTCAAATACGTGTCCACGCAGCCAGATTTAGGTTTTCTATGGTTTCCCTAAATTGCTCCAGGAAAATGCCATTATGGTTCCATTGAAAAAGCCCAACCGATTTTCTTCCGCATGCATCCTTAACCTGAGCTTGAGCTCCGTCTCTAATGACCTTGTTGTGAATGGGACATTAAACACAATGTTCCTTGCTTCCCTTATTGTTTAAGAAAAAAATATTTGGACCTCTAGAGATTCTTTAAAAGGAGTTTTACTTTATGTATACAGGCATCAGAACAGTAGGTGTTGGAATAAGTGAACTAAGTTACAAGAAAGGTTTTGGAGTGGCTATGTATCCTTAGCTCTTCTGGTGAGTTAAATTAGCGTGAAACTCTTGGGTTTCTGGCAAAGTGAGTTCATGACAACTGCATGATGTTTTAACTAAATTAAATGTGCTGTCCGGCCCAGTCATCAAAACAGCAGCCAGGAATGTATCTCGACAGAACACCATCAGAGAGGATTTCCATAAAAATGGTAATGGGGAGAGGCAGATAAAAATTTGTCTAAAGAATCCATAAGCCCAAAGTTGATGGCCATGAGAGAAGCAGATATGCCTTCCTTCACTATGCAGATCCAGTTA
Source organism: Schistocerca gregaria (assembly GCF_023897955.1). NCBI lineage: Eukaryota > Metazoa > Arthropoda > Insecta > Orthoptera > Acrididae > Schistocerca > Schistocerca gregaria. The sequence continues at coordinate 39,984,841 of NC_064931.1, read as the reverse complement.
CTTCCCCATTCTTGAGGATTTTAGACATTATATCAGTATTCAGAGAACCATGGATAGCAAATAACTGTATCTGCTCGATTAATGACATGGTGTCTACAGCATCCAGTGAGGAGGAGGCTGATACATTGGACAGGTGCAACACTGTCTCATAGCACTTCTTGCTGTATGTTAGTTGAGAACATATTTTACAAAAAAACAGACTACATAAAATTCATTATTTTACCTGAGTGATATATAAGCCGATTGGGTTTGTGAGACGGTGAAGCACAGAAAACTTCTGAATCAGAGTTAATAATTTCCTCATAAACCAAGATAGGGTTATCAGCTCAGCATTGCATGTATCCCCAACTAGTGCACCTCATCAAGAGGTGGACTAAGAGTTGGAACCTACTTACCACACTGAGAACTGAACATGACCTCTTCCACTAAAAGATGTGCCCATGCAGTTGGAGGGCAGTTGATCTGTGATAATAACTATGAAAATAAGAAAATAGGTATTATCATCTTTGCAAGAGGATGACAGAGCTGAATTTAATTAATGCCACTGCTGTGCCATGAGCTCATTTGGCTGAAAACCATAGAGCTGTGTATACTAAGTAACTTCTGTCTTTTTTTTTAAATGAAACAAAATATTGTTTAATGGAAGAAAACTTGCAAATTGTGGACACTTTGTGATTTCACTCTAAAATATTAAATTTTCTGCCATTTATATAATAGATATATTGAGTGCATTAATCTTGCAATTACATGTTCATTCCCATACTGATGATTGTTGTACATTCCAGGTTGATCTGTCCGCAGAAAAATGTTTAGTGAAATTTGGGGACAACACTGAGAGTTGGTCATCATTTAAAGACTTGGCAAAATTATCACATCCAGATTCCTCAAACATTCTATGTGTAATCTGCAAAAAATCTACTCCAAAATCAGATAATGAGATAATTGTATGTGACAAATGTGGTCGTGGTTATCATCAACTTTGCCACCAAGTTAGTAACTTTATATTTTAGTACAAATAGATTCTTCTGAATTGAATTTATTGTGAGTGATACAGTGGTACAATTATAACTAATGTATCATTTTCTTGTAAATATTGTTTTTATAATTGCTGTGTATTACTTGATTGCAGTCACAACTAATTCTTTTGAACAAGATGCCATTATATGTTAATGATAATACTTTAAATATTAGATGATTTTCATCATTTCCTATATCAAGCAAATAAATGAACAAAAGCGTTTTGGCATGACACTCTTCTGGGTGATTGGAGAGGTGTGTGAAATGGAAGTGATGATGGGTAGGGAGATAAAGGGACAGGTGGGTAAGAGATGATAGACATGTGAGGGAATGCTCATCTGTGTGCATTGAGGTGTAGTTGAATGCTTTGAATGACTACCAGGGGTAGCAGAGGGAATGTTATGCTGAGAATCATACTTTGTTACTGGTTGTTTAAACATACCCTTATCACACTTTGGTACTGGCCACTAATACTGGTAAGCAGTTCATTCCTGCTTATGTTATACTGTTTTTTAGCATATTTTTATTAATGACATGATTTCTTTATGGGTGGTTCTGCCTCTTATGGGATAGGATATATTAGTGGTACTACTGGCATATGATGTGTTTGGATGTGCTACATCAAACAAATGGCTAGCAGTTTGGAATCTAATCACTTAACTATATTCACTGAGCAAGCTATCTTCACTTGAGATGTTATCCAGAGGAATTTTCAATGTTGCTTTTTTAAAAATAAATATATAAATGTGTGATGCTATCAAGAGTCAATTTATTTTGCTTATTGTCTTACTAAACAGTCTAGTATGATTAACCCTATTTTTGCTGTGGATGTGCGTACACATCCTGCTACACTGTTCTCTAGGTGTTTGGACATGTATAAGTTTGCTGCTTGGGTTTTTCATACAGTGCTATGGACATCTATTTGCGTGTTGAGCCACTGACTTCTCCCTGCTGTGCACAAGTTACTCCCATTTCTTGGTGGATAAAAAAGTTTCAAGTACTTGTGATACAACATATGTGCCTCATTGCTTGCTAAGTATTTTGCGAAAAAACTTGTTTCGATATGTTGAATCGTTTATGAGATATGGTGATTGTCATGACCACATAATTCACAATCACAAGGGCATAAATGAGTGCATCATGCAGGATCGTCCCTTGGATATAAAATCCATCCATTTGAAAACAAAAAGAGATATTGTTCTGCTCTCAGTTTTAAATATGCTATCTACGTTTCACACTCTGCATATAGTTGATTTTAGCTGAAATATTGCAAAGTTTACGCAATGCATTTTTACCTCTGCCAACTCTTTAAAATTGCGTAAAATGTTTTACTTAATTTGATGCAGCTCAGTAAGTATGATGGATAATGAAAAGAAATTCAGTTCATCATCCAGTGAAGATATTGGACTGTAAGATGTACAAAAATCAAATTCTTTCACGTAATAGTTTTTGATAAATCGGAGGATGAGTCTTTCGTGCTGGCTGGAACGCAGTCTCTCGGAACAGATTATCAGCATTTGGCGAGCAGTACAGCTATAACAAAAGCCACTCTCAGCACAGAATGCAGAGAGCACTTCTGTTGCTGCAAAAGTTTAATGTGTCTTTGCTGTAAAATCCTTCCAGGATTGGAATAGGTTCATTTGACAAAGAAATGATTATTCTTCAAGCATAATAGTCCCTCAACCATATAGTCATGGTGTAACATTGTAACAGATTACAGTCATTGCAGTATTATTTCTTGACCCTCAGGTGATGAAATCCTACCATATTAGATTTTCGTGTGTTAAGATATGGATAAAGAAAATAAGACTCCTATTCCATGATCTCATAGAACAGACAATAACTTCCTCCGAGGAATCCGGTCATAGGCATTTTCTAGATCTATAAAGCATAGATACAATTCCCAGTTCAGCTCGTAACACTTCATTATTTGCCGTAAGCTAAAGATCTGGTCCTGGCAACCTCCAAGAGGCCTAAACCCACTAATACTCGCACTTTCCTTTCAACAATACCCGAGATGATTTTACCCACAACGCTGATTAAAGAGGTACCTCTGTAGTTGTTACAATCTTTTCTGTTTCCACGTTTAAAGATTGGTGTGATTACTACTGCTTTTGCGCAGTCTGATGGAACCTGTCCCGACTCCCATGCCATTTCAATTATCCTGTGTAGCCACTTAAGACCTGACATTCCAGTTAATTTCATCCACCCCAGCTGCTTTATTGCACTGCAATCTATTGACCATTTTCTCCACTTCCTCATCTCCTGTTACAGCAGATGGTCTTGGAGGTTGAACTCTATCTAGCGGTGGTGGAGCCTCCATTTCTTCATATTGGCCGCTGCATATTATCTTGCAAGACAAACAGTAGTGAAGAACTCTCCAACCAGCTTGATGTCCTCAAAAAACCAAAATTTTTCACACAGTACATGTGCCAAGATGAAGCAGCCTTACATGCATGCTTGATGAGAAGCTGCATGAAATGATGTCATCCATCTGGTTTAATTGGACAGTGTAGCCCATTGTAGCCTATCTCCGAACTGAATTATGCCATCAGACAGGAATGAATTTTACCGAGCAGTCTTCAATGCTTAGGGTAAATGTTCTTCCATACACAATGTATATAGTTCAGCATTGAATAGCTCTTCTTGAACTCTTCTGATCCAGTATGTATTGGTGTTTTGTAACTCCAAAGCACTAGAACTACCTATATTTCTAGTCTTACTCTTCAAGCTCTCAATAAATTGAAATAAAGTGGGCAGTTAAGAGCAGTACTCGCCAGTATGAACTGAATTTTGCAATGTTGAATACAGGTTCAGTAATGGTAACCAGAGTGGCATCAGTCTGGGTTTTGGTGCTAACATACGTGGAGCTGGGATGTCCTGTGGCCTGCCTTCTGAAAGCTATGTGGACCACACCACAGGATGTCAAGTGTTACTAGTAGGTCTGCTTTTAGTCCTCGTGTGAGATTATGTGCGGAATTGACTTAGTGTTGTGTAGGTCAGTGTCTCTGTCACTCGAATGAAATTTTTCAGTTTTGTTTCAATCTTGGAGTACCCATTCTAAATTGACTGTTGAACCACTTCCAAAAACTGGCTTCGTTGGCATCACACTCTATTTTCTGGGAAAAATAAAGAAAGTATCAGGAGCCAACCAATGCATTGAGCAATTCAAACGATATCGCCTACTTTATTAATGACGGCCTTTTCTTGCTGTGGACAGTATGTGCTGTGTAACCAACTTCAGTATTTGTCCGTACATACGGAACAGCACCATAAGCTCTTTTGTATGCATCACATGACACATGCACTTCATATGATCACTTACGTCTGTCATACCAGTCCATTTGGGAATGTTCAATGATGACAGGTGATGAAGCTTTGGGATCCAGGAGTGCCAATTACATGCAAAATCTGTGGGCAAAATTTCCTCTCATGCAAGACCTCTCAGCCATGTGTCTTGGAAAATGAGTGTAGCAACAAACCCAATGGGCATGAACAGACCAAGATAGTCATAAAACTGATCTGCTGTTCGAAGAACATTTCTCTTAGTTACCAGTTTGTCACTTAGGACTTCAGGTGTGCTTTGGTACTCAGTGGAGACAGTCATCATCAGTATTCTAATTGATTCCCAAGACTTGTGTTGTGTGATTGGTTCCAAGGCCTTTGGCATGCCATATTGCCTCTAGCTCCTTTGACTTAATCCCTCATTTGCAAAGTGGAAGGCTTATTTGCAGTTCATGATAGACCGCTGGAGTGTCATTACTGTCTCTCATGCTAACTACAAAATTTTACATTAATATATAATTGTTAGCTGACAAAAGGAATGGACTTCCCGAGTCCAAATGCTAGATAATGTGTTGTAGGCACCATTCTGAGTCTCTTCAACACAATACTAAAGGAACCGAGTGAGATTTCTCTCCACTTCATTCAAGGTCAACTTAGGAAGGCTTGATCCACATCATATACTAGCCCCATTCGAGGGTTTGTGGAATTACGGCATGGTTGCAATCATGTCTGGCAGTATATTTGGTCCTGTTTTGAGGAAGCCATTTGAAGATGGAGAGTAGGGTGCATGTGACAATGCCTTAAACATGATCCTCTACTCAATACTTCTTCCACTGCTGCATTTCTTCACTATGGGGTGCAGCAGGTAAAATAAGTTTCCAGCCACATAGCCCTCAGGAACAGCTTCTACCTTATCTCTCCTAATGTAATTTGACATATTCTCATGATAAATGTGCCTCTGTTCTCCATTCCCATGCAACTTGTTTTGTAGGGTGCGAAGACATGCTTCAGCAGTAGTGTGGTTGCTGTAGAAAAGTATATCCATCTTCCTAGCCAGGCGTCGAACTCTGCAGCCATTCTCCATGTGGCCTGATTCTTGAAATTCTTGCAATACAGGATGATGAATGGTCATCAATTTTCACTCTTGAGGCTCTGTTATGCCAGTTGCCTCAAAGTCCCAAAAACGGTGCAGTGGCTCATCAGACATCTGATTGAAGCTACAGTTGTTTTGTTAATTTCTGTACCAGTTCTGTTTCCACCGAGATCATAGATGAAGATTGTGGAAATAACTGATGAAGGTGATACTTCGGTTTTTCCAAGGTCACAATTTTCCAATAATAATCACCTCCAATTAGAAATTAAATAGGTATATCTTCAGTGTCTCCTCTCAGATCTGTCAGCCGTGTACCCTACATGAAGACCAGATCTCCTACTTCTTGTGGTTCTCTCAGTTGATGACAGTTTGTTGCTGCTTTCGAAAGCTGTAACTTATATATGGACGTTGGAGTATCCCATCATATCAAAGTGAACCTTTCTCCTCGAGAGGAATGCTGTGCAAAATGACTCAAATGTCATTATCTCCAAACTTGTTGTTTCACTGACATCGAGTTGGAGACACTCTATCAATGAATGTTGGATGAAACTTGACTGATTCCCCGTGTCCAGGATGGAATGGGTCATTTTATTCCTACCAGTTGGTCCTCTGATACTCTCACAAGAAATCTGTAAGTATGTGAAGTTAGAACTCATCGCTTCAATCTTGTTCACTGCTGTGAAGTGACAATTACAGATGGAAATGTGGCTCTCACCTATACATTTCGCACAGGATGCATTTCTCCATTTAAAGTACTGATTTTTGTTGCAGCCATGTCCAAGGCATAAGAAGCAGCAGTTCAGTTTCTTTATGCTATCTATTCTAGCATGTAAGCTTCCATCCTTTCAACAGTCTTGGCCCCAGTGCTGCTATTCTTCACAGTCCACACAGAAGGGGTCTGGGTTTTGTTGCTTCTTCTTATCACCTATGGAAGATGGAATATGGATGCTGTGGATACATAATTCTCTTGTGGAGCGGTATCTCCATGTTTCTTTGTTAAAAAAACTCCATGAGTTGCGTGAGATTCTCTTCTTGAACCTTTTGTCTCTGTACGTGGATAACATAGTTTCCGCGAATTTTTTCCAGAGATGCATGTCACAGTTGGGGGGCAAGCATTCTCCCATAGTAATCTACATCCTCTCCTAGTGCACTTAATGGTTGAAACCACTTATGGCACTCACTCTAGGTGCCATTGAGAGCCTCTGGATTGCTTGAAGTTGCAGAATCTGTGTCACCTTGCATGGAGCTCCAACATAGAGGCAGAAGAAACCAGATATTTGTGATTGAGAATAGATGGAGAGGTCTTGTGGAAGGCATATATTCATGATCTCCTGCCTAAGCTTGACATAGCTATCTTGCCACCCCCCACCCAGGGTTAGAATAGGCCTGAGTTACTCCTGCTGTCGTACGAGGCGACTAAAAGGAGTTTCACACATTTTGGCCTTTGTGTGACGGTCTCCTGTAGGTTTTGACCTCCATTCTTCAAAATTTTCGTGAAGAGCGAGCCAATTGGGGAAGGGCGGCTTACAAGGTGCATTGTGTCCATCGTGCATTGATATCTTTAGCCCACTTTCTCATTGTCGCATTGCAGTCCTGCCCATTCTCCATCTCTTGGGCCTGGACACCTTCCCGGGTGCGTTTTCACGCATGCACTATGCAGTGTCGATTTCTGCGTCGACGATAACCATGGACTTCTTTCCACCTGATATCCAGCACAGTAGCCAGTCCGTTGTAATGGGGCCGCCAAGTACCCTGTTGGTTGTAGCTCCCTGACCACACAGGGATTGCTCACCTGATGTCTGCGCTGTTAACCCCCCATGTATGCCAAGGGGTAGATGCCCATCCCCCTGGGGCATCGGGACTCCCAGCAAAGGCCATCCTGCCAGGTGGCCTACGCTGCGGCTTGGTGGCGCCTGTGGGAGGAACCCTGGTCGAAGTGGGTAACATCAGGGCGTAGTCCATCATCTCTTGCTGGTGGTGAAACACCAGCAGTCTCTAAGCGATCGTGAGCTCAATTCAGTGCACAGAAGTACGGCCCCAAATCGTTCTTCTCGCTGGCCACACCATGGGAGGAACGTCAGGGTGGCATCAGATCTTATTCGCCCCGGTACCTTGTATGTTCAAGAGCTGATGGGGAATCTTTCATGACGATGAAGCCACAGGTTTTTTGAGCATTTAGAGGACAAGTTCGGGGAGGTGTACGGCTTGTCCAAAATGAGATCTGGGTCAGTCTTGATCAAAAAAGCATCCCTTGCCTAGTCACGGGAGTTACTCGCTTGTGACAAGCTGGGGGATGTTTCTGTAACCATCACGCCCCATAAGAGCTTAAATGTGGTCCAGGGTATCATATTTTGTAGAGACCTTCTTTTGCCATCTGACGATGAGCTGCGCCCCAATTTAGAGCGGTGAGGTGTACATTACGTTCGGCGTGTCCACCGGGGTCCGAAGGATAATCGGGTTGCCACCGATGGCTTCATCTTGGCCTTTGAGGTGTACATTACGTCCGGCTTGTCCACCGGGGTCCGAAGGATAATCAGGTTGCCACCAATGGCTTCATCTTGGCGTTTGAGAGTGATACATTGCCTGAGGTCAAGGTGATGGTCTACCGGTGTGATGTAAAGCCCTATATCCCTCCCCCGATGCGGTGCTTTAAGTGCTGGAGGTTTGGCCTTATCTCTTCCTGCCGTACTTCCAGTGTCACATGCCGAGATTGCGGTCTTCCATCACATCCCAACACTCCATGTGCCCCGCCTTCCATCTGTGTCAGCTGTGGAGAGCACCATTCGCCTTGCTCGCCTGACTGCAGGATTCTCCAAAAAGAAAAGAAAATCATGGAGTACAAGACCCTGGACAGACTGACCTACACTGAGGCTAAGAGAAAATTTGAATGCCTGCGTCCTGTGCGTATGACATCTTAAGCTGCTGCTACAACAGTTGTGGCACCATCAGCTCTGCCAACCTGGGTCACCTCTCAGAACTGGAGGACTACACCTGCCCCTTGATGGTGGGGGGCATTTCCCTCCCTGTTGCTCCTGCACCACCTACTTCGGGTGCAACACCCCCTCCAATCATCGGGGACATCCGTCCCCACTTCTAAGCCGGAGAAGCATAGGTCTTCTTCGGCTTCTCTCCCTGGGAAGGGGTCCCTTGGGTCACTCCCTTCCCAGGTTTCTTCTAGTGGGAAAGGTTACACCCACCAGTGGCTGAAGAGCCCAAAAGCAGCTGGTCCTACGGCTTCACGCACATCCTGTCCAAGAGACTGGGCCAGGAAAACCCAAGGAGCAGTGAGAGAAATCCAAAAAGAAAACCCCTAAGACCAAGGAAATTGCAGTGGCACCCACACCACCGCTCCCTACAAGCTCTGTGGCTGAGGATGGGGTAGAGATATTGGCGTCTGCTGACGCCCTAGATCTCGCCAGACCCTCATCCACAATGGATATAGGCTGCTCAGGCAATAAATCGGTGGCAGCAGGTGATTCCGAGGTGTAAACTGCCTTATTGAATGTTCCATGCCTTTCCAGTCTCACGATGACTTCATTATCCAGTGGAATTGTGACGGTTTCTTCCACCGCCTGGCTGAGCTATGGCAACTGTTAAGCTGTACACCTGTTTTCTGCGTTGCCCTCGAGGAAACCTGGTTCCCGGCAGTGCGGACCCCTGCTCTCCGCAGCTATAAGGGATATTACAGAAACCGTAGTGACTATAATCGAGTGTCGGGTGGAGTTTGCGTTCATGTCCTAAACTCTGTCTGTAGTGAACATGTGCCCCTTCAAACCCTTCTAGTAGCTGTGGCTGTCAGAATAAGGACGACACAGGAAATAACCGTCTGAAATGTATATCTTCCTCCAGATGGTGTAGTACCCCTGAATGTATTAGCTGCACTGATTGATAAACTCCCAAAACCTTTCCTACTTCTGGGAGATTTTAATGCCCATAACCCTTTGTGGGGTGGTACCATGCTTACTGGCCGAGGCAGAAATGTCGAAACTTTATTGTCTAAGTTCGACCTCTGTCTAAATACGGGGGCCGCCACACATTTCAGTGTGGCTCGAGGTAGTTACTCAATTTATCAATTTGCAGACCAGGAGTTCTCCCATCTGTCCACTGGAGAGCACATGACCTGTGTGGTAGTGACCACTTCCCCATCTTCCTGTCATTGGCGCAGCGTCAGGCACATGGATGTCTGCCCAGATGCGCTTTGAACAAGGCGGACTGGGGAACTTTCACCTCTGCTGTCACTGCTGAATCTCCCTTACACGGTAACATCGATGTGCTGGTTGAGCAGGTGTCTACCACAGTTCTTGCTGCTGCAGAAAATGTGATCCCTCTCTCTTTAGGGTGCCCAAGGTGTAAAGCAGTCCCTTGGTGGTTGGTAGAAGTTACTGAAGCAATTAAGGAGTGTCGGCGAGCTCTACAGTGGGATAAGTGGCACCCTTCCATGGAGCACCTCATAGCCTTTAACAGCTGCATGCCCGTGCTTACTACCTTAGCAAACAATGGCAGGAGGGGTGTTGGGAGACATAAGTCTCCACCATTGAGTGCCACACAGCACCTTCCCAAGTCTGGGCAAAGATTAAATGTCTTTTCGGGTATCGGGCCCCAACAGCTGTCCCCGGTGTTACCATAAATGGCGAGTTATGTACCGATGCAAACGCATTTGCCGAGCACTTTGCTCGAGCCTCTGCGTCAGAGAATTGCCCCCCAGCCTTATGCACACTCAAACAGCGGCTGGAACGGAACTACCTGTTATTCACTACATGCTGCAGTGAATCCTATAATGCCCCATTTACAGAGTGGGAGCTCCTCAGTGCCCTTGCACATTGCCCCGACACTGCTCCTGGGCCTGATCGCATCCACAACCAGATGATTAAAGATCTCTCATCTGACTACAAGTGACATTTTCTCATCATCTTCTATCGGATCTGGTGCGATGGCGTCTTTCAGTCTCAACAACAGGAGAGCACCACATTTCCGGTGCTCAAACCCAGTAAAAATGTGCTTGGTGTGGATAGCTATAGGCCCATCCACCTCAACAACATTCTTTGTAAGCTGCTGGAACGTATGGTATGTTAGCAGTTGGTTTGGGTCCTGGTATCGTGTGGCTTGCTGGCTCCATGTCAGGGCGGCTTCCGCCAGGGTCGCTCTACCACTGATAATCTTGTGACCATCGAATCTGCCATCCGAACAGCCTTTTCCAGATGGCAAAACCTGATTGCCGTCTTCTTTTACTTATGTAAAGCCTACGGCATGACTTGGCGACATCATATCCTTGCCACATTGTAGGAGTGGGGTCTCCAGGGACCACTCCCGATTTTTATCCATAATTTCCTGTCGCTCCGTACTTGCGGTGTCCAAGTTGGTGACTCCCATAGTTCCATCCGTATCCAGGAGAATCCCACAGGGCTCTGTATTGAGTGTCTCTCTATTTTTAGTGGCCATTAAAAGTCCAACAGCAGCAGTCAGGCCCTCTGTCTCACCTTCTCTGTATTCAAACGGCTTCTGCATTTCATACTGTTATTGCTGAGCGGCGCCTCCAGGGAGCCATCCACAAGGTGCAGTCATGGGCTCTAGCCCACGGCTTCCAGTTTTCAGCCGCAAAGTCATGTGTCGTGCATTTCTGTCGGCATCACACAGTTCATCTGGAACCCACACTTAACCTTAATGACAATCCACTGTCTGTAGTGGAGACATACAAATTCCTAGGACTGGTTTTCGACACGTAAATGATTTCACTCCCTCATCTTCGCCAGCTTAAGCAGAAGTGCTGGCAGCACCTCAATGACATCTGTTGCTTGAGCAAAACCAATTTGTGGTGCAGATCACTGCACACTGCTTCAGCTCTATAGAGCCCTTGTCCAATCCCGAATTGACAATGGGAGTGTGGTTTATGGTTCGACAGCGCCTTCAGCATTGCATTTACTTGACCCTGTGCACCACTATGGGGTTAGATTGTCGACAGGAGCTTTTAGGACGAGTCCTGTAACCAGGTGGAGGCTGGTGTCCCGCCACTACAGATCAGATGTGCACAACTGTTTGCCAGTTACGCAGCACACATTCATAGTTCCCCTGAGCACCCGAATAAGCATCTGCTTTTCCCGCCTGTGGCAGTCCTTCTCCTGTATCGGCTGCCTAGATCGGGGCTAACGTTTGCGGTTAGCCTGCAGTCCCTTCTCTCCAAACTGGAGTCCTTCCCTTTACCACCTCAGCTTAATGGCTGATCACATAGGCTTCGCATATGTTCATGGAGGACATAATGAGCAGCACTCCTTGCCAGTTGGCTGCAATGTTTTCACTGCAGAGCTGGCGGCCATATTTCGTGCTCTTGAGTACATTCGCCCATGCCCTGGCAAGTCATTTTTCCTGTGCGCTGACTCATTGAGCAGCCTACAAGCTATCGGCCAGTGCTACCCTCTCCACCCTCTTGTAGCGTCCATTCAGGAGTCCATCTATGCCCTGGAACAGTCCCGCCGTGGTGTTTGTGTGGACCCCAGGACACGTCCTAATCCCCAGCAATGAACTTGCTGACAGGTTGGCCAAACAGGCGACACAAACAGCTTCTGGAGATAGGCATCTCCAAAGCTGACCTGTGTTCTGTCTTACACCCCAGGGTTTTAAGGCTTTGGGAGATGGAATAGCATAACAACATGCATAACAAATTGCAAGTCATTAAGGAGACTATGAACGTGTGGAAGTAAGTCTTACATGTGGGCCTCTCACAGGGAATCAGTTGTCCTCTGCTGGCTTGTCATTGGCCATACGTGGCTAATGCGTGGTAACCTACTCCATCGTGTGGACCCACCTCAGTGTCACTGTGGCTCCCAAATGACAGTCGTCCACCTCTTGCTGGACTGCCCACTTTTAGCTTCTCTGCAGCAGACTTTTAACTTTTCCAGCACCTTGCCATTGGTGTTGCCCGACAATGCCTCCACAGCAGCTGTAGTTTTATGTTTTACCCGTGAGAGTGGGTTTTATACTTCTATGTAGGTTTTAGCACATGTGCTTTGTCCCTACGTGTCTTCCACCCTAGTGCTTTCAGGGTGGAGGTTTTAATGTGTTGCAGAGTGGCTGGCTTTCCCTTTTTATTCTCATAGTTGGCCAGCCACTGTAATCTGCTTTCATGTTTTACTCTCTCCTTTTTCTAGGGTCTCTGTTTTCTTATCCTCTTTTGTTCCTCTTAGTGTTTGTTGCCTTCCCTTCGTTTTTGTGGCTTTTCCTTTCTTTCCGTTTTGTGTTAGGTGTTTCGTTTGTTTTATTAAACCAACCAACCATAGCTATCTTGTCAATTATAGTATTGTTCACAGCAAACAACAGTGATTCACTGAAACTTTTTTATTGTTCGTATTTTCGTTTCTTGATGTCAAACGAGACAACAATGTGGACTAACTAAATTCAGGCACACAAACTCTTTGTTGCCTAAGAATGAGCCAAGAGGGCCATATGTGGTGTTAATATATTAATCTCATGTACAACATGAACAATTAAGGGATTTTTATTTCAACTTGCTTGTGAGATTTATGGTTAGTAGCCACTCCAGTTTTTTTTTCTCCAAATTGAAGCTAAAAAGTTGCTCTCAGAAAACTACTCTTGTTTCAAGTGAAATAGTTTTGGTTCATTACATTGTAAGTGCTATTGTTCTTATATGGACTCTGTTTATATGCTGTTTGAATAGTTTACTCTTACGTAGAATGAAAATATTAGTTTCCTGACTGTCAGACATGCTGCTGCTAATTACCAGGTATATCCACAGCATAAAGTGCCATTGGTACAGTGTAAAGAATATAGTGAATGTCGGTTCGGATATAGTGTTGTATGTATTGCTAAATTTTAATTCTGTAGGAAAATATCAAGGCCCATTTATCTTGCTCCTGATATCTTACAAGAGGACCACACAGGAATCAGATTTTTATAATGTATGTTTATGATACATGACATTCAAAAATCAAATGTCACTCATCCTAAACAGTTTGATGTACCCTTCATAAAATATCAAGAAAATCAACTTTGAAGTTCTCATTAACTCTGTGAAGATAAGACAGTTTTTGGTCGGCCAAATGGTTCTGTCGGTTGGTATTGCTTGAGATTGATAATCACTGGATAGCTGATTTGAGTCTTCGTGTAATCATTAATTTTTTAATTTCTTTTTCATTCAGTTTGAATACCTATGTCATTTAAATATAAAATACCCTCAAATAGTATAGCCTTGTGATATTTATTTTTACCATTGAGTAAGAAACTTGCGTGCCTGCAAAACTGCGCCTACATGATTGAACCAGGACGCAAAATCAGCGACGGAGAAGATTACATAAAAATTTATTCAATTGTTCCATAAAATTTCGGGTGTGCAGCCACATAAATTGAGCTGCTTCTTCTTATGCCACGAAAAAATGAAAATTTTTCACTAGTTCATCACCAGGGGTCGTCTCCACTCTTTGCAGAAATGATCAGGTATGTGTGGTTCCCTTTGAAATGTTGCGATAAAAGAGAAATTTTTATGAATGTAAATTAAATTTGCTTTCCTATAAATACGATAAAAAAATTGTGACTCTAAAACTGCAGAATTTGTATGGTGTGCTGGATGCAGTGAAAATTATTGCTTTCTATGTTTTTTGTGGCGCTTCTCTGACTTGCATGAGAGTGCATCTGTGGCATAAAACAGTGGACACAGTCCAAATAAAAAGGTGATTTACAACTTATATTCCTTCATTTTTGTACCAAAAATTTTTTTTCTTCTTTTTAATATAGTAAACAGTCTTCTATAAGACATTGGGAATTTAGGATGTATATTTGCAGTGCAGCCAGGAATTTTGCATGTGATACGTAATTAGATATAAGATGATGTATGTTTTTCATAAAAAATGATAGGTTGTGATGGTTATCATAAATTTGATGAATTATATATTTAAATGATTTACATAATTGAATTGGATGAAAATATAGAAAAGTAAAGATAATGAACAAAATGAGTCTCGAATCAGCTATTTTGAGTCTCAAATGCTACCGACTGAACGGCCTTGTTCAGAACACGGTGTAATTCTGAATCCATTGTCCTTCGTAAATAATCTTAATGTATATTTTAAAAATGTGGCTGATTGGCAAATGTGAATCTAAAATGAAACCCCTGTTATTCAAGAAAGTCAGTTGTTGGTTGAAATAAAAATGGGCTATTGGGAAACACTTTGGAGAAAATTATTTGATGGCAAGTCAGTCTGAAGCAGTAATTATGTTGTGCAAAGTGTGGGTTATCAGAGAGTGACATGTCAAAATGTACCTGAAATAAAGTGCTGGTAGTGTAAGGAGTGAGAATTTTTCTTATGTACAGTTCCCATTATGATTGCAGGTTTGCACTTTTCTTCCACTAAGACATCTGTAAGATTTTTCCAAGCCTGTGATTTTTTAGTAACCATCCACTTTCATTTAAAGTAAATCATTGAATTGTCAGTCAAATGGTTAAGCTCAAATTGAGAGCTTTCCTTGTGTGTTGTGTTGCAGACCTGTCAGGTTGCACATGGAGTATTGACTGTAAATAGGAGGCTCTTGTCATGACTTGTCACATTTCTCCAGTGGATTAGATGTGGAAGCTTGTTGTTCTCAGTGTGCTGTGTATGATTTGTGTTCATTTTCTTTAATGTCTCATAGGACATTATTAATGGGAAAAGAGTGGGTAAATATGTGAAGTTCTTTAAACACATCCACTCATTTCCTGTCGATATTGCTAAGTGACATTTATTTTCATCGTTGAGGACTGTGTGCAAAAATAATATCGGTCACTCTTCCTTAATAATCAGACGATTGAATAATGCCCGCAATGAGAGAGTTCAGATCCCCCCCCCCCCCCCTTTTTTTTTCCAAGGCTGTGACGTACTTGTTTATTTTATTTTTATCTCTCTCTAAATCATGTGTCAAATGTGTACCTTGTGTGGTATGTTTTGATGAACAGATGGAAGTCTGTTGTAATGTGAAATGATGTTATAGACTTTTGTTATGATATTTGTAATTGTCTTATGTGTTTGTACTGACATATTTCTTCATTTCAAAGCCTCATGTAGCCAAAGATTGCTCTGAATCAGATTCTGAATGGATCTGTAAGAGGTGCCTGGAGAACATGCCAGCTAAAGTAAGGGATAGTAAAAGTACAAAAAAGGACACAGTTCGAAAAGTGTCAGGCCTGTCTGCAGTTTCCAGGCAAGATATTCAAGCAAATCAGACTGACAAACACAAACTACCTTATGATGTAAGTTGTCATCTGATTTAATTTTTGTAATATTGATTGTGCGCGCAAGTACGCGCGTGCGCCTACACACACACACACACACACACACACACACACACACACGGAGAGAGAGAGAGAGAGAGAGAGAGAGAGAGAGAGAGAGAGAGAGGGGGGGGGGGGGGGTGCAAAAAATGTCGAGCATTCTCATGTCAGGCATCCATTAACCTGCAAAGCTTTGTGACATGGGCTGGGTGAAGCTGGAAAACAATAAAAATTTTCCTTTCCCGATTATTTCTATTTGAATTGTGCCTTTGTATGAATGGGGTTTGTACTTATTTCTGTGACTCTGTGCACTTGCTATCAGTACCATAATCATGTAAGCTATGGGAAAGTTATGGTCAATGTCTGTCTGTGAACTGTGTAGTGGTGGGCAATGTGTTTCCATGTGTTGTTAATTGGTGAATTATGTTTGTAAGAAAATAATGGGGAATTCTCCTAACAGAATCCTAAATTTATATGGTAAATTATCTAAAAGTTTTCTGCATAATGGACCGAGATCCAGACCATATGTTTTCAGCCTGACATGTGGATTCTATCCAGGGATTTGGTGGTAACCCTTACTCAGAATGTCACTGAAACAATTCAGTAAATTTTGAAGTCATTTCTCTCTACTAAATTTTGTTGTGGTAGGATTTAGGTTAATGTATGTGATGATAAGCGACTCACCCAGGTAACCAAGCATGTTCAAGTTTTGCTTATGGTCTTTGAGGGGGGGGGGGGGGGGGGGAAGCCTGTCCCAGGTCAATTTGCCCTGCAGATGAACGACGGCTGGTGAGGCAACCAATTCTGGATGTGGTTTTTAAGGAGTTTCTCACATCCACCTAGTTAAATACTGGGCTGGTACCATGTTCCAACTCAGATACACACTACAGAAATATTTAGAAAACTTTTTCACACTTGAATATGAGATTTACTTTAGGTGCAGACAGATTGGGTACACAAATGCTGTCCCAGGGGGGAGTGGTGGAATCAGGAAGGGCATCTGGCCACCAACTGTAACTATTATTTCCAACACCTACAAAACCATGTTTACCCCATAGAGAAACAGGAAGAGTCAAGGAAAATGATGATTTGATGATACACATACCAAAGGATTACTTAATCCTTGTCACAGTAGTGGTTATTACATTACATGGACAATTCATTATGTTTTCCAGCATAACTAAAATAATAGTTATCAGATTCCATAACTGCAGGTGTGTTGCCAACTTGATTATTGGTGCAGGATTTCTGTTAGCAAACACACACACACACACACACACACACACACACACACACACACTCTTTTCTATCTTTATCTATTTATTTATTTCCGTTAACTTTCCTTTTTGCCTCTTGCGTTCCTCAACAATTTTTAGTGTGTTGCATGTTCTCAATGGAATGCTTTGCTTTGTGCTGTCGTAAGCATTCACAGCATTATAAATTTGTGGCAGCTCAGTTTATATGAAGACTTTAACCTTTCCAAGTTAAAATTTGATTTCAAAATTGTAGTAAATATGGAGTTCTCTAAATTGTTGCTTGAGCATTTTTCATTGCTACTAAACTTGCTAGTCATTTTTGTAGCTGTAAAACGTAGTTTAAGGCAGGGTGGCAACATTGGCCACTTTTGGAGATGATACACTTTAGTTCTATGTTGCAATGCCATTAAAGAAATAATTCAAACTTCAGCCAGATGTTCTGACGTGGGATTCTGCTCATCGGGTTAACTTGGAACAACGATATTGTTACTGTGGAGACAGTGGAGAATGGTTTATGCAGATGTTACAGTGTGGGCGTTGCCAACAGTGGTTTCATGAAAGATGTGTACGCTGTTTGCAGTATCCTCTTTTTTGTGGAGATAGGTGAGTGATTTCGTGTTTTTAAAATATTTTGTAATAAATATAGTAGAATTCTTGCTGTGCACAATGTACCATATTAAACTGTGAACTGTTGTGGAACGACGAGTTCATCACAGTTGTCACTTATGTGAATAATTTAGTATGGGATTTAGAAGCTTTTGCCGAGTATATGCTGCAGTGTCTGACCACCAGCTAATCACACAATTTCTGTTATAGGTTTTATGTATTTGTTTGTTCATTATGTAACCACGGAAAGGAATTTGTGAGACGGCTTGAGATGAAATGGGTTGACATAATACATTTGACGCTATTTAATCTAACCGTGTATAACGCCAAGAAATACTATGATCTAGATACTACTATAGTTCCATATGTTAACAACAACTGGACCGCATTTCAGCTTCCACCAAAGGTAAAAAAAAAGGAAAAATATTATCAAAATCTTGGTAGGCAGTTCTTTGTGTTTGAAAAATTCTGGTGGTTGTAAATCAGTTTAGAGATACATATTGTGTGTTGTTGGATACTTCATTTCTGTGTCAGCTAAGGATTACAATTATTTATTAAATAGTGACTAATATTTATGATGGCATAAAATACTTGCAGCACTCTAGGTTAATTGTTCCCACCTTCTTTGCCCATGTAGATCCTCGATATAGGTGTAGAAGAAAGGAGAGACAACATACTATCAGTATTGACTAATAATAGAAATAGGTAAGAATGTCAGCAGCAATTTTATTATTAGATGTTATAAGTTTAATAACTATTGTAATAATTGTATATTCAGTTTTATAAACTAATTATGGGACTGAACTTTGAGTGGAATTTCTTCTCCTGAATTTCCTTTGATAATAAAATCATCCATCAGGTTCAAATGTGGCCGTGAGATAAAGAAACGAACAACGATTTGGGGTCTTCGTGTACGTGTTCCTCCACCTGCACCAACATTTACACTACCAAGTGTTCGACCAGTCAGTGATGCTGTGTTAAAGGAGCGCTGGATGGGAAACAAGCGGTTAAAATTCCTTCCACCCTCACTAAGGTAAAATAGCCACAATGTTTCACCATTTTTACAGCTAATTATTTGAGGTCAGAGAATGATCTAATTCTGTTATTAAAATGTTTACATGTTGGATATAGCTCTAGGACAGCTATACAGACGTTCTCTCTTTAAACTGCACTACTGTCATCGTCTCACTTGTTCGATTTACTGTTTAATACATGAACAACTGTTTAAAGCTAAATAATAATCATACAGTCAGCCTCATAGGCTGAACAATTATTCAATGACCCTCCTTCTCATGGACAGGGTGAGCAGCAATTTATGGCTGTTTGTTGATGAGAATGCGGTGTGTACCAAGCGAGGTGGCACAGTGGTTAGCACACTGGACTTGCATTTGGGAGGACAACGGTTCAGTCCTGACTCTGACTATCCTCATTTTGGTTTTCCATGATTTCCCTAAATCGCTTTAGGCAAATGGTGGGATGGTTCCTTTGGAAGGGCACAGCTGACTTCCTTCCCCATACTTCCCTAACCCGATGAGGCCGATGACCTTGCTGTTTGGTCTCTTCCATCAAATCAACCAACTAACCAATGCAGTGTGTGGGAAGATCTCGTTGAGTGACTGTAGGAGGATACAGGATGACTTACGTAGAATTTCTAGTTGATATGATAAATGGTAGATTGCCCAAAATGTAAGTTAATGGGGATGAGTAAGAAAAAAGAACCTGTGACATTCAAATACAGCATAAGTAGTGTGCTGCTTGACACAGTCCCATTGATTAAATGTCTAGGAGTAATGATGCAAAGTGGTGTTAAATGAAATGAGCACATAAGGGCGGTAGTGGATAAGGTGAATGGTCAACGTCAGTTTCTTGGGAGAATTTTAGGGAAGTGTGGCTCATCTGTAAAGAAGTCTCCATGTAGAACATTAGTGCAACCAATTCTTGAGTAGTGCTAGAGTGTGTGGGATTCCAATCAGGTCTGGTTAAAGGAAGACATTGGAGCAATTCAGAGGCATGCTGCTATATTTGTTACAGGTAGGTTTAATCACTGCGCAAGAGTTATGGAGATGCTTCATGAACTCCAATGCTACTCCTGGAGAGAAGTAGTTTTTTCCTCAAGACGCTATTGAGAAAACTCAGAGAACCAGCTTTGAGGCTGACTGCAGAAGGATTCTATTGCCACCAACTTACATTTCATGTAAGGACCACAGTGTACAAGATATCCTGTGCCATGCACTGTGTGGTAGCTTGTGGAGTATGAATGTAGATGTAGGCATAAACATGTATTTCATAGTTGTTGGTAGTCATGGTGGTCAATATTTTGTTAGTACTCTTATTGCTGAAGTTAAAATAATCAAAAAGTCAATATGAAATCACGGTGTGCACCGAATCATTGAAGGGTAACTTGGTGAATGGACATTTGAAGAGTGAGGACTAAGATAATTGAGCAATATGATGTCGCACCCACCATCTGCTGTCAACAGTCACAGACCGTGGAACACCAATTTTCTCAGCAGTATACTATTAATTCGTGCAACATCAACAGTAGACTTTAATGTCAGTATTTCATCCTATCTTAAACTTATTCTTGATTGTTTTCAGTGAGTCCTGAGGAATAGCATTATTGGTGTTTATATTTAACTTTCATCATAATCGAGGGAGGCTCATTTGTAGAGACAGGAAAAACTTTATTTTTTATTATTTTTGTCAAACTCAGTGTCATTTTTGACAGATTATTTTTCAAGTATGTTCTTTGTGTTTTCCTTATTCCATTGTTTTTTAGTGTTGCATAGGAAATTAAAAAAATGTCAATTACATTAACAATACCTAAGAAAAAGATAGGTTGCTACTCACTGTAAAGATGACACATTGAGTTGCAGACAGGCAAAGCTTCCTTCATGAAAGGAAACACACACACACACACACACACACACACACACACGCACGCGCATACCTCACGCACACATCGACAGCCATCTCCGGCAGTTCGGACTGGAATTATGTTTACGTATTTATGTCACGCATTTCATTCACTTCCATTACTGGAAAAAGAAACCTTTGTTACATCTATTAAGTCTAATCCAGGGGCGAGCAAACGTTGCACGTGGCTCATGAGTGCACTGCACTGCACGTGTGCTGCTCCCGTGGAATTGTCGACCGGGGCAGTGGCGACAGCCGGCAGGTTGCGGTTGTGTAGTACCAAGCTAAGCTGCGGACGTTGATTCGAGGTGACCACTATGTAGTGAACATTGTATTTCAAGAACCAGAAAATGCATAGTGAATCAAGGAAACTGAGAAGTGGAGATTTGCTCCCTTTTAAAAAGGAATGGTGGAATCATGTTTTTCTGTGTGCAAAAACGTGAAAATTCGAAATATTTAATATGTGACAGTATTCTCACTGGTCAGCGGAAGTTTAATATTGAACGCCATTATAATAAATTTCACAGGGACGAGTGCAATGTTATTGACGGATTCTGAGCGGATGGGGAAGTTGACTGAGCTTAAGAAGAGTGATCTTGCGAACTAGACGACTTACGTAAGTAGCTGTTGTCACAAGAGATCTGCGACTTTCGTTCGTCATGTGTCTCATCTAATTGATTTAACATTTTATGGAGCAGTACGTGCAATTTATAAATGCTGATTTAATTTGCCTCACTGAATGCAAATCGGTTTCGAGCTATCACTCTTTCTCGGCGGACTTTAAGTCGTCATATAAGTGCCATGGCAGGTAACGTTTACCGTCAATTAAGGAGTGCAGTGCAGGACTGTATTGCATTTTCCGTCACACTCGATGAGTCCACAGAAATTTCAGACACCGCGCAATTAGTGATTTATGTCCACGGCGTGGACAGTGCTCTGCACATAATAGAGGATTTTTTTTATATGATATCTTTAAGAAGCACAACCACCAGCGCAGACGTCATAAAATCTGTTGAAGAAGCTGTTGATTCAGACGGCTTAAATGGGGAACGTTTGGTGTCAGTGACAACAGACGAAGCACCTTCAATGAAAGAGGAACAAATGGGATTTGTTGGATTACTAAGAAAAAGGATACAGCGTACAGAAGAATCATTGTACAGCATCCACTGCATTTTGCACCAAGAAGTACTCTGTGCAAAAGCAAGTGGTTATTCGGGCAGTTAATTATTTGAGATCACACGGGCTTACATATAGACAGTTCACACATATATCGGGCTTACATATAAACAGTTTAACACATATTTAGCTGAAATTGGGGAAGAGTGCAGTGACATACCATACCACAGTGATAAAATTAATTGTTGGTAAGGCGGGTACCAGGTTGAGATTCATTGGGAGAGTCCTTAGGAAATATAGTCCATCAACAAAGGAGGTGGCTTACAAAACACTCGTTCGACCTATACTTCAGTATTGCTCATCAGTGTGGGATTTGTACCAGCTTGGGTTGACAGAGGAGATAGAGAAGATCCAAAGAAGAGCAGCGCGTTTCGTCACAGGGTTATTTGATAAGCGTGATAGCGTTACGGAGATGTTTAGCAAACTCAAGTGGCAGACTCTGCAAGAGTGGCGCTCTGCATCATGGTGTAGCTTGCTGTTCAGGTTTCGAGAGGGTGCATTTCTGGATGAGGTATCAAATGTATTGCCTCCCCCTAATTATACCTCCCGAGGAGATCACGAATGTAAAATTAGAGAGATTCGAGTGCTCACAGAGGCTTTCCGGCAGTCATTCTTCCTGCGAACCATATGTGACTGGAACAGGAAAGGGAGGTAATGACAGTGGCACGTTAAGTGCCCTCCGTCACACACCGTTGGGTGGCTTGCAGAGTATAAATGTAGGTGTAGGTGTAGAAGGCCGCTGGCTGCCTCGGTAATGTACTCAAAAGATTTTTTGAGCTGAGAATACCAATAAATCAGTTTTTAAAGGACAAAGAAAGTTACGATCCCGAATTAGAAGATCCAGAGTGGGTTGCCTATCTTGCATTTTTAGTTTACATTACCGGTCACATGAATGCATTGAACACAAGTTTGCAAGAAGAAAATCAGCTAATTTGTGAAATATCTTCCAGACATTAAACTTATTGTAAACTCCACGTGTGATAATTAAATAAAATGTATCGTAGCTAATAGGTACTGTTTCAAACAATGATTTCTTTCAAGCACTCCTACTAACCTTATTTCTTCATCCAATGAAGCAAGCTAGGAAACAAAACTCATTACAAAGAGAGGAGCGGAGAGACTGGTGGGGAGGGGAGAGAAGCGGGTGGCGCAGAACACTCGTTAACTGCACACGAGCAAGTGCACCGCACACATGGAGGATTCCTGTCCGCCCCTCGTCTAATCCATTAAAAACATATAACTCTGCAACAAAATGACATTGAAAGTCTTTTTAGAAGAAAGTGTTGTCATAGCTTTAAAAGTTTTGTTTCAAGACTTTGTGCCACTGAAACACTAACACTTCATTATATCTGAAAACTACTACTTGCAGTCTATAATTGAACTGGAAGCTAAACTGTCTTCAGCCCAACAAGAGACATTAAAATTGCCCATGTTTTCTGCTAACATGGAAAGTTACATTTTCACTTAATTCTGAAGGGATTTGTAACCTTTCAGAATATCTACATTGCAAAGCCTTACATTCCAAGTGCATACAACATATTCTTTGCCGTGTAATCATTTATAAAGTTTTTGCATCATCCAAGGATTGAAATGAGAACCTATGGCTGTGAATACAGACTTGGCGGTATATGTGGCAATGAGAGTTGGCAGCCTAGTTTGAAAGTGCAGCACCGCGTGTTTGTGTTCCTTTCATCTATGTGTGAAGCTATCTTTGTGTTTCTCAAAAGGTTGCTAGTTTCATCATTGCTTTTCACATAGTGATGAACATATCCTCAAACTTTATAAACTTGTTTAGAGATAACAGTTTTATCCTCTGACATCACAATTCCCAAAAATATTTGCTCAACAAATCATACCAAAAACTGTGTGTTTTTGTAAAGATCTTGTATGCTCCTAACAACCAATCACAACACAAAATGATGTCACACTAAGATTTTTCTGGGAATACAGCAGAACACTGAGAGTGTTTATCTGAATACTTACTCAGTATTATTGTTATTTTCTGAAATGGAGTCTGTGGTGACAGCTTCATATGTAACATGGCCCAAGGTCTGCTTGATTGGCTGATACGAACAAGCTGAGCAAGCCGCACATTGATGTACAAATTTGGGAAACTAGAGTTCAGTTTTCATACTTATACTTGGTTACCACAAATATATAGAGTTTAGCTAATCCACCGTATTGAATATCTCTCCAAAGTGGGTTGATTTTTCTAAGATTTATTGTACTGAAGGATCAGGAAACATGATACTGTCAGATAAAACTGTTACCAGCTGATTTCCATTCTTTGCACTGTAAGTGAATGATAATTTTATTTGCATACTTCAATAAACTGTGGAGTAAATGTGTCTGGGTCAGAGATAAGACGGTCAGTACAATTAGATAACTTTCTCAACCAACACAAGCGTTTCCAGTTTGACAAATCACAGAAATCATACGTTTCATGTATGCACTCTGAGAGGAATTATTACTCTGGTCTTCTATGTCAGGTATTCTAAGACACCATCCATTTTAATGATTAATCACATAATTTTAGGCACTGTGGGTTTGCTGCCTCTGCACATGCTGTGTTTTATTTTGTGATGCATAAAGTTTATTATCTATGACTCTCTCCTGGCCACTGTCGTATCACTGGTGCTTGCATGTTTACTCCCCTGTAAATCATTGTATCAAGTGCTTTTAATTCAGTCTGTGCCTCACCTTGAAGATAGTTGTTTGGTCAACAGCCAGAATATGGGAAGAAGAGATATTGCTTTCCTGTATGCACATTTGAAAGATGATACCATAAATGTAGGTTTGCCTTTCTTCAGTCTATCTTCGAAGATTTTATTGTTAGATTGGTATTGCCTCACGTGTTATCACATTTCTCTGAAATTCAAACTGATCTCTGAGGTAGGCTCATACCAGTTTTTCCACTCTTCTGTAAGTAATGCGTGTCAGTTTTTTTACCACCATGACTTTTTAAACTAATGGTATGTCAATATTAAGTCTGAGGGTATTTTGCCTTTCTCAGGTGTGGTAACTGAAGAAAACTTTGTAAGCCAAGATTGCTAAAAAAATATTTTATTGGACGAGGACCAGTTTCAACAAAGCTATGCAGTTGTCATCAAATCTGCAAAAGATAAACAGAAATTGATAGGATAACTGTTTTACAATCATAAATAAAGACTTGTAACATAACCTATATAATTATATTATGCATTAAAACATTACAACATATTGTCCATCAGTGTCGCAAGTCTCTTTACATTGCCTATACTCTTCCCCCTATCATGAAGATCACTAGAAATCGGCATATCAAATGTAAAATTACTATGTATTGTGTGGGTTACAAGTGTTCATGTTCACCACCAGCTGAGGGCTGACAGAGAAGTGGTGTAAGCACAACCACCACCACAAGACTATTTAATCATTTAATGTATGCAGATCAATAATCCAAACCTACTGCTATATAATTTTTCCAAGAAACTATAGGATCAGTAAAAGTTTTACATGTCGTCCCACGACATAATTTAAAGAGAGAAACATAGGACTGCTATAATAATTTACATCTTATATAAGAGATAAATCATCATGTATAAAGAAGGATATTAATGATGCGTGTAGAATACCTGTGTTGAAAGGTTAAAATAAATTTCTCATTATATATGAGTACATCGCTTGACACCTAGATAGAATTAACAGATGATAAATATTGGAAAGCATACTAGTGTATCATATGTACAAGGGAACATATTAACAGTTGCCTGGCACATTATTTGGCATCATGTCTCCATCATAAGACATACCGTCCAGACAGATACAGTATGACACCACATATGTTGAAGAAAATCTTATGCAAAAATATATCACTCGGTGACAAATCCCCCACATGAATTGTTGGAGGAATGAACACGTGCAGCACCTCTGCAGTATAAGCAAACAATCAGCAGTGGTATTTCACTGTATCTGTATAGAAAATATTTGCAGGAGCTTGGGTAATGGAACCAGTGGTCAGTAAACGAAATTTCAAGCTCCAAGGAAAGATACTGGTGGACGAACTGTCACTGATTTGGATGATTTACAAAGAGACATTGTTCATTGCACTGTAAACTCATTCACATTGCCACAGGCAATATCAAGTTAAGCCAGAGATGGAAGTCAAAGGAGGAAGCATACTAGTATGTTGCAGGTGGTTCAGGACTTCGACACATTATGACGCTGTCCACTGGATGAGAAATACACATTCGACAGAAAGAAGACTGTGACAGAAAACCAAGGGGAGAGAGACAAGCATATTTGTTATCCCATAAGACGTGGCGTAAGGAACTCTCTCTTACACAAGAACACACAGTGATGACCCAGTACAGCAGTTAACAGCCTATTAGGTGAATGTAGAAGAATAAGAATGACAGATGCAGTCATTAAGAACTGAGCCTCATTTCATAGCCTTGTGCTAGCTCCCTTTAACTACTCCATTTTTCCGGCTCTCGTCAGCTCACCAATAGAATTAGTGGCAGTCACAATAGCACGCGATTCTGTAATTTATGATACTGTAGTGAATCTATGTATGTCTCCGATGCTCCAGCTCGTTAGTGAATTAGCTGAAGATGTACTAAGGATGGTCTTTACCTGATGAACTTCATGGTGCTTGCCACCTACAATCTACTGATGGAGAAACTGACCATTTTCCAGCAACACCACTTCTCAGAGTGCTGCCAGCACTGAACTTCAACATAGAAGCCAGCACGAGGGCCTCTTGGGGTACCACTTCCCTTTTCAACACACAGGTGCCCCTGGGTGCTAGAACCTACCAGGCCAGTAGGGAGGAGATCAATCGACTACATAACCACCAACACTAGGTACATCACTGGCAGTGTTCATGATCTCACACAGGAGTGTCTTCGCTTGGCCCCCTGCACAACAAAGCAAAAGATGACAGACTTTTATTAACTCAAAGATTGCTTTTGCAGGCAGCCACAATCTGTGTCCAACGATTCTGAATGCTTTGGTATCAGGTACAGAAAATTCAATAATGAAGATGCATTCTGGTGGAGAGATCTGATATTTTAGTAGCTAGGGCAAAATTCCGAGAAAAATGCACTTCATCAGAGATAGAAAATCACTGTCAGTATTATTTGTCTTGATGAGACCCGGTTTCTCAAAAAGAAAGTCAGGTGCAACAAGCACCTTTACAATCCATTTGAAATTGACAACTTGGTAGCAGAAATGGACCAAGAAATCATGGGGCTGCCCCCTTGTAGCTGCCAATACAACCTAATGGAAAATGTATGAAACTTAGTGAAAGGAAAAGTCATATTCATTTTCTACTCATTTCATCGGTATATGGTTTCAAAACACCAATAAATTTAGAATGAAAGATTTACAAAATGTATTTTAGGAATCCATTGAGGGTGTCATGGTGGAAGATTGAATTGATTGTGTGCACTGTGGTGAAGGCAAGAAAATGACATTCTGGAGGAAGGCATCCGAGAAATATTCATTGTAGTTATTATCATTGCTTCAGATTACTCCTCAGATAACCTTAGTTATTCAAGACAGTTTCAGGTAAATAAAAATAAATTGCCTTAAACATTATGTTTCTTGTTCTTCCACTCCCCATAGCTGCAAACACTGTTCCCTCTCTCAGATGCCTTACCTGTTGTCTTCGTTTTCCTCTCTTCTGCTAACGATTTATCAATATGAAGTGAAGAAAACCCATGTTAGTGCTTTGCACACTAATGTGCAATGCTGAGGAATACTTAAATATTCACATAATCAGAACTGAAATAGCTTTATAATTTAATAAGTGAACAGTACTGTAGTGTACTTGGCTGTAATATACCCTCTAAATCACATGATATACATTAAGCTAGAGACACTGCTGTTTCACAATAGTATTTTTTACACATTTCATTGGCATATGGTTTCAAAACCCTAATAAATTGTTTAAAATAAGTCGTTGTTCATTGGCATAATTTGTGGGGTTTGGCTTCGCATGCACAGGCTGCAGGCTTCTGACTGATATATACACCGAGAACATTAGTGGGGAAACATTCAGAAAAAGTGTGGGGGGGGGGGGGGGGGGGTGGTACATTCTAAACTTTCCCCTTTAGCAGCCTGTTTCACCACTAACAATTATAGTTGGTGTATAAACTTGTGCTACTGTAGTGGGTGTTGCTTTATATCTATCTCAGATACAATAACAAGTTCACTATGCTGTTCATAGTAAATTCCCCACATCCATATTTTCTCATTTATCAGACGGACTCCCACCATTTCCCCCTATTTGATTTTGCACTTATAAATCTATACTCAAGTGACCAGAAATCCTGTCCCTGCCATCACACTTCACTAATTACCACTATAGAAAGGTCCCAGAACTGCTCTCATTAATAAATGGTCACAACGCCCATATAGTACTAGGGACAGAAAGTTGGCTGAAACCACATGTAAACAGTAATGAAATCCTAAACTCAGATTGGAATGTATACCACAGAGACAGGCTGGACAGTGAAGGGGGAGGCGTGTTTATAGCGATAAGAAGTGCAATAGTATCGAAGGAAATTGACGGAGATTCAAATTGTGAAATGATTTGGGTGAAGGTCACGGTTAAAGCAGGCTCAGACATGATAATTGGATGTCTCTATAGGCCCCCGAGCTCAGCAGCTGTTGTGGCTCAGCACCTGAAGAATAATTTGGAAAATATTTCGAGTAGATTTCCCCGCCATGTTATAGTTCTGGGTGGAGATTTTAATTTGCCGGATATAGACTGGGAGACTCAAACTTTCATAACAGGTGGCAGGGACAAAGAAACCAGTGAAATATTTTTAAGTGCTTTATCTGAAAACTACCTTGAGCAGTTAAACAGAGAACCGACTCGTGGCGATAACATATTAGACCTTCTGGTGGCAAACAGACCCGAACTATTTGAATCAGTTAATGCAGAACAGGGAATCGGCGATCATAAAGCGGTTACTGCATCGAAGATTTCAGCCTTAAATAGAAATATTAAAAAAGGTAGGAAGATTTTTCTGTTTAGCAAAAGTGGCAAAAATCAGATTACAGAGTACCTGACGGCTCAACAAAAAAGTTTTGTCTCAAGTACAGATAGTGTTGAGGATCAGTGGACAAAGTTCAAACCCATCGTACAATATGCGTTAGATGAGTATGTGCCAAGCAAGATCGTAAGAGATGGAAAAGAGCCGCCATGGTACAACAACAGAGTTAGAAATCTGCTGCGGAAGCAAAGGGAACTTCACAGCAAACATAAACATAGCCAAAGCCTTGCAGACAAACAAAAATTATGTGAAGCGAAATGTAGTGTGAGGAGGGCTATGCGAGAGGCTTTCAATTAATTCGAAAGTAAAGTTCTATGTACTGACTTGGCAGAAAATCCTAAGAAATTTTGGTCCTATGTCAAAGCGGTAGGTGGATCAAAACAAAATGTCCAGACACTTAGTGACCAAAATGGTACTGCAACAGAGGATGACAGACTAAAGACCGAAATACTAAATGTCTTCTTCCAAAGCTGTTTCACAGAGGAAGACTGCACTGTGCTTCCTTCTCTAGATTGTCGCACAGTTGACAAAATGGTAGATATCGAAATAGACGACAGAGGGATAGAGAAACAATTAAAATCGCTCAAAAGAGGAAAGGCCGCTGGACCTGATGGGATACCAGTTCGATTTTACACAGGGTACGCGAAGGAACGTGCCCCCCTTCTTGCAGCGGTGTACCGTAGGTCTCTAGAAGAGCGAAGCGTTCCAAAGGATTGGAAAAGGGCACAGGTCATCCCCGTTTTCAAGAAAGGACGTTGAACAGATGTGCAGAACTATAGACCTATATCTCTAACGTCGATCAGTTGTAGAATTTTGGAACACGTATTATGTTCGAGTATAATGTCTTTTCTGGAGACTAGAAATCTACTCTGTAGGAATCAGCATGAATTTCGAAAAAGACGGTCGTGTGAAACCCAGCTCGCGCTATTCGTCCACGAGACTCAGAGGGCCATGGACACGGGTTCACAGGTAGATGCCGTGTTTCTTGACTTCCGCAAGGCGTTTGACACAGTTCCCCACAGTCGTTTAATGAACAAAGTAAGAGCATACGGACTATCAGATCAGTTGTGTGATTGGATTGAGGAGTTCCTAGATAACAGAACGCAGCATGTCATTCTCAATGGAGAGAAGTCTTCCGAAGTAAGAGTGATTTCAGGTGTGCTGCAGGGGAGTGTCATAGGACCGTTGCTATTCACAATATACATAAATGACCTGGTGGATGACATCGGAAGTTCACTGAGGCTTTTTGCTGATGATGCTGTGGTGTATCGAGAGGTTGCAACAAAGGAAAATTGTACTGAAATGCAGGAGGATCTGCAGCGAATTGACGCATGGTGCACGGAATGGCAATTGAATCTCAATGTAGACAAGTGTAATGTGATGCGAATACATAGAAAGATAGGTCCCTTATCATTTAGCTACAAAATAGCAGGTCAGCAACTGGAAGCAGTTAATTCCATAAATTATCTGGGACTACGCATTAGGAGTGATTTAAAATGGAATGATCATATAAAGTTGATCGTCGGTAAAGCAGATGCCAGACTGAGATTCATTGGAAGAATCCTAAGGAAATGCAATCCGACAACAAAGGAAATAGGTTACAGTATGCTTGTTCGCCCACTGCTTGAATACTGCTCAGCAGTGTGGGATCCACACCAGATAGAGTTGATAGAAGAGATAGAGAAGATCCAACGGAGAGCAGCGCGCTTCGTTACAGGATCATCTAGTAATCGGAAAAGCGATACGGAGATGATAGATAAACTCCAATGGAAGACTCTGCAGGAGAGACGCTCAGTAGCTCAGTACGGGCTTTTGTTAAAGTTTCGAGAACATACCTTTACCAAAGAGTCAAGCAGTATATTGCTCCCTCCTACGTATATCTCGCGAAGAGACCATGAGGATAAAATCAGAGAGATTAGAGCCCACACAGAAGCATACTGACAATCCTTCTTTCCACGTACAATACGTGACTGGAATAGAAGGGAGAACCGATAGAGGTACTCAGGGTACCCTCCGCCACACACCGTCAGGTGGCTTGCGGAGTATGGATGTAGGTGCAGATGTAGATGTAGATATTTGACTTCAACGTATCCATTTCCCTTTTTAAATTCTCTAACGTCCCATGCTTCAATCAATAGAATGCCAGTTTTGTTTCCCCTTAAGACAACACCGTCCTGAGTAGTCCCCACTTGGAGATCCAACTAGGGGGACTATTTTACCTCTGGAATATTTTATCCAGTAGGATTCCATCACAATTAAGCCATACAGTAGAATCGATACATTAGAATTGTGTGTCATTGGGAAATATGATGGCTGTATTTTCTACTTGCTTTCAGCTGTCCACAATACTAACATAGCAAGGCCTTGTTAAGACTGGATCAGTCGATCATTAAAAACTGTTGCCTTTGCAACTATTGAAAAGACTGCTGTTCTTTTTTGGGAATCGTGTGTTTGTCTGGTTTCTCCACAGATACCACACATCAGCAATGTCCGTGGTTGATGGGGGAGACATTTCTTGTCATGAAATGCAATGTCTGCAGAATAGTAAGTTGGTGTAGTAGTTTTGAACATTTTTGTGATGAAAGTACCAATAATGTAGTAAATTAGTCCCTAGGAAGAGTTAAGGGTAAATCAACAGATTTATATTTACAGTATCATCAGTGATGTACAAAATGAGGTAAGGTCTTCTTATTTAAGAATGGATGGCAAAGAAAGTAAGTACAGTTCAAGCTTACTTTTTTGTGATGGGTAAAAATGTGGAAAAGGAAGTTGGTTTTTTGTAGTTGATGTGTTATTGTGAATGAAGGAAGTGTTTCAAGAAGCAAATGTAGTAATTCCACACAAATAACGTGTTTTGTTGTGTCTTGGTTGAAATGGTCGTCCTTCCCTCCCTGGCACTATCACTTTTATGACAAGTTTTAAGTTTCTTTTATGTTTAATAAAACATAAAATAAACGCAAGAAATATTTTCTGTTATGAAGGTCCTCTCTTTAATTGAGTCTGAAAATTATGATTACATCATAGACCTGTTGCAACAAACTTTATATACCTTTGATTCCACATGGTTCACGGTGTCCAATATTACACTGAGAAGGAAGATCTAAGATGTGCATCTTCAACTATAAAGCTTTGGACCTTGTATTTTCAATACTCAGTTAATTGAGAGGTTTACGCTTATGTGTTCATAGGTACTTCTAGAATGTTTAATCATACTATGATGAAAGATTGCTTTTAATGGTTATTTAATAGACAAACAGTGTATGTATGCACAGGTGTTTGGCTAGCATTCAAGAAAATCATCTGGAATTACACAAAACCACATTATGAAGATAACTTAGCCACAGCTTTGTTAGAATTTTGTGTAGCTACATATCCATACAGTTTGTGCTTGCTTTACACCCATTATTTTATGAATAACATATCAAATTTGAAATTAGGAATTTGGTTAGGTTTTAAGAGATGATGATGATGTACTCTTCAAGGAGGAGGCATTATTGAATTTACATTTCTATAAGTAGTTTCTGTTAGATTTTGCAGTGTTATTTTTACTTTTGTTTAAGAGTAATTTACAATGAAAAATTACTTTCAGTGCACTTGTGTCAGGAAAATGCCACCTTGGTAAAGGATTTTGTCACAGTGAAAACTCTTCAGGCAGCAATCAAAATTCCATTAAGACTGGAGGGTCAGCAAATGCAAACTCCAAAGATATTTCACCATCTTGTACAAATGATGGCCACCCCACTACAAATGGACTGCCACCTACACCAGGAATTAAGATATTACATATTAATTCCATGTCTGATGCAAGACATACAGCAAGTGAAAAGGTAGTTGTAGTAAGGAGCAGAAGATAGCATAAGTAGTTAATAATATGGTAGCTATAGAAACAAAATGTGAGAGATGGTTAGAGAATAATAGATATGATTGATTCAGGATTACTCAGCCTTAGTGTCACATCAGTACGAATGTAGTGTTTTCTATGGTAGTGATAAAAATAATGTGCATTTCACCTATACTTATTAATTATAAAATAAAGTAACTACTGATGTTGTTAATAAGGAAAAAATAATGTTCTAATGTAGTTTTGATCAAGAGAGAATATGTTTAAAACAAATTATTTGCTTTATAATATATTTCTCACTTGGATTTTAGAAGAATGTGAAATGTCGTCATTTTTCTCATCCTCACAAAATGTAACATTTATTCTCATTAGTGTTTAGAATGTTTAACTGTTCTAAAGTAAACACGTAGTTTCTTTTGACATCATAATAGCATATAGTCACACTTGTATTTGTGATACTGCTACATAGGGTCATCAACAGTTTTGTAATAAACTGAACATCACTGTTCTTTATTAATTTTATTCTTATTCTGACAGATATTTTTAGTATTAACACCAGTCATTCAATTTGGCAATATGCTTGTAATTCTAACCGTACACAGCATTGGAATTAACTAGTCTGGTCTGTGTTGTTATTTGAGAGATGGCAGAAGTTTCCTCAGACATTACAGAATTTGTGTATTGAAAGAAGAATTAGAAGATAATAAACTGTGTTAATAATTGTAATTCTGTTTGAGTTTATGTGGCAGTCTTTGAAGATTAACAGTCTCCTAAATTACTGAAATGTTGCCCACCTTTTTCCTGTTTGAAACAGGTGACTTATTGTATACTTGTTTTGACCCAAAATTTATTATTCTGACTAAACAAATTTAGTAGTCTACTAAGCAAAGACAGTTTTATAAATAAACTCTAAGGTTTATTTAAATGTTTTTTCAGGTTTCAGCAAGAAACTCTGATCGCTATAGTGGTGGTGGTTTTGTCAAGAAGTCATCTTCTTTGTCGCCTGCAAATCGGTATACACTTCAGCAGACTCTTCTAAGGCGGAGGCATAAAAACCTAAGAGGCTGTGTTGTTCAAACACAGAAAGAAAGGTTGTTGAGGCGGCGGCGGCATAAACAGCAACAGATAGAGAACCACGCGAAGAATTTTACTGCCCGTAAAGCTCGGAAATTGCTTAAGAATGCAATTGCACAGGTTTGTATCCAAAGTAAACTGCCTGTGAGGAAAAAACACACACATACACTGCTTGGCCTTGTTTTTAACTTACTTTTTTTTTTCAGAGTCAGAAAAGCAGCCAGGAATTACCACCTACACCTCCGTCCTCATCAACTCCAGACACACCTCAAGCTGTTCCATCAGTTGCATCTTCATCATCATCCACAGTTACAACTCCAGTGCCAACTGAATCATCAGCTGCAGGTCCTGGCTCTCAAACAGTTCCACCAACAGAAATTTCGTTTGTTCCTCCTTCAACTCCTGGGGATACCAGTGGTGATGAAACCTCATCCCGGGGAACACTGGACTCGTTTATTCCACCGCCAAAAGATTTTGAGGGGAAAAATAATCCATTTCACAGCTTAACTGAGCTTCTTGCAGCACCAAGTGGTTTGAATGTTTCTGGGAGTTTGTTTAGTTCCTGTGCAACACAGAACTCTCAGAATATAAATCCAATTACACTTCCTCTTCCTCTCAATCCAGTTCTCCCCCATCCATTGCCCCCACGACCTGCCAAAAGGCAGTTAAGTGAGAAAGATATTAGAATAGATAGAAATGGTGAAGTGAAGAGGCGTAGGCATCGTCGCAGTCGTTTGGGTTCAGTTAGTGGAAGCTCTGTGCAATCTTTAGCAAATTCATCTGGAGGAACAGCAAGTAAAACAGCGGCCTATGTTCCAACGCGTCCAGATCAAGCTGTAAAACCAAATGATGTATGGTCTAGTGGCATGACTTCAGTACGCTCATTGCGAAGCATGTATTCGAGCAGTAGTGGTGGGCCATCACCTTCCAGCAGTGTCAATGGTGGTCAGATTGGTAGCTGTATGGATTATGCATTAAATGGAAGGCGTTTGAGAGCAACACAGAGACAAGAAACAAAAGTCAGTGATAAAAAATTAGTTTCTCAGTCTGCATCTTTAAAATCTTCACCAGTGAAACAAAACCCTGTACAGATATCTATGGATGATCTCAAATCATCAGTCAATATATATTTCGGTGCAGCAAATCGAATTGCTGCTGGAGAGAAGTTCACAATTAGAGCTAAGAGGACTACTCCAATGGGTAAGACACAGTATCTTATTGAGTGGGAAGGTCCTTCTGCGTAATAGTTAAAGTGAAATGAATAAATATCTCAAAGTATTATTGTACAAATAATATATGTTTGGAATACCAGATAACTGAGCATTTATCGGTGTATTAATGTTTTGTGTTATGTGAAGTTGTTTGGCTTTGTGGGACTGTGTTTCTATATCGTGAAAATGAATGCTCACGTGTATTCTATTTCCACCACTGTCACGTTTTTTGAGGGGATTACGTAAATGTGTAATGTAGTCCCCTAAGATCGCCGATGTTTACAGTGACCATGTTAAAATTATATTATAGTTACCTACTATTTCTTAATATGTTGTATATGTTGTAATACCTTTTGTTTCGGCTATGTGCTTCATAAGACATTCAGTTATGTTTTTAACACTGACTTATTATGTGACATCGTGTCATATTATACTGTTTACCTGACTGAATCATCATGTTACATTTTAATGTCGTATCTCATAAAGACTAGATTTTGGGTAATAAGTCAGTGATTTAGTTTACTGAAGAAACTGGGTCATCTAACAGTAATGTGGCTGGCAATTCTTGCACTGTTGTACCCACATGTCCTCCTTCACAAAGGGCATAGAACGGTTGTTACGTTTTTAATGCGTTGGCACTTACTCGGGCATAAACTTTTTGCATACCTAAGTTTTGTGCTTTGTTGTATTTTATTCATTTTTATCTTGTGTATAGAGTTTTAGTTACGTTTATGCTTCATGGCCATAAGACTTGTTCAAAAAAGTAAACTGTGTATATAAATAAGTGTTTAATGGAGCTGTGGGTGTACATTATTACAAAATGAAGCCGTCAACAAGAATGCATGAAAATGATTGCTGTACTTGTATACTTAAGGACCTGTGATAACTGACAGTGCATGTCTGGTATGTTTGGAATTAACATGATAGCATTTGTCCATGTTTTAGATATCTTATAACTCCATTGTAATATTTTCATTATTTTTCTGGATTGGGTTTGCATTTACAACACAGGTAATGCTAAGAATATGGGTGTGAGTGAGTACTATCATCTTGATAATTACTGTCTCAAAAATTTGTCAGTTTATCACAATTTGGAAAATATTTTTCATCGGTTTACTGTATTAATTGTGCAAAATCTAACCAGAACCCTTTAGTCACAAGTTCTTATTTTCATCTACACATTTTTGGGACTAAAAATTGAGTAGATTTAACTGTATGCAGAATAAATACACTTTCTCATATTTTGAAGCTGAGATCCCATACATATTTAGGTCTGCCTCTGCCCCTCCCCCTTCGTTGTTTATTCCATTTTAGATCTCTCTCCTTCCCTCCCCTCCCTTCCTTTCTGTACGACCACAAAGCTATGTTGTACTCACCATGCTAATATAAGCAGTCCTTTATAAATGGGAAAAGAGTGCATAGTAGAGGTTGCTATAAGTTTGATGTTGCATATTGTGCATCATCTATCTTTCTCATAAGACACATGAAGCACTGAGTAATACTACATGGCAGTCATCTGACTAACCATGTTAGTTTGCTGTGTACTTTGGATTTTAACAGTATTTATTAAAAAGTTGTGCACTGAAACTGGCACTACTTTGAGTGGCTTCTAACAGTGGCAACTCTTCAAGTTTGAAATCCACACTCGCTGAACTAGTCTTCTGCAGAAGCATAATTTGACAGTTTTTAGTTTTGCTATGATGTACTTAAATGTTTTATTTTAAAATCAGAGACATTATGTGGACAGTCCAGGATATTTTGCACAAATAATGTGTGTCATTAATATCGGAATACCCTCGTGTAAAATCTTGGGATGTTAGTTTATATATGGAGTGCTAGTGTTGGGAGTAAGAGGAAAAAATGCTACATTCTGTACAAGTAGTTTAAGAAAAGAGTGCCAAAACAATTCTTTTGAGCTATTTATCAGATAAGCAAAGACACACTTGTTTTATATGAAAACTGTCTGTTAAATTTTTACAATTTTACTGCATTAGATGACATGATTGGCTACTGTTCATTTAAACATGTCTGATAAAAACAGAAACACTGACCCTGATGAAGTGGATATCTCTTCTCCGTTAAAATTGTGCCGTTATCGTCTAGCTTAACACAAAAAAAATTCTTTGTAGTTATTCTCTTATTGTTCTGAATGTCTGAAATTCAGATTATGACCACTTAAAATTGCCCTAATTTTCCCCTAATGTTCTTGTTACTTAAGATTGCTAAATTATTTTATCAATTTTCTAACTGTCCAATTTTCTTTTAGACTGTGAGGTTCCATTATCATAATCAGTAAGCTGAAGACTGTTTATGCTTAAGTCTGAGATGAGTAAGGAAATGACATTTTTAATATGTGTGAAATCCAAGCCAAAGTGTTTTAAAGTAAAGAATTGGGTCCTGCTAAGTTATTTGTGGGAGTCTGAAACATTACAACAAAATTTTAAATACATTTTGAACATTGTAAATAAAAACTACTTTTTTTACAGAATAAATGTAATGCTATTATCAGTGTTAGTGCATATATGTAATCTTTAGTTGGTTGTGTTTTGACTTTTACTTATGGCGTGTGTTTGTATCTGGCAGCTAGTACCCCAACTTCCTCATTCGATTATTCTCAATGGGATCTTCAGTTGGCATGTATATACATTATCTTTATTGGTGTGAAAAAAATTTTTTTCTGTCTACTGGGTACATCATTTAATTTATGTTTTTGTGTAATTTATATTTTACATGAATAGTGAGATTGGCTCAGTTTTCAACTAGAAAGGTTTGAAGTAACGCCTTATTCACATCCATGATGGCTGATGGCTAGTGTATTACATTGTTACTTTTACTCTGTCTAGCTGATTTTAAGAGATATGCCCATTTTTCATAATAAATATCGCAGTAATCCTAAAATACAGGTGGAAAATATTGCCTTTCAGTTTCATGAACTGCAGCCTATAGTCTTCAGTGACTTTGAACTGCTTTAAAAGTAGTGCACTAGTTGTTTTAGAACCAAATCTATAGAATCCCTAAGGGTGTGCAGAAGAAACAATTATTAATGATTAAATTTAATTCATTTCCAATGCTTACCATAGACATGAGTGAGATAATACTCCTGAAGGCTCCAGAAGTAAATTTTTCTAAGCTGTTAATTGGGCTTTAAGTAAAGTAGACATAATCCTAAAAATACAGAATGAATATATATAATACAGAATGGGATGTGTAATATTTTAAAACGAAAAAGTATTGTATGTTATTATTTGACCAGCTCTCACTAAGTGAAGACAATGACAGAGTAAATAGGTCACTGGCACTGGATGGAGAAAAGGCAGTTGCAACAAACTGAAAGTGTAAGTTACGTTTGAAACAACAGTTAAAGAAATCAGTGTAGGTTTAAAAGTGTTTCAATGGTCATGAAAATTAGGAAAATCAATTCAATTTATCTCAGTCATGGGGAGGTAGGAAGTAGGGTGGTTATAGGAAGAACCAATATAATAAATGTACAATAAAGTTTGATACATGATAGTTAATGCCTGAATTTATACATCTCTTGTCTAATTTTTGAAAATGTGAAATCGGTTCCCAGTATGTTTTATGTGCTCCTTTTTCCTTATTATTTGCCATCTATTATAAACATTATTTGAATATGGAAACTGACTAAAGTTAGATTGAAAAAAAAAGAAACTTTCTGTCTTTTGTATTTAAAAAAAAAGAAGAAGAAGAAAAGTGTGTATGTTGACCACATAGTTAGTTAATAAGAAAGTCAAAGTCATCAGCAGTTATCAAAACAATTTTGTTCTGAACTTCTGGTTTCTGATGCTGTTTGCCTTGAATATAGGCTGTGACATCTTAAAAGTGTATGACATGAATGGCCCATTTTTTTATCTTTAAGCTGTATTTAGCTGCTAAGCAGTTATTCAGTTTACAAAACTTTGAGTTGACATTCATTTGACAAAGATACTATAGTGACAATGGTTCCTACATCTTATGTTAAATTCTTAAACCTGTGGTATTCTGGGATGTCAGTGATGCCTGTCATAGTCACTAAGAATGTAATGCATTTGCAGTTTGATATATATTGTACATCCTGAAAAGATGACACGAAAAACCCATTAAAGATGACTGATTTTGTGAAAATGTTGAGATATATTCCAAATTCTTGCAACCATGCAGATGTAAAACGTCACTGTTTTGAATTTGGCTGTGGAAAATTTCCAGTTTGCTGTTGCGGCTAGAAAGGAATTCTCTGCAGAAGGAATTCTTTGTGACCTATGTGCAAAATTTTTCACACACACACACACACACACACACACACACACACACATATATATATATATATATATATATATATATATATATATATATATATATAAAACCAAGAATAAAGTTTTTAGATTATTTTGAAATTGGATTGTTGTGATATACAAAATGATTAACATTTTCCTTACATTTTAATGAACTTGCCAGTTATTAACATTGTTCAGTATGTGCATGTGCCTGTGTCGTTGATCTCTTACACTAGTCTGTCATGCAGTGATTTATGCAAGTGCTGGCCATCAAGAAGTTATTGAGGCATAAATGCTGAGCAAAGACTCAGACATATTAAAGCTGAACTGTCCCAACACACACCTGGTGTGCTAGGGTACAACTGCCAAAGCACTGAAGCATTAATTTTGATGATGATAAGTTTTATTTGTGGCATCTACCCCCCATGTTGATTGTACAGGTTACAAAAGGTGTCACACCACTGAAAATTGCAGGCAGTGTTATAAAATTTAAAATAATTAAGCAACACAATAGAACAGGGGAATGAAGGAAATAATGTTGTAATTGATGTGGTCTTGATTTATACTCTTGGATTCCATGGAAGTGACTATTACTTTTTTCAGTCAGAAACTGTATTTAGAAAGGAAGCACTAAGCATATCCATGTGATGAGTCTTTGGAAATGACAAACATTTCAATAAAAGTACAATGGGTTTGAGGCAGAAAGCTGAAACATCTTTGCAGTTACTGAGGGTCAGAATAATCTAAAATTATTAACTAAAAGCAAACTACCGTTTTCATTATAGAAATAATTAAAGAGCTGGTG
The DNA here is from genome assembly GCF_023897955.1 of Schistocerca gregaria. Lineage (NCBI taxonomy): Eukaryota > Metazoa > Arthropoda > Insecta > Orthoptera > Acrididae > Schistocerca > Schistocerca gregaria. Next base: position 39,944,998 of record NC_064931.1, on the reverse strand, counting down.
TGCTAGCTGTACTATAGAAACATAGATTTTTAAAGTTTGCTGCTGAAGTGCGCAGTTGTTGCCTTGAAAGATGTTTTCTTATAAAGTGTCTGTTTTCTCTTACGGTAAACCTCAGCAAGATTTTTCTCAGAATAGAATAAGTCCAGATGTAAATGATATGTATAATTTGTTGTCCCATAATTTTTATTACTTTGTAGTGAAAACTGCCGAATGTGAATGTGAAAACTGCTGCTGTCATAGTCCTAGTATACTCTCTAAAGATATATGCCACAGACAGGGTGGTGGTGTTGCACAGTACTTTTAAGAATTCTGTTATTGCTCAACATACCTGAACCAGTGAATCTTCAAGGTCAAATTGAAGGGCCAGTATATGCAAAGGTTATGGAAATCTATTTTATATAATTAGCTGAATATTTAAAAAAATTCTGTGTAGTCTCAATAAAAGTTGTGCAGCAATTCCTGAGTACCACACAAAATGTCATTTCTTTTAATCATTTGCACAATAGGAACGTAGTAGTTAATGTTTTTTTTTTCATATTGTAGCTATTTTCTGTGCAACAGCAATTCTATTTGGTGAGTAGTGAACTATCCTCATATGCACAGTTGTACTCCATTCATGATTTTCCAACTGCTTAAATTTTTTTAGGTTAATTAACCCTCCAATTACCAGGATTTTTTGTTGCACTGAGTGTCCCTATGGTCATAAAGACCCCAAGTAATTTACGCTGGATATATTGGCAGTATTTCATTTGTTTTTATAAAGTGACATAACTCAGTTGAAAACAGGAAAACTATGTATAAGCAGTTTTAGACGTTGCCTTCATCCTCAGTCTTAAACATCCTCACATTTTAAACAAAAGCAACTCTGGCTGTTGTCTTCAGACAGAAACATCTTCTGCACTTTCATGGATATTTTCTAGTACTAGAGATGTTCACAGTTCAAGAAGAAATTCTGTTGGTTGTTTGTTTCTTCGAGTCAGGATATAAGTCCATCCAAATTCTGAGAGCATTCAGGGTACTAATATAAGCAATAACCATGGGCCATCTTCTTACCATACAGTTTGTAGTGTTTGTCCTGACTAGTTTGTTTGTTGTGTCGACACCTGACTTAGTTGCATTAGTCTAGGATTATGATAAATTTTGCTGCTTCACATTCATGTATTTTCTTTAGAAATGCTTAGTACTCAGCAGTGTTACTTTCTCACCCTTTTTTGGGCAGCAGAAAACTATTGTAGTTGATTCATGGAATCCAGAAAGACTTGTAGCTGCAGTTCTTTCCTAGGTAGTTACACAATTGTTTCCTATGGTTCTAAGCAGTGGAATATGTTTTCGTTCAAATGCTTTTGACAACTCCAAATTTGTGAAGGAATTATCTTTTGTAATATTTTCACAACTCCTGGATGATTGTTCTGTCAGTTCCAACACTACTCATTTTCCCTGATTTATTTCTTTGAGCTGGTCTTGATCCTTTCCTGTGTACACTTTCAGGTTTGTGACATAGTAATTAGTGGTGTCAGATGCAACCCATATATTGGTATCATACTTTCCGGGTTTTGGGGGGTATACTGGTAAAATGGACAGCTGGCTAGGGTGGCTGAGCGGTTCTAGGCACTACAGTCTGGAACCTCACGACCGCTACGGTTACAGGTTCGAATCCTTCCTCGGGCATGGATGTGTGTGATGTCCTTAGGTTAGTTAGGTTTAAGTAGTTCTGAGTTCTAGAGGACTGATGACCTCAGAAGTTAAGTGCCATAGTGCTCCAAGCAATTTTTTGAAATGGACACCACCTTCTAAAATTTACCAGTTGTTCATCAACTGTAATATTCTCGTGTGGTTTGTATACTTTGTGTAATGTCCTTACCCACCCTTCATTTGTACCCTCATTTGAGCCAATTTACTGGGTCTATCTTTGTCACTACTGCTGTGCACCATTGGTTCGAACACAATGTGATATTCTGTAAGTTGGTTCCTAGCCATAGAACTACTGAAAAGAGATCAGCCAAATCTGGCTCCATAAATTCACTATTGCCCTCATTATGACCTTTGTACACTCCTGTAAGTATAAGCAGGCCAAGAAAGCATTCAAATTCTTCTCTGTCAAGATCTATAAATCTGTTTTAGAAATTGTCACCTTCTTTGTTGGTTTCAGTTCAAAATATTGTGGAAAATAATAGGCTTCATAAAGAATTCACATGCTGACTGTGCAGTATTTACATTCCTTACACTATGCCGCATTGGACCTGAAGTCTTTCCTAAATATGTTTCATGAGGGCTGCCTCACAAGTAATCTAACAGGATTTTTTCTTCCATTATTTTCGACTTCTGGATCCAAAAGCAATTGAAGTACTATTTTAAATATATACTTGCAAGCTACTATTCATTACTATTTTCATCATCATCATTGCTGTTTTAAATATATGTTAGATGAAATATACTTGCTTGAAAACATTCTCAAATGAGGTGTCATCAACTTAGGAAGAGTAGTATCCAAATCTCCAAAACCGTCATCAGAATCTTCGGCTGATTCACTGCCTTCAGAAATAATAGCATCAATCTCTTCTTCATCATCAGGTGATATTTCAATTCCCTTCTTCATTCCAAACTGGGTGTATTTAAGAACTACTCAAATGTTTTCTACTCTTAATGTAATTCACTGATACACTAAGGCTAAACACTAACAACTACAGAGGTAATACACAACTGCAGCTGAGGGAAGGGTACAAAAATACGTGGGAATATTATTTTCATTGTTGCAGGTGTTTCCTATAGTGGCTATTCAATATGATGCTCATCATTCTATGTTACGTTCAAGAAAAAGAAAAATGAAAAAATTAGATGGGGGTCATACGCAACTAATGGTACTCAGTGCAAAAACCATTAATAAATTCAAATGTGTTGTCAATATAAAACTGAACAAAATGTGGGATACAACTAACTTGAAGGGAGACAGCTATATATTTTGAAAATAATAGTTTTAAAGAAACAAGGGAATGGTGAAAGTGCTGCTAGATAGACACAATTAGAAAAAACACACACACAATTTCAAGCTTTTGCAACCCACGGTTGCTTCATCAGGAAAGAGGGAAGGAGAGGGGAAGACGAAAGGATATGGATTTTAAGGGAGAGGGTAAGGAGTCATTCCAATCCTGGGAGCGGAAAGACTTACCTTAGGTGGAGAAAAGGACAGGTATACGGTCGCGCGCTCGCTCGCGCGCGCCCCCACACACACACACACACACACACACACACACACGTAAGCCTTTACATGTGTGTGTGTGTGTGTGTGTGTGTGTGTGTGTGTGTGTGTGGGCGCACGCGCTCAAGCATATACCTGTCCTTTTCTCCACCTAAGGTAAGTCTTTCCGCTCCCAGGATTGGAATGACTGCTTACCCTCTCCCTTAAAATCCATATCCTTTTGTCTTTCCCTCTCCTTCCCTCTTTCCTGATGAAGCAACCATGGGTTGCGAAAGCTTGAAATTTCGTTTGTGTGTTTTTTAATTGTGTCTGTCTATCAGCGCTTTCCTGTTTGTTAAGTCACAGAATTGTTGTTTTTAATATATTTTTCCCATGTGGAATGTTTTTTTTTCCTTCAAATTTGCTTATAGGTCATATTGACCCTAGTGGAGTTCGGAAAGTGAAAATTTAGGTCTTTTTATTTCTTATAGGTTTAAGCCAGTAGTTTAAAGTAAGCTGGACAACAATAAATATCTTTTTATTTCAGTGCAGTTATTTTAACTACTCATTCCTTATTAATCATGAGTAACTAAATTCATAGCTCAAATTAAAAACATGAGTACAAAATATATGAAACCTAACAATACAAAGAAAGTTGTGTATTAGAACAGAAATACTTTCATTTTGCTCTTATTTTTTTCTACTTTTTAAATTGTGAGTTATACTGTTGCAACATTATGTGAAAACAGTTTCTGTATCTTTCTATATATATATCTGGAGCACAAAATTTTTTGTTATGTTCTATTTCAAAGTATAGGCTGTACTATTCCTGGTTTTAATTAATAAATTGTATTATTGTTGCTGCTATATGACCTAATATCCAAATCTCTGCTACATTTTTCCTCTTTTGTATCTCAATTTTTCTGGTGTTGTTGGTTCTATGAACATTGTCCCCACGTAGTTCTGCCACTAATTGTCAAATATTTTGATGGCATTCTTGTGGAATGAGACTGGCTTATATTTAAATTCATCAGTTAATTAAGATTTGTGCATATTAACGTTGTATACATGTTTATTTTGTGCAATTTCAAATGGTGGAATTTTATCATATCCTGTTAAATACTACAGCAAACAAATACAAGCAGATAAATTGCTTCCATGGATATTTCATCATGCAGTGTTCCACCATGCCTGTGATTTACCTTTTCTTTAATATTGTGATTTGTGGTTCTGGAGAGCATCCTATGTGAAAGTAAAGGCTCCACATATGGGTATAAGCTCCATAATGTGTTTGAAACATTTGGAAACAAAGACTGTGATCTTTCTTTTTTGCTATTTTTGAGAAATAACTAAGAGAGCTCATTGGATGTTCGCTACAGTTGCCCTAGGTACTGGTAGACCTTAACACTGAGTGGCACATTTGTCTTGTTATTGCTATATATATAAAACTTAAGTTTTAGCTATGACAATGTATCTGTTGTCATGTAAGTAAGGCCCATTAAGGGTAACATATGAATTTGTTGTTACAATTCTTGTTGGCTTTACTGCAAGCAAAATTCAGAGTGATATTTTGCTCTGTGAGCTCTTTAAATCATCACATTTTTTTTATGTTTCACATAGACCAGAGCCCACTTGCAGCAGTGTTGTCTTACCTGAGGTGAGCCTGGTCCTAATTGTACATCTGGTATACATGGCAACTGGACAAACTTATTGGTTCGCTGTCATCATTCCTAGTCTGATGAAACATATATCATATGTATTCTCTGAGTGAGTTAGCACCCAATCAACAAACACACACATACACACAGCCTGAATGATGTTATTTGCATGATTTTTCTTCTGTTTAGAAGGCATCTCACATTTAGGATGGTAGAACCCAAAGCTAAACTTCAGAGTATTGAGTCATATAGATGATAACTAGTGTATTTGTTACTAAAACGTTAGGGGGAGAAGTATTTGAGATGTATGAACGCTGCAGTGATCAGGAGAAAACTTTCAAATTACTAATTGGACCTGAAGTACAGCTTCTTATATGAATGGTAAAACATGTAAGATCAGTACTTACAAATATTCTATTATTTTTGTTTTGTCCTACAACCAACATTTGCAACTCAAATGCACTTTCTCTAATATCGTGCTTTCATTTGTTTTTTAAAAGTAGATCATGCTCTTAAGGTATAAGTATTAGCAGAATCAGTGAATACTTTTGTGATATTTTATTTACTTTGGGGTTCTCGTGTCAAAATAACATTAAAAACCACACAAATAAAGCAGTCTCATAGCTGTTCCACCATTTGTATATTACAAGAAAGTGTTGTATAGTGATTCAGACATAAATTTTCAAGTCACAATGACAGCATTTAATGATCGGATGCAGAAACTTTGAAAAACTGACAGAGAGTTATATAGTTGATGCTTTATGTCTAAAATGGTATCAGTCAGTTTTAGGTAATGGTTTTTAATTTGTTATATATGTGAATTGTTAGTTACAAGTGTAATGGACAGAAAAAAGTGTACAATGTCAGAGAACATGAGACAGAGGACATTGGGTGTGTGCAAAGCATTGTCACGTATGGACGCCATCGTTGTAACAACTGTTACAAGCATATTGAACCTCGTAATTTGTTTTAAGATAGTCCATATCTTGACATGTTCACTGAAGTGGGGTTTCTCAGAGCATGCTCATGCAGGCAAAATTTAATTCTTACAAAATTTGGAGATTACAGGAAACTTACTTTATGATTGAGCAAGAAATCTGACTTTTACTATATTTTTCAAGGTAACCCCACCAATTCCAAGTAGTTAAATTTGACAATTGTGCATCAGTTAAATATTTTGGCTCTAGTAACATCATGACCATATAATATTTTGTGCTTTATCTGTTACGTACAGTACATAAATTTTGTAACATGTTGCGTTTGCTGCATCTGTTTTCATGTAAGCTGGTATACGATTCTTGAATTTTTGTTCATTTGTGTGTGCAGGCAGTCTGTGTTTTAAGAGCCTTCGGAGTAGCTTATCACGTTTATTTGTAAGTTTCTGATATAATTGAAGTAGAAAAAATTGTTGAATTTTGCTGTATGCTTTCCACTTAACTTTACAGAGCAGTGGTTTTTCATCTTTGCAATTGTGCAGTATATTAGAAGTCCTGAGATGTATCTTAATTGTTGATTTATAGTTTAAATACTCGGCATTGTCACAGTTAATGTACTTGGGCAGAAAAATTGGACAAAAACATGTTCATTATGAATGTGAGTTTCAAGAAATATTGTTGTGTGAAATTGGCATGTAAAAGTAAGGACAGCAACTGAATGTTCCAGGTGTTGTAGGACATCAGCAGTGTATTTGTTGTTTACAATTATTGAGGATATGTCTTATTTTTAAGACTTCTCCCTGTTGTTTGCCTGCCAGGAGCTGAGTGATTGACGTTGTCGTCTCTTTCATCTTTGAAAAAATTAATTTAGATAATTTTTTATGAAGTTTATCTTAAGTATAACAGAGTATCAACATTATTCACAGGATAACGATGCACTATTTTGATACATTTGATATTGTGGAATCATTATGTTTACAATTTACAACGATTTGTGCACGTGTAAAAGCAGAATATGGTTTATAGCCATTTATTTGCTTTTAGTGTACAAAATTTAAACACATTGTGGTATGTATGGGTGCAGGTATTAATCAGTTTTGTAAATAGATACTTGGCAACTTACAATGCATGAAATGAAATGTTGACAATATGTGTGATCACATATACATATTTATTTGTTATTGTTAAAGTGTCTCTTTCAGACAAATTATATGACAGTGTATATTTAATACAATGGGTGAAAGTCTTAAGCTATTGTTTTTGTTAAATACATTTTGTGCCACAAAATTCCTGCCCGTTATCAGTCTGAAATATTCAAAATCATTTTAAAAGTTCTTCTCAATCTACCTATTTCAAATTATAGTTGTTAGATACAGAAGTTTGAGGCTCCAAAATTTAGATGCAATTAAATTCAAGTGCTTTTTCCCTAGTATTTTGAGACACTTACGTACAACAAGCTTCATTTTTTTATATTTTATGTTAATGTTCTTTTCCGGAACTGGCTGAACTTACCTTTGATGTAGGAATGCTGGTTTTCCTGTTTACACATTCAAGTCTATACAATAACCCATTGATTTCAGAGATGCTGTTACAAAGATTTCTTGTCCACACAGGGTAAGAAGGGTTACTTACCTGGCTCAATGACTTTTATTATGACTTCACTATTTGTCATTATCAGGAAGTTGTCTTAACTTAGAGCAGAGTCATAGTGGGACCAGCAAAAATAAAGTGATATAAGAAAGACAGAAGGTTTTATTACATGTGTTTAACATGAAAAAGAAAATACTTCCTGACAAACTTGTAATTTAGCCCATCAGTACTATATTATGGCTGTACATGAACCTAGTTTACAAAATTAGCAAATGCGTTCGTTCCTTAAGACTATGTAACTTTGGTATGCAAGAACACAGGACAATGACATTTTGAAGTTTTCATTTCTCTCAACACAATCAGCTCATTTTAACTCATCCCTAATGAATTCTATGAAGCAGCACATTGAGTTTAGACCCACTACGATGATTTTTATGCTGAGTGATTAAATTCCATGAGATGCTGTGCCTAAGAATTCAGTACTATATGGAATGAATAAGCATTTCTTCTACTGTACAATATGTAATGAAACTGCACTTCAGGAATTGATATTAATGTGTTTGATTAAGCATTCAGTGTGGGGGTAGATTTTTTAAGAATTATGTTTTTTAAAGAATACAAGAAATGAAATTGCAAGAAGTAATACAAGAGAGAATTTATTGGGGCTGCTACAAAACATTCGTTCATATCTAATATACCATTACTATTTATGAAATATGCTGCCTGTGAAGTATTTGTTAAAGTGAAGAGATACTGTCGAAGTAAAACTTCCTGGCACACAGTTTTAATCTGCCAGGAAGTTTTATATCAGCGCACACTCCGCTGCAGAGTGAAAATCTCATTCTGGAAACATCCCCCAGGCTGTGGCTAAGCCATGTCTCCGCAATATCCTTTCTTTCAGGAGTGCTAGTTCTGCATGGTTCGCAGGAGAGCTTCTGTAAAGTTTGGAAGGTAGGAGACGAGGTACTGGCAGAAGTAAGGCTGTGAGTACCGGGCGTGAGTCGTGCTTCGGTAGCTCGGATGGTAGAGCACTTGCCCATGAAAGGCAAAGGTCCCGAGTTTGAGTCTCGGTCGGGCACACAGTTTTAATGTGCCAGGAAGTTTCATATCAGCGCACACTCCGCTGCAGAGTGAAAATCTCATACTGTCGAAGTAGTTTTCCTAAAAGTTGAATAGGAGAGCCAGTGGCTATTCAGTGATGTAACAGAGAAATTTCATCAATTAATGCTGTGTGCAAGACTACAGCTGAAAATTGTTAGCATCTGTAGGAAACAAAATTCATCATTAATTTTCATACAAATATGTGGAGACCACTTGTTTTTTTTCCATTTTGTTGAAAAGTTCAGACTAGGATTATTTTATTCTGGTAGCGTCATATGCCATTCATAGTAGGCCTGTTCCAAGGCCATGGTGAGAGAAACCCCCGCCGAGGGTGTAGGCACAGACGGGCCACAAAAGTTGGCAATAAAATTAAACCTAGAAAGACGGTTACTGAACAAGCATTGCAGTGGTTAAGCGTCAGCAATGCATTTGGTATATACAGCTGCCATTTACACAGGTAGTTCATGTACAGTACTGGAGTTTCTACTGCAATTTCACTATGGTATTGTAGGCTCTCAAAGCTTGGAGACTGTGTGCTGAAGCAAATATGCTATTTGACTGAAGGTTTCTGATTTTTGCCAACTGAGGGCTGGAAGGAGAAACTAGTGTTTGACATCTAGTCATCGATGAGGTCATTAAGATATGGAGCCCAAGCTCAATTTAGGAAGGAAATAAGCCGTGCCCTTTCAAAGGAACCATTCCAGCATTTGCCATAAGCAACCAAGGGAAATCGAGGAAAACCTAAATCAGGATGAGCAGTCGGGCATATGAACTGTTGTCCTGAATGTGAGTACAGTGAAACTGTTTCAGCTAGAGTGCTTCAAATTATTTGTTAGAATATGTGAAATGGGAAATGGATTACACGCAAAACATACAATTTGATCTCATTTTAATTTGTTATTGGGAACATCTAAAATGAGTGTTCTATACATTCTTTTGAAAAATTTACAGCAGATTTTGATGTCAAATATAGCAGAAATATCAATACCAATGAGCTAATTAACAAAAGAGTGGCTTTCACATTCCGGTAGGAGTTGTTGAACACTGGCACTGTTTCCCCCTTTGATATTTTGAAGTTTGTTTTAAACAGCTTTGAGTATATTTATGAAAATTCGTGGCTGCAGATTCTTGTCAACAAAGTTTCAGCAAATTAAAAAATGATAAATTGCTTGTGGGTGAAGGGAAATGTGAAGTTCAGCTATCTTGTCAATAGAATACACATCGCTGTTAAATTGATCTTCAATGACATATCTAATGAGTTTGCTTAGCTCAAAGCAAGGAAATGGAAACTAAAATTATAATGAAACACAATTGCTGGCAAGGAATATGTTCTCAACATGTATTCATAGCCCTTTTCCTTACAATTAATAATTTATGAGGAGCAATGAAATCTATTATTTCTTATACATCATACTAAAATCAGTGTGCAGTAGACATAGGTTTAGTTTTACTTTACTGTAAATAAATTACATAAAATTTCCTGAAAACATTAATGATACATATAATTAACATTTTTCATCTGTTGTTGTTGTTGTTGTTGTTGTTGTTGTTGTTGTTGTTGTGGTCTTCAGTCTAAAGACTGGTTTGATGCAGCTCCTTGCACTAGTCTATCCAGTTCAAGCCTCTTCATGTCTGCATAACGCACACAACCTACATCCATTTGAATCGCTTACTGTATTCGATCCTTCATCGCCCTTTACAGTTTTTATCCCAAACACACTTACTTCCATTGGCAAACTGATAATTCCTTCATGTCTCACGATGTGTCCTACCAACTGATCCCTTCTTTTAGTCAAGATGTGCATAATTTTTTTTCCCCAGTTCAATTCAGTAGATCCTAATTTGTAATTCAATCTACCCACCTAATATTCAGCATTCTTCTACAGCACATTTCAGATGCTTGTATCTTCCTTTTGTCTGAACTGCCTGTCATCCACATTTCACTTCCATAAAACGCTACACTCCAGATAAAACGCCTTCAGGAAAGACTTCCTAGCACTTAGGCTTATATATTAACAGATTCTTATTTTTCAGACATGCTTTTCTTGCTATTGCCAGTCTGCATTTCATTTTTACCATACTTCAGCCATCAACAGTTACTTTGCTGCCCAAATAATAAAAACACAGATGTTTCTTTTAGTGTCTCATTTCCTAGTCTAATTTCTGCATCATTGCCTGACTTATTTGGACTACATGCCATTACCCTTGTTTTACTTTTATTGGTGTTCTTATAATCTCTTTTCAGGACACTACCCAATACTTTCAAATGCTCTTCCAAGTTCTTAGCTGTATCTGACAGAAATACGGTGTCATCAGCAAACCACAAAGTTCTTACTTCTTTCTCTTGAATTTTAATCCTCATTCCACATTTCTGTTGAGTTACCTTCAGAGCTTGCACATTGTACAGACTGAATCAGAGATTGGCTACAGTCCTGTCTCACTTTGTGCTCAACTACTGCTTCTCTTTCATTTTCTTCAGCTCTTATAACTGCAACCTGGTATCAGTACAAGTTGTAAATAACCTTTCAGTCTCTATATTATATCCCTGCTATCTTTAAAATTTCAGTGAGTGTAGTTCAGTACACAGTGTCAAAAGCTTACTCTAAATTTACAAATGCAATAAACGTAGGTTCGCATTTCTTTAACCCATCTTCTGGGATTAGTCATGTGGTCAGTATAACCTCAGAAATTTCTACATTTCTCCAGAAATCTGCCTATACCAGTTTTTCCATTATTCTGTAAATAACTAATTTTAATATTTTGAAACCATAACTTATGGTCCTTTAGTATTCACAACTGTCAGCACCTGCCTTCTTTGAAATTGGAATAATTATATTCTTCCTGAAGTCTGAGGGCATTTCATCTGTGTCATATATCTTGTATGCCAGGTAGAACAATTTTGTCATAGCTGACTCCCAAAAATCTCAATTATCCTAAAGGGATGTCACTTGCTCCCAGAGCCTTGTTTTCACTGAGATCTGTCAGTGCTCTATCAAATTTCTCCCACAGTATCATTTCTCCCATCTCATCTTTATCTATTTCCTCTTCCCTTTTTATAATATTGTCACCAGTTTGTTTCCGTGTAGAGGCACGATCACCTTCTTTGCATAGCACTATCTTGTTATCTGAGCTCTTGATATTCATACAGTCCTGAGTTATCCAAGGATTTCTACTAGATCTTGTCTTTTGCCTATGTGATCATCTGCTACCTTCACTATTGCATTTGTCAAAGATACCCATTCCTCTTCTATTGTATTTATTTTCTCTGGTTAAGTCAAAAGTTGCCTAATGCTCCCTCTGAAATTCTCAACCACCTTTGGTTGCTTTAATTTACCCAGGTACAATCTCCTTAATTTCCTATCTGCAGTTCCAAATCATATGATCGTAGTCCACATCTGTCCCTGGAAATGTCTTGTAATTTAAAATTAGTTTCTAAATCTCTGTTTTGCCATTATACACTCAATCCGAAACATTCCAGTTTTATCAGATCTCTTCCATATATACAACCTTCTACGGTGATTCATAAGCAAGTGTTGGCTATGACCGAAATATGCTCTGGGCCTTCTCTTCCTTTTCCTATTGTAGATTTCCAGTGATCCATCACAATTAAATTTTCATTTCCTTAAACACTCTGAATAATTTCTTTATCTCATAATACAGTGTCAGACTCTTCATTATCTGAATAGTTAGTTGTATTGTATTGTGTTGTTGGCATATAAACCTATACTACTGTGGTGGGTGTAGCATTTTGTCTGCCTTGGCTACAATAATGCATTTATTATGGTGTTTATAGTAGCTTACTCACATACCTACTTCTGTATTACTATTATCCGATTTTGTGCTGATAACCTTGTATTAACCCGACCAAAAGACATGTTGTTCTTGCTATTGCACTTCGCTCTCACTATATCTGACTCCAACCTATCCATTTCCCTTTTTAAGTTCTCTAACCTACCTACCTACTTTGGTCCACAGAATGCCAGTTTTGTTTTTCCTAATAATGACATCCTCCTGAGTAGCCTCCATCAAGAGGTCTGAATCGGGTACTATTTTACCTCTGGAATATTTTACCTGAAAGGATACCATCATCACTGCAATGCTTGTTCAGTAACCGTCTTTCTAGGTTTAATTTTATTGCCAACTTTTGTGACCCCTCTGTGCCTACACCCTCGGCAGGGGTTTCTCTCACCATGGCCTTGGAACAGGCTACAATAGAGCAGCATGCCCTCGGAAAAAAGAGTCACAGCTGTAGTTTGTCCTTGCTTTCAGCTGTTCATAGTATTAGCACAGCAAGGCTATATCAGTCAGTCATCCACATTTGCCACTGCAACTACTGAAAAGTCTGCACCCCCTTATCAGGAACTAGGGGTTAGTATGGCCTCTTCACAGATACTCCATTGTTGTGGTTGTACCTATAGTATGGCTATCTGTATTGCTTCACCTATTTGGGTCAATCAAAAAGAAACAAGCTGGAGGATGTAAAATGAAAACCAATGAAGGGATTGTAATGCTATTCCATACGGAAGGTGTGATCCCTATAACAGCACTGAGGGTGCAAACTTGCCACTAGAGGGACATAGGTGCACATCCGTGGGACGACAGAGCAAGCACATGCATGCATTGACTATCCATAGCACTCAGTGGTGCTGAGAACAGAGAAAATCAGGGTTCAAAACTAAAGAAAAGGTTGTGAAGGGAGGTGTAGTGTGTTTTACAGTGGGGGAGAGGGGGGGATGGAAATTCATCGAAGAATTCCACATGTCTGATGCAATTCCGACGCAGTATCTGACCTGTGGGGCAATGGCTTGCCAGTCCTCAATAATGAGAATATCCACCTGCTCGACAATGGTATAGATGATGTGGTGCTGTGTTCCATATCGTGTGTCAGTGACCAATGGTATCCATCCTTACTTGACCTTTGCAGTGGTCATAGACTGTTCTTTGTGCACTTGTGCCATTCTTTGATGAATTTCCACTGTGTGCCCTTCTTCCACTATCAGGAAATGCACTACACCTCTTTGCTTTTGTTTTGAAGCCTCCACTCCAATTCGGTTTTCAGCACTGTTTGGTGTAGTGAAAAGTTGATGTGTGCACGCGCTTATTCTGTTGTCACGGGGATATATGCCAACGTCCCTCTAGTGGTGATTTTGGGGGCTCAGCACTTTTATAAGAACCATACCTTCTTCCATAGGCAATGGTATTATTATCCCTTTAGCATTTTTCATTTTACAGCTTTCGATTCATTTCCTTTTAAGGAACCCTAAAATAAAGCTCATTTAAGTAATGTTTTTTGATAATTCTTCATTTTTATCAAATCTACCATACAAATTACAAAATTTCTAAGATCTATGTACAAAAAATTATAGCATGATAGTTTTTCTTTGGGGGAGGGAGGTGGGGAGGGGGTCAGTTTAGCCAGTTCTACCATGGGTGCATGATCACCTCAGTATGGCTTGAGAACTATAAAGGATATTCATATCATTTTTGTAATGAATAGGAGACCAGAATCTCATACTTGTCTCAGAAATTGACATATATTCTGGCTTGGAAGGATTCTTATTTTGAATTTTCCTGATTTGGTAGACAAGTTTGTTCCTACTTGTTCAAATACTTAAATTGTTCTTTAGTTTCATAGGCACTCAAAAGTTTGTGATGAAACAACAGTCTGTGTGACCAGCATCAACACATTGGGATGATGATGAAGTTCCATACTCCTTGACAGAGTCTAGGGGAACGATGCGGGAGACCCGCATCGCCATACTAGGCAAGGTCATAGTGGAGGTTGTTTGCCATTGCATTCCTCTTACCGTAATGAGGATGAATGATGATGATGATGATGATGAAGACGACACAACACCACCCAGTTATCACAAGGCAGGTGAAAATCCCTGATCCCGTTGGGAATCAAACCTGGGACCCTGTGCTCGGGAAGTGAGAACGCTACTGCGAGACCACAAGCTGCAGACACACATTGGGGAAGACCTCTTCAAACTGTTTTGAACTACAGTACCTGAAATGAACATTAACCCTACATTTTTGGGTATTGGGGTTTTCACTGGAAACACTAAAAGAACTGTGTATCTGGATAGAGCAGTAAACATACTCCTATTGTTTACAAAGAGGTTTGTTAATTGAAATGTCTGTAATGTTTCATCACCAATGCTTATTGTGCAATCCAAGAGAAATTTTTTTTGGGGAACATTGGGCACGTTTTGTAGGAGGAGCAGTAATGTCAGCGTGTCCCAGCAGCTATGTACATTATAGTGTGTAACAAATGTTTTTAGAAGAATATTACTGTCAGTCTGTATGGTAGCATTGTGCTGCTGTTAAGTTCATAACAAGTGTCAGCCTTTTGTCCTTTGGCATATACCTAATTTCATTGTGTAGGTCATACATCTACATAATGGGAATTCATGTGATTTCTCGTTTCCTTTTTTAAAATTATGTACACCTTATTCCCTTTTCATTATTTTAGTTGCCTCTCAAAGAAACAACCTCTAGTTCTTAGAACTTCAGAATCAATCACAAATAACTGTTCTTGCTTTCACTTTAGTCAGAATCAATGTTTTTTATGTATTTATTATACTTTCTATCAAATTGGTGTATGGTTATGCATTAGTTATGGCGTAGGCACTTTGCACTGGTTACCTATGCCGTATCTCATTATACACAGTGATAGTTATGCCCTGAAACGTTTTGCATAACTTTGACTTTTAAGTCAAATTAATTGAGCATGGCAAGAAACACGAGAATTGAAAACAAGTATTGAATTTCAAATCTTAATCCCTGTTGGCATGTGCTTATGACATGAGTTGCCTATTTTGTAAATTTTGTGTTGTTACAATGTTAGTGGTATTTGCTCATACTGAAAGATACGTAGGGAATGTAAAGGTCTACCAGAAGGTCAGTGAAGTTGCATTGTCTCAACCATTTAATGCATGTAGAATGGATAGACAGCTTGAACTTTTTTGTTAAGTATCAGTTTACACATCTCTAGACGTGCTGTATGATCACTGAATGCTGATTACCCACCAAATAGTGTGTTACATTTCCATTTGAAGTAATGACTGTTGATATCTCATATTGCATGGATTCTGAAAATGTCTGAAGTCCACAGGTCCTGATAAGCATGCTGGGCCAGTGCAACCTGAAGTACCGTGTAATTAAATATAGTACAATATACAGTTCACATGTTATGGTGTTTACAGGATCTAAATTGATTGATTCAGCTGTCATACTATGTACTATATTTGAGGTATTGTTTCACAAATAACTCTTGTACCACTCAAATGTAATGTCATATTCTTTTAGCATACAAAAAGAGTCTGAATCCACCAGGGCAAAAATAGTACAGTGATACTTACTGTGTCTGCTGTTACACATTGATGATGGGGTTGGGCATGACAAGTATACGAGAGGTAGTCATAAAGTTTATTTTTTGTTTATTTTATACTTACCTTCAGTCCTTGTACACACAGAAATCCCTGTGCTGCACTGCGGTAGCGTACTGCTAGAGGAGACAACACAAAAAGGTGCAGCCCATTTATAAAGTTTTGGCTCTTCTAGTAGTGTGCCATGGGGATTTCTGTGTGTGCCAGGACTGCAGACATTTAACTGGCAAACAAACAAAAAATTAATTATTCAAATGAGGCTATGCATAAAAATACTAGAACGTGTTTTTTATGGCTCTCCATATTCGTTTATATTTAGTAACTCCTACTGTCAGAGTACTTACTTTATTGGTGAATATGAATGACACAATTGAGCTAATTCTTGTCAGCAATAGAAGGAAACTTATTGCACTTTCATTAAATTCAAGGGAGTTCATTGTAACAGGTGTCAGCTTTTCATATCCTCTTCAGTTCCAGTGATAAAGTTTGTAAATAAAATGTTTTCATCTTGTGTTTTATTGTCATTACACTTAGTTACATTTTAAATAACATTATTAATTTTTTATATTTTCTCAGCTATTTAAGGAACATGTGTTTAACTCAGGTCTTAACCTGTAGAAGAAACAATATTTGATAACACACATAAAAATTTCTGTTTCCCATTGTTCAACAAGGAATTACAGAAAAATATGTACATACATACTAGGTTTGTTTTGAAAACTTACAAATGCTTGCTTTATTACAGGTAACTGAAGGAGACACACAAAGTATCAGTATGCATAAAATAAAATCATTCAAAGACCTTTCTATATCTACATCTACATAGATAATCTGCAAGCCACCATACAATGTGTGGTGGAGGATACCTTGTACCAATACTTACCATTTCCTTTCCTGTTCCACTCGCAATTAGAGTGCGGGAAAAATAACTGCCTGTATGCCTCCATATGAGCCTTAATTATCATATGAGCCTTCGTATCTTATCATCATGGTCGGTCCGCACAATGTATGTTGGTGGCGGTAGAATTGTTCAACAGTCAGCTTCAAATGCCAGTTCTCTAAATTTTCTCAACAGTGTTTCTCAAAAAGAATGTTGCCACCTCTCCAGGGATTCCGATTTGAGTTTCCAAAGCATCTATGTAACACTTACATGTTGTTTGAACCTAACCGTAACAAATATAGCAGCCTGCCTCTGAATTGCTTCAATGTCTTCCTTCAATCTGACCTGGTATGGATCCCAAGCACGTGAGCAGTACTCAAGGATAGGTCGCACCAGTGTCCTATATATGGTCTCCTTTACAGATGAACCGTTCTTTCCTAAAATTCTTCCAATAAACCTAAGTCGGCCATTTGCCTTCCTACCATACTTCTCATATGCTCATTCCACCTCATATCATTGTGCAGGATTGTGCCCACATATTTAAATGATTTGTCTGTGTCTAACAGGACACTCGATGGAAATTTTGTCTAAGTTGTCTTGTATCTTCCTTCAGTCACTCAACTTCAACTCCTTTAGTCAGATACGGATACCACTTCATCCTCCTCACTGGAATGGTCAACGGAATCTGCAGTGTCTTAACTCTCATATAATGCACTTCCTAAAGCCATTCACAATTGGTACACTGGATATGTGTGTCTGAGCAATTTGGATCCATTCCAAAATTGGAGATACTGAAGACTTCATCAACTTCTCTGTGCAGGTCAGGACTTGACCGCCTAGAAGCAACCAGTTTCTGTGCAACTGCCTCAAATGTTCTTTACATGGCTTATTCACCACCACATCTAACACTTGTAGTTGCAAAGTCATGCCTCCTGGAATGACAACAAGCTTTGTGTTTAATTTCAAAATTTCTCCCTTCACTGCTAGTGTCAGATGTCCCTTGAAAGCATCAAGAACCAACATCCCAAGATTTTTTTTAGAAGAGCACCTGGTATCGTGCTCCAGACTGTATGGAGCCAGTACATGACCATCTCACTGGTTGTTCATTCTTTTCCATTGCAACAAAATATGACAAGAGGTGGCAGCTTTTCATTTGATATAGTCTTATGGTTGAGGATGATGTAGGGTCGTGTCTTTGTTCCATCGGCAAGCACACACATCATCGTGGTGATTTGTATTATCTCACTGACAGTACTGCAAAGCAGTACACTTTGGACACCACCTCTGCAACTGTTTTACTGGATGGTATGTTGAAATAAAAAAGAGTCTTGTCAGCATTTTCGATTTGTCCTAAGAGATAAGGATGTACCTTTCTCAGTCTCATGTCGTGTCACTGATAATCAACCAACTTCTCCATGTACAATGCTAGAAGATGCTGAGAAAGGGAGCTTGAATGTCAAAGCACATGCCCATTGCATCACACCATCCTTGTACACCACCCAGAGTTCTCTTTAAATTGAACGCTGTGTTCCTGTGCCAATTGACATGCCTTATTTCGTATGATATTGTGGGAAACTACTATCCCATCTTTGTTTCTCCCACACAAATGCTACTATTTGCATTTCAATATTTTTGGAACATCCACTCTTTAGGCCAATGAAAGCTTTCCTAATCGACTTTGCATTTTTCAGACGCCCTTTGTCCTTTAGCTTCTGTGACTCCATACTTCTTTGAACCACCAGTTGTTTGTTGCTTCAGTGTGCCAAACAACCATATTTTGAAATTGCATCATAGTAACACCTGCCTCCTGTTGAAAAATTCCATGGTGAAGCACTTTGTTCGACACCATGATCCATTATACACTTTACTACACAGCGTAGAAATGAAATCTCCAGCGTTGGAAACAACTGATAAAAAAGTCCGCAACAAACATGCCCTGTTCTCATACAACAGTCCTCAAAGGACATGCTTAAATTAAAGTTAAAGCAGAAGGCATGACAGAGAATGAAAAGAAAAATTTCATATCATATGCTGTGATTGCAAAGTGACCCCATGCTTCTGGGCATGAAATGTATGGAAAAACCTTGTCTTTGGTTCAGATACATACGATGTTTACACTTATTGCACACGGTCTGCACCATACATAATGACATTTACAGGCATTTTTCACCTATGTGTATTGGCGAAGGTGATCAACCTGGTCATATCAACTTGGTTTCTTGTCTGGGGGACAACATTTCTTCTCTTGGATGCATATTCATCAGATCCAGAACTGTCAGGGCTCTCCCATTCACCTACACATATTTCGATAGAGAGTGATGAGGGACTTCTCACAGAAGAAGATGTATCAGCTCATTAGCAAAATTCAGTCAAAAATTTATTAGGGACAGACTGTTACATTTTGATACTCCTTCCTTTGTACAACATCTTGTGTACATTATCTAACAGTTAACAATAGCTAAATCAGTACAATTATTAAACAATCTAATTGACCAATGTTTTTGCTCTGGTATTTGACTTCTCTCTCTTTTTGAGCATTTGACCGTCACTTACAAAGACTTGGCTCACTTCCAACACAGGGGCATAACAGAATTACAGACTGAAGTCACCCTCCTCGAGCAAGTAAAGTATTTATTCATCGTTGATACCTGAAGATAACAACACAAATGAACTATTGTTGTAACAATACGTTTCCTGTAGCATTATTTAAAGCCATAGCATTACATAATTGTGAGGTTTTCCTGGCACAAAATAAAAAGAACTACCATTTACAATGTGTAGGAACTACAGAAAAACTCTTGAGAATGTAACCTCAAGTACTCATGTACGACTTCAAATTTTGATGTATACTATAGTCAACTAAGAAACAATTTTAGTAGAAGCATATATCAATCAAATGTATGACATTTTACACATTAAAAGCAACAAATAAAGTAAATCTAACTTATAGAATAAAGTGTTATTTTGAAATGCCTTCAGAGCACATGTCATTATAGAATGAAAGTAAGCATAGTATGCCAGCTTTTTCATTTTTATATCCCCTATGTCTGACACAATTCGCATTGCAAATAGAAATTTGTTAAGATGCTTCAGCAGTTCTGTGTTGGCCAATATATAACAGATAATTGCTAGTAATCAGGTCTGAGCTGGTGATCTGCAGTGCACCAGACAGTGACATTAATCTCTAAGTGATGCTATAGGCACCAGAGCTCACTGCAATATAATACTTTGTTTGGCTGCTTAGGGCCAAGCCCAGAGAGCTGCAGCCCAATCTGGGCAAAGGAGGCAACCAATGTTCTACCAACCCCTCAATGGGGCCAAGGTCAAGTGGCCCTCTCTTAAAGAGTGTGGTAAAAGCCACCTTCATTAATAAAACATAAAACAAAGTCCGCCACTGAGGCATCGTCTCCTGACATCAGGGATAAGTAGTCAGGGAGATTAAGAATCTTGCGCAGGGAGGCAAGGTTGAGGACATTTCAGTAAAATATGGACCACCATTAAACAGGAACCACAATGACAGTGGGGTGGGACCGTGTGACGGAGGAGAGGACCATGAGTTAGCCAAGCATAGCTGATGCAGAGCTGGAAAAGGACGTTAAGAGTCCTTGTGAGAGGCCTGTATGGAGGACCTTCCCAGATTTGTAATCTCCTTTATCGCCAGTAGTTTGCTTCATGAAGTCAGAGTGAGCCATTCCAGACGCCTAAAACTTGACAACATAATTCGGATTTAAAGAGTTGACTTACTGGCATACAGTTTGGCCAGGCTGTCAGCAAGTTCATTCCACGTTATCCCAATGTGGCCTGGGGCTCAAAGATCACTGAGCAACCACATTGTTAAAGGGCTTACAGGGAGTCCTGGATAGCCTTCACCAAGGGATGGTGTGGGTAACACTGGTTGAGAGCTTGCAAACTGTCACTGAAGATGAGAAAGGAACCACTAGTGCAAGAATGGATATGCTCAAGAGCACGAGATATGGCTACCAACTCTGCAGTGAAAAAGCTACAGTCATCCAGGAAGGAATGCAGTTCAGTATGTCCCACATGAGTATAAGCAAAGCCTACATGACCAGCAACCATAAAGCCATCAGTACAGACTACTTTGGAACCCTGGGATGCACCAAGGATGGAGGAAAATTGGTGGAGAATGGCCTCAGGATGAACTGAGTCTTTCAAACCTGGTTATAGGCCAAGACAAAGCTATGGCTGAGGGATGCACCAGGGAGGTATATGAGAGTGAACATGGAGGAGAGGGGTAAAGAAAACATCTGTAGTTCAGAGAGGAGTGACCAGACATGGATTGTGATTGTAATCTATGATCTGGGCTGCTGTTTCAGGAGATGGATTTCTGTGTTTCGGGAGAGGGATGGCAGTTCGGATGCTTAGGGGAGTTGCAAAGGTGTGCTGCATAATTGACAAGCTATTGTTGGCACTGATCCACAATGGAGGGACCCCAGCCTCCACGAGTAAGCTGTTCACAGAGCTATTTCGAAAGACTCCTGTTGCAAGTCGAACCCCACAGTGGTGTATAAGATCCAGTATCTGGAATGCTGAAAAGTTTGCCAGACTCCCATAATCAAGACAGGATTGTATCTGGGCTTTGTAAAGTTGCAGAAGGGTGTGCGTCCTGCACCGCAGCTAGTGTTACCCACGTAGTAAAGTGTATTAAGGTGCAGCCAGCACTTTCACTTAAGATGGGGAATCCATGTCAATCAAGCATAAAAAACCAGTTCTAAAAAGGGATAAGTCTCCACCACAATGACTAGTTTGTCATCGAGGTAAAGCTCTGGTTGCGGCTGAATGGTGGATGGAAGTGTAAGATGTGAGTCTTTGCCATTCAGAGTAATACCAGGTACACGTGCAGGTGGGAAACATACAGTTTCACATTGCATTGGTATAACATCGCCTTGATATTTTCAGACAATGAATCACCCTCAAAGGCCAAGATGAAGGAACCGGTAGCAACCCTATTGTCCTTTGGTCCCTTATGGACATAGAAAAAGTGTACACCCCATTGCTACAAGTTGGGGCGTGACTCATCATCAGATTGTAAGAGCAAGTCTCAGTGGAAAATGATCCCCTGAACCACATTTAGACTATTATGGTGAGTGACAGACACCGGTACATCACCCAGTTTGATACAAGCAAGCTGCACATGTGACTGGGCATGGGATGCTGTTTTGCTCAAAACTGACCCACTTTTCATTTTAGAGCTGGCTGTCACTTCCTTAAACGTGTCTTCTATGTTATCCATGAATAATAAGGGCTGTGTGGCCTAGAAAGAATTCCCTTGTGCAAACCAAGTATGGGGGACAGTATTTCTCTGCTTGATGCTATGTTCCTCCCATGCCATAGCCAGGAAAGGGAACATTTTAGGATGTGACCACGAGCAGGAGATAACTTCACCTGCTTCATTTGCAGTTCGTTTGCCATAGTGCCACCCACTCCGAAAGCCGGCTCTCCCCGTAGGCGCCACTCAGTCTCAGCAATGGCTGCTTCCCCAGTAATCGGCTGCCTGGAGCCCCTGTGCCCAAGTCACAATCTGCACATACTCCTTGGCATACATTGGGAGTTTTCAGCTCGGGCATTAACTATGTGATCCCTGCATGTTCAGGGGCCTACCATGCAGGTACTTAATGGCACCCCCCCAACCAGTGGGATTGCTATTATGCGGGTTTTGGGTGTTTTACCTTATTAAAGGGAAGGGTGTAAAGATGGAAAGGCACAAAGATGGAGCATACACAGCATTGGACTACCTTTCACACATGATCCGCACTTCTGGAGAATTTTGAAGATTGGTGGCAGATCAAAGCCAACAGTGGGAACCATGTATTTATTTAATGAAAAGTTGTAGGAAATGCCGGAAGTGGAAACTTGAGTCCCAAATCATACACCAGGACCAAGCAGGGTTTGCATGAAGAAAACTATGCAATGGAGAGCCAGAGGGCGAAAGGGATAGTGGAAGTATAAGACTGCAGTAAGGAAAGGAAGCAATGCTACAAAGGTGAGGGTCGCATGGTAGCCAACCGCGTACTGACAAATGAGTTGTTAAGCCCCTAAGGGGAAACTTCGTTTGCTTACAAAGCTTTACATATCACCAAGTTATAATATTTGTTGGGTATTTTTTTTTGCCTTCTATTATTTAAACGTTAACTGTAATAATTTAAGCTGAACTTTGAATAAGATATAAATGCTACATTTTTTAGTTCCTTTTGTAACCCAGAACCAGCATTCAACTAAACAAATTTATTTTTAAGGTATATGGTCCCACTTCTGGTCACCAGTGTTAATGTATAAGGGCAGGGAAGGGGGAGAAGGTTGTTACATATACCTCGTGGCGACAGAATGCGGGAGGTCGAGCAGTCAGGATTTGAGAGTAGGCATCCAGGGCTGCCATTAAATGACAAAACAGGAAATTAGGCACAATAAAGAGGATATATTTCAATGTACGGTGTACAGGGGGTGTGCCTAGGTTCGGAAGTTACCAGGTATAGGCCAGTCTAGGAGATTGAGAAAATAACTGAAATGTGCAACTTGGGTCACGTAGGCACAGCATAAGTTGCTCTGGGAGAAAATTTGTAAAGATTTCACTGGGCCTTTGAAATAAATTTTTTAAACCAATTCCCTAAAATATTCCTTGACTGGCTGCCACTATGTACATTCCTTCCCCCTTCCAGAGAAGTTGTGACAAACATTGTTTACAAAATGGTGACAGTCACTCGCCGTAAAAGACAGTTTGCCATAATAGAGGCCTTAATACTATGGGAGGGATCTGTTCCAATATTTCATTTAGTCTATGTAAGTGGGAGGGGACTTACATGCAGTTAAGTTTATCAAATTGCATGAGTTAAGAAAATAGTAAAATATTAACTACTCAAATTACAATACAATCTCCTCCTATAGTTGAAATCAAACATAATCAGATCTTAAAACATACAATGTTAAAATCATACCAGAAAGCTTCACAAAAGAGGAATGAACTATTTTGGTTTCTGTTAGGTCCAGGAAAAAAAATCTGTTATTAATCTGCTGGCCGAACTGAATCAGTGCCAATCTTTTAATGATTTCCACGCACCAATCTTTTAATGATTTCCAGGCATTGTTTGTATTATTTGGAAAATATTAATCTCATTGCTAGATATTGGAACTAATACCAAAAGTTAAATGCATCAACAACATGACAGAATACTTAATTCTAGGATAATAAAAGTATTTGGGTAAAAACATAATAAATCAGCTTAATGCAATTGTTGACATCTGACATTGGTAATAACTGGGTGAAGTACATTTAAAGAGTGATAAAATCACATGAAAATCTTATCCACATTAACTCATGTTAGAATACAAGGTGCAAAGATTTTCTTGTAAAATACTGGAATTATGGGTGAATTCAGGGGGCAACAAAGGCTACACATCAAAACCCATGAATATCTAATACCAAACTGCTACCTTCTCACTTTAAAGTACCTTGAAGTACTTCATAGAGCAATCGTCCTAAACATGGTATACTGGAATACATACGAACACACATTAAGAGAAGACGGTGAAATATTACACCTAGATCAAAATTACTCAGTGGTTCAACTGTAAAAATTGTAACATAAAGTAGCCAGAGCATCTGATGAGCTATCACTGCCTCAACTTGGATACATCATTTAAAATGGCCAATACAGCCAAATAGTAGTGAAAAGCGAAAGATAAGACACACCTATTCATTTAAATTACCTCATGGGATAATACTGCTCACGTGCATCACTTAGTTTTACATGTAAATTAATTAGTTAAAAGTAAGGCAAATAAGAATTAACAAAGTTCAAATGTGACCACATTATGGTCTAAATTGTTTCTGGTTTACTCAACAAATGCCATAGGTTTCATGATGGGAAGCTATAATTAATATTTCTCATAAGTTAGTGCTCAACATGGAACACACGGATTTAATGTTTTTCCTAATAGTGCCACTCAACCATAATATTCTGCAAACATGTTACAATAATTATTAACTGTTCTCTATAACAAAAATTACAACAAGAAATTCTGAAGGACAGGACCAAAACAACACTTTTTGGAATATCAATTGACAGTGAAGATCGGTTACAGCCTTTTTTCCCCTCTAAAATGACAAAGTACAAGAGAAATATATGTCCCATCAACTGTTCTTAGAGTTTACAGTTTTATCAGGGTACTGTCATATGGCATAAAATAAGCGTGTAAAACAAAGTTGTATTCATGGAGAAAC
The DNA here is from genome assembly GCF_023897955.1 of Schistocerca gregaria. NCBI lineage: Eukaryota > Metazoa > Arthropoda > Insecta > Orthoptera > Acrididae > Schistocerca > Schistocerca gregaria. Next base: position 39,920,032 of record NC_064931.1, on the reverse strand, counting down.
ACACAGGCAAAACTCTACAAAAGATAATTAAAACGTGTGTCCATAGTGAAACAACAGCTAACAATATTGTCATCCTATTCATAAATTCACATCTAGAATTCGGTTCTGTGTGACAAAAGCGCGCACACTGGTTGTAGACAAACTGACTGGAGAAGAGCACATGGCTTGGCCGGCAGGGAAGGAGAGACATGCATGTGACGTCAACAAACTTAAATGGCTATTCTCTCAAGCAGGTTAATGGAGGGTGTATTATCTGTGGCATAACACGCATCTTGTGGGAGGGGAAAGAACAGAGAGGTATGTGCAATGGATGAGGAATGATGAGAGGGCGGAGGGGAGGCATTATGTGTGAGTAGTATTGGCTACCAACCAGGGTGCAGACGAAGGCGAGCCTCATCATGATGTGTCAATGATGCATAGATGAAAGGTAGGCAGGCAATCAATTTATGAAAGTTAAAACTGAAAGAATAGCTCGATCAGCTGGGCACCATGGAGGCAGTAACTGCACTGTGTAAGGCACATGGCCCTGAGAGGCACAAAGTAATTGTTGATATTGGAATGAATAGAGGAGCAAGTCACAGCAGTGGTAGTAACCCAGTGCAATGCATGGGCAAGGGATGAACCGTGTTTGGTCTCCATAGGGGCGATTATGGCTCGGTGGGTTAACCACTTCAAAATTACCAGGATCCATGAAGGAACAGGGAGCACGAACTACTGTGACATTGTACAATAAAACTTTTATTCATTTGGGTGGAAGTCTCTTGCTAACTATATTTCCAACCAGATAACACATGATTGTGCTTGTGAGATGACATCACATCATGGGTGCTAATCATCAACAACCTAGTGCTTATTTCAGTGGGTGCCTCAATATTATTACATCATAGGTGTGATTGAATAAACAAACGGGTGTCTCTTACTTCCTAAAGACACAGTGGAGCACTGTATGCAAATGGTAGCAGTGTTGATTTCCGCAATTGCTTGTAACATCTTCACCTCATCATTAAATGACTTCATAAGAAGTAGGGTGAACAATAACAAAACTCTGGGTGAACTCTTAAATGTGCAAAACGCACATGGTGTGCGAACTACAATTCTACACCTACTTGGGTGGAACGTCTTTGGTTTTATACTATCACAAAATCTATTTTGCTTGCTGCTCTACAGTGAGAGAGTAGTGCACTTCTTCTCAACTTCAGGGGCACATGAGTATCTTATACAACTTGGGTACTTCACTTTCTTCTAAACATACCAGTCTGGTTCTAGGCACAAACATGGCGCATAATGGGATTCCGGGATTGCCAACTCACAAAATCGTGTATCATGACTGAAAGAGAATCTTACATAATGGGTGTGTTGCTATGGTGCAACATATGTAGAATCCAGAGCTGTGGTGGGTACGTAATGGTGAGACCATTTAAGAATTTGGAAAAGGAGCAGGTAGTCGGTTCTTACGATGCGTTGGACTATACAGAAAGTTGTATGGTGGTACTATACTTTGGGGGAGGCTCGGAAATGCAAAGTGCCACCAAACAAAATGGTGGTGCATGGGAAGACACCCCATAACGACCGGCTTCATTATTTCGGTGTGTTTCTGCTTCATGTACCATCAGCTGGAGATTGCTTGCTTCCAAATTCCCCTAGGAAATACAGTCTGGTCAGCAGCATGAGAATTAGAAACTCTCAATCATTTTTTAACCTTAGGCAGCTTGAAATAAAACAGGAAAATAAATGCTGCTAAAACGACAGTAGACTTAGTTCATCTGCAAAGCAGTGTAGGATTAGTTCCATAAGTTACATGAAAATCTGAAGTATCAAAATCTATTGAACAATAAATGAAGACACCACAAGGAGGGGGCTCCATATTCTAGTTTTGACAACAAAATAAAACATTCAACGACGTATGCTTGTAAAAAGTAGCATTGTAGAAAAACTTTAGTAGGGTAAACATGATGCATTCTTTTGAAAGGCAAAACAAAATCATTGTCAATAAACGACATCTAAATTGAAATACAGAACAATACAAAAATTCTAAAACAAAGCTGAATAATGCAAATACTTTAATATCATCAAATGACAAATACTTTTACCGTAGTTGGCAGGGGGTACCTTTAAACACCTCAAAATCTTCAGAAATATCTAAACTTTTCATATAATACAAAGAGGTATGGACTTGGGCCATCTTTCTCCTAAAATTATGAACGGTTACTTACAACCACTTAATATTTATACCCGATATAATACCCTCAGTATACTGTCACTCAAAAAATATCCAATAGATGACTTATAAATCAAATGAAAACTAGACTTAATTTATGACAGACCACACGAAGGAGAGGGAGAGAAGTGGTAGCGTCTGGGAGTGTAACTCGCTAATCGCAAGGCGACAGCTGTGCCAGTCCATGTGTTTACGCCATGCGGTCTCTGCTTGTAGTAAACATTCACAGGGAACATAGGCCACAATTTATATGACTAAAAAAAAACCTTGTCTCAACTGTAAACTCGCTGCATGATAAAGTGAATCATAGATAATGGTTCTGCTGTGGCCTCTGGGGTGGTACTGTAAAACAGACCATTTAACATCACTTAAAGAGACCTTTGGAGATAAGAGAACCACTTGTATGAATATCAAGAGCTCAGATGGAAACCCAGTTCTAAGCAAAGAAGGGAAATCAGAAAGGTGGAAGGAGTATATAGAAGGTCTATACAAGGGCGATGTACTTGAGGACAATATTATGAAAATGGAAGAGGATGTAGATGAAGATGAAATGGGAGATATGATACTGCGTGAAGAGTTTGACAGAGCACTGAAAGACCTGAGTCGAAACAAGGCCCCCAGAGTAGAAAACATTCCATTGGAACTACTGACGGCCTTGAGAGAGCCAGTCCCGACAAAACTCTACCATCTGGTGAGCAAGATGTATGAAACAGGAGAAATACCCTCAGACTTCAAGAAGAATATAATAATTCCAATCCCAAAGAAAGCAGGTGTGGACAGATGTGAAAATTACAGAACTATCAGTTTAATAAGTCATGGCTACAAAATACTAATGCGAATTCTTTACAGATGAATGGAAAAACTAGTAGAAGCCGACCTCGGGGAAGATCAGTTTGGATTCCGTAGGAATATTGGAACACGAGAGGCAATACTGACCCTACGACTTACCTTAGAAGCTAGATTAAGGAAAGGCAAACCTACATTTCTAGCACTTGTAGACTTAGAGAAAGCTTTTGACAATGTTGATTGGAATACTTTCTTTCAAATTCTGAAGGTAGCAGGGGTGAAATGCAGGGAGCGAAAGCTATTTACAATTTGTACAGAAACCAGATGGCAGTTATAAGAGTCGAGGGGCATGAAAGGGAAGCAGTGGTTGGGAAGGGAGTGAGACAGGGTTGTTGTCTCTCACCAATGTTATTCAATCTGTATATTGAACAAGCAGTGAAGGAAACAAAAGAAAAATTTGGAGTAGTTATTAAAATCCATGGAGAAGAAATAAAAATGTTGAGGTTCGCCGATGACATTGTAATTCTGTCCGAGACAGCAAAGGACTTGGAAGAGCAGTTGAACGGAATGGATAGTGTCTTGAAAGGAGGATATAAGATGAATATCAACAAAAGCAAAACGAGGATAATGGAATGTACTCGAATAAAGTCGGGTGATGCTGAGGGAATTAGATTAGGAAATGAGACAATTAAGATTAAGGGAGAGGCTACAACCCTGTCTCACTCCCTTCCCAACCACTGCTTCCCTTTCATGTCCCTCGACTCTTATAACTGCCATCTGGTTTCTGTACAAATTGTAAATAGCCTTTCGCTCCCTTTATTTTACCCCTGCCACCTTTAGAATTTGAAAGAGAGTATTCCAGTCAAAATTGTCAAAAGCTTTCTCCAAGTCTACAAATGCTAGAAACTTAGGTTTGCCTTTCTTAATCTAGCTTCTAAGATAAGCCGTAGGGTCAGTATTGCCTCATGTGTCCCCACATTTCTTCGGAATCCAAACTGATCTTCCTCGAGGTCGGCTTCTACCAGTTCTTCCATTCATGTGTAAGGAATTTGCGTTGGTATTTTACAGCCGTGACTTATTAAACTGATAGTTCTGTAATTTTCATATCTGTCAACACCTGCTTTCTTTGGGATTGGAATTATTATATTCTTCTTGAAGTCTGGGGGTATTTAACCTGTCTCATACATTTTGCTCACCAGATGGTAGACTTTGGTCAGGACTGGCTCTCCCAAGGCTGTCAGTCGTTCTAATGGAATGTTGTCTACTGCAGGGGCCTTGTTTCGACTCAGGTCTTTCAGTGCTCTGTCAAACTCTTCACGCAGTATCGTATCTCCCATTTCATCTTCATCTACATCCTCTTCCATTTTCATAATATTGTCCTCAAGTACATCGCGCTTGTATAGATCCTCTATATACTCCTTCCAACGTTCTGCTTTCCCTTCTTTGCTTAGAACTGGGTTCCCATCTGAGCTGTTGATGTCCATACAAGTGGTTCTCTTATCTCCAAAGGTCTCTTTAATTTTCCTGTAGGCAGTGTCTATCTTACCCCTAGTGAGATAAGCCTCTCCATCCTTACATTTGTCCTCTAGCCATCCCTGCTTAGCCATTTCGCATTTCCTGTCAATCTCATTTTTGAGACGTTTGTATTCCTTTTTGCCTGCTTCATTTATTGCATTCTTATATTTTCTCCTTTCATCAATTAAATTCAGTATTTCTTCTGTTACCCAAGGATTTCTACTAGCCCTCGTCTTTTTACCTACTTGATCCTCTGCTGCCTTCACTACCTCATCCCTCAAAGCTACCCATTCTTCTTCTACTGTATTTCTTTCCCCATTCCTAACAATTGTTCCCTTATGCTCTCCCTGAAACTCTGTACAACCTCTGGTTCTTTCAGTTTATCCAGGTCCCATCTCCTTAAATTCCCACCTTTTTGCAGTTTCTTCAGTTTTAGTCTTCAGGTCATAACCAATAGATTGTGGTCAGAGTCCACATCTGCCCCTGGAAATGTCTTACAATTTAAAACCTGGTTCCTAAATCTCTGTCTTACCATTATATAATCTATTTGATACCTTTTAGTATCTCCAGGGTTCTTCCATGTATACAACCTTCTTTCATGATTGTTGAACCAAGTGTTAGCTATGATTAAGTTGTGCTCTGTGCAAAATTCTACCAGGCGGCTTCCTCTTTCATTTCTTAGCCCCAATCCATATTCACCTACTACGTTTCCTTCTCTTTCTTTTCCTACACTCGAATTCCAGTCACCCATGACTATTAAATTTTCATCTCCCTTCACTATCTGAATATGTTGTTGTTGCGGTCTTCAGTCCTGAAACTGGTTTGATGCAGCTCTCCATGCTACTCTATCCTGTGCAAGCTTCTTCATCTCCCAGTACCTACTGCAACCTACATCCTTCTGAATCTGCTTAGTGTAGTCATCTCTTGGTCTCCCTCTACAATTTTTACCCTCCACGCTGCCCTCCAATACTAAATTGGTGATCCCTTGATGCCTCAGAACATGTCCCACCAACCGATCCCTTCTTCTGGTCAATTTGTGGCACAAACTTCTCTTCTCCCCAATCCGATTCAATACTTCCTCATTAGTTATGTGATCTACCCATCTAATCTATCTGAATAATTTCTTTTATTTCATCATACATTTCTTCAATTTCTTCATCATCTGCAGAGCTAGTTGTCATATAAATTTGTACTACTGTAGCAGGTGTGGGCTTCGTATCTATCTTGGCCACAATAATGCGTTCACTATGCTGTTTTTAGTAGCTTACGCGCATTCCTATTTTCCTGTTCATTATTAAACCTACTCCTGCATTACCCCTATTTGATTTTGTATTTATAACACTGTAGTCACCTGACCAGAGGTCTTGTTCCTCCTGCCACCGGACTTCACTAATTCCAACTATATCTAACTTTAACCTGTTCATTTCCCTTTTTAAATTTTCTAACCTACCTGCCCTGTTAAGGGATCTGACATTCCATGCTCCGATCCGTAGAACGCCAGTTTTCTTTCTCCTGATAACGACATCCTCTTGAGTAGTCCCCGTCCGGAGATCCGAATGGGGGACTATTTTACTTCTGGAATATTTTACCCAAGAGGACACCATCATCATTTAATCATACAGTAAAGCTCCATGCCCTCGGGAAAAATTACGGCTGTAGTTTCCCCTTGCTTTCAGCCGTTCGCAGTACCAGCACAGCAAGGCCGTTTTGGTTAGCGTTACAAGGCCAGATCAGTCAATCATCCAGACTGTTGCCCTTGCAATTACTAAAAAGCCTGCTGCCCCTCTTCAGGAACCACACGTTTGTCTGGCCTCTCAACAGATACCCCTCCGTTGTGGTTGCACCTACGGTACAGCTATCTGTATCGCTGAGGCACGCAAGCCTCCCCGCCAACGGCAAGGTCCATGGTTCAGGGGGGGGGGGGGGGGGGGGGTCTATTTATTATATGTGCAATTAGTCAACGTCAACCATGGTTCATTTTCAAGCTCATAGTTTAAGCTTCATGTTTCATTCACATTTTACTATGTTGCTGTTACATGTGGACAGGCATACATCACATTTCTGTGCATATGTGGTACGAAAACGATACAAAGTGTGCACTTTGCAAGTTTCTGTGCATATGTGGCACAAAAACAATAGAACAGTGTACACTATTGAATTGTTTTTGTGCTACAGATTCAGAGAAATACGATTTATACACATCCACATGTACCAGCAATGTAATTAGCTAATTGCACACGTAATAAACAGATTACAGCCCACCTGGACCATTTTTTCATTGGCAAAATAGAGGAATTTCTTTGTAAAATTTGCAACCAGCTGCATGTATCGTATTTTCCAAGATTATACTAAACAGAACCGGAGAGTAATTTAGGTGAATGTCAAGGCATTTTAGAAAGTACGGATCAGGTTCTGAACAAATATTTAGATTACTGAATTCAAAAGTTCATCTTTCTTTGAAATTGTGTGTAATGTGTTGTGCAAGTGTAGAGTAGGGGCTATTTTTCAAGCATCAGTATCATGACTCCACCGTGGGAGAGTAGTCTAAAGCATAGACTGTAAATCATGGATGCGGTTTGATTCCCAGATATACCAACTTTTTTCCATTTTTTTTATTCTTCATAATCTTAAACTAATAATTATAAAATTTAAATATTTTTTAACAGTTCAGTTTACATATGTAAAGTAAATATATTCAATTTAATTACGTTTACTATATCACAGATCAAAAGGCTAATGCCACCACATTGTAGCACATTGGTATAATTTTGCGTGAGCTGGTACTGCTCATCAGCCTACACAAATGTCATTTGCACTGCCATTTTGGGAGTTTGACACAATGGAAGAAGACTAGTCTGAGTATCTAGTCCAGTTGAAGGCTCATTTTGCGGTGCATCAGGTGAAAGGTACGATTAAACATTCTCATTTTTTGACCACAGAAGGGATATCCATCTACCCCCTCTGTAAACTCTTTCTTGCTTCTGGCCCTGAAAGTGTAGGCTATGAGAAATTAGTGAAGACCCTCAGCAAATATTTTCATGAACATGTTCATATTGTGGCCACCCCCTATAAATTTTTCTGATTGTGGAAACAGTCAGTGACAGACTTGCAAGGATTGAAGAGACAGTGAAAATTTACATGTGATTGTGGACATTTTTATAGCGAGACAGTGGTATGTGATGCTAACATGCAAAATGTTGCCAATTCTAGCATTCACGAGGGGGGTTCTTAAATACCATAACCCTTCTTTGCAGCATGTTTTGTGGATTATAGACTATCAGGACCCTTGAGATAGTCCAGCGGACAGTTTGTAAGTACTGGTAATGCCTATTTGTGGTGTAGCACAGCAGGATACTAATGCCTCACTCCAGGCCCACTCACTGTGGCCCTCTCTGGCCCAGCACAAACAACAGCATAAAAGGTGAGGGAGCAGGCTCATGGCATACAGTCTTGCCCTCACCATAATTGAGCATGTAAATGTCAATCTTTTCTCCCACAGGATGTGACTTGTTTTTTCTGTGGCATGTGTGGGCATGTTCAGTTGGTATGCTTGCAGAAACATAGAGCACTTTTTTCAGTTGCTTGCTCACGAGATCCTCAGTCTCATTTGGTGAATAATAATAATAATAATAATAATAATAATAATAATAATAATAATAATAATAATAATATAGATTTTATTGTCTTTAGGCCATTACAGCAATTGACAATGTCAAATGAAGATACAATTTACAATACAGTGTGATAAAGTGTTGACTACTGAAATAATTTAGCTTATATTAAATAAATGTACAGTGGGTCATCTATTAGATTAATGCATTTTACAGTTGAAGAATTTATTGATGTCATAGAACAGGTGGGCAATTAACCATTCATGCAGTCTTTCTTTGAATTTATGTTCAGGAAGACCCTGTATAGCATGTGGCACCTTATTAAATAGTTTGTGCCTTGTGACTTCATAGCTATTTATTGATTTTGATAATCTGTGGTAAGCCATGTATATGTGTTTGATGCTTCTTGTATTGTAACAGTGTAGATTTTCTCTACGTTTCATATCTTGTAGATTCTTCTTCATGAAGATTAAGACATTGTATATATAGAGGTTTATTACTGTCATAATTTTTTGTTCAGTAAATAAGGGTTTGCAGTGAGCCTTGTGTGAAGAATTTGTAATTATCCTAATGGCTTTCTTCTGCAATATTAGGATGTCATGTATATGACAACAATTACCCCACAAGATAGTGCCATAGGATATTATACTTTGGAAAAATGCAAAATAAGATGATTTCACGTACACAATTTCTGAGTTGTCTTAATAAATAAATTACTCTGGATAGCTTACTACTAATATAGTTTACATGTTGGTCCCAGGATAACTTTTCGTCTAAATAAACTCCCAGGAATTTAACAGAACTAGGGTCATCAGATTGTGGCTTGGCTCCTAGATTGAAGATTATCCGCTGAGTTTTATTTTCATTTAGCAAGAAACAATTTGCTCTGTGTGAGTGAGTGTATTTTCAGTGCAGGTTTTAAGATCTTTAAGATTTTACTGCTATGTAGAAAAGTCGTATCGTCTGCATACAGTAGAAGGTCACTGATCATTATCAGACATAGGAAGGGGCCCCGTACAGATCTCTGAGGCACACCTACTTTAACATTTTCTATGTTTGACATTTCCTTACCAACACAAACTACCTGTTTATGGTTATTAAGATAAGCTTTTAATAGTCTGAGACTGTTTCCTTTGATGCCATAGAATTCCAGTTTCTCTAGAGGCGGTGCGTGCTCACCACAGTCGAAGGCCTTGCTTAGGTCACAGAATGAGACCTGAGCAAAGCCTTTGTCCTCAAAAACTTTGAGGATGTAACTAACTAGTGTGGGGATTGCATCAATGATCGACAGATTCTTCTTCCTAAACCCATATTGTGTAACATTAATTATTCCTAGGTTCTCAAAGTGAGATGATAATTGTTGGTACATGATGCATTCTATTACCTTAGAGAATGCGGGTACTATTGAAATAGGCCTATAACTAGATGGAGTCTTTATCTCCCTTTTTGTATACTGGGACGATCCTAGACAGTTTTAATTTATCAGGAAAATATCCCTCAAATAAGCACTTGTTTATGCAATGGGTTAAAGGGTACAGAATTCAATCACACACTTTTTTTAGCAGGTTGCGTGATATGTCATATATATCTAAGCTATGAGTTGTTTTATGACCCCTTGTACAAATCTAGGTGATACTTTGGAGATGGTTAGCATGCTTGTGTTTAGTGACTGTCTACCCCAATTTTGAGAGAGTAACTCTGATGGACTAATGTCTCCTATTTCTTTCTCTGAATTAATAAAAAAAACTCATTGAGTGTTGGAGGCGGGATATTAATTTTGTCTTTTTTAGTATCTGTGGGGCATAGTCAGACTTCATACTATTGTATATGTTGTACAGTAACAAAACTTGTTTTTTTAGATCTATCAGCTGTTTAGTGTACCACATATTTTGACTGTTTTGAGATCTGGATTTGTGGGTGTTGTCGACTATTTTGATTTTCTTTATGGGAATACTATGGTTAAATAGGGTCAAGAATGTGTTAAAAAAATCTATCAAATATTATTTTGGCTGGCAGATCATTACTTGATGTGTACTGTCCATCGACACTACAATAGCCAAACCAGTCTCTGTGCGCAAGGGAATTACAAAATGTGTTAATTTTATCCTCAGTTATGGGTCTGGTAATCACAACTGTTGGGACAGATCTGTTTGTATTGTACCTATTGAGGGGAATTTTACCTGCATAATTTGGAGATAGAGTCATGGTCTGAGAATGGGAACACTTCAACTTCACAGGTGTTTTCAGTGGTCTTGAAGTTTACAAAGACGTTATCTAAACATGTTTCGTTTCTTGTGGGCCTGTTATTGACATGATGCAAAGTGTATTGTCTTAGTAAGTTATCCAGTTCTGCAATGCTACTCATACATTTAGTAACATCAAAATCAGCATTCAAATCACAGCCTATTGCAATATCATACTGTAGCCATTTAATATTACGTAAATCACTCAGTAGCATGTCCATTTTTTCTAAAAATATGTTAATACTTCCCTTTGGTGATCTGTACATAGATACTACAATAAGCTTATGACTATTAATGATTATACCCATAACTTCAAAGTGCTGTTCATCACAAAGGGAATTCAGGTCAAAATTGGTTATTGTGCAATTGAGTGACTGGTTGGTATAAACTGCCACGCCACCTCTAATGTGCGCTTTCCTACAGTAGCAATTTACTATACTAAAGTTCTCAAATTTGGTAACTGCAAGTTCATTCTCATTAGCCCAGTATTCACTCAGACAAAAAATATCAAAAAGGTTATCAAGATGAAACTCATTCATGATAAGTTTTTTATCTTTCTGTCCTTGACCATTAGGGTAACATATTTCAAGATCTACACATTGTGTTTGCTCCATTAACTAATGTTGCTAGTGCAGAACAGCATCATATTGGCCCTAATGTGAAGAAGTCACAACCCTTTTCTTCAGCACAATGTCAGGTCAACAAACTTTTCGGCACAGTTGTCACTGCTGGATAGATTGTTTGCTTCCTACTGGACACCATAGGTGCCTCCATTACATTAGTTGACCATTGTACTTATGAACTGCTCAGCCAGCCCCAGCCGTGCAAATTACACACTATGCTTACTGCACATACTGGCCAAGACCTCCCCGTTTTAGCCTCTTTTCACAATCTAACAAAAACAATGACATTTACACGGTCCAGCGAAAATACTTTTGGACTGGACTGATTTGATTTGTTCATTATGAATCCAGGACAATGTACTTTCCGTTGCTTCTATTGAACCGCAGGGCAGTGTTGCAAAATTGTGTAAATTATTTCATGATTTGCTTGTGAAAGGTCTGGGCAAAGCTAATGGTTCTACTGCTTGTGTCATAATGAAGGACAATGTGCAGCAATGTTTTTGTAAAGCTTATTTCATTCCACATGCTATTCATGACCAAGTGTCTCAGGAACTTTCTACATGGCAAGACAATGGTGCTACAACACATGTTGTGGCTAGTCAGTGGGAGTACCCATCCGTAATTCTGAAGAAACCTTCTGGCAAACTTAAGTTGTATGCCAATTTCAAAGTTACAGTGAACCCTCAGACTATCATTGATTCATATCAATTGCTGTGCCTGATAGATCTGATGGACTGATTGCGTGCAGGTCATTACTTTTTAAAAATTGATTTGCATGAAACTTACTTGCAAATGCCACTGGACACACTGAGCAGGTATTTGTCATCAATACCCACTTGGGGTTGTTCAGGTTTCTGAGTTTGCCTATTGGCAGTGCTTCTACACAGCCATATTTCAGCACTACTAGGAGCAATTGCCTGCAGCTGTGCCTTTTGTTCTGAGTACTTGGACAATTTCATGGTGTTGGGTTGTACCCCTGGAGAACATACTGCCAATCTTCATGCACTGTTTCATGTGTTATCAGCAGCAGACCTCAAGTGCAACAGAGACAAATGTGTTTTTTAAATGAAAATAGAGTACTTGCGACATGTGATAAATAGCCAGAATGTCCATCCATTTCTTCCACATTTGATTGCTATCCATGACCTTTCACCTCTTTACATTAATCTATGATGGGAAAGCTCACTTACTACATCCAGTTTATTCCTAATGCCATCCAAATAGCTGCTCCCTTGCATTGTTATTACCACTATAACTTCCCTTTTCGTTGCTCTAAGAAGTGTCAAGTGGCCTTCCAGAAGCTCAGTGATACTTTACTCAGTGATTGTCACCTTGAAATTTTGATCTTGCCAAGTTCGTGATTTTGGCCATGGATGCATCCCACAGACTTGGCACAGTTTTGTAGCTCAGGATTGGTTCAGCATACAAGCCAATTGCATATGCTTTGAAGTTGCTGCATAAGGCTGAAAATAAAGCTCACAATTATCTATGGGGTGACCAAGTTTTGACAGTATCTTTTTGACAGGAAGCCCCATGAGTTCCTGTTTAGCCTATTTAAACTGAATCCCCCCTCATACAGCTCAAATGCTGCAATGATGGTCCCTTTTCTTTTTTGCCAAACTACCAGTATAAAATTGTGTATTGGGCCGCTTCTAAACATTCAAATGCTGACAATGTCTCGCATCTCCCTGTTGGACCATATTTGGCTTTTGACACATCGGAAGCTTCTTGTTGTTACGTTGAGCTCAGGCCACAGATGTCTTGCAGGGCTTCCTGCTCAGCCACTGCAAGATTGCCCAGGCCATGGCAGTGGATCCAGACTTACAAGTTCTATTGCACTACATCCATACCAGATGGCCACCCTGGGCCATGCAGATCCGTAGCCAGGTGATTCGCTGATACTTTGCCCATTGCAGTCCAACAGGGACTGATTTTACTGCAGACTGAGAATGACCAGTTGTGAGTGGTAATTCCCAAGGCCCTTCAACTACATGTGCTTTGCTTGCTCCACCAAGGTCATTTCAGTATCACATTTGGACCAAGCATTTGACAGGACAACATTGTATGAGGCAGGGGATGGATGGATTCACACTTTGAACAGATGATGTCGCAGTGTCTTACCTGTGTGTGCACCAAGGCAAGAGTGTAATTTCTATGAACAGTCTCACAGATAAGCAAACCCAAATTAAATAGCGACTGCTGAAGGGACAGCATTTACTGTCCTGCTTGCCAATGCTAAATCTGTAGTTTACTAGAATCAAATAGAATAATTTCTAGAAATGTGTAAGAATTCAGCAATGACTAAAAAGTCTGTATATGCCTCCTCCTGTTTGCCCTTCCCCCCTTGTGGACACCTATGGTAGTGCACTACGTACTGTACTAAACATGTCGAGCACGTGGCCCCCAGCAGGCATGTGGTATCAGGCATGGAGCTCTTCTGTGTCTGCTGGTGACCTCGTGGCAGTCAAAGTGTTAATATTAGGACAGACTGAGTTATCCGATATCTCAATACTTTCATAACTTTGATGGACAACAGATTACATTAAACAGTGTGTGTGACCATAAACTGATTCAGATCAAAATGTGATAGTTGTAAAGGGTATAATGAAATTTAAAAACATAACAAGATACACATCACAGAAAAATGTGACATCATTAGATGCATAGAGTACTAGTGAATTTGGAATTATGAAAGGCTGTAAGCTTTTTATTGTTTAAGATAAATCAGAGACAGGAGAAATCTAATACAAGAAAGGAAAGCAGTACCAACAGGGGAGGGCTTTGTTTACATGGAATGCACTGGGTCCTCTGGTCCAACTGAACTAATCAATGACTGAAAATGGTTATGTTCGACTACTTGGAGATCATTTGCGGCCAAAATAACCCAAAACGAATCCCATCAAACATTTGGGACATGAAACTTCCTGGCAGATTAAAACTGTGTGCCCGACCGAGACTCAAACTCGGGACCTTCGCCTTTCGCAGGCAAGTGCTCTACCAGCTGAGCTACTGAAGCACGACTCACGCCCGGTACTTACAGCTTTATTCTGCCAGTATCTCGTCTCCTACATTCCAAACTTTACAGAAGCTCTCCTGCGAAGTTCTGCAAGGTTCGCAGGAGAGCTTCTGTAAGATATGCCATGACTTTCATCATTTCACTGTGTGTAGATCCTGTACCAAATAAGAAGGAATCACCAGAAGTTTTAATTTTTTTATTTATCCTTTGGTAGACAGTAAATGTTATATGAATGTTATCCAAATCTAAATGTAAATTTTATATGAAATTGTTGTTAGCAAATAGAACATACAAATATATACATAAAATAGTACAGACAGAATAATATAGTTTTTCATACTTTTATGTCCCACAGCCAGCAAACCCTTTTATATACAACAATGAGTCAGCAAAAGTTTCACATCAGACAAGTGCTGCCCGTTAGATGTGTAAATATAATGAAAATGTTTGGGGTAAAAGATAGTATTTTTTGTTTTAGTTCAATATAAACATTACCAGAAAAATGTTGTTGATGAACATAGTCATGTCACTTGCTGAGTAAAAGCATTGTTTCAGTAGAAATTTTTAAAATTCTGCTTTAAATTTATTTTTGCCTTGCAGCTTTTCAATGAAGACTGGCAGCTCATTGTAAACTCAACAGTGATGTGACTCACATGCCTTTCTTTGTGTGTTAGCTGTGTATGTAGTGCTGTGCTGTTTTGGGTATTGTAAATATGCAAGTAAGCATTTGTCTAAAACACTTCAAGGTGGGTCTTGATATATAAAAAATATTTGTATATGCATGTAGTGAAAATATTGTTAGAATTTTAAGCTTTCTGAATACAAGTGCTTTTAGCATCTCTGTGGGAGACTGTAATCTTCAAATGAGTTGCCTATGATAACGTTAAACATTCCATACACAACAAAATAATTAGAAATGGAGCACAAGCTTGGATATGATCAGGATTAGGAACATAATTGGAGTGATTCTTTTAAGAAGCACCTTCTTGGCATTTGCCTCAATCATTTTTTATAATCCCCTCATAAACTAGAAACATTTGAAGAACTCAAGGCAACAAATTATAACTGCAGTCAACCAGGACATGTAGTGTACTACTTCAGTGAAAAATGTCAATCTCTTAGAATGTACATGGCAAATACAGTTCAAACAGTAATCAACAATTGAAGGACAAATGCAGTATAAGTTAATCTTCACTGTTCCAGCTGATCACCTGTCTGACCACTTAAAAAACAGAACACTATGTGGCTGCAAGAAAAATAATCTTTCTCTTGTGCATCCACATTTCAGTGTGCAAGCTAATGTATGGTCCATGGAGGATGGTGCTCCAAACTAATAATATCCATTTTCTGTCTTGTTCAATTTGCATATGGAGTGGAGGCAAATATGATTGCCTGTGTGTCCCTGTACATGCCCAGATTTTTCTTATCTTTTTCTTTTGGCTCCTATGAGAGATGTATGATGAAGGCAGCAGAATTGTTAGTCTTTCTTGACTGTTAGATCTCTAAATTTATCCAACATAGTTTCATAGGAATGCCATTAGAATTCTTCTGCAGATTTGTATTTACATTTTATTAAGGATCTCTGTTACACTTTAATATGGACTGTACCAACCTGTTGCAGTCCTAGCACTTTGTTTCAGAATTCCTTTGATGTTTGCTGTCATGTCTACATGATAGGACCTCCAACTGATGGAGCTGTATTCAGGATAGGTTAACTTGTCTTTGTGCAATTGCCTTTACAAATTCACTGTGCTTTCTCAGAACTGTCCCAACTAAACTAATATTGAGTTCACATTTGCTCCAGTTCATGTCACTTTGTAGGATTACCCTTGCAAGTGTAAACAATTTAACTTGCTCCATAAGTTTATCACTAATCTTGTAATCAGATGCTATTTTATTTCTTTACTAAACCATTTCCAAAGTGTTGGGCACCTAAATTAAAAATAAAAATAGTGGCAAGTATGTGTTTATATTGTTTGAGGCAGCATTGCCAGTCATAATTGGCAGATGTTTTCTTCTATTTAACTTCCAGTTCAAAGACAAACATGGAATATGTGTGCTGTTTGTAGACAATCAACCAAACCCAACACTTTGGAACCATCAATTTCAGGATAGCAGTGATTATTCCATCTTTGAATGACACTTACACAAAATGTTCCACACAATTATATGTTGTAACCAATACTCACAAACTTTGCAAGTTGAGTGTTCATACAGTACCAGTACTAATTACCTTGACATTGACAAAAAGTTAAATGCCACTCCTCCTCGATACAGAAGATTCTAGACAGCTGTGGGTAACATGTGCTATGTGAAATCAATGTTCTTATGACCAGGACAATCAGACTAGGTACCCCTATTTCTCCACAAAATGTTCCTCATAATTCTGAGAGTCAAAAACAATGAACAATTTGCTCATTCAGAAATATCCATTCCAGTGCCTAATATTTCCTTCATTCCAGTGCCTAATATTGCCTTTAACATGTTATCAGTGTAGAGATATGTATAACTTACCAACATTCATATTTCTGTGTTTTTAACAGTTACCCAAATGACATAATCCATGACAGGAAATGAAAAACTGAAACAAGTACCCATATAAAATTAATTTATGATAAAATTTGTAAACATTTTATTGCATGCAGATGCTGTTATAATAATCCAAGAAACTGAAGATAGACTGAAATGTTCTGTACAGAACATCAGTCAGCTCTGTGAAATGTATTCCTTAAAAATCTCCACTTGGAAAACAAATGTAATGGCATAGTGCAGTAATGAGCTGATATGAGTGAACGTATTTTTCCAGCAGAAAAAAATACAGAAAATCTCCACTTTGAATTATCTAGGATCTAACATAAGCAATAACAGAGATAGATATACCCAGAAAGTAACTTTTCAAGATGCAAGCAATATGTGGAACTAAATATAACATTTTAAAGGATAAAACAAGAATTAGATTTTACAATACTGTGCCTGTTCCTTCATTTCTGTATGGATGTGTGAGCTGGGTATGAAGACAGAAAACAATGACTAGGGTGCAAAACTATAACATGAGATACCTAAGGACAACTAAGGGACATACTAGGGAACACATGGTTAGGAATTAAAATATAGGACAGGAGTTAAAAGTAGAAGCAATCAAAACCAGAATGTAGATGCAACATGTCATGTGACTGGACATTACCAGTTCCCAAAAGGTACCTTTGTGCTATGCATCGAAAGCAAAAATAGATATGAGAAGAACAAGGAGATAGAACTTAGTGCTGTTAAGATGGAACAGGCAGTAGCCTAACCCTTGAAGTGGAGGATGAGGAAGAGATTTCTGTATTTCAATTTGTAGCTATTAAAATTTTCAGATTTAAAAGAGATACCAGGAACGTTGTGATTAAAGTAGTTATAACAGAAATTGTATAACATACAAACAACGGCTGTTACATTGTTGCATTCAATTCTCCTAAAACTCGAAAAAAATTATTTCTTTCAATTCTTTCCAGATAAACACTGGTGCTGACAGTTCTAAAATACTCATATCAAAAATTAAGAAATGCTCCATATAGGTGATAGTATCAAGGTATTAGTGATAAACCATAGATACATTCATAGAAATGTTAGAGTTTGAAACACTGTTGGATAGGTGTCAGGTCCACATAACATTTGGAACAGGGAGGAGGCTAAAACTGACCACCTTGAGGGTCTTGCAAAGTTTTAATTCCCTCAGTCAACTGTAGGGTAAATAAAAGCCTTCCAACTACAATGCCTGACAAAAAAAGGTGAAGCACCCAGAAAATATGGCAAGAAATCAATGAAACTTCATACAAATACACACCACCAGTTTAAAGTTGCAATTCTCTGTGATAGGTAGAATGGCTGCCAGTATTGTTCATGTTTAGTGTTGTTATTAGGCCTGGTAGGGTACATGATGGGCATGAACAGTGTCAGATTTTGAGTGAACACTGTGAAGTATATGTAGATTTAATGATGAATTGAGGTTCAGCAGTACCCTGGATGGCTATCATCGGCGAGTATGGCAGTAAGCTGGGCAGAGGCACAGCAGGACTCCTGGCGTCATGGAGAGGGGAGCCATTGTTTATTACTTTGGGTCATGGCTGATAGTGATTGAGGTAACAGTACATCACAGACATTCTGTGTGCTCATGTGTTACCTGTCACGTTATGGTAATGTAGTGCCATTTTTCAACATGACAATGCTAGCCCACACATGGCATATGTGTCTATGAACTGTCTGCATGATGGTGAGGTACTCCCATGACCAGAAGAATCCCCATATCTGTCCCCAATAGAACATGTGTGGGACCAGCTCGGATCTCAGCTCTACCCCAGTGCCAATATCCAGGATACCAAGGATTAGTTGTAACAGTTGCAGACTACAGCCTTAGGAGAGTAATTAACCACCTTCTTACACCCTTCCCATATGAATCTTTTACTAGGGAATGGAGATTCTCTCTGATGGTGTTATTTGCTTCTGCAAAATTAATGTGGTAGCCATTAGATGATCTAGCTAAAACGTTTATTCCAGTTATGATTTTTATTCATACACAAATAATTTCACATAATTTCTACTGCAGTTGATTTAAGATTATTGTCTGTTGCTACAAACATATGAATCTGTACATCTAGAACCAGGGGTTCAAGGATGCAACAACTTTGTCTATATAATTAATGAATCTGGTAGGAAGGCTTCAGTCTTCATTCAGCCACGCGAGCAACAGCATTGGACCTCTCACACAGAAGATGCCACAATATTATAGGAGAAGAACGCATAGCCACACTACAGTGTATAAGGCAATAGACAATATTGCTATTAATACCTCTAACTACGTAGGTGCTCAAGTCGTCCTGCATGGTCCATCAGTGTTCTGTGGTGGAGTTCTTAACTTTACTATTACCAATAATGATACCCTGCAGCATGGTAACGGATTGGTAACCGTTGCCCTCGTCCATGGACCAAAAGTCGACAAAGTTGCAGGGCTAGAAAGTTTTAACTGTAGTGACGTCATCACATTCCAGACATTTCACGTTGCAGAGGTCTACAATAGAGACATGGGTAAATCGTATTACTTGCCGTCAATGCCTTTCATTCTCAGGACCAGGATCATCATAAAATAAATGAATCTGAATCTGTGTCAGTGTGGGTTAAAATACAGATTCATATGTTTGTAGCAACAGACAATAATCTTAAATCAACTGCAGTAGAAATTGTGTGAAATTATTTGTGTATGAATAAAAATCACAACTAGAATAAAAGTTGTAGCTGGATCATCTATTGGCTACTACATTAATTTTGCAGAAGCAACTATCATCAGAGAGAATCCCCATTCCCTAGTAAAAGATTCATATGGGAAGGGTGTTAGAAGGCTGTTGTATACTCTCCTAAGGCTAGGTAGTCTGCAACTGTTACAACTAATCCTTGGTATCCTGGATATTGGCACTGGGGCAGAGTTGACATCCGAGCTGGTCCCACACATGTTCTATTGGGGACAGATATGGGGATTCTCCTGGTCATGGGAGTACCTCACCATCATGCAGACAGTTCATAGACAAACATGCCATGTGTGGACTAGCATTGTCATGTTGAAAAATGGACTACATTACTGTAACGTGACAGGTAACACGTGAGCACACAGAATGTCTGTGATGTACTGTTACCTCAATCACTATCAGCCATGACCCAAAGTCATAAACAATGGCTCCCCTCTCCATGACGCCAAGAATCCTGCTGTGCCTCTGCCCAGCTCACTGCCATACTCGCCGATGATAGCCATCCAGGGTACTGCTGAACCATAATTCATCATTAAATCTGCATATACTTCACAGTGATCACTCAACACCTGACACTTTTCAAGCCAGTCACGTACCCAAACAGGCCTAATAACAACACTAAACATGAACAATACTGGCAGCCATTCTACCTATCACAGAGAATTGCAACTTTACACTGGTTGTGTGTATTTGTATGAAGTTTCATTGATGTCTTACCATATTTTCTGGGTGCTTCACTTTTTTGTCAGGCATTGTAGTTGGAGGAATTTTATACACCCTACATTTGATTGAGGGAATTACAACTTTGCAAGTGACAGAGGAAAGAAAAATTTCCACAAAAAAGTTACAAAAGCTTTCTTTGAAAATTACCTAGAACAGATGGTTTGGCATCCACATATGTGGAAAATATACTAAACATGTTGGCAACAAATCAATGAGCAACCTCAATGAGGACATAGATTTTTGGACAACAGTTGTGGAGAGAAACAGCGATTAGTATGAGTAATCAATAATTCAAGAACAGTCTTAATCACATTTATTATTGTTATAATACCACAACCGATTTCAAGTCGACGTAGGGGTCATCTTCTGGGCATTTACACCATTGGTCGACTGCTGGTGGTGTCGGTCCATCTGTTATGTGGACAGGAGTGACACCACCAGCAGTCGACCAGTGGTGTAAACGCCCAGAAGATGACCCCTAGGTCGGGTTGAAACTGGTTGGCGGTATTATAACAATAATAAATGCGATTAAGACTATTCTTGAATTATTCATTGAGGACTATTACATAGAGACTAGTATCAATGATCATGAAGCAGTTGTAGCAACAAGGTGAAAAAAGCATACAGAAAGGTCAACATGTTCAGTAAAATGGATAAAGAAGAGGTTATGTTATTTATTAAGCAAGAGGTGCAATCATATGACCCAACTAGTCACCATGTGGAGAAACTGTCGCTCAACTTCAAATGGATAGTCAAGCAAGCTCTTAAACAATTGGTACTTGTCAGAATAATTAAAGGTGGTACAAATTCCTTTTGGTGTTGTTGTTTTTGTTTTGGTCTTCAGTCCAAAGGATGGATTAGCACTGTTCTCCTTGGTAGTCTGTCCTGTATACACCTTTTCATCTCTAATTAGCTACTGCAATCCACATCTATTTGGACCTGCTTACTGTAGTCAGGCCTTGGTCTCACTTTCCAATTTTACCCCCCAAACTTCCCTCCACCAGGAAACTGACAATTTGTTGATGCCTCTACACCATATCAACTACATTCTTTTAATCAAGTTGTGGCATAAATTTATTTTGTCCCAATTGAAATCAGTACCTCTTCATTAGTTATCTGATATACCCATGCAATCTTCAGCATTCTCCTGTAGCACAATACTTCATAAGTGTGTATTCTCTTCTTGTCCGAAATGTTTTTCACCACATTTCACTTCCATATAAGTCTACACTCTAGACAAAAACCTTTGAAAAAAGATTCCTTACACTTACATGTATATTCAGTATTAACAAATTCTGTTTTTCAGAAATGTGTTTCTTTCTATTGGCAGTATGCATTTTATACACTCTCTACTTTGGCCATTGTCAGTTAACTTACTGCCTAATTTCCTCAAATCACTTGATTTCATTTACCCATGATTTACTTTTGTTGATGCCCGTCTTGTAACATATTTTTAAGATACTACAATCATCCATTCTGTTTACCTGATCTTCCACACCCTTTGTCTTCCCGGACAGCATTAAAATATTGAAAAACCTCGAAGTTTTATTTCTTCTCCCTGAACATTAATTCCCTTTCCCAATTCCTTGTTAGTTTTCTTCACTGCTTGCTCTATGTACAGTTTCAATAACAGTGGGGATAGGCTACTGATATCATTACATTATCTGTACTCTCATTCCTTCCACCGTGATAACCTGGCTTGAAGTCATTGTCTGTATTCCTTTTCCCTCTTCCCTCTTCTTTTCCAATATGCTGTCATATCCTTAGCCAAAAGACAAGTCTTGTAAGCAATTCTGAAAGTTAAAGATGGAATTTTGGTGTAGCAGAAGCCATAAGTGTACAGCTGGGCCACAGCAGATGCAGTCATAAGGACCATACACCAGGACCAGAGGGAGACAAGGCAGCCCTGGGGGAACAAGTTATTTGACAAACTTTTTGATGCAAAGTCTTTAGACAGTAAAGAGATGAATAAGATAACAGAATTAATGGAGCAAGATCCTTATACAATAAGTGTGAGACAGAGGGCACAAGCTGTGAGAGAGAAAGAGAGGATTGTGGTAGGGACTGCACTGTGTCATAAGAAGCCAATGAAAGGCTTAGGACACCACAACCCATACAGCCTATGAAAGCTTTCTGAAGAACAGTGAAACAAGTTACCCAATAAGGCGAAGTGAAGTGTTTGATGCTACATAATGTCTAATGTCAGGGGCTGGTGAGGTCGAAGGGGAAAGCAAAACAAAACTCCAGTACAGAACATCCAGATAGAGAATGGTATGGGATGTAGTCAGAATTACACTCCTGGAAATGGAAAAAAGAACACATTGACACCGGTGTGTCAGACCCACCATACTTGCTCCGGACACTGCGAGAGGGCTGTACAAGCAATGATCACACGCACGGCACAGCGGACACACCAGGAACCGCGGTGTTGGCCGTTGAATGGCGCTAGCTGCGCAGCATTTGTGCACCGCCGCCGTCAGTGTCGGCCAGTTTGCCGTGGCATACGGAGCTCCATCGCAGTCTTTAACACTGGTAGCATGCCACGACAGCGTGGACGTGAACCGTATGTGCAGTTGACGGACTTTGAGCGAGGGCGTATAGTGGGCATGCGGAAGGCCGGGTGGACGTACCGCCGAATTGCTCAACACGTGGGGCGTGAGGTCTCCACAGTACATCGATGTTGTCGCCAGTGGTCGGCGGAAGGTACACGTGCCCGTCGACCTGGGACCGGACCGCAGCGACGCACGGATGCGCGCCAAGACCGTAGGATCCCACACAGTGCCGTAGGGGACCGCACCGCCACTTCCCAGCAAATTAGGGACACTGTTGCTCCTGGGGTATCGGCGAGGACCATTCGCAACCGTCTCCATGAAGCTGGGCTACGGTCCCGCACACTGTTAGGCCGTCTTCCGCTCATGCCCCAACATCGTGCAGCCCGCCTCCAGTGGTGTCGCGACAGGCGTGAATGGAGGGACGAATGGAGACGTGTCGTCTTCAGCGATGAGAGTCGCTTCTGCCTTGGTGCCAATGATGGTCGTATGCGTGTTTGGCGCCGTGCAGGTGAGCGCCACAATGAGGACTGCATACGACCGAGGCACACAGGGCCAACACCCGGCATCATGGTGTGGGGAACGATCTTCTACACTGGCCGTACACCTCTGGTGATCGTCGAGGGGACACTGAATAGTGCACGGTACACCCAAACCATCATCGAACCCATCGTTCTACCATTCCTAGACCGGCAAGGGAACTTGCTGTTCCAACAGGACAATGCACGTCCGCATGTATCCCGTGCCACCCAACGTACTCTAGAAGGTGTAAGTCAACTACCCTGGCCAGCAAGATCTCTGGATCTGTCCCCCATTGAGCATGTTTGGGACTGGATGTAGCGTCGTCTCACGCGGTCTGCACGTTCAGCACGAACGCTGGTCCAACTGAGGCGCCAGGTGGAAATGACATGGCAAGCCGTTCCACAAGACTACATCCAGCATCTCTACGATCGTCTCCATGGGAGAATAGCAGCCTGCATTGCTGCGAAAGGTGGATATACACTGTGCCAACATTGTGCATGCTCTGTTGCCTGTGTCTATGTGACTGTGGTTCTGTCAGTGTGATCATGTGATGTATCTGACCCCAGTAATGTGTCAATAAAGTTTCCCCTTCCTGGGACAATGAATTCACGGTGTTCTTATTTCAATTTCCAGGAGTGTATTACTGAGTAGACAGTACAGATTAGACGAAAGAATTGGTCATGGATGAAGGCAGCCAAAGTGTTAGGCTGAAGTCACTGGGCAGTAGTTAGATAGCTGCAAGGCTCTGTTGATCTTAAATTCATCTGAGGAATCCAGTTAGAGGGTGGAATAATGTAAACAGTCACTGTCTCCATGTAAGGACTTGACTTTACTGTAGAGGCATTTCAGTTAGGAAAGTAAATCTGTAGCCTGAGATTCAGAATAAACTGAAAGGTTAATTGTTCCTTTTGAGTGCTTACTCTCCTCTTCATACTCCAGCTACTCACATCCATATAACAGGAAATTTATGCCAGTCAAGTTTTCCTCTTACTACAGTCAACTGCCTGAATTCCTTGTAGCAAGAACCCAGTCATTCAGTCCCTGGCAAAACCCATGCTTGAGATGGAATGTAAGTAAATTTGATGTCAGATGAGAGGTAATCAAGTTGGTTGGTATCATGTATGTTGTGTGATTAGGAATTGATAAGTTTGCTACAGTGACTGTAAAACCTGTAGGAAGTTGTGGCTGCTTGCAACGTTCCAAGTTAAT
Organism: Schistocerca gregaria; assembly: GCF_023897955.1. Lineage (NCBI taxonomy): Eukaryota > Metazoa > Arthropoda > Insecta > Orthoptera > Acrididae > Schistocerca > Schistocerca gregaria. The sequence goes on along the minus strand of NC_064931.1, from coordinate 39,895,738 downwards.
GGATGACAGGACAACACAGACCAGTAACTTCAGCAGAAGTCAGTGTAGGTAGGCACCATTCCAAGGAGGCAATGATACGTCTCCTGGCTGAGCAGAGAGGGGCACTGACAGCAGTCAGCACTGTGAGCAACAGGCAGTGAGCATTACTGCGGGCAGCTGGACTTCCCAGGCCTCAAGGCTGGGCCCTGAACTTCGCAGTGGTGGAACAAGCAACTGAGTTGGCACAGTCCAAGAGGTACAGCAGAATACGCATCACAACCCAATGCAACAATTAGGTAAATTAAGATTGTAACTTCTTAGAATAATTGTTTAGATTTATTTGTCTGGTTGAAATGTCTCTTAATACTGAAGCAAACTTGTTGGGAAGTGGTGGAATAAGTGCTAAAGAAGCTTTGTGTATTATAGGAAAATCCTTTGATGATAACAGGAGGGAACTGAGATAATTTATTGAAAATGTTGGTTCTGCATTTAAATTAGTGAAGTCTGAAGAACACACAATTTTGTTTAAATTTGTGAAAAACATTAGTGGAAAAGTGGGGTGAAGGTTACAACCACAGGAAAGGACAGGCACTTGAGAGGAAGTGAAACCGTGTGACAAAGAGAATTACTCTAGCATGAGATCAGTTGACTATTATGCTTGTAAGATGTTTCAAGCCAGGCAAGGGCAAGCAGAACCAATTGCAACATGGGGAAATAGTTTTGATGAAATGCAAAGATATTTTAGAGAAGCTGTCAGTAGGGTGGCTAGCATGGAAAATCAAAAGGAAGCAATTGAATTAGCTGACTACTAGATAGGGCACGTTTTACAAAAGAGCTCAGTAATGACAGAATATGGGCAGTTGTGCAAAGCCGAAGTGATAAAACTGGGTTGGAAGAGGCAGTAGTACTTGTTCTGCTTCAAAAGAGCACATTATTTTCGGTGAGAGCCATGGGAATAGTCCCACAAACAGGACTTGGATATGAAATAAGGCAGTAAAACCATATAGGGATGCAAGAGACCTAAAGTGTTCATATGTGAGCTGTGACGACACATTGCTAATAAGTGCAGAAGGAAAAAGCCAGAGGGCAGAGACCAAGTAATGATCATCAAAGAGTTCACATATTTCTAGTGGGTGTGACAGGAAAGGCCATACAGATGCAGAATGCAGAGCTCAATTACTGAAAGTAACAGATTTAGATCCAAGCACATTTAAAGGGAACTGTAGGGTGACCAGTGTGTTACATGCTTTATGTGACTGGAGATGCCCTCACTTTAATCAGCTGGGGAAATATGGACCATGGACAAAAGCAAATAATGTAACTTAGTTTAAATGTAAGCGAACAGTGCACTGTGCTTGGTGAGTGGTATGCACAGAAAACGTGCAGACTGCCAATCCCAAGTAAAGCCGGGAAAATTCAGGGAAACTAAACTGTCACCTTACTTAAATAAGCCCACAGTTTGAGTAATAAACTGTTCTACAGAGAATGATATGTTAGTTTTATACTGCATAGAATTAATAAAAAAATGACATTATTGATAGACACAAGGACACAATGGCACATGCTAAAGAAAATGAGTATTCCTTTTTAATTGTACTGCTAGAGTAAATGAAGCAGAAAGGCTTTGGCTGAAAGGTGTCACTAGTGAAGTGCTAAATACAACAGTTGCAGTGGAAATATACTTAAGTGTGGAAGGCGCCAGAGAATGTGGGCAGTAGTTTCATGTGTATGGGTCACAGTTGGGTGAGATTTTCTAACGCAGCATAAGGTTAAGTTAGATTATGTGGGAAAAATGTGAAGATTACAAGGGTGAGACACACCCTTAACAGTAGGAGAGGAACTGAAAGGTTATGTTGTGATTTAAAGGCAGGTGAGGTGTCTGATGGAGAAATAGGACCATGGGAGGAAAAGATAATGTTGTTAAAAGTAAATGGTAATGTACCACAAGACAGTGAAAGGGAAATGGCTATCCTGAAGCAAGAGAGAGTGAAACAGCATGTGCACAGTGAGTGCAATGAATTTGTCAGAGGACAAAGTTTAATTGAAGAACATCAGGTTAGTGATGGAAGAATCAGAATGACTAGTGAAATTATGTGAGGTAAAAGGCAGCAAGGAAGCCATATAGAGAAGACAGAAAGTGATGCTAGTGCTTTACAGGAACAATTGAGAAATGATCATCTAAAGAGAAGAGTGCTTTAGTGGTTATGTATTCCATCTACCAGAGGTCAAACTGTCATATACATCTGCAGTGAAGCATGGGGTACTGATAGCACCAGAACATACAGGTAAGGTGGTGAATGCTAGACTTACTGGAATCCAGAAGTGCAAAAAGAGGTTTTACAAGAGCAAATGCTGGAAGTTAACATAGTTACTGAATTAAAGAGTGCCTGGAATGCATCATCATTGTTAGTACCAAAAAAGACAGGTGCTAGTGCCAACAGAAGTGGAGAGTGTTAGTGGACTACAGCTAAATGATATTACTGTTGGTGATGCATTTCCACTACTGAATATTTCCGATATTTTGGACTGACTAGGGCAGACAAAGTACTTCTCAATGCTTGATCTTGCACATGGATACCATCAAATATTGGTGACCAAGAAGGACAGAAAAAAACCTTGTTCAGATCAGACTACCAGCATTATGAGTATAATGCAAATGACACTGGGACCAAAAGGAGTCTCCGCTTGTTTTCAGCAGCTGATGAACACAGTTTTGTCAGGTTTGCCAGAGGTAAAATGTTTTGTTTTCTAGACAATATAGTGTGCTATAGAAGAAACCCGCAGCAGCATAATGGGAAGCTCTATGAAATCCAGCATTACTTAAAGCTGCAACTAGGTAAGTGTGAGTTCCTAAGGAAAGAAGTGATCTTTTTAGGCCATTGTGTTATGTATAAGGGAATCTCACCAGATGTGGCACATGAGAAAAAGGCCAAGTTCTTCCGTCAGCCATGAACAACAAAAGAACTAAAAGGATTTATAGGCTTAATCAGCTACTACTGACAATTTATTGCAAAATTTAACAAAATCATGAAGCCACTTCATCAACTGCTAAAGAAAGGAGTGGAATATAAATGAAGCAAAAGACAAAACAATGCTTTTGATGAACTGAAGGTGAAATTGGTTAATTTATCACTACTTTAGTATCCAGACTTTGAGAAGCCATTTGTAGCAATGACAGAAGTGAGCAATGTAGCCCTGGGAGCAGCTTTTTTGTGAGGTAAGAAACTTGGTGAAGATCTGCCCATTGCACTCACATTCAGGTCATTGAACAAGCTAGAATTAAAGTATAATTGGCTCTAGTATATCCAGTGAAACAGTTCTGATTGTACATATATGGATGAAGGTTCCCAGTGGTAACACACCGTTAACAATTAACATCAATCTTTAGTGTGACAGACCCAAGTTCAAGACTCCTGAAATGGAGATTGAAACTGGAAGAGTATGATTATGAGGTAAGCTACAAATCAGGCAGGTTAAGCAGATGCTCTGAGTAGAATAAGGCCTGGAGAACAGGAAAAAAGTGTTGAGACATTTTGCAAAAATAATAATGCAGAAACAGAGGAGGGTACTGAATCAGAAGCAGAAGCAAGTGAAGAAAGTAAACCCATGAGTGTGTGACAAGTGCAAATAATCCCAGAAGTAGAAAGGGAAACAGATATCGAAGAGGAATTTAGTCACCAAGAGAGGGCAACATACTATGAAAGGTGCATGACAAACTACTGGGGAGGGGGTGGGGGGAGAGGGGCAAATGAACACACACACACACACACACACACACACACACACACACACACACACACACACACACAAAAAAAAAAAAAAAAAAAACAAGGAATGCACAGGACTTTCGAGAGAAAAATGTTGTATAAAACAGTGAGGTGGAATGAAGTGTGACATTGAGGAATATATCTGGAAGTGTCCGTGCTGCCAAACAAGTAAGTATACCCAAGCAAACACACTAATGCCTTCAGAAGTTATTGACATAGCTGAGACAATGTTTGAAAAGTATTCATTGGACATTGGGGTCCTATAGATGTATCAAATATGGCTACAAGATATATGTTACTTTTCAAGATGATGTGAATAAATTTACATTAGCAGTGCCAATTAAAAAAAATGCATACACAGTAGCTGAAGGATTTGTGGACCATAAAGCATTAAGGCATGGAATTCAATCAGTTCTTTTAATGGACTGAAGTTAGAATTTCTTGAGTGATGCTCTCATTAAGAGAGTATCAGTTGTTAAGGATCAAGCAAATACAGATTGCAGCATACTACCCAGAATCCAACAGTGCACTGGAGAGAAGTCATCATACACATTTTGTAACAGGAGATTAAAGTTCTTAGGATGGCTACTGTTGAGGTTAACAGTTACTAACACTCTTTATTCCACATTTACTGTATAAAGAAATGGTGAACAAGAAGTACAGAATCACACAGTCCAAGAGTAGTTCAGATCTGAGGTGGTAGTTATCATCACTGGGGGACCATCATAATATGCGGATTACATGGAGCACCAATGAGAACTGCCATTGCTGGTGGAACGCCCTCTAATATCAGGTAGGTCGGCAATGGGACCCTGCCAGGTGATGCAGTGATCACCTCAGGGGCATGGCTTTTTTCTAGTGTTTGTGTTGTGGTGGCCACTCACAGCTCACAGACGTTAATTTTGGACAGTTTTGATAATACCATTTGATTGTCTGAGTTGGTTACATCAGCTACAGTATGTAATTTTTATATTTAATACCACACTACCCTGAATCAAAGGGTACACATCATTTCAATTAATGTATGGAAGAAAAGCAAATGTACCAGGAATAATGTGACAGTAGTCAACAAAAAAATGGTTCAAATGGTTCTGAGCACCATGGGACTTAACATCTGAGGTCATCAGTCCCCTAGAACTTAGAACTACGTAAACCTAACCTACCTAATGACATCACACACATCCATGCCTGAGGCAGGATTCGAACCTGCGACCATTGCGGTCACGTGGTTCCAGACTGAAGCGCCTAGAACCGCTCAACCACACCAGCCGGCCAGTAGTCAACACAGGTAAGCTAATAAAGCATCACATGTGAAAAGTGAGAGAGTTAATAGAAAAGAATAAGAAAACAAGTAAGGAAGGATACCATAAGAAACACAAACTGAAGAAATTTAGGGTCAATGACGAAGTATTGGTCTTTGATGAGTCAGTAAGACTTGGTAGATCCAGAAAGCTAGAATCACAGTGGCAATGGCCATATGTAGTAATAGTGATAATAAAGATTAAAAGAAGCAAAGGGAGCCTACTTGCAAACAGATTAAAACAATACTTTTAGTTTCAGGTATGGCACTTTTATCTTACATTTGGAATTTTCGGTGTGTCCTTCCATCTCATCATTGCTAGCTTTCCATATCTTCATCTTCTGAAAACAATCTGCTATAGCATCTAAATTTACATACACTATCCAGTCAGATTAATGTGACCACTGTCTATGTTTGATACCCACCTGCAATAACCACTCACAGATGGCAAATGGCAGCACTAACAGTGGAGAGTATGTAAAGCATGTCCGGGAGATACAGAAAACAGTGCAGTCATTGTCATAATGAGGAAACGGAGTGGTTTACCTGACATCGAAAAGGGCACAATCATTGGTTTTGGGGCCAAGGGTGGAAGCATTTCTGAAATTGTTAAGTTTGTAAACTGTTCACATGCCACTATGGTTAAAGTCTACGTAGCATAGCAAAATGGTGCTATCCAAAACTGGTGCACCACCCACCATAGAAGACACAGGTGAATGATGGCTGCAGAGATGTGTATGGGGCAACAGACATGCAACTGTTAAGCAACTGACCACCCAGATGAACTAAGAGGTTACTAACAGTGTCTCCACAATGACCATTCAGTGAAAGTTCCTGCATATGGTCTCTGCAGCAGTCTCCTGGTCCGTGCTCCCATGCTGACTACTGTTCACTGGAGATGAAGGTTGAAATTTGCATGCCAATACCACAACTGGATGTCTATTGAGTGCTGACAGGTAGCCTTTTCAGATGAATCACATTTTATGAGCCATCAGCATGAAATGTCTGAAAGCAAACACCTTCAACAGTTGTCAGAAGAGTCCAGGCCGGAGGAGGGAGTGTTGTGGTCTGGGGAATGTTTTTGTGAAATTCCCTGGAAGGCACAGTGGATCAACAAAAATTAGCATCTATCTTTTTGGATGATGTCCGCCCCCCCCCCCCCCTCCACACACACACACACACACACACACACACACACACACACACACAGAGAGTTTTTTTTTCCTTCACACAATAGCATCTACAAGCAGGACAACGCAACATGAGACACAACTCTCAGTGTATATGCGTGGTTTGAAGAGTACCAAGATCAGTTTGCTGTATTCCCCTGACAACAAACTCCCTGGATTTAAACCCAATCAAGAAAATGTGAGACCACCTTTAACATGTTTTTTGTGCCATGGTACTCAACTGAGAAACCTAGTGCAACTGGCCACAGCACTGGAGTCAGCATGGCTCTACATCCTTGTCAGTACATTCTAGAACATCATTGGCTCCCTTCCTACAGGTCTCACAGTGGTCTGCACTGAAAAAGGTGGTTATTCAGGCGTTTAACAAATGGTCACATTAATGTCACTAGACAGTGTATGTTACAGTTCTCTAAATGGTACTGTAAATTTCAACTTCTCATAAATTATCATAATATGGTCCTGGTGGTTCATGGTGTGGGTTCCTGTAGTCATGTCCTAGTTCATGAACCACGGGCAACGTATGAGTGGCCAAGTAAGTGGTCCCGACAGTCGGGATACCAGTTACTTTGGAATAAGGCTGGGCATCTCGGACATATTCTGAGTCGTGGTCACCTTTGTGCTCATACGGCAAAGACTACCAAATCCACTGGTTAGTCCCTCAACCGTTAGGGGTAAAACTCAATGGGACTCGAGGCAAGTAAGGCTAGCAATCTGCTTCCCTGTTATTTTAAATATGACACTGGCAACAATCAGAGCAAAATGCCTCGGACCTTTGGAGGTGACAGAGTCCCACCTCTAACTGACAAACCAGGGACTCCTAAGATACGACTTGGCGAACAAATGGTAATGAGACGGGGAACTATTAATATCAATGGAGGCTACCCTGGGAAGAAGGTAGAGCTTGCAGAGGCTGCAAGTAAGATGGGGCTGGACGTTTTAGCTGTTAGTGACATTTGGGTAAGGGGTGAGAAAGAAGAGGAAGTGGGAGAATACAAGGTCTACCTATCAGGAGTCAAAGCAGGAATAGCACAATGGGGTGTAGGGCTTTACATCAGGAAAGAAATGGAACCCAGCATAGCTGCAGTAAGGTACAGCTGTATGTAAACGAACGACTGATATGGATAGCTTTGACAGTGTCTAGCAAGAAAAATAGGATTGTGTTAGTATATTCACATTGTGAAGGGACAGATCAAGATAAGATGGATAGTTTTTATGAGGCACTCAGTGATGTAGTTGTTAGAGTAAAGGACAAGGACAGTGTTCTGCTCATGGGTGATTTTAATGCCAGGATTGGAAATCGAACAGAAGGGTATGAAAAGGTTATGGGTAAATTTGGAGATGATATTGAGGCCAACAGGAACAGGAAACAACTCTTTGATTTCTGTGCCAGTATGGGCTTAGTAAACACATGCTCCTTTTTTAAACATAAGATCATTCACTGGTATACTTGGGAAGGCAGGGGAACCAGATCTGTCATTGACTATATGATAACAGATCAGGAATTTAGGAAGACTGTGAGGGACACACGTGTATTCAGGGGATTCTTTGATGACACTGATCATTATTTAATCTGCAGTGAAATTGGGATTGTGAGGCCGAAAGTGCAGGAGGTCAGGTCCATATGTAGGAGGATAAGAGTGGTGAAACTTCAGGATAAGGAAATCAGGCACAAGTACATAACAGCAATCTCAGAAAGGTACCAGTTAGTTGAATGTAGTCAATTACAGTCATTGGAAAAGGAATGGACAAGGTACAGGGACACAGTACTAGAAGTGGCTAAAGAATGTCTTGGAACAGTAGTGTGTAAAAGTAGGATGAAGCAAACAGCTTGGTGGGATGCCACAGTCAAGGCAGCCTGTAAAAGGAAAAAGAAGGCATATCAAAAATGGCTACATACTAGAACTCAGGTAGACAGAGAAAGTTATGTTGAAGAAAGAAACAAAGCCAAACAGATAATTGCAGCATCGAAGAAGAAATCTTGGGAAGACTTTGGAAACAGGTTGGAGACTTAGTGTCAAGCTGCTGGAAAACCATTCTGGAGTGTAATTAGCAGTCTTCGAAAGGGAGGTAAGAAGGAAATGACAAGTATTTTGGACAGGTCAGTAAAACAGCTGGTGAATCCTGTAGATGCCTTGGGCAGATGGAGGGAATATTTTGAATAGTTGCTCAATGTAGGTGAAAATACGATCAGCAAAGTTTCAGATTTCGAGGTAGAATGGGATAGGAATGATGATGGAAATAGGATCACATTTGAAGAAGTGGAGAAAATGGTCAATAGATTGCAGTGCAATAAAGCAGCTGGGGTGGATGAAATTAAGTCGGAACTCATCAAATACAGTGCAACCTCAGGTCTTAAATGGCTGCACAGGATAATTGAAATGGCCTGGGAGTTGGGACAGGCTCCATCAGACTGGACAAAAGCAGTAATCACGCCAATCTTTAAACATGGAAACAGAAAAGATTGTAACAACTACAGAGGTATCTCTTTAATCAGCATTGTGGGTAAAATCTTCTCAGGTATTGTTGAAAGGAAAGAAAATTGAGTTCATGGTTCAGAGTAGTTTCAGGGGTAAGACAAGGCTGCAACCTGTCTCCACTGTTGTTCATATTATTTATGGACCATATGTTGAAAACAATAGACTGGCTGGGTGAGATCAAGATATGTGAACACAAAATAAGCAGTCTTGCATATGCGGATGACTTAGTTGTGATGGCAGATTCGATTGAAAGTTTGCAATGTAATATTTCAGAACTAGGTCAGAAATGTAAGGACTATGGTATGAAGATTAGCATCTCCAAAACGAAAGTAAGTCAGTGGGAAAGAAATATAAACGGATTGAGTGCCAAATAGGAGGAACAAAGTTAGAACAGGTGGACAGTTTCAAGTACTTAGGAAGCATATTCTCACTGGATGCCAACATAGTGAAAGAACTGGAAGTGAGGTGTAGCAAAGCTAATGCAGTGAGTGCTCAGATACGATCTACTCTCTTCTGCAAGAAGGAAATCAGTACCAAGACTAAGTTATTTGTGCACCGTTCAATCTTTTGACCAACTTTGTTGTATGGGAGTGAAAGCTGGGTGGATTCAGGTTACCTTATCAACAAGATTGAGGTTATGGATATGAAAGTAGCTAGGATGATTGCAGGAGGGTGTCCACAATGAGGAAATCAAAGAAAAACTGGGAATGAACTCTATAGATGTAGCAGTCAGGATGAACAGGCTTAGATGGTGGGGTCATGTTACATGCATGGGAGAAGCAAGGTTACCCAAGAGACTCATGGGTTCAGCAGTAGAGGGTAGGAGGAGTTGGGGCAGGCCAAGGAGAAGGTACCTGGATTCGGTGAAGAATGATTTTGAAGTAATAGGTTTAACATCAGAAGAGGCACCAATGTTAGCACTGAATAGGGGATCATGGATGAATTTTATAAGGCTGCTATGCTTCTGACTGAACGCTGAAAGGCATAATCAGTTTTAAATGATGATGATGATGGTGCTGTAAATTTGTCTATTTTAGTTAATTCAAAATCTGCCATCATTTGTTCTGCACCGGAGCTTGCATGTAGTACTTTGCTTAGTAGTAGTAGTAGTAGTATTAGTATTAGTAGTAATAGTACCAGTGTCATCTGTTATACCAACAAGTGGAACGAGATATAGTGAAAGTCAGGGTTGCAGAGGTCGGTACACCAGCAACAAGGCACGAGACAAGAAGAAAGAGAGGTGTATTTAATTTTGTTCAGTAGGTAGGTAAAATATTATATGGCATGTAAGGAACATGTGACAGTAGTAAGAGTGACATTGTCTGGAGTCAATAGAATGGTAAATGCAGTAAAAGTAAATGAGAACACCTTAACATCAGTAATGGAATGACTGGAAAGACTCATTAAGTCATATGTCAAGAAACACATGGGGGTTTAAAAGGGTAGCAACATTTGTAAGAATCTGTGAAATATGTTGCAACTGTCAGAAATATTTGAGGAAATAGAAACAGACTACAAACACATGGTAAATGCAATTGTTAAAGCATGGAAGAGCTTAGTGCAGCCACATATAATAAATTTGATTCAAATTTTAAGGTTCTCAAGTTTAATAAGAGATAAGTTAAAAGACATGAAGTTTTCTGTTCCTCTAGAAAGATACCTCTTGTTAAATTTATTTGATGCAAATGTATCCATAGCCAGAAGAATATTAAGTTATGTAATAACTGTTCCTTTAGTCGATAATAATATGTTCAACTTGTGTATAATTTTTCCATTACTGAAAGAAATTCATCTTTCAAGAGGAAAGTATATATTGTGGTAAACTTATGTTACGACTTGTATCATTCTGGCACTTCAGCAGCTACTATTGTAACAATATGCAAGGTGCCAGCATAAACTGTAACATTTCAACTTGCCTGTGCCAGCTCCTGGCACTGCAGGTCTGGCCATCAGGCAGCAGCATGATCAAATAGTGAAGGAGAACTATTCAGGGTCAGCATGTGCATCCAACAAACACTCCACCATGAGAGACTTGCCTGATATAATCCCAAATTGGAGTGCACTCAGCCTCATTATTGTGTTTTCTCATGTTAACTTGACTCCACTCTTGGGCCACTCTTGGTCTACTCTTGGTCTGGCAATGTACTCAGACTGTGTATGGTACTTCTGAACTGTTTTTTTTTTCAATTAAGTGATTTAAACTCTAGGCATGTACTTATTTGTGTGTGTAGTTACTACACTAGAGACAACGAAACATGGTTGCACACTCACTTGAGTTTTGTGCCAAACTGATGATGTCAACAGGCACATCCAGGGTGGCAGTGTTTCATAGATTACTGCAGCAATAGCTGGAAAGCTAGAGGTATCTGGAATTGCAAAAGCAAAAGCATGTGATCATGTTGGACAGAGTGCTGACCAGCTTGTTAGCAAGACCTCAACAATTGCCAGCTCACCTGTCCTTTACCCACCTATGATGAGACTGATGAGGACCAGGAGGTGTATTAAAAAAGTCTATGACAACAGTTCACAGCCTTCAACATAAACGCTGATTCCATTATCACCTTCTTTCTGTCATGGTTCTCAGCCCAGATGTAATACTCGTTAGGAAATTTAACCTCTCCTCAGCACCGTGTGTCTCTTTCATATGATGATGTGTGTTGCTTATTGATGTTATTTCTGTAAGAGTGGAGTTTTATCAGTGGAGAAAGCAACCCCATCAATCATATTGGCTTGAGTCACAGAGTTGTAAGGTCTTAGTTGAAAGTGGTATTTCATTACTTCTCAGTCTGAGGAGTCTTACACTGATACTACAGTTAGGGATTTTATAATTTGGTTGAAATCCAATAAAAGGGTCAGCCAATGGGTGCTGCAATTTCAAGACCCCACCTCAGATGAAGTCCAATCTATTGCTCAATCGTTCAAAGTTTCTTGTGCAGTGGTCCATCAGCTGGATTCCTGAGTAGATGTAAATGCTTCTCTCAGTCTATGGACATTAACATCATCAGTTCCTGCTGTAACAATCTTGTGACTGTTTCTAACAAACAATTGATTAATGTGCATATTAATTGGACACCCCTACAGTTACAAGTGGATACAGGCACGGCAGCATAACTTATCAATTCTGTCACGTATCTGCACCTCGCCCCCCCCCCCCCCTCGATCGTCTCGTATCTTAGTGTCATCTCACAGTTATAACGGACAACAAATCCCCATTCTTGGCCAGTTTACAGTGCAGACAGCATATGAGGTAATGGTCTGCCTGTTGACTTTCCTTGTGGTGGACAGTGCTTTTATGAAAAACTTGTTTGGCTCAGATACTTTCAGGGCTTTTGGGTTCACAGATTTGGTTAACCTAGTTTCCAACCTTGAGCCATATAAGCAATAGGATGAACTATGCAAGGAATGTTTGTACATTTTTAGGCAAGGCCACAGATTTTACAGTGCACATTTCTCTTAAATACGCAGCACAACATTGTTTCTTCAGAGCCAGGTTAATGCCACTAGCATTTCATGAACAAGTACAGGAAGAACTGGACTGGTTAACTACTTTGGATGTCACTGAACCTATACCAGCCAATATTCCTCTAGCCGATGGGCTACGCTGTTAGGGATTATTGAGAAACTGACTGGCAAGCTCCATATTTAGGGCGATTTCGAGGTGATGATTAACACACAGTGTATGGTTGACAGATACCCCATCCCAAATCCAGAAGAATTGATGACAAAACTGGTGAGGGGCAGTATTTTTCAAAACTGGATTTGTCAGAGGTATATTTACAACTACCACTGCATGAGGAGTCCTGGCAGTTATTTATACTTAACATTCCCTATGCATTCTACACATACATCCATTGTATGAACACCTCACTCAGCATGTTCCTTGTCATATAAACTACCTAGAGGACATTGTCACAGGTACCACCACCAAAAAATGTCTACGGAACCTTAGGCTTCTGTTTCAGACTCTTTAGGACATGGGTCTTAAGTGCAATCTGGATAAATCAAATTTCTTCCAGTCCTCTATTGAATACTTTGTAAATGTCATTTCCCATTGGAGGATCTAATTGGCAAATAGTCACATTGCAGCTACTGAGGCCCTCCCTTGACCCTCTAATGTAAGGGAGCTCCAGGCATTTTTAGGCAAGATCGCTTTTTACCATAAATTCATCCCACGGGTAGTTACTGTGGCATATCCTATAAATTAATTACCGAACAAGAGCATCTCATTTTTGTGGATGGCAGTATGTGACCTTCATTCAAGTGTTTGAACCAAAATCTTTATTCAGCCCCGTGCCTGGCCACCTTTGAGCTGAATTGACTGCTTGTTGTGGCTATAGACACATCATAGTATGGCCTGGGGGCTGCAGTGAACTGTCAAAATCCTAATGGTTCAGAAAAGCTGATTGCATTTGCCTCAAAGATGCTCAATGTGGTGCAGAAGAATTATTCTCAAATTGAGAAGAAGGCCCTTGCTATCACTTATGTCGCTGAGAAGTTTCACGTGTTTCTATATGGTGTCAAGTTTCACCTGGTCATTGATCACAAGCCTTTAGTCTCCAATTTAGCCCTCTGGCACATCTGATGGATGAGATGGCACATAGACTTCAAGACTGGGCCCTGTTCCTCAGTCATTATCACTATGAGATTCCTTCTGCCTGACAGCTTGGCACTCCAAGACAGGTACACTCTCACATCTCCCCACAGGTCCCAGTTCCACCTTCGACCAGGAAGAAAGCCTTCATTTTTACTTAGACAAAGAAGCTCAGCAGACCACAGGTGGGTTCCCCATTATGAGCTCCCGTTTCACTCATGCGGTCAGCTCAGAGCCTGTTCCCTGCCAGGTGTGGCAAAATTTCCGGAGGAGGTGGCCAGAACAGCCTCCAACTCATGCAGCAGATTCCATCCATAATTATTTTGTGCTACACCATAGACTGACTTTTATTGATGGCGTAATTTTGTGGCTATAGAACATGCAGTGCCGTGGCTGGTCAGTCTAACATCCCTCAGGTGAGACAGTCCTCGCCTCTTGCATCATGGTTACTGGGCAGCCTAAAATATGATAGTGTTTTAAAAGAGTAAACCACCATTAGACTGAATATTACTGTATTTATCTTCTGTACTATCAAGATTTTGGCTTTATACCATTCTCAGGTGCAATGTAGAAGCTGTTGGACCATTATTATGTCATATCTGTTAAGGCAGTCCAAAGCAGGTAAACAAGACTACAATGTCTCTAAGATGAACTATCAAATTCTGGCAGTCATCCACGGCCAGCAGGTTCGGTGAGTCTTCACACTGCAGGTAGAGGATAGGTTGGTGGCCCAACTAGACCTATGATTGTGGGACTGGCCCCCATCACTGCCGCACACACCTACTGAGCCTTCCTGCCTCCTGGATTCTGGGTTCTTTGACAGTTCACCTGAAAGACATGTGTTAGTCTTATTTACCTGCTATGGACTGCCTTAACTGATGTGTCGCAACTAGAACCTTTTAGCATTGTACTTGAGAATGGCATAAAAGCAGAAATATAGACAGTATAGAACATAAATGTAGTAATACACAGTCAAATGGTGATTTACTCATTTAAAAAATATTGCATGACTGGCTCAACATCATTGAAAAGACAAATATGCTGACTCACTGACATGTCTCCTGGCCTAGTGTTGATTGTGAGATTGAACATTTAATTGCTGCTTGCCCCAAGTGTGCATGCCACCCAGCTGGCTAAACTGCACACCATGGCCAGGACCTCCACAGCCATGGGAGCATGTCCACCTGGGTTTTACAGGCTCCATTTTTGGATTCATATTGATCAATTGTCATAGATGCTTACTCCCTGTTTCCATACAATGTTAACTGCTGCCCCAAGTCTGTGAAATCAATGGTGCAGGCTCTTACCCAGATCTTCTCCATAGAAGGCCTCCCACACACCCTGCTGATGGACAATGGCTTGCAGTTTAGCTCACAGACTATTCAATATTTTTTGGGTGCAACACAGTATTCACCATGTCAAAGTGCCCCTGTTCTCACCCCAGTCAAACAGGGAGTCACAGCAACTCATACAGAGTTTTAAAATGGAAATGAGGAAGTAAATCAGAGAAATTACAGCAGAGAAAGTGCTCACATGTTGTCTTAGTTCTTACCGTTCCAAGACAATTGGCAAGAAAAGCCCAACTGAGCTCCTGCACAAGTGCCATATGTGCTCGATGTTGCACCTCCTGCTGCTTACCCTCTGCCTGGCTACGGCACCTCCATCACCACACTATGCCCCAGGGACCCCCTTCTGGTCACCTCGAGCAATGGATTCTGGCAGTCATCCACAGCCAGCAGGTTTAATGAGTCTTCACACTGTATATACAGGACAGGCTGTGGACATGCCATCACAACCAGTTACAGCTGCAGTTGAAAGACTGGCCTCTGTGACCACAGCACACATCTACCAAGCCTTTCCCCCTCCTTCAGTCTGGGTTTCTGTCTTCTTCTCCATCCCTATGGGCACCTTCTCTGTTCTTGGCTTCCACCTCCTGCATTGAGCTCAACCTGACCCACCACTCCCTCATCCATTGTTTTTTCCAGCACTCCACAACAGCAGCAAGAGCTGGGTTCAGATCAGCTTCTGCAGCAGACAGGGGTGCTGGACGGTTCCCAGGTGCCATCACAGCCAGTTCCTCCTGTCGGCCACAGGGGGCCAAATGTGCCTACGGATTCATCTCTGGCATCGGTGCACCCCATGGCTTGCTTCACACCATAGGGCATCCCCCCATGATGGAGTAGTCACCCCCAGGCCACTTCCAACCCTACTCTCTGACTGTAGCCAACAGGAGCTTCTGTCAACATTAAGGGTGTGTCGAAGGTGCTTAGGAGGACAAGGACATCACTTTCCTCAGTACCATGTGACATCCCAGGCTGTGGGAGAGGAACACTGGGGTTGCACTGTCTCAGTCAGCCTCCAAGGGGAGAGGACTGTGGTAACCCTATGTTATCACTTGTATCGTACTGGCACCTTGGTGGCCACTACCGTAACTGGATGGAGACATTGGCACGAACCATCACAATTCAACTCACCTACACTGGCACCTGGTAGTGGCACAATCAAATGCTGAAGACACAGTCACCTTCAGATCAGTGAAAACAGCCAATGGGCAGCACAACCTTGAGAAACTAACAAGTAATCTACCTAATACAATCCTGGACTTAGTGCACTCAGCCTGATTCTGTTATTGTGTTTCCTTGTGTTAGCTTTACTTGGCTCTCAGGACTCTCTGCATTGTATAGGATTCAGTCTGGCACTGTGCTTGGAGTCAGTATGGATCTTCTGAACTGTTTCCTCATTAAGAGCAATTTATGCTCTAAGCAAGAATTTATTTGTGTGTATGGTTACTACATATATTTAGTCAGCCTGACAAAGATTTTTTTAAAATTTATGAAGCAAAGAGACAGTATGCAAAATTGTCAGGCGAACAATTAAACCGTAAAGCATTAAATAAGTATAGATGGCTCTGCAGACAAACATTTGCTCTACTCTCAACTTTTGACCAGCAATAGTGTGAAGCAAAATTGGTTTGGCCAGTATGCCAAATTCCAAATGATTTTGTAAAAAGAATAATGTCTTTAAATGAGATGATAAACATTTCTTTGTTAAATCTAGAATTATCTTCAGATCATGTGATTACCCAACTAGATGACTTGAAAGTTTCAGGAAAAAGGTTTGGTGATCTGGAAATAATGGTTGACGAACAGCAGGAGGAGAAGAGACACTCCAAACACTTATACACATTTTTCTATTTGATGTTTGTAACTCTAACATTTATTATACTGATTATGTTAATATGACCTCATCACCACCGTCATCATCATGTTAATATGCTGTGGCAGACAGTGTATAAGCTGCAAGGGCTGAGTATGTGGAATTATTTTGATAATAATGATAGTTGTGGAAAAAATTGTGTTGCAACTACCATAGTGCACCACTATCCAGAAAATGAAGTATTTATGCCATAATAAGAACCCAAGAAACTGATTTTACTCTGAACAGTTAATGTCAATTTTTCCAAGAGAGAAGTGTCATATCCTTAACTAAAAGACAATTCCTGTAAGAAATAGCAAAAGTTAAAGATGGAATTTTGTTGTGGCAGAAACCACAAGAGTAAAGCTGGGACACAGCAGATGCACACATAAGGATCATATAGCAGTGTTAGTTGACAAGCTTTATGAGGCAAAGTGTTTAGACATTAAAGGGATGAATAAGATGGTGGATTTAATGAAGCAAGATCTTTTCACAATAATTGTGAGACAGAGAGCACCAGCTGTAAGAGAGAGGGACTTGTGGTGGGGACTGCACTACGTCATAAGAAGGCAATGAAAGGCTTAGGATGTATCTAGTAGCCATATAGGGAAATACTACCTATCCCCTCCATACAACCTCTGAACCAAGTTAGTTGACAAGGCAATGTGAAGCCTACGATGCTACCATATTTTATGGACTATAAGATGCTGCAGACCATAAGACACACCTTAATTTTTAAGCAATTTTTTAAATATAACATTTTACCATTTTTATTATTAGATTGTAAAGCCAGACTAAAACAAACTTCTTGGTTTATAAAACAGATCTGACCTTTAAAATCCCTGAAAATCATTATCTGAACTTTCTTCTTCTTTTTCATCATGTTGCCCTCTTCATCTATAAGATGGTCTTCACTGCCATTGAGAGTACTACTTATGCCACACTTTGCGAAAGATTTAATAATAATGTCATCTGTCACCCCAGAGCATGACTGTTTTATCCACTAACATACCTGTCTGATTTTAGGTCACTTTAAAGCTCTCTTCAGTATGAATTCAAGTTGGGTTTCATCCATTATCCATTTCTTCCATTCCTCTGTCATATACACATTAAATGGATTATTTGTCGAGACATCAAGAGATTGCAATTGTGAAGTAAGTCCTCCCTCCATAACAGCAAGCTCTGTATTTCCCTGTCTCAATTTTTCTTTCACATAATTTTTCAAATGACTAATAAACAAATCTAGCACAAGAAGAGAACTCTTCTTAAATAGAGCACCTGTCCTCTCCCATATTCTGTTAATCCATAATTTCATATCAACCTCATCCATCCAATGCATGCCATGTACATGAATAACATGTGGCGGTATTTCAGAAGGTTTTGGCATTGTTTTGCACTTGAAAATGATAACTGGATTAAGTTTAGTACCATTGCACAACATTAAAGGATAACAGTGTAGTGCATTTTTTCATGGCCACAAGATTTTATAGTTACAGTTTTAGCACCTTTCATGGCAACAACTATAATTAAATTGTTTTTCCTTGAAATTTCAAGCACTCCTGCACACAAGTCGAACATTTGTTATGTAAAATGTTTCGTTATGTCAATACTTTTTAGTGAATCATAACATTTGGTATAAATTGTCACCCCTGTCTGCAAATAACTCCCCAAATAGAAATCAGGTAAGATATAACCTTCAAAATGGAAGTTTTAGTATTTCTTCTCTACATAAATGATGCTCTGAATTAAAAATATGTCGCAATCAAGATCTATAAGCCATTCTTTATCTTTACCTCCAATTTCTACTATGTTTTGATGAAAGAAGCTTAGTTAGACTTCTGATCTGCATCACCTATTAACGAAATAATTTCTGTCAAGAAGGAAGCCTTTCTCAAGCTGGGATACTGCTAGACTGACTTCAAACTAGAAAAGTTCTAGCCCTTCTACAAGCTATCAACATAATTTAGCCTAAAAATTCCAATCTCATTTAGGTGCATGTTATGTGTAGTGTAGCCTTATCTGCGGATACTCCAGACCAGCACCATGAAAACTGGTGCCTTGTCAGTAGTTATCTTAGCTCTCTCAAGTTCCATATTAACTTACCTTACAGCTATGTCATGATGGGTTTGATGATGATGGTGAATCTCGAACAGCTGTACAAGATGAAAATTGATGGTTCGAGTCTGAGCAGAAATCCTGTTCTAGGTATTACCTATATTATAATCCCATTTCCCACTAAAACTCTTCTCTCTGCCACTATCACTACCTGATCCTCTTCCATAAGAACAGGTAAAACTGTCATTGATTTGAAGGTTGGTGAAAACCACAGTGGTTAACTGCACATGACCCTATTTGAGGTGGCACACCATTGCCATCTACTGGCCTTTGAACTAACATATCCACCCAGCTACCTGGTTATTGGTTGTTCTGTTGTATAATGTAAACTCCAAACCATGGTGCAATTCATCATTATTCACATCAATAAACATTGTCAGATATGAAAGAAGTAATAAGCAAAATTCTAGGACTGATGAGGGATCAAACATCTCTTCTATGGATCCATAGTCTGGTAGTTTACCACTTAACCATCGACCTGCACCTCTTAACAAAGTCCTTAGAAAATACCCCTACATGTACTGTCACCTTGCCCTGTGATTGGCTTTATAATGTTGGTATCTTGGTACTTCCTACTTAATATCTCCTGCAACTGTAGGCCTACAGCTCATCCATAGCTACTAATGGCATAATCTCCCTCTTCTTAACTTTACTATCCAATTTAGGCTTCCTAACAATTATGGAAGTTTGCTACATTTTTCTAACTTCTGTAACTGCTGAGGCCTCTCTCTTCTGCATTCTGACAGCTACCTAACATATTGTTAACATCTTTCATTGATAGTGAAATTGTTAATAAACAAATACATACTGGGTCTAGTTAATTAATAATGATTAATATGTGAACTGGCTAGTCTTCAGAACTGTTCCATGACCAAACAATAGAATTTTATGACCTACACAAGAAAGCTGCAACCATTGATTCAGCCATGCTTTGCTGGTATGAATCTTGTATACTATAGTCGAATTTATGTGAAACAAACAGTCACAAGTAAATAAAATCCTATACCGCTAAGAGTCATCTTAATGATTTGTACAAAAGTGTTTGCAGTAATATTTGTGACGCAGAATCACATAGTATGGTTTTGCTCACAATGGAAGACAGATCATTTCTTCTCACAATTGGAAGAAACAAGCTGATAAGCCATGGTCTTTTGCAAGAAAACAACAATATATTTTTAAAAAAAATCTATCTTGATAAGCTGTTTACAGATTGAAAGGCCATAATCATCAGACAATATCATTGAACAGATAAAAAACTTAAAAAAAACACTGACAATGATTATTTGCTGGAGCATTTGCTTTTCATTTCAGTTCTTTTGCAAAACACTACAACTAACTACAAGGGTTGGTCCAAGTGAGGTGGCACAGTGGTGTAATACTGGAATTGTATTAAGGATGGCAGTGGTTCAAATCCCTGTCCATCCATTCTGATTTAGTTTTTCCATGATTTCACTACATCACTTTAGGTAAATGCTGGGGTGAGTCCTTTGAAAGAACACAAATTTATTGCTTATGCTTCCAGTAATCCAAGTTGATGCTCCATCTCTAATGACATTTTCATTTGTGGGATGTTCAAACCTGATCTTTCTTCTTACAGGGATTGTAATAAAACTATTTAATAAAACAACAAAATATGCTTTATTAAATTGTCAAAAATAAAAAATAGTAATTTTTAACATTTCAGTACATTTAGTTATTATAAAACTGTACTAAAAAATTCACAATACACTAAGTACCATTGACTGCACTTAAGTAAATTCTGTTGTTACACAATACCATTTCAGAAGAGAAACTGAATAAACTTTAAGTTTCTGTCATTAGTAAAATTCTGAACCTGGTGTTTCACATTTTCTCCATATTACAAATTGCTATTGACTGCAAATGCACAATTTCTTATGAAAATATGACATTTTGCATGGAATACATTCAAAAAACGAACAAAATCTCAATTTTTTTTCTTTGAAACATGATAACTAGTGATTTAATACTTTGCTTCCAGCAATCCATTATATTATACTACAAAGGCAGGAAGTTTTTAATGACAGTGTTCAGTAACATCAACAATGACAGACTTCTTCCAGCCAAATAAGAAATAACCAAGAGCTGCCCCAATGACAACACCCAAGCACAGCCATACATTATATGTCATAAATATTAACATGAGGAAGTAACTCAGTACAACCTGTACTATGTGAAGGAATGTCTGAAAGAAGTGCATCGAGTTGAACATATTACGCCTGAAACATTAAAATATTTAACCATGAGAAAGCCAAGTTTGTGATGATTCAGTTAAATTTAACTAAAAAGTAGAAGCACATTAATATCTTATTTTGATATGGTCAGACAAAACAACATGATTTAAAAAACAAAGAGTCTTTCCGCCTACGTTCATAAAAAAAGAGAAAAAAAGGATATAGTTAACATAAAATGTTTGCCCATATAGTAGCTACAAATTTTATTTACATACAGCCTGTGAAATCTCATACTGAAGATAAAAATTATGTAAACTAGAAAATGTTCAAGCGATGTGCTTTGCAACAAAGTTTTAAACTATGTAAAGCCTTCTTCACTCTCTATAAGTGTGACAGATTGACAGTGAATCTTCAAAAATTCTAGCCACTCATGCTGGTGAAATGCCAGGAAAACAATGAAAAGTGCCCATGAAAGTCCCAATGATTTCAAAGTCTTGAATGGTTTTGCTTAATTTATTCCTTACACCAAGGAATTAATGTTCCAACAGTGCTAGGTTATAACTTCTACAATCACACAAGCAGGCTGCATATGACTATTAGGAGACAATCTTCAATTAATATGGTTGGAAATACACATTTGTTACTCGTTTTTCCATAATGCAAATTAGCTGGACATATGCCAAATCCACCATAGTATCATGCAGACATGCCATGCACCATTATTCCATGATAACATTTTAAAGTGAAAGGGTATGAATGAGAAACTTATCACATTTGGTTCTGACTACCACTCAAACATAGCACTGTAGGAAGTCCACATGCAGATTTTATATGGCTTGCAACTGTTAGTATAAATAAGGAATGGGGCATTGTGTAAAAATGTGAGCAAACAAAATTAAAACTGTATCCAGGTGTATGAGTATCAAGTTAATGATTTTTCTGCCATAATTTTGTGGACACCATTTTACTTTGCAAGTTTGAGAAGTAATCTGGATTTCACCCTATACATAACAAGTTTATTTCTGTGAGTAAATAGTCACAAGCCAGGAACAATTTTCTGCTTGACTCAAACAAAGCAAAGGAAAAGAGGAACACTAATGTTCGTGGTGGATAAGGAAAGGAGGAAGAGGAGGACGAGGAGGAGGCGAAAAAGGAATATGGGGACAGGGTAGGGGGAGGGGCGGAGGGTTGAGGAGAGGAAGAATAATTCATGTTGTATCTCTGCCAGACATGGTACACAGTGCTGTATTTAGAGGGCACCTCACACCAGGCAGTAACAGTGTGGTGCCTCACATACAATACAGTCAGTTGCCACCTAGGTGGTACTCATACCAGGAACTACTTTATGCTTCTGCACAAGACATTCAAATAGGCCATTCATCTGCATGTAGTTACATCTGCCACGGGAGAGAATGCTGAAACCTGGAACTATTTGGTGCACCCACTGCTGAAACATGGACCTATTTTATGCATCCACCAAATAGTTCACGGGATGACAATCACATGCTAAGCACAAGACTTACATGGCCGCATGCTGACACTCTACCATTTATCACCCACTTCCAGTACTTCTTCAATACTACAATTGCCTACAAGTTATCTGCAGTACCTACCACTTCCAGGCATTTGACAATTTGTGCCGAGTTTCGAACATAAGTAAAAGTGGTATAATTCAAAGTGTTTACTTATTGAGAAACAGAACTTAAACTTTCTACTGCAGTCCAAACTGAATTTTAGTTAGTCTTCATCTATAGTGTTAGGTTAGCTTAGGTGTGGAACTTTATCAGCACCATACCTTTACTGTAAGCCAAAGCTGAGTACAGTAATATCCTGACATACCCTACCCCATTTTACGCAGATTTGGAGTTGCGCAATTTGTCCTCAAATCTCTTTTACTCCACCAACAGGGTGTTTGGCTTACGACAGGTTCGGATGTATTTTGTGTGGAACCATTTATCCATTGATAGATTCTATGTCACCCAAATGAAGCAGAACTGATTCATTTGAATCAAACAATAAAATAAAATCATTACCTTTGTACTGTAAACTTAATGTTATCAATGAATTTGATGCAAAAATTAAAATTTATGAATTGGCAAAGAAGTTATCTATCAGAATAAATAATCAGAACAATTATAAAAGGTAAAGAAAAAATCCTCAAAGCTGTGAAATATGCTCACTCTTTGAATTCAAGTGCCATCCATAAATTTCATGGTATTATCACTCAGATGAAAACAATGTTAAAATTACAGTGTGATAGTCAAGTAAAAGTGAAAAATTGTTTTATTGATCAGAACCAGGCATGCTCTCAAGCTAAGCTGATTTTTGAAAGACTAAGAGAAAAAGCTGGGGAGGTGACCAAAGATGAAATGTTTAAAGCTATTAAAGGTTGGTTTAGCCACTTCAGAAGTCAGGCAGCATGCACTACTAAAGAGATTGCACTGCTCTTTCTGAGGAAACTCACGGTAATGACAGAAGTTGTGGTCCGGCTGTTGTTGTTGTGGTCTTCAGTCCTGAGACTGGTTTGACGCAACTCTCCATGCTACTCTATCCTGTGCAAGCCTCTTCATCTCCCAGTACCCACTGCAACCTACATCCTTCTGAATCTACGTAGTGTAGTCATCTCTTGGCCTCCCTCTATGATTTTTACCCTCCACGCTGCCCTCCAATACTAAATTGGTGATCCCTCGATGCCTCAGAACATGACCTACCAACCGATCCCTGCTCCTATTCAAGTTGTGCCACAAACTTCTCTTCTCCCCAATCCTATTCAATACTTCCTCATTAGTTATGTGATCTACCCATCTAATCTTCAGCATTCTTCTGTGGCACCACATATCGAAAGCTTCTATTCTCTTCTTGTCCAAACTATTTATCGTCCATGTTTCACTTCCATACATGGCTACACTCCATACAAATACTTTCAGAAATGACTTCTTGACACTTAAATCTATACTCGATCTTAACAAATTTCTCTTCTTCAGATATGCTTTCCTTGCTACTGCCAGTCTACATTTTATATCCTCTCTACTTCGACCATCATCAGTTATTTTGCTCCCCAAATAGCAAAACTCTTATTTCCTAATCTAATTCCCTCAGCATCACCCGACTTAATTCGACTACATTCCATTATCCTCGTTTTGCTTTTGTTGATGTTCATCTTATATCCTCCTTTCAAGACACTGTCCATTCCATTCAACTGCTCTTCCAAGTCCTTTGCTATCTCTGACAGAATTACAATGTCATCGGTGAACCTCAAAGTTTTTATTTCTTCTCCATGGATTTTAATGCCTACTCTGAATTTTTATTTTGTTTCCTTTACTGCTTGCTCAATATACAGATTGAATAACATCGAGGAGGGGCTACAACCCTGTCTTACTCACTTCCCAACCACTGCTTCACTTTCATGTCCCTCGACCCTTATAACTGCCATCTGATTTCTGTACAAATTGTAAATAGCCTTTCGCTCTCTGTATTTTACCCCTGCCACCTTTAGAATTTGAAAGAGATTATTCCAGTCAACATTGTCAAAAGCTTTCTTTAAGTCTACAAATGCTAGAAACGTAGGTTTGCCTTTCCTTAATCTTTCTTCTAAGATAAGTTGTAAGGTCAGTATTGCCTCACGTGTTTCCGTGTTTTTATGGAATCCAAACTGATCTTCCCCAAGGTTGGCTACTACTAGTTTTTCCATTCGTCTGTAAAGAATTCGTGTTACTATTTTGCAGCTTTGGCTTATTAAACTCATTGTTCGGTAATTTTCACATCTGTCAACACATGCTTTCTTTAGGATTGGAATTATTATATTCTTCTTGAAGTCTGAGGGTATTTCGCCTGTCTCATACATCTTGCTCACCAGATGGTAGCTCTCCCATGGCCGTCAGCAGTTCCAATGGAATGTTTACTCTGGGGGCCTTGTTTCGACTCAGATCTTTCAGTGCTCTGTCAAACTCTTCATGCAGTATCGTATCTCCCTTTTCATCTTCATCTACATCCTCTTCCATTTCCATAATATTGTCCTCAAGTACATCGCCCTTGTATAGACCCTCTATATAGTCCTATCTTTCTGCTTTCCCTTCTTTGCTTAGAACTGGGTTTCCATCTGAGCTCTTGATGTTCATACAAGTGGTTCTCTTATCTCCAAAGGTCTCTCTAATTTTCCTGTAGGCAGTATCTATCTTACCCCCTAGTGAGATAAGCCTCTACATCCTTACATTTCTCTTCTAGCCATCCCTGCTTAGCCATATTGCACTTCCTGTCGATCTCATTTTTGAGACGTCTGTATTCCTTTTTGCCTGCTTAATTTACTGCATTTTTATATTTTCTCCTTTCATCAATTAAATTCAATATTTCTTCTGTTACCCAAGGATTTCTACTAGCCCTCGTCTTTTTACCTACTTGATCCTCTGCTGCCTTCACTACTTCATCCCTCAGAGCTACCCATTCTTCTTCTACTGTATTTCTTTCCCCCATTCCTGTCAATTGCTCCCTTATGCTCTCCCTGAAACTCTGTACAACCTCTGGTTCTTTTAGTTTGTCCAAGCAAGGTGGTGCAGTGGTTAGCACACTGGACTCGCATTCGGAAGGATGACCATTCAATCCCGTGTCTGGCCATCCTGATTTAGGTTTTCCATGATTTCCCTAAATCGCTCCAGGCAAATGCTGGAATGGTTCCTTTGAAAGGGTATGGCCACCTTCCTTTCCCATCCTTCCCTAATCCAATGAGACCGATGACCTCGTTGTTTGGTCTCTTCCCCCATACAACCCAACCCAACCCAACCCAACCCAACAAAAATCTAGTTGGAATCAGCACCAGATCGTAATCAAATTGATAATGTGACTGAAGAAGAGGTTGATCTTTCTCAGCAATTAAATTTAAAGGTGGATGACAATGTTCAAGAACTACTGGATTTGCATAACCAGGAGCTGACAATTGATGAGCTTTATAGAAATGTGTGAGCATGAGCTAAACATTGAACAATCTGATTGTTTAGAATAATTTGAATCAGAAGATCAAATGTTGGTTGCAAACTTGACAGAATACTTCATTTTATTTAAAAAAAGATTACATATTTTAGGAAAAATAGACTACAATGAAATGCACATTTCTGCAAAAAAAAAAAAAAAAAAAAAAAAATGGGGAATAAAAAGTTTATTAGTGTGCTATGAGGAAATTTTGTAACAAAAGAAAAAAATTTTGACTTGTAGAAGGCTTCATGAAATCTAACAGTGTCATCTGACATCACAATAACTTTGCTTTATATTGTTGCAATGTTAATAAAATAAAGAACCCTCTAAAAAAAGAAGGTTCAATTGGCTCTGAGCACTATGGGACTTAATATCCGAGGTTACCAGTCCCAAACCCTCTACAGTTGCCAGTAATTTCTTATTTATTGCATGACTGCTTCCGAAGTCTAAAGCTTCATCTACAGGTGTCACAAAATAATTATGGAAACATAAATGTGTGGAGGTTGGGCCAGTCAGTCAGGAGGGGGCGGGGGTCACATCCACACCAAACAAATGCATGGGAGCATTCCCATTCATTTAATATGGGTGAGATCCCATGACTGACTAGCCTGACCATCACACATTTATGTTTCCATAATTATTTGGTGGCACCTGAAGATGAAGCTTTCCGCTTTGAAAGCAGTTGCAATACATAATACTGTCCTGTAAAATAATTTATTGTATTTTTGACTTTTTATTCAACCTTTTCTTTTAAATTACATTATTTTCTTTAGTATCTGGTTCTAACTTAACATAATTGGAATGTGTTTGTTTATATTCAAAATTAGACCCTGACTTCGTGAATTCAACTTACATAATAGATGGGACCAAGTGATAACTGTACAGCTGGAGTATTATTGTATATGTTCATGTACCTTACTACAATAAATGATTGTTATTGCTTGTAATGTGTTGCCTATACCTGGGCCGGAGAAACATGTCATTTGACGGCTCATGTGTAGTTGGCTATCCTGCGATTGCGAGGTTGCAATAGCTGCCACGGCACACGCCCACAACTCTGAAGTATGTTTCGTAAAATATAAGCTACAATCAACGTTTATACATAAGTGCAACAACATACATTTTTCTAACAATGGAGACTAAGTGTTTGATAGTATATGAAACCAGGAAATACAAAGATCCAAAGTTAACGATAATATCAATGAAAAGTCATTCCCAATTGTTACCATAATAGCTGCATGTAAAACGTCTTACAACAATGTAAACCTAAGCATACCAAAGAACACACAATCCACACTCAAAGAAATAAGTCAAAACATGCATAGCCTCGGATTGCAGAGAGAGAGAGAGAGAGAGAGAGAGAGAGAGAGAGAGAGAGAGAGAGAGAGAGAGAGAGAAAATTAATTTTGTATACTTTTACACTCACCAATTTAAGATGTCAATGGAGCAATTCCATCCCGTTCATCACTATCATTGGATTCGGTGCCAAAACCATTATCTTTGTCATCATCATCATCATCATCATCATCATCATCATCATCATGAGAAATCATTAATTGTTCATTTTCATTTATAACGCCATCTATAGCCTGTGCTTCTCTTAAGAGATTAGCAACATGATCTACTTCCTTCCTCCATGAGGTAGCGCCTACGGTAGCAAGACCTTCACATAGTCTTTCCACTTCTGTTATAGTAAAAGTCATGTTATTGCTTCTAATGTACACCTTGACTACACTCCAAACCAATTCAATTGGATTAAAATGGCAGTGATGAGGCAGAAGTCTAATTACCAAATGACACTGCTTGCAATATCATCTACAATGTATTTAAGGGTCACAGGATTATTTTGTTTTATGAGCGAGTATAACAACAGCTTTGTCATACTTATGTCCGCAGCAATGTTTCTCGCCTGTAACCACTGAACCATAGTTTCTTTATGGTCACTAGTGGTGGGAGTTCTATCTAAAATCATGGAATGGTACAGTGCATTGTCCATCACAAACACTGTCAGAACACTAAACTGGAGCAACAAATTTTTAAACCACTGTAGAAACCGTGGGTGATCCATATCCCCATGATAGTCACTGTTTTTTCTCAACTGAAAAACTAATAGTCCTTTAGGCACAAAGCTGTTCGAAGATCCTGCATGTGCCACAACTAATTGGGATTCTCTTCCTGTTGGCTGATGTTTGCTGCTATTTGGTGTATCATCTGTCCAGCATTTCTCAACTGATTCTCCAGCATTGACTCAGATTTCATCTAACCATATGACCAAGTGTATGTCCTTGCCTACAATTTTATCTAAGAAAATAGTATGAACTGCAACAACATGAGCTAATTAAAGTAACAGTTTTCGCCCATCTGACTTTTTAAAACAGAAGCCCCTACTTCTTAATACCATCTTAAGTGACGTATTCCCCCCCCCCCCCCCCCCCCCCCCGAGAAAAGTTCCCTTTTTTTTAAGGAAATTAGCAACTTCGCTACTTTCCTTCTATAGTATCCATATATATGCCGATGAATTGTATTGGATTCGAAAGAATCATTCTCTGTAACAGGACGAGGCTGCTTTTTATTTCTTTTTTTTTATTTTTTTTATTTTTTCTTTCCTGGAGTACTTAAAACCACAATGTTTCTCCCACAGTGGCTTTCTTCCACACTGTTTACTTCAGTGTCTTGTAAGTCTTGTAGTAGTACCCCTTTCCTTTTAACTATTCTTTGACTGAGTCCCAGAGTTTCTGTAGTACACTATAAAACATTATCAACAGTAATCAATGCATGCCCATAAACAGAAACAAATGCGTTTTCTTGCTCATAAAACTCATGCGTCCTCCATAGCAATTCCAAAGCCTGACTATTTAATGGCATTCCACAGTGCAACGGATTGTATCTTGGTGAACAACATCGTTTTGGTGACAAAAACTGTAGTCAAGGCGGTAACACAACACAGCACAACAGCAGGAGTTCACACACTAACATACAATGTTCACGCAGAAGCCGGCAACATGGTAGCATTGATGCCAGAACTGGCTTTTGTTCAGTGCCACAATTGGTCCAGAAGATGCAGCGCCTTGCGTTCCTCACTTGTTTGTCAGTTATATTGCCAACTTTTGGGCACTGATCATGAAGTGACATGTTTCAGCAGCCCGGGTATGGTGATTCTGTTTTAGACATATTGCCCTGTGAATAGTCTGCAGCTAGCATGCAAAGCCACTACCATTTAGCTATGGATGTCTGTGTGGCAGGGGGGTTTGCTTCGTGCTACCTTTATACTGGGCACTTACCTTTGGTGAACAGAACAATCTGATAACTACTATTCATATTTACCCTAAGGATGCTAAAACCTTGATGGAACATTACTTCTAAGTAGTGAATAGCGATTTTCTAATAGTTTTGTACCTTATAAATGTAGTCTTTATGTTTTATGTCACAGGAATATGACTTCTGCAAGATGGCACGTTAAAAATGAGATATGCTAATGGTTGATATACTGCCTAACTTTCAAGATTTTCAGAGGTGATTCACAGTGTTTTCTGTGGACACTAAATCAGAGTATTCCTAACATAATTATACAAACACCCAAAGTAGAGGATGAATTGTTGAGTTTTCTTGTTTATACAAATTCAAGAACTTTGGTAGCTATTTCAAAACTCTCACTGTTCACAGAAGATATTATTGGCTTCTGTTATTCTGAATGTTATTTGATGCACAACTATTTGTAGGACTTTCATTTACATCTAAGCAATCATATAGAATGAGATTATTTGAACAAGAAATGGTGCTCCGTTTGTCTGCCTTGTCAACTACCAAGTACACCATGAAAACCTAACTGGGTAGAAAGACAGTATTTGTGCTTTTTGTAGCACCAGTGAGAAAATTCACGTAAACATACATCAACCACTTGTTTTTCTTGTCACTATTATGTTGCATATGACTTTTTAGCTTTGCTTTTACAGTAATCGAATGACTTAATGAATTAATCCTAAAGGACACTTGGCATGTCAGTTAACACATTATCCACAGAAAATTCACTAGGGAGCTCACTAAAAAGTTAGTACAATATAAGAAAATAAAATTCAGTTAAGAAAAACATCAAACGTAATGATGGATATCTGAAACGTTTACAATGAGAAACAAAGGAAAGATAAATTTTGTGTCGCAGACAATGTATAACTCATTAGAGAAGAAGCAGAAGTGTTTGTTAAAAAGCTAATAGAACACAGAAGATTTGAATGAAAAGAATCCAGAATGAGACACTGATTTATAGTTCAACAAGTGAAAATAGGAGTCCAATCAGTGACACTTGCTACAACATAATGAACTGTTGGAGGCTATTTCATTCCTGCATTGCACTGATAAATATTAGGAGACTTTAAAATCTATAAGAATATCTCATAAACCACAGGGTCATAAAATTTTATGATGGTAATTGCTTACTTTAGTAAGAAATCTGTAAAATGTCAAAATATAATTTATGAAAATTAAATTTACTTCATAAAATGATCATGTCAGACTGACCTTAGCATAAAAAAAAAAGAAGAAACGGAATATGAAGTGTGAGAACATATTGCAGGATGTGTTGAAAAACTTTAAGAGGGGCACGGATGAATTATCTGTCAATTGTGATGGGAAACTTTGCTCTAAATACACGATTTCAGTTATTTATTTTTAGAAAAGTCAGATTTTGCAGTTGAATTTAAAGAACTAATTACATAAAAGTTTTGCACAAAGTTTATTCTTGATAATAATATTACAGTCATGTTGAATTGAGAAAACCTATTAGCTAAGAATTAATTCCCCCCTGAACCCCAGACAGCCATACCATAGGTGCAACCACAATGGAGGGGTATCTGTGGAGAGACCAAACAAACGTGTAGTTCCTGCAGAGGGGCACCAGCCTTTCCAGTACTTGGTCTGGATGATGGACTGATCTGTCTTTGTAACGTCAGCTGATA
Organism: Schistocerca gregaria; assembly: GCF_023897955.1. Classification (NCBI taxonomy): domain Eukaryota; kingdom Metazoa; phylum Arthropoda; class Insecta; order Orthoptera; family Acrididae; genus Schistocerca; species Schistocerca gregaria. The sequence continues at coordinate 39,865,015 of NC_064931.1, read as the reverse complement.
TTGTCTGGTACTGCAAACAGCTGAAAGCAAGGGAAAGCTAGAGCTGTTAGTTTTCGTGAGGGCACATAACTCTATGGCATGGTTAAATGATGACTGTATCCTCTTGAGCAAGATATTCCACAAAATAGTACACCATTTGGGTCTCCTGGTGGGGACTACTCAGAATGTGGAAAATTAGATCCCTTAATTGGGCAGGTACATTTAAAAATGTAAAAAGGGAAATGGATGGATTGAAGTTAAAGATAGTAGGAATTAGTGATATGTGGTTGCAGGAAGAACAAGACTACTGATCAGGTGAGTACAGGTTCATAAATACAAAATCAAATAGGGTAATGCAGGAGTGGGACTAACAATGAATACGAAAGTAGGAACAGTATAAACTACTATGAACACCCCAGTGAATGAATTACCATAGCCAAGACAGACATCAATCCAATACTCACTGAAGTAGTACAAGTTTGTATGCCAATCAGCACCACAGACAATGAAGAAATTATTTAGATGTTTAATGGAAAAGAAAATTTTTAATTGTGATGGGATACTGCAAAGTAAAAACAGTATTAGAATATGTACTGGTTAAAGAAATGAAAGAGGAAGCTGCCTAGTAGAATTTTGTACAGAGCATAATTTAATCTTTGCAATTACTTGGTTTAAGAATCATGAATGAAGTTTGTACACATGGAAGAAACCTAGAGGCCCTGGAATGTTTCAGACTGATTATATAATGGTAAAATAGAGATTTTGGAACCAGATTTTAAACTGTAAAACATTCCCAGGGGCAGATGCAGCAGATGCAGACACTGACAATGTATTGGTTGTGAACTGTAGATTAAAAATTAAGTAATTACAAGAGGTAGGAAATTAAGGATATGGGACTTGGATAAGTTGAAAGAACCAAAGGTTGCTGTGAGTTTCAAAGAGAGCACAAAGCAATAATTGATTTCAACAGGGGAAATGAATAGAGCAGGAGACAAATCGATAGCTTTGGGAGGTTAAATTGTGAAGGCAGCAGAGGGTAAAACTGATAACAAGTGGAAGGTGGAAAGAATATACACTCCTGGAAATGGAAAAAAGAACACATTGACACCGGTGTGTCAGACCCACCATACTTGCTCCGGACACTGCAAGAGGGCTGTACAAGCACTGATCACACGCACGGCACAGCGGACACACCAGGAACCGCTGTGTTGGCCGTCGAATGGCGCTAGCTGCGCAGCATTTGTGCACCGCCGCCGTCAGTGTCAGCTAGTTTGCCATGGCATACGGAGCTCCATCGGACTCTTTAACAGTGGTAGCATGCCGCGACAGCGTGGACGTGAACCGTATGTGCAGTTGATGGACTTTGAGCGAGGGCGTATAGTGAGCATGCGGGAGGCCGGGTGGACGTACTGCCGAATTGCTCAACACGTGGGGCGTGAGGTCTCCACAGTACATCAATGTTGGCGCCAGTGGTCGGCGGAAGGTGCACGTGCCCGTCGACCTGGGACCGGACCGCAGTGACGCACGGATGCACGCCAAGACCGTAGGATCCTACGCAGTGCCGTAGGGGACCGCACCGCCACTTCCCAGCATATTACAGACACTTGCTCCAGGGGTATCGGCGAGGACCATTCGCAACCATCTCCATGAAGCTGGGCTACGGTCCCGCACACCGTTAGGCCGTCTTCCGCTCACGCCCCAACATCGTGCAGCCCGCCTCCAGTGGTGTCGCGACAGGCATGAATGGAGGGACGAATGGAGACGTGTCGTCTTCAGCGATGAGAGTCGCTTCTGCCTTGGTGCCAATGATGGTCGTATGCGTGTTTGGCGCCGTGCAGGTGAGCACCACAATCAGGACTGCATACGACCGAGGCACACAGGGCCAACACCCGGCATCATGGTGTGGAGAGCGATCTCCTACACTGGCCGTACACCTCTGGTGATCGTCGAGGGGACACTGAATAGTGCACGGTACATCCAAACCGTCATCGAACCCATCGTTCTACCATTCCTAGACTGGCAAGGGAACTTGCTGTTCCAACAGGACAATGCACGTCCGCATGTATCCCGTGCCACCCAACTTGCTCTAGAAGGTGTAAGTCAACTACCCTGGCCAGCAAGATCTCCGGATCTGTCCCCCATTGAGCATCTTTGGGACTGGATGAAGTGTCGTCTCATGCGGTCTGCACGTCCAGCACAAACGCTGGTCCAACTGAGGCGCCAGGTGGAAATGGCATGGCAAGCCGTTCCACAGGACTACATCCAGCATCTCTACGATCGTCTCCATGGGAGAATAGCAGCCTGCATTGCTGCGAAAGGTGGATATACACTGTACTAGTGCCAACATTGTGCATGCTCTGTTGCCTGTGTCTATGTGCCTGTGGTTCTGTCAGTGTGATCATGTGATGTATCTGACCCCAGGAATGTGTCAATAAAGTTTGCCCTTCCTGGGACAATGAATTCACGGTGTTCTTATTTCAATTTCCAGGAGTGTATACAGGGTCTATACAAGGGAAATGGACTTGAAGACAGTATTATAGAAAGCAAAAAGGAAGTAGATGAAGCTGAGATGGGAGATATGACTTTGACAGAACACAGAAATATTTTAGTGCCAATAAGACCCCTGGAGTAGAGTACATTTCCCTAAAACTACAGATATCATTTGAAGAGCCAGCCATGACAAAAATATTCCACATAGTGTGCAAAAGGTATGAGACAGGTGAAAGACTCTTATATTTCAAGAAGAACACAATAATTCCAATAACAAAGAAAGCAGATGTCGACCAGTGTGCATGTTACCAAACTATCACTTTAATAGGTCATGGCTGCAAAATACTGACATGAAATACAGGGTGATTAGAATTAAAGTTAAACTTTCAAGGTGCTGTAGAAATAACACCACTGGACAGAACGACATCAAACAGAATATTATCACAGAAGGGGGTAAACGCATGGCAGAAGAAAAATAAATAGTTACAAAATGTAGCAATAGATGGCACAGTAAACATCATAATTTAATAGCGGTAAACTACAAATGACAAATGAATCATACAACAATGCCTAAGGTGCATGTTTGACATTAACAAAACTGTACTACTCACTGTGCAACCGAGCGAAGTGACACAGTGGTTAGGCACTGGACTCGCATTCGGGAGTATGACGGTTCAATCCCGTGTCCAGCCATCCTGATTTAGGTTTTCCGTGATTTCCCTAAATTGTTCCAGGCAAATGCCGGGATGGTTCCTATCAAAGAGCATGGCTGACTTTCTTCCCCGTCCTTCCCTAATCGAAGAACACGGCTACCATTTGGCGCTTTCGCAAAAAGTTGGTCATGATGAATGTCGACAAGGTCACAAGGTGGTCAACAGCGGAGCGGCAGCGATGAAACCCGCATTGAACATTGGTAAGTAGCCGTCGAGATTCAAGAATCCAAACTAACCGAGCGTTAACCATGCGCTCACCTTACAGACACAGCTTGTAAGAGAAATGGGGTGGTAACTAGAGGGAAGCTGTCTATCCTTCCCGAGTTTGGGTATAGGAACAACGACGGCGTCACGCCAAAACATGGGGACTTGCCCTTCGGTCCAGACACGATTGTAGGTACGAAGGAGAAAGCTTTTCCCTGCCGGAGAAAGGTGTGTCAGCATCTGAACGTGAATGGCATCTGGACCCGGAGCAGAGGACTGCGACAGTGCAAGTGCACATTCGAGTTCCCGCATAGTAAAGGGGGCATTATAATTTTCCAGATTCAGCGAGTGGAAGGAAGGTCGCCGAGCCTCTTCTGCCTCTTTCCTGGGAAGGAAGGCAGGGTGGTAATGGGCGGAGCTTGAAACCTCTGTGAAAAAGCGGCCGAAGGCGTTGGAGACATCCACAGGATCAACAAGTACCTCATTACCCGAAGTCAGGCCAGGTACCGAGGAGTGGGCCTTAATTCCCGACAGCTGGTGCAGGCCACCCCACACGACAGAAGAAGGAGTAAAACTGTTAAAGGAGCTGGTGAAAGAGGCCCAACAAGCTTTTTTGCTGTCTTTGATGACTCTACGGCATTGCGCTCGGAGTCGTTTGTATCCAATACAATTCGCCAACATAGGATGTCGCGAAAGGTGCATAAAGCACGTCGTTGAGCACGGATAGCATCTCTACAAGCCTCATTCCACCAGGGGATGGAAACGCGACGTGATGAAGAGGTAGTACGAGGAATGGAACGTTCGGCAGCATTGATGATAACAGCCATGAGGTATTCGACCTGACTGTCACAACTGAGAATATCGTGGTCCAGAAAGGTCACCAGGTAGGAGTAAAGTCCCCAGTCAGCTTTCGGTATGTTCCAGCTCGAAGGACGTGGGGATGGGGTGTGGTGCAGGAGACGAACGACACAGGGGAAATGGTCGCTCGAATAGGTGTCAGAAAGGACATACCACTCGAACCGATGGACAAGAGTGGTAAAACAGATCAAGAGGTCCAAGTGGGAGTAGGTATGAGTAGAGTCCGAGAGGAAAGTCGGGGCGCCAGTATTGAGGCAGACAAGATTGAGATGGTTGAAGACATCCGCCAAGAGGGAGCCTCTCTGACAGGGTGCAGGAGATCCCCAAAGGGGATGGTGGGCATTGAAGTTGCCAAACAATAAAAACGGCAGAGGAAGCTGAACAATCACGTGCATCATGTCAGCCCGACTAACTGCGGATGACGATGGAGTGTAGACAGTACAAACAGAAAAAGTAAAGGCAGAAAGAGTAAGACAGACAGCTATTGCTTGGAGTGGGGTAGTCAATGGGATGGGATGGTAATAGACATCGTCCCGAACGACCAACATGACCCCACCATGAGCTGGAATACCGTCCACAGGGGTGATGTCAGACCGCTCCGAGGTATAGTGGGTAAAAGCAATACGGTCAGCTGGGCGCAACTTAGTTTCCTGGAGACCAAGGACGAGCGGACAGTGCAGGCGGAGGAGCAGTTGTAATTCCTCCCAATTAGATCGAATACCTCTAATGTTCCAATGTAACAAATCCATCGCTAGTCAGAGAAAAGGGGGAACGAAATGGTTGAAGAGCTGGTCACCTCAACGGCCGCGGAGGGCCAGGTTTCGAGGGAACAACGCTACAACTGGCGGGAGGTGGATCCTGTTCCATCGAGTCGTCGCCAGCTGCGGCCGCATTCCTGGGTTGCGTAGGAGGGGCAGCATCATTCGCCGACGACAGGCCAACTGAGCGCCTGGCAGCAGAGTGTCCCGGTGAAACTGAGGACGGCCGGGAGCAGCGACTCACGGATGGAGAGTCAGACGAAACGCGCCGGGGTGGAGAGGGGTATAAAGACTTCTTCTTGGAGGCCTTCTTGGAAGTCCGATGAGGCACGGGGATGGTGGGCTGGACCTGAAGAAGGTCCTCACGCGCGGGGTCCGTTTTGGAACACCGGACCTCGGAAGCCGGGGTCCGGAACGTTTCCCCGATGGACATCTGAGAAGAGGATCGCTTCTTAGTTGGCAGAGGGGGAGGAGGAGGAAGGGTGGCCCCTGTGGTGGAGGGGGCAGGGGCCGTGAGGGGGGAGGATTTGGCAGGCGGAGGCATAGACCCCGGATGGGTGAGGAGGTGGAGGGGGGACAGGATAGGGGTGAGGATACTGTGGAAGGAGTGGACACGACTGAGGCAAACGAAGTTGTCAACGTCACAGGATGGAGGCGGTCATACTTCTTCCTGGCCTCAGAATAAGAGAGACGGTCCAAAGTTTTTAATTCTTGAATCTTCTACTCCTTCTGATACGTGGGGCAGTCTAAAGATCTAGGCGAGTGGAGGCCAGGACAATTGATGCACCGGGGTGGTGGGGTGCATGTATGTTCCTCACGAAGAGGACGGCCACAATTGCCACAAAGGGGCTCAGCCTCACACCGTGACAACATGTGCCCGAAGCGCAAACACCGAAAGCAGCGCATAGGAGGTGGGACGTAAGGTCGCACATCGCACCGGTAGCACATCACCTTTACCTTCTCCGGGAGAACGTCCCCCTCGAAGGCGAGGTGTCGATGCGACGGTCTTTGGGGCCATGCTGGACTCGCCGAACGAAATACACGCCTCGGCGCTCCAGGTTGACCCTGAGCTCCTTATCAGATTGCAGCAGGAGGTCCCGATGAAAAATAGCCCCCTGCGTCCTATTCAGTGCCAGATGCGGGACAATGGACCCTGGGATGTCCCCTAGTCAGTCGCACGCCTGGAGCACCGCCGACTGTGTGGCGGAGGTGGTCTTTATAAGAACAGACCCCGAACGCATTTTACTGAGAGGCTCAATTTCCTCGAGGAGGTCCTCGATGTGTTCGACAAAGAACATGGGCTTGGAGGTGGCGAACGTCCCCCCATTGGTCCGAGAACAGACTAAATAGCGGGGGAAGTACTTCGCCCCAAGCTGGCGGGCCTGTCCTTCCTCCCAGGGAGTGGCCAAGGGGAAAGGGCAGGAGAACCAGAACCAGACAGTACCTTTCTTTTTAAAAGACTCGGCCGCAGATCGACCTGATACATGTTGAGTTTTAATCTGCGAAACGTCCGCCGCGATACCACCCATTCCGACGAGGGGCTCTCCCCACAGGCGCCACCCAGCCTCAGCAAGGGCCACCTGGCAGGATGACCATTGCCGGGAGTCCTGATGCCCCAAGGAGACGGGCATCTACTCCTTGGCCGACGTGGGGAGGAAGCAGCTCATTTATCGGCAGTACGATCCCTGTGTTGTCAGGGGGCTATAACCTAGAGGGTACATGACGACCCCACCACAACGGGCTGGCTACCGTGCTGGATTTTGGGTGCCATGGAAAGTCCATCATGATCATACGTGCAGATGGGGACGCACTATGGGCATAACTTGTGCAACCCATCAGGCGTTTAGGCCCAATTTGAGGAATAGTGGGTGCGGTTACAATGCTTAGTGCCAAGGTCTTAGTGCACTGAGGACCAGTGATACACCACGTAAGGTGTCCTTCCCCAAAAGGCTCGTACTTCTGTAGAATTTTGAAAAATGGAGGTCAAACACCAAGGGGGACCATCACATGGAAGGCCGAAACGTTTGAAACTACTTTTAGTCACCTCTTACGACAAGCAGGAATACCTCGGGCCTATTCTTACCCCGGACCCGCAGGGGGGGGGGGGGGGGGGGGGGGGAGGTACTGAATAAAAAATAAAACTGTGGAGAAAAGAAATTCGTGGCACAACTTGACTAAAAGGAAGGGTCGGTTGACAGGACACGTTCTAGGACATCAAGAAATCACAAATTTAATACTGGAGCACATTGGTAAATGGATATCACCAAATTAATATAGTGAGCAGATTCAAGTGGTTATTCAGAGATGATGAGTGCTGCACATCCCATGTGTGGTCTCACTTCAGGCATCATCTGCCCCCACAGGGACAAGGACCTGCAAGCCAAACACCAACCTGCACTCATCCCATATGTTTCCGCCATGAGAGGTGCCACATCCACTTCCAGCAGAATGCACATTTATAACCATGCACTGTGATTGAGGGCGCTATTTTCCTGCATTGTGCCACATGCTTCCAATGGCTCGTGCTGTATATGTATGCCACAATGATATTTAGGCTGCTGCTCAAACAGAGATCAGCAGTTCAGGCTCAACTATCGAACCAGTCATTCCTTCGAGTTCTCTGGGACAATTGTTGGTTACATCCACAGTCCGTCGATCAGAGTGTCAGACAGTCACTGTGCAGTGTTTAGATTCTAATCTCTACAGAGCTTAGGACAGTGACTTTACTTATTCAGACTTTGGTTTTATGCCAACAAAGTACTGAGTGTGTTGTTAACTTCAGAACATTCCAAGTGAACCCAGACTTGCACTCCTTTCTTAATCATTTTGGCCTCTGGCCACTTAATCATTATTTGTTTTCCTTGTTGGGACTGAAAGTACCGACAAAATTTTCATCTGTAAAAAACTTAATCTGGGAAGGAGCTTTCGGTTTAGTACTTACTAGTAACTTGTTCTAGATTGTTTAAGCAGGTAGTGTTACCACGACTACAAAACACGTCATTTATTGGGATGAGGAATTTTCTGGTCCCAGCGACTCCCTCCTCTCTCTCCGTTTTCATCCCACATAATTTTTTGGTGATGAGAATTTTAAAAAAAAGTGTGTTTTCATATCACCATTTGACAACAAACAAACATTTCCCTCTGCTTCACTACAGCCTTTTCAAGTTTCGTCCCATTATTGGTGATGGCTTCTATGTTTCATCCAAGCATTTGGTGACGTAAAGATTCTCGTGGGTTCCAGTGCCACCTCTCCAAGATTTGTCACATATTTGTAAGTGACAAAGATTTTTTTCTGGCCACAGTGCCTCCAATTTCTCCAGTGCTACCTCCAAATTTCACCCACGAATATATGGTGAAGAGTTATTTTCTTCTGAACTTCACGTCTCATCCAGTCCCGGTAGACAGTGTTTTGTTTTGGCTCCAGGGCTCAACATTTTTGCCCCACCATCGGCGATGGCTTCACCATCTTTGTCCCACCATTGGTGATTGTTTCTAGGTTTCATCCCACCATTTCGTGATTTTGGTAGGGAGGAGGGGGGGGGGGGGGGGGTTGTGTCAACATTTTAATCAGCTTCAGTTTAGAAGTTTCTTCCCATTAACTGGCAAAAAACTAGAAAAAAATTTTCATCAGTTCCAACACTGCAGTGCCACTATCGACTGGCACTGTTTCTGGCATAGCACCAGAACACACTACCCATTACAGAGTTGTCATGACACTGGAGGTACCCAGCTGTTGCCCCAATGCCGCTGCAGCTTCCTCCTCCTGGCACAGCACCATAACTTGCTACCCAATGCTTCCTCACACATAGATCTCATGGTAGCTCCCACCAACGAACCTCCATGGTCACATTTGTTTACTTTCCCCTGGTCCTGCCCATGCCTAAAAGACACACACACACACACACACACACACACACACACACACACACACACAATTTCTGTGCCTAACCTATGCAAGCATTATACAAATTACCTTGCCATACTGAATTCTCTGGTGTTCCTGCACTCAACTATGCCCTCTGAGCACAATCATTGTCCGTCCCATAACCATCGTTCCCCTCTAGACACAATATTTTTGCATCTCACGTGCTTCCACACTCATCCATGCCCTCTGTGCACAATAATTTTACATCTCACAGCATCCACACTCATCATGCCTCCTTGGCACAATAATTCTACTTCTCAGGTGCTTCCACACTTGCAAATACCTTCCAGGCACAGCTTTCCTATCTTTCAGGTGTTCTCACACTCACTTCCACCCTCAGGGTCAATTTTTCCTGCATCCTCTCCATGCTGCTCTTGCACCCCTATCAACTATCCAAATGCAGTGTGTTGCTTGGTATCCTTGCTGACTCACTCCATATGGCTGGCTCCTAGACTGCTGTCACCCTTGCCAGGCACCCCAGGTTTGCCTACACAAGCCTTGCCACAGGTCCAGAATCCCAGTCTCTCAACACAGCCACTGGACATATCTGACACCACTTCCTCAGGGCTATGCCATGATAGTTCCTTACCCTATGTCTCCCAGTGGTGGAGGGAGTGGAAGGAGGCCCAACTGTCACTCTCCACACAGGCGTCTTCACCATCTCTTCAGCGGGGGAAGGGATACTACTCCTACTGGACAGTAACCTGCAAACCTGCAACACACATGCATCCTGCAGGTGGCCACACTTCAGGTATCATCTGCTGCGGCATGTACAAGCATCTGCAGGCCAAAGACCAATCCGTGCTCATCCTGCATGTTGGTAAATGTTCTGGACAACAACAATAATATGTGTTTTGTTGTGCATGGAGTCTCCAGAAGCCAACACTAGAGTTGACCAATCCACTGCCAGCAGAACATACATCCACGACTATGGTACTTTGATTGCAGGCACTATTTTTCTACGTCATGTCACATGGCTGCCAGCAGCTCACATTAGTATCCATGTGCCCTGGTAGTATTTAGGCCACCACTCAACCACAGATCAACAGTCCAGTCTCAGCTATCAAATGCATCAATCAGAGCTCTTACTGGGAATCATCATTAGACAGTGTTTAACTTGTAATCTCTATCAAGCTTAGGGCGGCAACTTTACTTCTTCACAATTTGGTCTTAATGCCAAGTACTGAGTGTCATTAACTTCAGAACATTCCAAGTGAACATGAACTTGAACCTTTTTGTTACTCATTTTGGCCTTTAACCACTCAATCATTATTTACTTTCACTGCTGGGACTCAAAGCACCAGCCAAATTTTAATCTGTAAATAACTTACTCCAAGAAGGAGTTTTTATTTTGACATAATAAACTTATTCTACAATGTTTCCCTGGGCAGTTCTCATTGCACAACCACTGGCACAAGACACATCAAACCAGTGTTCAAACTGAAGACCGCAACAACAGGAATTAATTATTAAATGGGGCGAAACTGAGCCATATTTGCTAATGTGTGCCCACTGTGAAAAGGATAACAAATTCAAATAATACTGTGGGCTGGAAAATGATACACTGGGAATGGTAAACAGCAGCTTTCAAAAACAGAATGCTGTACTGTTAATGGGCAACTGAAATGAAGATATATGTTTCAGTGACAGTTGTTATCTCAAATGAAGATAAGAAAATGTAACTAACCACCACAAACAAAACAATACATGTGCCAATATTGCAAATACACTCCTGGAAATTGAAATAAGAACACCGTGAATTCATTGTCCCAGGAAGGGGAAACTTTATTGACACATTCCTGGGGTCAGATACATCACATGATCACACTGACAGAACCACAGGCACATAGACACAGGCAACAGAGCATGCACAATGTCGGCACTAGTACAGTGTGTATCCACCTTTCGCTGCAATGCAGGCTGCTATCTCCCATGGAGACGATCGTAGAGATGCTGGATGTAGTCCTGTGGAACGGCTTGCCATGCCATTTCCACCTGGCGCCTCAGTTGGACCAGTGTTCGTGCTGGACGTGCAGACCGCGTGAGACGACGCTTCATCCAGTCCCAAACATGCTCAATGGGGGACAGATCCGGAGATCTTGCTGGCCAGGGTAGTTGACTTACACCTTCTAGAGCACATTGGGTGGCACGGGATACATGCGGACGTGCATTGTCCTGTTGGAACAGCAAGTTCCCTTGCCGGTCTAGGAATGGTAGAACGATGGGTTCGATGACGGTTTGGATGTACCGTGCACTATTCAGTGTCCCCTCGACGATCACCAGAGGTGTACGGCCAGTGTAGGAGATCGCTCCCCACACCATGATGCCGGGAGTTGGCCCTGTGTGCCTCGGTCATATGTAGTCCTGATCTTGGCGCTCATCTGCACGGCGCCAAACACGTATACGACCATCATTGGCACCAAGGCAGAAGCGACTCTCATCGCTGAAGACGACACGTCTCCATTCGCCCTCCATTCACGCCTGTCGCGACACCACTGGAGGCGGGCTGCACGATGTTGGGGCGTGAGCGGAAGACGGCCTAACGGTGTGCAGGACCGTAGCCCAGCTTCATGGAGACGGTTGCGAATGGTCCTCGCCGATACCCCAGGAGCAACAGTGTCCCTAATTTGCTGGGAAGTGGCGGTGCGGTCCCCTACGGCACTGCGTAGGATCCTACGGTCTTGGCGTGCATCCGTGCGTCGCTGCGGTCCGGTCCCAGGTCGACGGACACGTGCACCTTCCGCCGACCACTGGCGACAACATCGATGTACTGTGGAGACCTCACGCCCCACGTGTTGAGCAACTCGGCGGTACGTCCACCCGGCCTCCCGCATGCCCACTATACGCCCTCGCTCAAAGTCCGTCAACTGCACATACGGTTCACGTCCACGCTGTCGCGGCATGCTACCAGTGTTAATGACTGCGATGGAGCTCCGTATGCCACGGCAAACTGGCTGACACTGACGGCGGCGGTGCACGAATGCTGCGCAGCTAGCGCCATTCGACGGCCAACACCGCGGTTCCTGGTGTGTCCGCTGTGCCGTGCGTGTGATCATTGCTTGTACAGCCCTCTCGCAGTGTCCGGAGCAAGTATGGTGGGTCTGACACACCGGTGTCAATGTGTTCTTTTTTCCATTTCCAGGAGTGTATTAGTTACAGTATCTGATGCCAATGCTTGGGTGCAGACATAATTAACTGAGAATGCAGAAGATCTAAAGAAGTTATTCTGGTCTCCGACTCAAAGGGACATGTAGTGAGTGAGCATTGAATTATGACCATTTTAAGCAGTTTGTTAACTCTGTTCTGTCTTAATATACTATTCTCAGTAAATCATGATGTCTCATCATCATTAGTGGCTCCCATCCTCAATTCTGTTGAGTAGTTGCATCAAATTACATATGTTATTCATCACCATAATCAAGTAAGTGTCTGCAAAGAAGGCAACAGTTGGCTGTATCACAAAACCATTACTAAAATCTAATTACAATACCACCACAGAAGGCATGAGAAGGTGCTATATTGTGCTAGTAGTGCATGTGAGTGTGTTTGGGCACCGAGTGTAGTGTTGCTGCACTTGTGAACATATATCAAATGCCAACTATATAAGCACATGCCAGCCACTAGATGCCACCTATAGTGTATTGCACCTTCTGTATGATTCTTTTGCCTTGATATGTGTTGAGTCAAACAGGCTTATTTCCATTATTGTTAAGCAGTTTATAAATAAAGCCAAATTTGTGTTACCTGGATCAGTTGTGTGTATTACTTTGTTACTACAAAAGGCCTTACATAGTGTCAAATAGGTTACTGTACTTCAATACAGGCAAAACACTTAATATACACAAAACGTATGTGTGTGCCTCTCCTGAACCAAGTGATTTAACTTTCTTGTATCAACGTAGTGGAATCTCTGCCTTTGCTTCCTTCCTGTTTTCTTGTTAAAAGATTCAAGACAGCTATGATGGTGTTTGTTTCTGGATATATTCATAAGTCATAGCATAGTTTTCATTAAATTTCATAAGTATAATGTGCAGTCTTGGTAACATTCTGTTTAAAGCACTGCCAAAAACATTAAACACAATTATACTGGGACAATCTTGAGCAAATACAAATAACGGGGAGAGGGGGGGGGGGGGGATTCAGTAGGAGGAAGGAGAAAGAATGAGTGTGTGCCAGTAAATATATCTGTTATGAGGAGACAATGGGGAATTTTAGTGAAGGAAATCTGTATCATGATACTCTTAAATAGCCATAAATTTCCTTCTTGTGTGTTAGTATTGTATAGAGAAGCTTAACTACCAAAGTAACATGCTCTAAAAACCACAAATCTACAAAAACTAAAATAAGCTTGCACTACAAACATAAACCAAATAGTTTATAGATATCTGGCATGCATTCACGTTTATTGAAACTTACGGTTGCTTTCGTATAACTTCTCCTATAACACTGCAGCGAAATAGAAAGAAAGGAAAATATTTCAGTTCATATTAAAACAAGTAAAATGTGATTATCTTAGTAACAAAACACTGATATAAATAATACTTATAACAGTGTCAGTACAGGATTCAGTGTTAGAGGAAATGCAAGACATCACTAATCTAAAGGAATGAAGTCGTGTCTGTCCAACTGACAGAACATTGTTAGGACAACAGCTTCCTTATGTCTGAAAAAAATACTTTTCTCTCAGAACTCTTAACCAACATTTAATTTTGCAAAACTCAAATACATATATCCATGTTGATTGCTATTGATATCTTGGCCTTAAAAGAATGATACAGGGATCAAAGAGATAAACGATGGAATTTATAAAGAGAGAAAGAAAAAGGAAAGGGAAACATTCTGCCAAGGAAGTGCAAGCACTGAGTAAGATAGTGATAAAAGGCTAAGTAATAGACATTCCATGAGGTGAGGATACAAGAATGGCAGTAGAAAATGAAGGCACAAAATGTAGGGTGTCCCTCACAATAGTTGTCAGGCACACTTTCTCTCACATTTTGGCAGTTATCTGCTATTTCGTTTTTGCAGTACTGTTCATCAAATATTTCAAGTCATGTTTGCTGGTGACAGAAACTGTTGGTTTGTCTCCCATAAGTAAAAAAAAATATTTTTAAAGAGGATGTTTGTGTGCCCATTTGAAAGAGCAGCCCAAAATGATTCTACTACAAAGTTCATTTCATCAATATGTGTTAACAGGGACATTAAAACATGAAAAAGTCTAATACTCTGACAGGCACTGACTGCTCAGCAGTGCTGCTCAGTCACTGCTGGAGTACTGGTTATTCTGTGTGTCTTAATGTCCCTGTTAATATATATCAATTCAACGAATATTTCAGTAGACTAATTAGGACTGTCGAACGGGCACTTAAAATTCAACTTTAAGAGACATTTTGTTCTTAACGGGAAACATGCTGATGCTTTTTGTTGACACTGGGTGTAGCATGGAAGATGTAATGAGCAGTACTTGTTAGGGGTAGGAGTGAATGCACATACACACTGCAAAACAAAATTGCAAATGAGTGGTGAAACACCAGAGAATATGCACCTGATGACCCTTCGAAGATACATGCATGCCCCCCCCACCCCCCACCCCCCCAAACACACACACACACACACAGAGGCATGCACGTGTACCTGAATGAATGCTTACTTAATACAAAGGCATGAAATTGGAGAGTAAAAATAGGGTCCTATTTCAGCACCAAATGAGCAGGCAGTTAAATTTGTGACTGTGCAAGCTATAATGAATGCATATTACTTAGCCATTATACTGCCATTACTGCTAGAGCTCAGCAAGAGGATCAGGGTGGCAGTGGGGTGGTTTCTGCCTAGACAGGAAATTTTCAGCGTCAGTTTAAGTATGTTTTCCCTCCAAGAAGAGGAAAATGGCCAGGGATTAATAGATGTGATGGCAAACTGTGTCCACCTCTGTACCTGAGTGGTCAGCACATCTGACTGCCATGCAGAGGATCCCGGTTCAAATACCAACACTTCCAGTGATTTTTTCTTGGTGGGAGAGTTGGAATGAGGTGCACTCAGCCCCACGATGCCAAATGAGGAGCTACTCAAATGAGAAGTAGTGGCTCCAAGGCCAGGAAATCTGACAATGCCCAGGAGAGAAGTTTGTTTATCCCTTAACCCCCCCATACCACATCTCCATGACATTGTATGGCAGAGGATGACACAATGGCTAGTCAGCATTGCATGATCCTCCGAGCCTGTCTGTACAGTTTACTTATCTTTTATGAGTAAATGCACGGCTTCGCTCTTCAAGAACATGACAACTGGTTTGTGGACACATCCAAATATTGTGACGAACGCAATACAATCAGTAAGACTTGACTGGAGATCTTCTATTTACATGAACAGTGTAGATTACAAACTTAACATTTTCAGATATTCTTCATTGAGCAGTTACTAAAAAAAAGTACAATGCAACTCACATCTGCAGGGCACCCACACATAAATAGGGTTGAGACTTAGCATGCAAAATAGCAGAAGTTTGTAACTGAACACAAGTTAGAATTGCTGTAATTAGCTGCACAGGCATTAAAAACATAACAATAGCACTACATGTGTGTCTGTTTCCTGAAGTTAAAAGAGAGTGCACCAACCAGCTCCTTGGTCATTTTGTGCAGTATACAGTCAGAGAGAGAAAAAATAATTCCTCTTTGCAGCTACTTACAAGTAGAATTCGATAACTATAAGAGAATGTACAATTTCTTAAAATGCAAAATTTTCCAGTGACAGTATTCCCAAACAGATTATGTTCTAAGAGGAAAAATAGTGAGCTGATACATGAAAGGCAGCCTTCTATTCTATTTATTTCATCTTCCATTTCAACTTGGTTTTGTTCCAGTGTTAAAAAGTTATTGTTATATGAGCTATATAAAACAGAAATAAAAGATGCTACTGGAATGAAGTAGGGAATCTAATTCATACAAGATGACCACAAAAGCCTAAAGCAGTTTATAGGACTGAAAATTGTGGTTTGAGACTTTTCTGTAGATATATCACAACGGAATGCATTAACAACCAAATGATAAATTAGTGCTTGTTCGAGGAACATCAGGATGCAGAAGAAGAAAGTAGAGTGCCATGACCCAGAAGCGACAGTAAAGGTGGCTTTCAAATAGAAGTTGAATGCTTCCCATGTGCAGTTACTGAAGAGTGCATAAAGATTTCATTTTATGAATGTTGGATTTACCATCTTTTTTATGTGTAATGCAAAAACCTTATTTATAATCCTAATGTACTGATAGTTAGAGAGTTAATAAAATATGAAATTGTGTGAAAAATGGAATAATTTTGCATAAAAACTAAAAAAATAAACAGCTGGAAAAAAAGTGGATAGTTACTAAATTACAAATGAAAAGATCTGACATATACAATACCCAGTAGGTCCTGGGATTTATTCTGTCATTTATTATTTCTGTCATTTCTGACAATGCTTTGTTAATGTAAGAAATGCCAAACTGCGCCATAGTACTGTAGAGTAAAAGTCAAACTATAGGTTACCCTGTAATTATCTGGGCAAGTCAGTTCAAAGATCAGAGGAATACAAAGACAAACTACTTACAATAGGGCCACAACTAATAAAACACAATCAGTTTCCAAATCAATCTTTAGGCTGACGATAGCTTTATGTATTGGATGCTGAATCAATTTTGAATTCCTTCATGTGTTCTGTGTCATTGATGCTAACAATAAACTTCTGGTGAATGATTACATATTTTACGAAATTCTACGTGCAAATTCTGATTGTGCTAAAATAATCAATTTCTCTTCCTTTTTACAAAGTGTCTCTGAGAACAAAAAAAAAATTTTAAAACTATTCAATTCAGCATTAATTTAATCTCTTTATTTATTAGTGCAACAGACACAAAAATATACTTAAAAATCATATTTCTCCTCAACTGCAATAAAACATCATCAAAAAGTTCTGAAAGTTTCAAATTTAATTTCACTGAGATGGTGTAATGTATCAACAGTACTGAAAACTCAATTCTTTAGCTTTATGATGTCACAACACTTACTGTACAATCCGGTTATCTTCAGAAGTTGTGTTCTTTTCCCCTGGTTCAGAGACAGACCTATATTGTAGCCCATTGTATGTTTTCCAGAAGAGATACTCTCTAAGAAAGAAAGAAAAATATTGTGGAACAAGATGTATTGTTGAATCTTTAAATTAATGTTGTATGTTTGTTTCACTAAAATGTACCTGTAGTACTTCAGTCCTTCATACAGTGCAGCCATGAATACGATCCCAATAATGGAGCCAATAAGACCTCCAACAGAATTTATCTTCCAACCATCAAATAAAACTGTTTCAGTATAGCCTGTGTGGAATGTCATTGCCTGTGAGAAACAGTTCAGTTCATCACATTTGACATTCTCATAAATTCCTAAAATAATTTCACAATCTTTGAACTGTAAGTCCTTTGTAATTTTCTAGTGTATGTGTTTAATAAAATTTGATAATTTCATTAATATAAAATAAATCAACAAATGTGACTAAAAATACCAGGAAACCTGCATATTCCCATGAAACAAATTCTTGAAAATTAACCTAGTAAGTTTTAAAATTAATTCCCTTAAAAATTTTCTGTTAAAAGTGTTACCACCATAAAATTTAATTGATTATGTCCATCAGAGACAAATTCGTGTTTCAGAATGTGACTGAAAATGTAATACACAGAAGAAAATGTGACTAAAATCTTACATTTAAGAACTTTTTCTGTGAAATGGCCTCAAGTGTAAAGGAATTTAACATATTTTTCTTACTCATAACTTTTCATTCTTTTTTCTTATATTGAATATTTTGTAGTCCAAAGAAACCATGCACAGAAGTATATTTCTTTTCTTGAGTCACCAATGGAAGTACAATATTATTTGAGTAGCCAAGATGCAAAAGCTGCTAAATGCATTTTTTGTGTGGTTCTGAGTTGCACAGACTGCAATATAGATTTTTTCTGTGCCTATATGACGGAATAGGTTTTAGTGTGTAAAACCAACTATAAACCATTCAAAATGGCTGTAGAATACTGCGTTTAGTTGCAAAAGGAGCTAATTGCACATAGTCTTTGTGTGCAAATCCCACTAAATATCCAACATTTGCAATATCTACCAAGTTCAACAGGCATGGCAGTCACTGTGCCATGTGCAGGTGCAAAGCATTCCGACTGACATCAGGCTTACCAATCTAGACACTTACAGCTACTTTTCAGTTTGTTACAATTGGAGGAGATATTATTCTCACTTAGTGTTAGGTTGGCTGCACTGAAATGAACATGTATGCAACAATGAAGCTCTCACTGCTGATGCATTGTTGAAATATATGCTAGTAAGCACAGTTCAGCTGATCAGCAGTGTGTTTGTTGATATATTTGGATGAGTGTTTTGAAGAAAGGAGTGATTTTGTGGATGGTTTAAATACAGAAGATGGTACAAGCAAAGTGGGAATAACCGAAACAGTAGGAATTCTGCAAGAAGCCAAACCTGTTGTGGTAGTTGCAAATGACCAGAATGATCCTAAGGGCAATGGTCCCTCCCAGGAAACGAAAAGGTGTTCTGATCAGAGGAAGAGAAATGTTCCCAAAACAGAGAGGTAAGAACATGACATCTATTATTACAGAAATGTTGCGCAATCAAAACTGTGTTGACACTAATTGTTACGACATAATCTCAACAAAATCATGGTATGATCTGTGCTCTCCTCTACACAGTGCTGTAGTCCAACCAATTTAATGGTGAAGCAAGGAATGAGCATGTTCATCCATAGTTGTGCTATGGACTACACTTACACTGTTGCCAGACTGCTCCCAGATTCAGTTTCGCAGGAATTGTCCACACAAGAGGATTTTTAAGCAACCACTGGATGAGGGGGTGTTCGAAGTAAAAAAATGAGATTTCCTACCAATCATGCGGTTTAATCATGCCTTTTTATATACATTATATGATGTTTAACTTGGCTCATTGTGCTTACTACCTATTTATTTTGTCTGCCTGTACAGACTTCTATCTACTCTTCAAGACCTGTGATGTGGTCCACCCCTCCCCCGCCCCCCCTCCTCCTCCTCATCATCACCTTTTACTGCTTCTACGTACTTAAGCATCGGACTTTGTTTAAAATATAAACCCATAGTCTTCCCAAAGATGCCAGATTGTAAACATCTCTTCAGAAAACCAAGATGTAATGGACTTACCATGCAAGACTAAAGAAAAATTCAACAAACATTTTACCCAAAAAGTACCCCGAGAGTGGCAGCTACGTAGCTCAACATGTTTCTACCATATCTTCTGAAAGAAGGTCCAATGAGGGTGGAAAAAAGAAATAAACTACCACTGCCCATTTTTCCATATATATAACAGGCGAGGAGATCAAAAATGTTGCTGTTTGCAAAGCAGTTTCTTTGTCAATTTTGCAAATTAAGAAGGATAGGGTTACAGGATTGTGCCACAAAATTTTAGACCAAGATGCAGTTCCCATTGAGATGAGAGGAGGTGACAGAAGAACCAAGCTGTATGAAATGAAAAGAGAGAGTGTGAAAAACCACATCAGAAGTTCATCTCTTTAGAACATCACTGCTCGTGAGGAACCAGCACCAAAAGAATCTAAGCAGCAAATTAAGCAAACGAAGGTAAATTGTGAAGTGAATCCTGAAAACATTGTCGAATATGATTACTACAGGTGCATTTTTCGAAAGATTTCAATACTGGCTTCGGTGGCCAACATGTTGACGATAGTTACTTGACATGCTCATCACTGGGGAATCATAATGAAGAGAAAAAATGAAGTGCCAAAAAGGAGAGCCTGCAAACCCAGGTCAAAGTCCACAATATGAGAGCTGACATGTTCTACACAAATCTGAAAGTAAATAATGAGGGTGAAATAACTCTCAGCTATGATTGTCAAAAGAATCAAATACTACCAAAGGTGCCAGACCAAGCAGCCTATTATTCCCATCATATGTACCTTTACAACTTTACAATCTGCCAGAGCTCCTCGGAGTCCCCCCCCCCCCCCCCCCCCAAGAAAACTGACACAGTGTTTTTGTACATTTGGTTGGAACACGAATATGCCAAAGGATCAAACTAAATAGTATTAATGGTTCACCACAGACTAACTTACCTAAACTTCAAAGGAGCAGAAAAATTTCAGTTGTTTTGTGACGGATGTGGGAGCCTACATAAAAACACGATGCTCAGCATGCTATGTCACTGGTTTCTTCTCAAAGTTCTTGACAATCTAGAAGAAATAGAACTGTGGTTCCCAATAGTGGGCCACTCTTTCAGCCCACCAGACAGGGTGTTTGGTAACACTAAAAGAAAACTTCACAAGTTGAGCATCATTGTAAACCCCTCTATGTACATTCAGCACAAGATTGGAAAGAATATATGGAAGGCTTGGTGAAAGTTACTTGTAACTGGCATTTCCAGATTCAAAAAGCTGTAAAATTGTGGAACAAAACCAAGAAAATTTCTCTAGTTCATGGAGAGACCTCCTACAGTTTTGAAGTTGGAGAGGGGATGAGCATCCTGAACAGGGGAAAAAATTTCAGCAAAGCTAATGTTCCAACACCAATCACAGCAGATGTAGAACTTTCAGAAACTTGGTGTGGTCAGAAAGTTTTTTGAGCTTTACTTTGGTGAAGACTGGGCTACCAACAACAAACTCAAATTCTAGAAGGATGTTGGATGATCAGGAAGCCACACCTACAGTTGCTCCTGCTGCTGCCAACCATCAGAACAAGAAAGAAACCAGAACTGATTTTGAGTTTATGGACAGTGTTGAGGTCGATGTCACTTAAACACAATTTTCAGCTGGTTTTATTTTGTAAGATTTTGTTGATATTTTACTAAGATGCAATTTGTAGCTTACTTTATTTTCTACGTCACCTCATGATGTCAAAAGCACAATGGTGTATTCTTTTAAAATCCTTAAGTTAAACAGTCATTTATTTTTGTTTTTGATGTTAAATAAGTCACTTTCATATTTTTATATGCCAATTTTGCAGAATTTGAAATAAAACATATTCTGTTTATACATTGCAGAATTAAAGTCCATCCTTCTGTCAGTTTTAACATATCATCCAACAGTGGGTTTTGAAACCAAATGTTTGTTTCATAATTGAATCAATATGTTTGCAAAACCTGCTAACTGCATAAATCTGGTGCAAAAATTGCTAATTCAATATTTCACTTACAATTTTAATGTATAAAACATAACCGCAGATTTCAGCCATTAATACTGATTATTTAATTATTTTTATTTATTTTTAAAAAACAAATGAAGCCTTTTACTTTAATAGTTTGGATGGGACGAGTGTTTCCATGATTACCTCAGTTACCACTTATCATGCAGTTAGTGGCTTTTGCATCTAGGCTACTCATTTATCATAATTAATAAGCTCCTGACACTATGGATGCTACCATCCACAATGAAAAAATGCATATTTCCTGAGAGCATCAGTTGTTTTAATTATTATTTACACTACCAAAATTCCATTGCAATAGTGAAAAGTCCTGGGTAGAATGTATACAGTGATTGAGAGGGCTAAAAATCACTCACTCTTAAGATGTGGAGAGGATGTGAGGGGGAAATGCAGGAGGGAAGATATACCCACCTTCCATACTCGGGTGATTTATTTCTCCTGCCTTCACTTAAGGGGAAAAAATGGTAGATAGCAGGAGAGGAGGAACCAGGTTCTGGTGTCTATTTTTGTTTTGAACATAAGTCAATAAATGTGTGACTCTGAGCTGTTTGCTTTTATGTGTAAATAGGCATTTTTAAGGTAAAGTGTCTTTGCTATTTCATTAGTCTCACAACTGTTGCTAGACATTTCATCAAAGTATGGGTCCTATCATGTAAATTTAAAATTGTGTTCATTGTGTAAGTATGTGTTTTCTTCTAACTCTTAAGACTGTAAGAACCATACATTTTGTTCCTGCATATTTTCTGCGACCTACCCATCTTGTATTTGGTCATTGACTCTTTTTTTTACCTCTTGGAATTCAGAAGATAACTTCCTTTATCTTTCCATTCATTTACCTGACTACACATTTCATATATATTTTCAGTACAGTCCTAATTATGTCTTTCACTAGGATACAGAGATTCATGAAGGGAAATGTTTGTACAACATAAATATCTAACAGTATATTCCTTGTATCTGTACAAATTAATAACATTCTTTGTGGACCATAAAAATAATGAAACTAAGTGATCTGATGTGTATACCCATAATAAAAGACAAAAATATTGCTTCTTCAGAAACAGAAGTAAATGGCCAGATATGGTTTAACAAACTGCCAAGTGCTATAAGATGCCACAGGGGTAAAGTATTCAAAAGGAAATTAAAATCATTCTTATCTCTAAAATGTTTGTACTCACTGAATGAATACTGATATTATAATGCATCTGTTCTTAAATGTAGGCCTAACTCTTCTATCTATGTGATGTACTACTCTGAGGTGATTGTAATATATATATTTTTGTAACAACAAGCTGTAAATTCAAATACCTATATTATGTAATAACTGTATGTTGCATTATGAAGTACTGTACCATATATTGCCAAGTGCATCACCTGTAAGTGTCTCCTAGTACATGTGAATTGCAAACTCTTACTGTTGCTAGAAAATTAGATAAAAATGCTATGATATTTGCAAAAGTCGCCAGTTGCTAACTACATGCAAAAAAGATAATAAATAAATAAATAAGTCCATTTCTTAATCTCTCTCCCTCCCTCTCTCTCTCTCTCTCTCTCTCTCTCTCTCTCTCTCTCTCTCTCTCTCTCTCTCTCTCTCTCAAGTAATTTCCATCATGTATTTTTTAACAGCTCGCTGAGCAGTTCCCAATTCAGGACTTGTTTTGGCATAAAGAGTTGATCATTCACAGCCATAAATCAAACCTGGTATGCACACTCATTGTAAACTTCTCTAGAGATGCATTGGAAGTTTTGTCTTTAACACTATTTACTGTCCCAAAAGCATACAAGGACATTTTTACAGGTTGTCTCAAAAGAAAGTTTATATTTGATGCATCAAAACAGAATGGAGGTTGAAGCCTACTGACAAAATTTTTATTTATTATTGAAATATACAGTTTAGGAATTTACTTCTTAAATTTATTTAAATGCAATCCAGCATGCCTACAGCACTCATTTAACTGATGAACAAAATTTTGCATGATAGGTTGCCATGTTGACAGTGGGATGGCTGTCACTTCATTATGGATTTGACATATCCCCAATTAAAAAAAAAAATCATGTGGCTCACATCTGGACTGCGTGGTGGCCAATTTATGTCACCCCCTCCTGCAGATCAATTGGCCAGGGAAAATTTGTCAAACTCACAGGATAGACGCATTGGATGTGTGTGCTGCGGTCTTGTCTTGCTGAAACCATGTTCTTTGCTTATAACTGGGAAAGTTTTGCAATTCAGCTACAAAAATTCATTTATCATCATCATACAATGTTCTGAATTCACTGTAACTCTTTTGCTCAAACAAGTATGTGCCAATTATTCAACAGGGCAATATCGAATGCACTAACTTTTGGCAAATGAAGGGGTTTCTCATGCATCTGTTTTAGGATTCATTGCACTCCAGTTGTGGCAATTTTGCTTACTAATGTGACCACTCAGGTGAAATGAGCCTTGCCAGAAAAATGATGATGCTAAATGAAGGGCACTCAGTCATATCACTAACGAACTGTAGCCTATACCTGGAATCTTGAGGTTTCAATTCTTGCACCAACTGAAATTTGTAAAGGTGCAGTTTAAGGTCTTTTTGCAGAATTTGCTGCAGTGATGATCAGCTCACATTTAAAGAACTTGGACACTTATGAATGGAGAAGTTAGGATCATTGTGAACAGGCCAATTTACACCATCCCTGGATCCACACACTCTTTATAACCTGTATCAGCTGGATTTTGGTTTGGCCATTGTTGACGTGGACTCAAACATTTTGATGCATTTTCGGATAAAGGGAACACTTGGAGCATCATTTACATTATGCATTGTATGATCAGTGCAAAATTTACTCCCAGCTACCGTCACTGTTTTTGTAAAATTCTCGCACACAGAATGCATGGTCCACTCCCTAGAAGGGCTCCATATTGACTGGATTCCTAAGGGCCAAGCAAGTGATAAACATACCCCCCACTCACCTAAAATTTCTTGTGAATGTGGAGAGTGCTCTTCAACATTCTTTTGAAACATTTTGTATTTGCCTGTTTACTTCTTTTGCAAATTTGGAAGGAAATTATCAACAGGTGATGGAAATAAGGCAGTGTAAGTATTTTCTGCAGGTGACCTCCAGTGTGAGAGTTTCTACAGGAACTCATAAATAAGTTGGGCTGCAGGGCTTGCAGATATTCCATCTGGCTCAGTGTAACATCTTAGTTCTCTCATGATTATGGGCAGCCAAGATAACATGCATGCCACAGCTTGTGGAATTTCCCACTACTGCAAAACTTCCATGGTTGTATGGAGCTAAACAAGGGAATGGCCAGGGCATGGAAAAAGGACATGGCAGAGATGTAAATGGTTCTGGAAAAAAGGAGAACATAGACCCCCAATCCTTGAAGATTGTTATTAATTCTGGAGCAACCAATCAGTTGGTTTTACAGTAAAGACTCGGGAACATGTGACCGCTCAATCTTGGAGGAGAGAAGAAAACTGGCATTTGCCAAGTTCTAGCACAGGCAGTGCAAGAGGATACTGGAGATGCGGTCGATGAGTGCAGTTTTTGGCAGCAAGCAGCCATATAACTGGCACAAAGGTAAAAATCTGAAAAACCATGCCTGTATTAGATTGTTACTGGGTCGAAAAACTCAGGTATTCTAGCATAGTGAGGGTTGAAGTAAGACAGAACTGAACAGGTGAGTTTTTGAACACAGACTGGAGAGTGACAAACAACAACATAAATAAGTTTTGAATACCGGGGGCAGCATTTGCAAGTGTGGAAAAAACTATTTTGTTATTTCTCCACAAATCAGCTCCTCTATTAAAGTAGACCAAGACTGTATTTTAGTTCTATTTCTAATCGTATGTTTCATTTAATGTAGTTAGTCTATTCTTTTAGTTCTCTGAAGAACCCTTATATGTTTTACTGTGGCCAAGCTTGTTTCTTGATAAACTGCATGCATTTTTCCAACACAATGAATGAGCCATAGATCTTCAAGACTGAAGTAGATAGAAGGCCAAGCAAGTATAGTAGACCTCATAGGGTATGATGTAGTGAGAAAGTCTATGAAAGTATAGTAGGGTGATAGTCCGTGGCTGTGGGGCCTTTAAAGGTAAAATAAGGCTGGTCACTATCATACTATCTTACAACTGTAGTATTATTTTTTAGTTTAGTGAGACCGGAGAGCCACTTAAGAGAAAGTGTATTCTTTAGAAAGAATGAGGTGGGAAAGGACAAGCACATTAGAGCATGACTTTACTGCCAAGCTGTACAGTTTCAGTTTTTAATTGGTGATTGTACATTATTTTAGTCTCATTATATTATATTTTCAAGCCTACTTTCAAACTTGTTCCAGTAATTTCTCCCTTTTGTTGTTTAAGCATACCTGCACCAAAAGAAAACAGCACAATGCGATTTTCAAAATGAAGTGGTTCAAGTATGATTCATTAACAAATATTGTTTCCACATTATCTCAGTTTAATAGTCCAAAAAGTTTCTCTAGGGCTGTTGAGAATAATTTTGGTGATACAGAATTTCTTTACCCGATGCCTTCCCACTATCCTGATGAAGTACATGTAAAGGTACAGGAATGATTATATATAAAAAATAGAGGGAAACTCCACATGGGAGATTATATATATATATATGGTGTTACAAAAAGGTATGGCCAGACTTTCAGGAAACATTCCTCATACACAAAGAAAGAAAATATGTTATGTGGAAATGTGTCCGGAAATGCTTACTTTCCATTTTATTATTTCACTTCAAATCACATTAATCATGGAATGGAAACACACAGCAACAGAACGTACCAGGGTGACTTCAAACACTTTGTTACAGGAAATGTTCAAAATGTCCTCCGTTAGTGAGGATACATGCATCCACCCTCCATCGCATGGAATCCCTGATGTGCTGACGCAGCCCTAGAGAATGGCGTATTGTATTACAGCCGTCCACAATACGAGCACGAAGAGTCTCTACATTTGGTACCGGGGATGTGTAGACAAGAGCTTTCAAATGCCCCCATAAATGAAAGTCAAGAGGGTTGTGGTCAGGAGAGCGTGGAGTCCATGGAATTGGTCCGCCTCTTCCAAACCATCGGTCACCAAATCTGTTGTTGAGAAGCGTACGAACACTTCGACTGAAATGTGCAGGAGCTCCATCGTGCATGAACCACATGTTGTGTCGTACTTGTAAAGGCACATGTTCTAGCAGCACAGGTAGAGTATCCCGTATGAAATCATGATAACATGCTCCACTGAGCACATGTGGAAGAACATGGGGCCCAATCAAGACATCACCAACAATGCCTGCCCAAACGTTCACAGAAAATCTTTGTTGATGACGTGATTGCACAATTGCGTGCGGATTCTCATCAGCACACACATGTTGATTGTGAAAATTTACAATTTGATCATGTTGGAATGAAGCCTCATCCATAAAGGGAACATTTGCACTGAAATGAGGATTGACACACTGTTGGATGAACCATTCGCAGAAGTGTATCCGTGGAGGCCAATCAGCTGCTGATAGTGCCTGAACACGCTGTACATGGTACGGAAACAACTGGTTCTACTGTAGCACTCTCCATACAGTGACGTGGTCAACGTTACCTTGTACAGCAGCAACTTCTCTGACGCGGACATTAGGGTTATCGTCAACTGCACGAAGAATTGCCTCGTCCATTGCAGGTGTCCTCATCATTCTAGGTTTTCCACAGTCGCGAGCCATAGGCTGGAATGTTCCGTGCTCCCTAAGACGCCAATCAATTGCTTCGAACGTACCACGCCACGGCTATTGCCCCGTGCTAATCCATACATCAAATGGGCATCTGCCAACTCCACATATGTAAACATTGCACTGACTGCAAAACCACATTTGTGATGAAAACTAACATGTTGATGCTATGTACTGATGTGCTTGATGCTAGTTCTGTAGAGCAATGAGTCGCATGTCAGCACAAGCATCGAAGTCAACATTACCTTCCTTCAATTGGGCCAACTGGCGGCAAATCAAGGAAGTATAGTACATACTGATGAAACCAAAATGAGCTCTAATGTGGAAATTAAGCATTTCCGGACACATGTCCACATAACATCTTTCCTTCATATGTGTGTGAGAAATGTTTCCTGAAAGTTTGGCCATACCTTTTTGTAACATTCCACGTGGTAAAAATATATCTAAAAACAAACATGACGTGACTAACCAAACAAAAGCGCTCGCATGTTGATAGACACACAAACAAACACAGACATACACACAAAATTCAAGCTTTCACAACCAAAGTTTGCTTGATCAGGAAAGAGGGAAGCAGAGGGAAAGATGAAAGGATGTGGGTTGGAGTGGAAAGACTTACCTTAGGGGGGAAAAAAAGACACGTACACACACACACACACACACACACACACACACACACACACACACACATCTGCACATACACACACAAGCAGACATTTGTAAAGACAAAGAGTTTGGGCAGAGATGTCAGTCGAGGCGGAAGTACAGAGGCAAAGTGTTGTTGAATGACAAGTGAGGTATGAGTGGCAGCAACTTGAAATTAGCGGAGGTTGAGGCCTGGTCGGTAATGAGAAGAGAGGATATACTGAAGGGCAAGTTCCCATCTCTGGAGTTCTGACAGGATGGTGTTAGTGGGAAGTATCCAGATAACCCGGACGGTGTAACACTGTGCCAAGATGTGCTGGCTGTGCACCAAGGCATGTTTAGCCACAGTGTGATCCTCATTACCAACAAACACTGTCCGCCTGTGTCCATTCATGCGACTGGACAGTTTGTTGCTGGTCATTCCCACATAGAAAGCCTCACAGTGTAGGCAGGTCAGTTGGTAAATCACGTGGGTGCTTTCACACGTGGCTCTGCATTTGATCGTGTACACCTTCCAGGTTACAGAACTGGAGTAGGTGGTGGTGGTGGTGGTGGTGGTGGTGGTGGGAGGGTGCATGGGACAGGTTTTACACCAGGGGCGGTTACAAGGGTAGGAGCCAGAGGGTAGGGAAGGTGGTTTGGGGATTTCATAGGGATGAACCAAGAGGTTATGAAGGTTAGGTGGACGGCGGAAAGACACTTTTAGTGGAGTGGGAGGGATTTAATGAAGGATGGATCTCATTTCAGGGCAGGATTTGAGGAAGTCATATCCCTGCTGGAGAGCCACATTCAGAGTGTGATCCAGTCCCGGAAAGTATCCTGTCACAAGTGGGGCACTTTTGGGGTTCTTCTGTGGGAGGTTCTGGGTTTGAGGAGATGAGAAAGAGGCTCTGGTAATTTGCTTCTGTACCAGGTCGGGAGGGTAGTTGCAGGATGCGAAAGCTGTTTTCAGGTTGTTGGTGTAATTGTTCAGGGATTCCGGACTGGAGCAGATTCGTTTGCCGCGAAGACCTAGGCTGTAGGGAAGGGAACGTTTGATGTGGAATGGGTGGCAGCTGTAATAATGGAGGTACTGTTGCTTGTTGGTGGGTTTGATGTGGATGGACGTGTGAAGCTGGCCATTGGACATATGGATGTCAACGTCAAGGAAAGTGGCATGGGATTTGGAGTAGGACAAGGTGAATCTGATGGAACCAAAGGAGTTGAGGTTGGAGAGGAAATTCTGGAGTTCCTCTTCACTGTGAGTCCAGATCATGAAGATGTCATCAATAAATCTGTACCACACTTTGGGTTGGCAAGCCTGGGTAACCAAGAAGCCTTCCTCTAAGTGACCCATAGATAGGTTGGCATACGAGGGGGCCATCCTGGTACCCATGGCTGTTCCCTTTAATTGTTGGTATGTCTGGTCTTCGAAAGTGAAGAAGTTGTCACTCAGGATGAAGCTGGCTAAGTTAATGAGGAAAGAGGTTTTAGGTAGGGTTGCACATGATTGGCGTGAAAGGAAGTGCTCCATCGCAGTGAGTCCCTGGACGTGCCGAATATTTTTGTATAAGGAAGTGGCATAAATGATTACAAGGAGGGTTTCCAGGGGTAACAGATTGGGTAAGGATTCCAGGTGTTCGAGAAAGTTCTTGGTGTCTTTTATGAAGGATGGGAGACTGCATGTAATGGGTTGAAGGTGTTGATCTACGTAAGCAGAGATACATTCTGTGGGGGCTTGGTAACCAGCTACAATAGGGCAGCCGGGATGATTGGGTTTGTGAATTTTAGGAAGAAGGTAGGGGTGCTTGGTGTCGGTGGGGTCAGGAGGTTGATGGAGTCAGGTGAAAGGTTTTGTAGGGGGCCTAAGGTTCTGAGGATTCCTTGAAGTTCTGCCTGGACATCAGGAATGGGATTACATTGGCAAACTTTGTACGTAGTGTTGTCTGAAAGCTGACGCAGTCCCTCAGCCACATACTCCCGATGATCCGCCGTTGGGTAAGCAGCTGCAGCAGCAAGTCGTATAACCCTAGCTTACCTATTTGTTAGATAGTTTAATTAATTTCTTTGCGTGTTTTTGGGTACTTGCATTGTTTAATTCATATATTTAGGGCGTATTATAGTATTTGACAGTTGTAGCATCGCGCTTTAGTGTTTACTTCGTAGATTCTTATTTAAATTGCGTGTGAGTTTCGTATAGGAGGTGCAATTTCGAGTTTTAGTTACTGTAATCGTAAATTCAGCAGATTGTAGCGCAGTCGTTAGGCATTTGTACAGGTTAGTTGATACATTCTTTGCGTGTTCCGCTTGCGTTATCTAGGCACGGACTCGTGTTTCGGTAACTGTTGTTGAACATCGATTAGAATGGACAGGGACTGCGATTGCTGTGTTCGGATGAGGGCTGACTTGGCATCCATTCGCTCACAGCTGCAATCGGCGCTGACTTCGGTCGCGCAGCTTGAGGCTGTTGCCAATGGGCACCACTGTGGGGAGCCGGACTCGGGTATCACGGGGATGTCAACCTCGCCCCGTCTGTCCCCAGATCGGTCTGCCGCTGTGGTTGCCCCAGTTGCTGCCCGCAGTGGGGCTGAGCCCACGCCTGTGGTTGATTGGGAGGTCGTTCCAAAGCGTGGCAGGCAGCGAAAGGCGTCCCCGGAGGCTGATCAGAAAGCCTCCCCGGTGCGTCTGACAAACCGGTTTCAGGCACTGTCTCTGGCTGAGCCAGATGCAGCTGCCTGCCCTGTTTCAGAGGATCATTCTCAGCCTTCAAGGTCCGGGCAATCGCAGAGGGAGGGCTTACTGGTAGTTGGGAGCTCCAATGTTAGGCGCGTTATGGGGCCCCTTAGGGATACGGCGGCTAAGGAGGGGAAGAAATCCAGTGTGCACTCCGTGTGCATTCCGGGAGGAGTCATTCCTGATGTGGAAAGGGTCCTTCCGGATGCCATGAAGAGCACAGGGTGCAGCCAGCTGCAGGTGGTGGCACATGTCGGCACTAATGACGTGTGTCGCTTTGGATCTGAGGAAATTCTCTCTGGATTCCAGCGGCTATCTGATTTGGTGAAGGCTGCCGGTCTTGCTTACGAGATGAAGGCAGAGCTCACCATCTGCAGCATCGTTGACAGAACCGACTGCGGACCTTTGGTGCAGAGCCGGGTGGAGGGTCTGAATCAGAGGCTCAGACGGTTTTGCGACCGTATTGGCTGCAGATTCCTTGACTTGCGCCATAGGGTGGTGGGGTTTCGGGTTCCGCTGAATAGGTCAGGAGTTCACTACACTCAGCTGGCGGCTACACGGGTAGCGGAGGCTGTGTGGCGTGGACTGGGCGGTTTTTTAGGTTAGAAGGCCTCGGGAAAGTGCGGGATGGGCTGCAATGTCAAAGGGTGCTTGGCAATTACAGGACGTGCTTGGATCAAGGAACAGTCGGAATTATAGTTGTAAATTGTTGTAGTTGCGCTGGAAAAGTCCCTGAGCTTCAAGCGCTAATAGAAAGCACAGAAGCTGATATCGTTATAGGTACAGAAAGCTGGCTAAAGCCTGAAATAAGTTCTGAAGAAATTTTTACGAAGTCTCAGACGGTGTTCAGGAAAGACAGATTAGGCAGAATTGGTGGTGGAGTGTTTGTGTCTGTCAGTAGTGGTTTATCTTGTAGTGAAGTCGAAGTAGATACTCCGTGCGAATTGGTGTGGGTGGAGGTTATACTTAACAGCCGAATTAAGTTAATAATTGGCTCCTTCTACCGACCCCCAGACTCCGATGATACAGTTGCGGAACAGTTCAGAGAAAGTTTGAGTCTCGTAACAAATAAATACCCCACTCATACGGTTATAGTTGGTGGGGACTTCAACCTACCCTCGGTATGTTGGCAAAAATACTTGTTCAAAACCGGTGGTAGGCAGAAAACGTCTTCAGAGATTGTCCTAAATGCATTCTCCAAAAATTATTTCGAGCAGTTAGTCCACGAACCCACGCGAATTTTAAATGGTTGCGAAAACACACTTGACCTCTTGGCCACAAACAATCCAGAGCTGATAGAGAGCATCATGACTGATACAGGGATTAGTGATCACAAGGTCATTGTAGCTAGGCTCAATACCATTTCTTCCAAATCCATCAGAAACAAACGCAAAATAATTTTATTTAAAAAAGCGGATAAAGTGCCACTAGAAGCCTTCCTAAAAGACAATTTCCATTCCTTCCGAACTGACTATGCGAATGTAGACGACATGTGGCTCAAATTCAAAGATATAGTAGCAACAGCAATTGAGATATTCATACCTCATAAATTGGTAAGAGATGGAACGGATCCCCCGGGGTACACAAAAAAGGTCCGAACGCTGTTGCAGAGGCAACGGAAAAAGCATGCGAAGTTCAGAAGAACGCGAAATCCCGAAGATGGGCTAAAATTTACAGACACGTGAAATTTAGCACGTACTTCGATGCGAGATGCCTTTAATAGGTTCCACAACGAAACATTGTCTCGAAATTTGGTAGAAAATCCGAAGAAATTCTGGTCGTATGTAAAGTACACAAGTGGCAAGACGCAGTCAATACCTTCGCTGCGCAGTGCCGATGGTACTGTTATCGACGACTGTGCCGCTAAAGCGGAGTTATTGAACGCAGTTTTCTGAAATTCCTTCACCAGGGACGACGAATGGAATATTCCAGAATTTGAAACACGAACATCTGCCACCATGAGTTTCTTAGAAGTAGATACCTTAGGGGTTGCGAAGCAACTCAAATCGCTTGATACGGGCAAGTCTTCAGGTCCAGATTGTATACCGATTAGGTTCCTTACAGATTACGCTGATACTATAGCTCCCTACTTAGCACTCATATACAACCGCTCGCTCACCGATAGATCTGTACCTACAGATTGGAAAATTGCGCAGGTCGCACCAGTGTTCAAGAAGGGTAGTAGGAGTAATCCATTTAACTACAGACCTATATCATTGACGTCGGTTTGCAGTAGGGTTTTGGAGCATATACTGTATTCAAACATTATGAATCACCTCGAAGGGAACGATCTATTGACACGTAATCAGCATGGCTTCAGAAAACATCGCTCTTGTGCAACACAGCTAGCTCTTTATTCGCACGAAGTAATGGCCGCTATCGACAGGGGATCTCAAGTTGATTCCGTATTTCTAGATTTCCGAAAAGCTTTTGACACCGTTCCTCACAAGCGACTTCTAATCAAGCTGCGGAGCTATGGGGTATCGTCTCAGTTGTGCGACTGGATTCGTGATTTCCTGTCAGGAAGGTCGCAGTTCGTAGTAATAGACGGCAAATCATCGAGTAAAACTGAAGTGATATCAGGTGTTCCCCAGGGAAGCGTCCTGGGACCTCTACTGTTCCTGATCTATATAAATGACCTGGGTGACAATCTGAGCAGTTCTATTAGACTGTTCGCAGATGATGCTGTAATTTACCGTCTAGTAAGGTCATCCGAAGACCAGTATCAGCTGCAAAGCGATTTAGAAAAGATTGCTGCATGGTGTGTCAGGTGGCAGTTGACGCTAAATAACGAAAAGTGTGAGATGATCCACATGAGTTCCAAAAGAAATCCGTTGGAATTCGATTACTCGATAAATAGTACAATTCTCAAGGCTGTCAATTCAACTAGGTACTTGGGTGTTAAAATTACGAACAACTTCAGTTGGAAGGACCACATAGATAATATTGTCGGGAAGGCGAGCCAAAGGTTGCGTTTCATTGGCAGGACACTTAGAAGATGCAACAAGTCCACTAAAGAGACAGCTTACACTACACTCGTTCGTCCTCTGTTAGAATATTGCTGCGCGGTGTGGGATCCTTACCAGGTGGGATTGACAGAGGACATCGAAAGGGTGCAAAAAAAGGGCAGCTCGTTTTGTATTATCGCGTTATAGGGGAGAGAGTGTGGCAGATATGATACACGAGTTGGGATGGAAGTCATTACAGCATAGACGTTTTTCGTCGCGGCGAGACCTTTTTACGAAATTTCAGTCACCAACTTTCTCTTCCGAATGCGAAAATATTTTGTTGAGCCCAACCTACATAGGTAGGAATGATCATCAAAATAAAATAAGAGAAATCAGAGCTCGAACAGAAAGGTTTAGGTGTTCATTTTTCCCGCTCGCTGTTCGGGAGTGGAATAGTAGAGAAATAGTATGATTGTGGTTCGATGAACCCTCTGCCAAGCACTTAAATGTGAATTGCAGAGTAGTCATGTAGATGTAGATGTAGATCAAGTACCACGGTCGTGGAACCCTTGTCCGCCGGAAGAATGACGATGGATCGGTCAGCCTTCAGATCACGGATAGCCTGGGCTTCAGCAGTGGTGATGTTGGGAGTAGAATTAAGGTTTATTAAGAAGGATTGAGAGGCAAGGCTGGAAGTCAGAAATTCCTGGAAGGTTTGGAGAGGGTGATTTTGAGGAAGAGGAGGTGGGTCCCGCTGTGACGGAGGACGGAACTGTTCCAGGCAGGGTTCAATTTGGATAGTGTCTTGGGGAGTTGGATCATTAGGAGTAGAATTAGGATCATTTTTCTTCATGGCAAAGTGATATTTCCAGCAGAGAGTATGAGTTAAGATAGTAAATCTTTGACGAGGGCTGTTTGGTTGAATCTGGGAGTAGGTGAAGGCCTTTGGATAGGACAGAGGTTTCGGATAGGGAGAGAGGTTTGGAAGAAAGGTTAACTACTGAATTAGGGTATTTTGGTTCCTTCATGAAATCCTCCCCACTCCACCAAGAGTGACTTTCCGCCATCCACCTAACCTTCATAACCTCTTGGTTCATCCCTATGAAATCCCCAAACGACCTTCCCTACCCTCTGGCTCCTACCCTTGTAACCACCCTCGGTGTTAAACCTGTCCCATGCATCCGCCCACCACCACCCTCTCCAGTCCTGTAACCCGGAAGGTGTACACGATCAAAGGCAGAGCCACATGTGAAAGCACCCACGTGATTTACCAACTGACCTGCCTACACTGTGGAGCTTTCTATGTGGGAATGACCAGCAATAAACTGTCCATTTGCATGAATGGACACAGGCAGACAGTGTTTGTTGGTAATGAGGATTAACCTGTGGCTAAACATGCCTTGGTGCATGGCCAGTACATCTTGGCACAGTGTTACACCGTCCGGGTTATCTGGATACTTCCCACTAACACCAACCTGTCAAAACTCCAGGGATGGGAACTTGCCCTTCAGTATATCCTCTCTTCTCATTACCCACCAGGCCTCAACCTCTGCTAATTTCAAGTTGCTGCCGCTCATACCTCACCTGTCATTCAACAACACTTTCCCTCTGTACTTCCGCCTCAACTGACATCTCTGCCCAAACTCTTTGCCTTTACAAATGTCTGCTTGTGTGTGTGTATGTGCGGATGTGTGTGTGTGTGTGTGTGTGTGTGTGTGTGTGTGTGTGTGTGTGTGTGTGTGTGTGTGTGTGTGTGTGTGTGTGGGCACGCACGCGCGCGAGCGGGAGAGAGTGTATACCTGTCCTTTTTTCCCCTTAAGGTAAGTCTTTCTGCTCGCGGGATTGGAATGACTCCTTACTCTCTCCCTTTCATCTTTCCCTCTCCTTCCCTCTTTCCTGATGAGGCAACCGTTGGTTGCGAAAACTTGAATTTTGTGTGTATGTTTGTGTGTCTATCAACATGCCAGCACTTTCGTTTGGTAAGTCACATCATCTTTGTTTTTAGACATATATATCTCACAGTCTGTAAATAAAGTTGCTTACTAATTTTTCCCCATCTTTTATACTGCATATCATCATCTCCAGGTTCCTTTCCTTCCTTCATACCTGATACAGTTTTGAATATGTTATCTGACACTACTTTTAAACTATCATTATCTTCATTACTATTATATTTAGGTTTCTGATTCATGTCTTTAACTAGACAAACATTTTAAGAAATCTTTGAATCCTTGTACCACATTCTCTATGTTGCTAGTTATTGTGTCATTTTCCATCAAAACTGATGAAATACATTTATGTTCAGTATTCTTCATAATACTACTGTTTCAGCTGCTTCTCTTATCAAATTTCCTTAGTACACTTTCACATTCTTTCAAAGACATTTCCAAATAGTTTTGTTTAACTCTGAATATGTTAATGGACAGTACCAAATGTGATATGTGACAGAAAGGAAATGGACAAAATGAATCTCTCGATACCTATTTCAATTACAGTTTACAGTATCCACATTGCACATCTATTCATTCACAGTAAATGACTTTCAGCTATGTATACATGCATATAATATGTATACATACTTATTAGTTACAGTGAAACACTTATATTCTTGAGAACCTGTATTGAACTATTGTGTGGTCAAATAGACAAAATATTCATCAAAGTATCTGATTCCAAAACATTTCTTCATTCTCAGAACATAAACAGCAGAGTTTAGATTTCATGACATTTTTGAGTAAAAACCATTAGCTCAGTAAAAAGCATTTGATGTAAAATAGCAGAGAATTGATAACTGCCATCGCTTTTGTGATTAGGTTTATATAATTGAGTATCATAACGTGAAGGATATGTCGAAATTATAGTCTTGTGGAAAGCTTTGTATTATGCCAATGTCTATCTCATCACTGAAACTGTTAACTACAAAACTCCTTTGGTAATTTTGTATGAAATGTAAAACCAGCAATGTAAACATATGTAAAGTAATTTAAGATGCATGGTGGAAGTCACATCAGGCAGGTTCTTATTTCGAGGTCAGCGACTGTTGAAGCAAAATTATGCTCATTCTTGTACATAGTTGTATGATAGTTACAGAAAATAAAAGGACATTTTTTAGTTAAATGTTACGGTGTTGAGTCTGATTTCAAAAGCAGATAGCGATCTTGCAGCAGCTTGGGAAACCTATGGACATCATCATTTTTGCAGCAAGAAGACTGAGTTAGCCCACAGGCCCACAAAACTTGATCCAGTCACAAAGTTGTGTGTACTGATCGTGGTTGCATTTTAAATGGAAGGAGTATAGCGGAGACATTGAGTCATCAAGAGGCACTTAAACAAGATAAATAATGGGGCTGAGCTTTCCAAATAATTCCTCCTTCAGAGTAAACAAAACACCCACATGCGCACACCTGTACAGCTCCATTTTCCCAGCAGACTGCATTGTGCTGGCTCTGCAGCTCAATTGGGGTGAGGCATATTTTGGGAAGGGTGAGAAGCACTATGAGTATGATATACCTCATTTCCAAATGCACTAACATGTAGTCAAAGTCTGGAAAATGAAATAGCTAATTTATTCCATCTCTGGGTGACACTAGGTAATGATGGAGGTGTTACTTAGAAACTAGTTTGGGTGGTTAGGGGATTAGAGGCATGTGTGGTATTCTGCCACACACCCAATTTACAAAAATCCTAATCCACCCTTACACCACACTTACTCCCTACCCCTTGCCACATGGTTTGTACCCCTGTGAAGGACCCGGCCACATCTTACTCCAGTCCTATCAGATGGAGGGCTACCTGTGAAAGTACCATAATGCATACTAACTCTGCTGTATCTTCTGCATAGTATTTTATATGGACACAACTGCTACCCATCTGTCCACCAGTATGAATGGTCACTGCCAAATTGTGCCCAAGAGCAGAATTGATGCCAAGTGGCAGAACATGCCACTGAACACAACAGGCTCAACTCCAATGGCTGCTTCACAATACATGTTATATAGATTCTCCTACTCATCCTATCTCTGAAGTACATAGATGGTAGTTGTCCCTACAACAGGTCCTTTAGTCCTGTAATCCTCCTGGTCTCAATATCTGCTTGCCCCCAAATCAAACTCACCTCTATCCCTGCCCTACGATCACCACTTCTGTCCAAAATTTCCCCCCCCCCCCCCCCCCCTTACACACACACACACTCTCTGTTGTATCCCCCCTTTCCAGTCCACTACTGTATAAAATTTTATACTGTACACCACTTGTGACCTTGCACCTGAGTGAGTTCACTAGTGTCACATCCCTATCCCGTGCATCTGCTGCCTCCTTCCCAGCTATCAGACACCATTCCCTAATCCTCCCTCACACTCCCCACCTTTCTCACCTACCTCAGTTCACTCCACACACCACACAATTCTCACCCCAGCCGAGCTGCAATGCTAGCACAGTGACATTGTGTGTGTGTGTGTGTGTGTGTGTGTGTGTGTGTGTGTGTGTGTGTGTGTGTGTGTGTGTGTGTGTGTCCACTCCCGAGGAGTGCTCCATATTGACTGGATTCCTAAGGGCCAAGCAAGCGATAAACACACACCCCTACTCACCTCAAATTTCTTGTGCATGGGCAGAGGTGACAATCTATGAAGGTGAGACTGCCCCAGATGAAAAATCTTCTATATATTACAGTTACCAAGACGTCTAAAAATCTACTTGATTATATCTACAGACTGACTCCACAAGTGACCATATGTGGTACCCTCCATATGGTATATTTTGTGTATGCCTGTTGGTGACTTACCACTTCTACTTTCAGAGAGTGGTTTCCTTTAGTCCAAAAGTATTTGCTTTGTACCAGAAGTCCTTTTAGGCTCCCACATTCTATTCAGTTTCATTAATGTTTAATAAAATATAGTCAATGTAGTTTTTAGTTCCATTCTGTATATGCCAAACCCATTTTCTAATAGTTTTCTTTGGAAAGAATGTTAAGAATAGAAAATACATACTTGTCCAAGACAGTTACTACAGATTTGTGAGCTCTATCATTACTGGTATAATTCCCAAAGTAAAACAAGGAGAATGATAGTATGTATTACTGAAAGGATTGTCACGTCTAAAACAGCAGGAAACTGTGTAATGCAGCCTCCAAACAGCAGAAATAACGTAAAATAATGTATCTGCAGTAGACATATATCATCAATATCATAACATCTTTCAAATGAGAAATGTATATAATTTTAGATTCACCAAATCAAAAATTACACAGTTTAGCCAGGGAAACAAAAAAAAAGCAAATAGTGTCAAAAACATTAGTTTCAATTTGGGAATTAATTTTGCAATAAATGGAAAATGGAAAATGCAGAGTTGTTATAAAGTAGTTACTAATTCAGACACACTCTTCAAAATCTTTTTAAGTGCTTATTTAAATGTACCATCATCATAGAATTGTTAGCACACATCCCCTCATCCGTAGAATTCATATGATCCATATCGTGATCCATCATATGGTGTGCACTATGGTCCATCTGAAACAGAATCACCGTTCATTACAAATTGTTAACCACAGAATTCTATTATACACACTTCTTAACTGTTTCTATTTATTTATTTATTCACTGAAGAAAAATTTGATTATCAATTCTAGATAATCTGTTTATTAGACAGTTTGTAAATGAGAGCAGCAAATATCATGAACTCAAATTGATTGCAAACAATCCTGTTGGAAGAACATCTGCAACTGAGCATTTTAGCAGAGGTTGAAAATACTGCTTCAGTTGTAAATTTCTTTATTTTCACACGACCGGTTTCAGACTGTTATAAGCCCATCTTCAGGTGTTGTAGCTGTGCTGTGGTCCCCGAGCACCGTGTGTACCAGGTGCGGTGTGCTGCCTACGAGCACAGAACACAGGGTCTCCATGTTTTGTGCTCATAGTCAGCACACCGCACCTAGTACAAATGGTGCTCAGGGACCACAGCACAGCTACGACACCCGAAGATAGGCTTATAACAGTCTGAAACTGGTTGTGTGAAAATAAAGAAGTTTACAACTGAAGCAGTATTTCAACCTCTCTCAAATTGATTGACTAAACTGTTATTCATCAAAACAAAGAACATACATGCTCTTTTCTTGCTACACTTTCTACCTACTTTATCATTCTTATATACAATGCTCCTCATAAAAATTATAAGGAATATATGTGTATTTTCAAATTTCCTACCATGACACTTATTTCCTGAGTTATCTGAAGGATAACAATGATGATGTAAATAACAACAATAATGGTTTTTATTGGGTCCACAGACAATGTATATCCCACAAACCAAGTCCAAACTGCATGAAGTAATGCACCATATTTCATATCAAAATTACTTACATAGTATTAGAGTAATGTAGAGTACTGGCATTTAAGAAAAAAACATGTATGCTATAAAACAGGTTTTGCAATAAAATTGCTCTGAGATTTTTTAAAGTGTATCTTAAGTTAGCATGGAGCATTTTAGGAGATTTTTGTCTAATATAGAAGGGCTTCAATTTGCATTTCCTAGTATTGTGTCAGGACATCAGGCGCATACCTCAAATTTGTCTAGCACAATAGACCATGTAGCTATAGGCAATAATCAACATAATTCTCTCGATTCAAGATTGTCTACCAATCTAATTGCTCTTTTCTGCAGTTTGAGTATTAGTATTACACTTACACTATGTGATGAAAAGTATCCGGACACCCCCAAAAACATATGTTTTTCATATTAGGTGCATTGTGCTGCCACCTGCTACCAGGTACTCCATATCAGCGACCTCAGTAGTCATTAGACATTGTAAGAGAGCAGAATGGAGCATTCCGTAGAATTCACGGACTTCGAACATGGTCAGGTGATTGCATGTCACTTGTGTCATATATCTGTATGTGATTTCCCCACTCCTAAACATCCCTAGGTCCACTGTTTCTGATGTGATAGTGAAGTGGAAATGTAAAGGTACATGTACAGCACAAAAGCGTACAGGCCAACCTCGTCTGTTGACTGGCAGAGAGCGCTGACAGCTGAAGAGGGTCATAATGTGTAATAGGCATATATCTATTCAGACTATCACACTGGATTCCAGACTCCATCAGGATCCACTGCAAGTACTATGACAGTTAGGCAGGAGGTATGAAAACTTGTGTGGCTTATGAGCAGCTGCTTGACCATAAAACCCATCATGCCGTTAAATGCCAAATGACACCTCACTTGGTATAAGGAGCATAAACATTGGATAATTGAACAGTGGAAAAATGTTGTGTCGAGTGACAAATCATGGTACACAATGTGGCGATCTGATGGCAGGGTGTGGATATGATGAGTGCCTGGTGAACATCATCTGCCAGCGTGTGTAGTGCCAACAGTAAAATTTGAAGGCAGTCGTGTTATGGTGTGGTGTGGTCATATTTTTCATGGCACTATCACAGCACAGGCCTTAATTGATGTTCATCTACATCTACATCTACATTCACATCCACACTCCACAAGCCACCTGACGGTGTGTGGCGGAGGGTTCCCTGAGTACCTCTATCGGTTCTCCCTTCTATTCCAGTCTCTTATTGTTCGTGGAAAGAAGGATTGTTGGTATGCTTCTGTGTGGGCTCTAATCTCTCTGATTTTATCCTCATGGTCTCTTTGCGAGAT
This sequence comes from Schistocerca gregaria, assembly GCF_023897955.1. Taxonomy (NCBI): domain Eukaryota; kingdom Metazoa; phylum Arthropoda; class Insecta; order Orthoptera; family Acrididae; genus Schistocerca; species Schistocerca gregaria. The sequence goes on along the minus strand of NC_064931.1, from coordinate 39,824,215 downwards.
ATGCGTAGGAGGGAGCAATATACTGCTTGACTCTTCGGTGAAGGTATGTTCTCGAAACTTTAACAAAAGCCCGTACCGAGCTACTGAGCGTCTCTCCTGCAGAGTCTTCCACTGGAGTTTATCTATCATCTCCGTAACGCTTTCGGGTTTTAAGCACCTTCTTGTTCCCTCTGTTGAAGAGCAATTCGGGGATGGCGATTGCATCTTTCAACATGATTGAGCTCTTTTTCATAATGCACGGCCTGTGGCGGAGTGGTTACATGACAATAACATCCCTGTAAGGGACTGGCCTGCACAGAGCTATGACCTGAATCCTATGGAACACCTTTGGGATGTTTTGGAACGCTGACTTTGTGCCAGGCCGCACCCACCAACATCGATACCTTTCCTCAGCGCAACACTCCATGAAGAATGGGCTGCCATTCCCCAAGAAACCTTCCACCACCTGACTGAATGTAAGCCTGTGAGAGTGGAACTGTCATCAAGGCTAAGTGTGGGCCAACACCATATTGAATTCCAGCATTGCCGATGGAGGGTGCCACAAACTTTTAAGTCATTTTGAGCCAGGTGTCCTGATACTTTTGAAGACAGTGTTTATGTGTTCAGCAATTCCTCACAACAACATTGTACACTAAGTTAATGTGGAATAAAATAATTTTAAATACATAATTAACATAGTATTTTCACCTTTAAGGTAGCTGACGTAATTTAACAGCTTTAGATTTCATACAGAAGTAGACAATACATGATCTTTAGTGCATTATTTGATACATCATCATATCTTTTATTATGTTATCAGATATTTATTATTATGTTTATTTGTTTAGCATCTACTATTCATAATTTAACACTATTTGGAATAACTGTGTATCCTGCAGTCAACAAAGTTGGTTATTTTACTTCATTTGCAAGATTACGATAATTTCAAATTTAGGGCTGACATTTCCGCTCTGTTAAACAAAAATTTCTAATCTGGGAATATGTTAATTAACTCATGTAATACATTATTTGTACAAAATTTACAAAAATTATTGAACAGAAAGTACTATAAAACACTGTGTAATGTCGTGACTGAGTATTCAGATTGTCAATAGTTCAGTGGATAATAATCTTTAACATGGTGTACAAGCTAGTTCATTGGTTTAAAGGTGGGAAGCTAGTTAGTTGTATCACATAATATACCTTAAGTAATGAAACCTCCGTAAATGTTATTAATTAAAAATAATTAAGGACTCTAACAGAAATTTTCATATTTCAAAAGCAATTGTTGAAATTCAATATTTTACATAAAAAAATAAATTGTGTGGCATAATAAACAGCATGGAATATTTTATTTATTATTGTAAACTTATTACCACATTTCATTTTTGTGATACATAATTTTCTCACTACAACTTTACAAAAGTAAAGAACTTGGCATCACACATTATTAATTTTTTTAATATAATGGCTGGTGTTAAATGAAAGCAGTTACATGTTATGTGAACTACTGAGTTGTTGTTGTGAACAGTGGAAGTTGGAATTAATTTGGCATAAATGAATTAAGAAAATTAACAGGATGTGTGCTTTGGTCTTTTTTTAATTTCAAAGAGTAAAATCCTAAAAGTTGGAAATGAATCCAGTGTAAATGAAAAATATACAGCTCATGGACTTCTGCAATGGATGAAAATGATTTAAAAGCTCAATTAACATTCATGGATACCCTCAGTACAAAAAGATAAATACTGATACAATAGAATATTGCTTCCTGCTCAAACAACTATTTACCTACTATCTACAGATAATTCTTTCACACTTTGAGTAGAATGTAATTTCTGGAATCATAATTAACTTTATGACTTAAGTGAACATGAAAGCTGCACTAAATTCATCCGGCATGTATAGATTTGAGCTGAATTTCCCACTTACTTTGTAAGATTATCCCAAATCATTTTCCAAGGAGTTTTGCATGTTTGGGCCTTTCTGCTATATGTCATCAATGGAAAGGTTGATATTTTCATTGTGCTTGGTGCTTAGATTGGAGTTATACTAAATATTGTATTATGGCTGTTATGTAGGTTAGTTCAGGAAAACTTTTGGGTAACGTTATTTCCAACATGTCAGACAAAGGTGACCTGCAATATTAAAGTTTTATAATTATGTGACAGAATTCCTTGCCAGTACTTATCTTCAGCAGGGAGAAATTCTTACTACTTCCAATAGACACACAAAAGTGCAAGAAATTCTCCTATGTTTCAGAACTATAGTTCCTTCCTTGGAGAAGAAAGAGTGTTAGGTTAGGAAAGTTAAAAAGGAAAGATAGTTCAGTCAATCCCCAGGATGAGAGGGATTAATGCGTAGTGCAGATGAGGGGAGATGAAGATGAAGTGGAAGGCATCAGACAGAATACGGGGTCAAAAGTAGAATATTGATAACACTGTGTCAGCTTCACTCCAGAATGATGAGCACAAAGTACGCATGTATTGGCAGTATTGAATTTTGCTCCCTAGATTAAATTTAATATACTTTTGGGCCATAGAGCCACAGTGAGCAGATTTCATCCATAAATCTACTGAATCAAAGATACCATTAGATCTAGAGATGGCTACCAATGACAGGGCTTCTTCATACCAATTACAAAGCTGCATGTGCTCTGATGGCCATCTTGGTTTATGCTGTGCGACATCCCTCACTGACACCACTGTATATGTCAGACAACCACAAGTTTACTGGTTTTCTGGATACTGCTTTTTTTTTATGGATACTCACAGGCCTAATCATTTTGTTGTCAACCCTCGCACACTGAGGACATCATCTTTGATCCTTTGTGGACTGCATTTATGGTTAATGGTTTTGAAATCTTGTTTTCTCCATGGACTCTAGTACCTATCTGGCCACAATAGGCTATTTTCCTGTGTTAAGAAATATGTTTAAGATTGTTATTATTCTGACTATTTATGGTCAATATTCTCACAAAACATCTTTTATTTTTATGCAATTAAAGCTTAAAAATCATTAAATATCAAGATTTGGTCACACTTTTACTGCCTTAAGCTCTGGAGACGTCACAGCGTAAGAGTAAGACAAAGCAATACATGTATTGTAATCAGCTGTGCCCTTTCCAAGGAACCATTGCAGCATTTGCCTGAAGCAATTTAGGGAAATAATGGAAAACCTTAATCAGGATGACCAGATGCATGTTTCAACTGTCATGCTCCCAAATGTGTTATAGGAATGTTAGCCAAAGTTGCTAGGTTTTTATGTACTACTACTGTAAACAGCTTAGCTATTTAATGATAGAAAATGCAATTAAAAGTTTGAAGTAATAATATAAAAGAATTTTTTGAACACTGACAGTGGAAAACTTCCAGAAGGTAATGCATTTATACTCCGCCCATTTAGAATGGCAATATGTGCAACGATGGACATTCTTTTCTGTGCTGACTTGCTCAAAACTAAGGAATTGTAAAAGTTTTGCAAATGAATCCATATTTTATAAATAGATTGTTGACTATTAGTCATGAACTATGACCCAAAACACAATAAAATTATTCTTGGCAAAGTTTAGTGCTGATTTTCTATGTGTAAGAGACTCAGCAGGGTGACAGCTCACAGATGTGAGACAATGAATACCACATGTAATTGAATCTTGGAATAGTTATACATTTTTAAAAGTTTTACACAAAATGCAAAAACAGCATTAGCAGGAACTCACTGTAGGAGTTGTTTAAATGGTGGTGTGTATTAAATATAGATTAAAATTAATCTTAGTCTGAACAATGTACAACTGAGGATAAAAGCATGTACTTTGCATACAAACAATTCATTGTTTTTAGAAAGCATTGCTAATAGTGAAGATATCACCATACTCCCACAGTACAACGAGGTGTAGGATGATGAGGTTTTGTATACGAAGAGATATAAAGCATGTACAACATGCAGGTAACAAAAACATAAGGGCTGTGATAGTTGTGAGTGTAAACTAATATCAGTGTCTAATGCAGACTTACTTCATCTTTATATAAGATGATGAAATTTGCAAAGTTTAAACAATAGGGATTCTAGGTGGACAGCACAAAGATAAAAGATGTTGTTTCCAATATAGTAAAAAGTGTGTGGTTACATTAAATAGAAAATATCTTTTCGAACATGATGTGTGTGAATAGCAATTGCAAACATAAGCCCATGTAAACAGCAAGGAAAACAAAATAATAAGCTTTTTTCTGACTGGGGGGCTGAAGCTTTGCAATTGTGATATGGTTTTCATACGAGAGGACTGTCAAGTCATTTAACAAGTAACTTAAAATATTCTTTTGGGTTGCATTTGAACCAGTGATCTTTGAATACTGCTTTATACAATTTAATGATCTACCACCCTAATAACTGAGCTACCAAGCAATGTATGTGAAGTAAGGTCAAACTACAATTTTCACTAAGAGTTTAATTTTGTTTAATGACTCTATCCTTCCTTATAACAGTGGGAAAGCATATCTTGGAGGTAAATTGATGTTAACATCAGAGAGCTAGGCATTTTTAATTAAGTTAGGGAAGTCGTGTGCCATTTTGCTGGTACAGTGCAGTGCAACCACATTTTATGCATCTTCTCATTCTTTGGAACACTCAGGAACAACTTTTCAAGAGTTTTTACAGATGTATTTATACAATGAAGTGCTACACACCATTTTAACCCATTTTCTGAAATGTAAATTCCGAAACAAGGTGATGTGAATGAGCTTCACAACAATAGAGCCATTGACGTCACTCAAATAGTGCATTTTAGTGAACTTTCAAATTAATTTTCACTGGTATACTTTTTATGTTTGTGAAGACTAAGCATGTTGATGCTACAGAGGCAGTTAATCCATCAGCACATGCAGAGCATGCTATGAGTCCCATGCTGTCAGGGGCCTGGCAGACATACTGACCAGGTTTTCAGGGGAAAATTAATATTACTAGTTTTCAATTGAAAATCATTGTACTGTTTTCAATTTTAAGTGCATCATTGTGCAGCACTGCCAGTAATAGACACTGAAACAAGATCATATGTATTTCTGAACATTTGACAAATATGTTCATTGTAATGCCACATTTAGCATATTACTAATTTGCTTACTAGTTCAATTTACGTATTACAAACGTGGACCACAATATTGTTGACAGAGATTGTTTGCTTTAGACTGTTAACAAATCATTTGTTGATATAGGTTTACTTTGTCAGTAAACTATGTTGGCCACTATGTGAAACATCGAACAACCAGAATTTATTTAAATTTAGTGATAATGCATATCACTTAATGCTATTTTTGCAGCCCTTTTTTACTTTCCTTTCACTAATTTTGAATTCAGCCAGTGAACCTTTACAGCAAATTTGTATCTTATGTTTCAGCACCTGCTTGTAATGTTTTCATGGATGCGTTAATGTTGAACCAATTGAGGTATATTAGTGTGTTTATTCTCTGTCGTATGTTATGGTGTTAGGTTTCTAGGTTTCACCCCTGAGTACATCAAGCTTTTCTGATGTAATCTTTAACTGTGTGGCATAGTTCTATGGAGTGTTTCATGAAGCTTTGTTCTATCCAGAGGTCTCAACTTTGGCAGTTTATAATTTGATACATTTAACCTGTTAACTGAAATAATATAACCAGTTTCAAAACAAGGCTGCATTAACCAGCACCTATAATAGCAGACAACTATCAGTTCTGCTTGCCAGTAGTTCGAGTGATGGTAAAATTGGGACCTTGCTATTAATCAGTGTTGTGGTCACCATGTGACCATTAACTGGTCCTGACGTGTACTTATCTTCTTGTGATCATGTACTAACAATCCCATTCTTGTTATATGATCATGTACCACCAATCAAACCTTTAATAACTATTCTGCTTGAGACATCAGGTACTTTAATGGGTTGCATTAAAATTTGGTATTTAATGGTCATTCACTCCGTGCTATGTGGAGGACCTAAGTTCAATTCCTGATATTTCCCGCTAATATCAGAATTACCTGGATGAGGAGTAGCAGTTCCAAAGTTCAGAAATCTGCCTCACAAATGGGTTCTTATGGAAGCTGTGGAAGACCACCATGACCTCACCTCTCTCCTATGCCACATAGTAAGACAAGAGTTAAAGTAGCTTATGGCAGCCAAAAGTATCAGCTAGTGTACACAAGAAACAGCACCTATGAATGTCAATCGCATATCTCAGTAGGTAACAGAATGTTAAGGAAGACATGTATTGATGTTTAGCACCAATCTCTGCCATTAGTCAAATGTGCCACTAAGAATAGAACTGGTCAACTTGGAATCATGCCGCAGCCATCAAAGACAACCCAGTATTAATATGTGTACAACTGACTCCTTGAGCAGGTGTAACGTCCGCAGAAGAACAGACATTTTGAGGATGGAGGACAACACACTTGTATGTTTCCACTGTGGACACCTCACACAAACTGTACACTACTGCAGAGAAAGATGATGAATATCCAATGATTATTACACACCAAATGTCAACCATCGCAACAGTCCATTTTACTACAGTCAACTGCAGACAAATATAGTCCGACTGTGGGACAAAGCTCTTCATTGTACCCTGGATAGCATCACTCCCCAACATGTTGTGGTCAATTCCAATCTACATACAGATGTACCAGCAACTTTCTTACCCACAAAATCAAAGAAAACTATGACAGGTGACTGTCTATGGAAGTGAGATTGCCACAGATGAAAAATCTTCTATAGATTACAGCTACCAAGATGTCTAAAAATCTACTTGATTATACCTACAGACACACTTCACAAGTGACCATATGGAACATGGTGGAGGGTACCACATACTACTACTATTCAGAACTTATTTTTCCCTAGCTCTAATTGTGAGTGGAAAAAAGTAATTGTTTATAAGCCACTGTACAAGCTCTAATTTTCTTATCTTACATTTGTGGGCATTACGCAAAATGTAAATTGGTAGCATTAGCATCGTTCTGCAGTCGGCCACAAATGATGGTTCTCTAAATTTCTTCAATATTACCTTGTGAAACAAATGTAGTCTTCCCTCCAGGGATTCTCACTTGAGTTTACAAACCATCTCTATAATATTTGTCTGCTGATCAAATCTACTGCTAACAAATCTAGGAGGACACCTCTCTACCACTTCAATGTCTTTCTTTAATCCAAACTGGTGGGGATCCCAAACACTTGAGGAGCACTCGAAAATGCGTTGCACACACCATCTCCTTTACGGGTGAGCTACACTTTCCCATAAACCTCCCAATAAAATGAAGTTGACCATTTGGCTTCCCACAACCGATCTGATGTGATTGTTACAATTCATATTGCTTTGCAACATTATGCCTTGATATTTGCTCGATAGGATAGTGTTGAGCAGTGCTGTATTCGAATGTCACAGAATTTTTTTATCTACTTAAAGCAAGCTGACATTAATCACACAAACTAGAAATCCTGTCTTAATAATCCTGTATCACCCTACTATCACTTGAGAATGAGTCCTTCCCGATCATCATAGCGTCATCAGCAAATAGTCAAATTGCTGCTCACCATGCTGGTCAAACCATTTATGCATATAGAGGATAAATGCAGTCATGTCACATTTCCATGGGGCACTCCTGACGATTCCCTTGCTTCTGATGAACATTTGCCATTGAGAACAACATACTGGGTTCTATTACTTAAGAAGTCTTTGAGCCACTTACATATTTGGGAACCTAATGTGTATGGTCACACCTTCATTAACAGTCTGCAGTGGAACACAGTGTCAAATGCTTTCAGGAAATCTAGGAATATGGAATCTGCCGGTTGCCCTTCATATATGGTTCACACAAAATCGTGTGAAGAAAGGGCATGCTCTGTTTCACATGAGTAGTGCTTTCTAAATCCATGTTGTTTGTCGTCAGGATCTTTTCTGCCTAAAGGAAATTTATTACATTTAAACTCGAGGTGTGTTCAAGAATTCTGCAGCAACAATGTTGGATATACAGGATTCACCACCTGTGCTTTTTTTTCTAGTCTCTTGGGGGCTTTGCACTGGGAGAATGATTCACGATAAATGCAAGTGTGGGACCAGTGCCATTGAGTACTCTCTGTAAAACCGAACTGGGATTCAATATGGACCCGGCGACTTCTTTGTTTTCAACTGTTTCAGTTGGTTCTCTGCGTATGTCTGTACAACCCTTGTGCCTGATTAATTTCTTAAACTTCAACTTTCTGTTTACTTTCTCCTGTTCCACCCCAGACTTGTTAACGAGTGACTGGATAGAAGCCTTCACCTGCTTAATGATTTTACGCATGACCTGAGTTTTCTCGGGGTCTCGGCAAGATCTTTTCGGTAAAGTATGATGGTGAAGAGTACGTTTCGCAAATCGATCTTTTTATGGACTCATGAATTGCCACTAACTTTTGCCTGTCGACATTTGTGCGTTATTTTTTTTAACGGAGAGTGCAACAATCTTTGCTTCATCGGCATTTTCCTAGTTTTATTATTAAACCACGGTTGGTCTTTTCCATCCTTATTCCACGTACTTGGTACATACTTCTCCAGAGCGCAATTTACGATCAGTTTAAGATTTGCCGGTAATTCCTATATGACTGCCATATTGGAACTAAATGATGTCCATTCATGTCTAAGTGGGATACCAACAACTGCTTACCTGCTCTTTCTAGCATGAATACTCTCTTAGCCTCCTTCATGGATTTATTAACTTCGCTAACCATCGTCGCTACAATGACATCCCTATCTCTAACTGACATTGTCGATAAGGTCAGACCTGTTTGTAGCTACAGGGTGTAATATTTCCATTATTGCTTGTGGGCTGTCAAACTCTTTGCTCAAGACAGTTTTCGGAAAACTATTCTCAAAAGACTGTGTCCTTACCCCCTCAATGAATCAATTGAAGTCTCTGTATATACTCGGTAAGTCGTCTCTAATTAACATTGCACGATCCGGATTATTTCCGCGCTACTGCGCTTAGACTTTCTTTGGGCGATTCTACAATTGTTCCGTCCGCCCCATTAGCTGAACGGTCAGCACGGGGGCCCGGTTTCGATTCCCGGCTGGGGAGGGAGATTTTCACTTCATCCCCATTGTCGATGCGCAGGTCGCCCAATGTGACGCCTGTACTTGGCGGCCGAACTTCCCGACTGGAAACTCCCGGCCACTGACGCTCATTTCCATTTTACAATTGCTCGGACGAATCGAGTGGCCAATAAAAACATGCGATAATTGAGTTCACCTACGCCTGCTACTCGTGTCCGGATAGCTTCACAGTCACATTTAGTTTCTACCTCGAGAGACAAAATAATTCTGTTTACAGCAATGTGCAGTCCCTCTTCTATGACGCCTAATCTGTCTTTTCGATATACGTTCCATGCTCGTCAGATATTTGGAGCTTCCTATTACGTGTTTCATCCAGCTCTTGGTTCTGACAATAATTTGAGCGCGACAACTTTCCTGGAAGTCAATAAGGTCAGGAACATTGTTACCAATTCTTTGACAATTTACTGTCAAAATTATGACAGTCGAAATGTCTTTCCTTTGTACGCTACGCGATCTGATTTCCCTCTCTTAGTATTGGCGTGCGTTTCTTAGAGGACATCAAACTACCGCCTAGCTTTTCTTTTCTTTTCTTTTTCTTTTTTTAAAAGAAAGCCACGTGCACTCCACAAATACTCTGCTACCAGAGTAGTGCTCCCTTTGTGTAGTGCATCCCTCACTTACCAAGGGCAGTCATCATCGACAGCCAATCTGTTCGGGTGCTAGGACTTCTTTTCGGTGATGTCGAATGGTTACTATCGCCAGCTAAGAAGATAATGTCCTCTGATGCGAAAGGAATTGTGCTAAAAATTGCAAATAGGAAATATGCCCAGCCGACACGAACATGTCTTACAAAACTATCAATGACAGAAAACAGCCCTTCGAATTTTTCCATGTTAACAGAATGTAGTCATAATGTTATTCTCGTACGAACCTTCTTACAGACGTCACAAGCAGTCACAAACTGTGGAAAATCAGAGACGCTGATTGACGAAACTGTTCCAACAAGCACACGTAAGGGCTATTGCTCTGGTCGGTCGCTTGCTGTCGAAGATGATATCCCGCCGTCATCAACGAGAAGAGTTCGGGTCGTCAGTCTAGATGCTCAGTAAAACTGTGAAGCTTTTGTGGACTGTGAAAAACTACTCAGATCTCAGAAGAAATCTAAATACCAGCGACGATCATAAGCGTTTTAGGTGGTCAACGAGAACTTTAAATTAATTACTGTCACGAGAACCTAATGGTATGTGCGTAGTGACAGACGATCCAGTGCAGGAAGGAAAGTTAAATGCCATCGTGGAGGCATAGGGAGGGGGGGGGGGGGGGGAGTTACTAACGAAGTGCCAATAGTATCTGGCTTGAGCGAGAAACAATGTCTGCGAGTATTAGCCATTCTGCACGAATTTGCGGATGCTTTAAAAACTGCAGGGAAGAAAAGAATGTCCGAGGGGTCCGTGAAACACTGCAGATCGTCCACTACCCTAGCAGCTCTCGTATATGGCGTCGCCGGCTGAACGACGGATAATCCCAGAGGAAGTTGAAAAGATGCTGCAAGATGAGACGATTGAACCTCGAGAGAGGCCCTCGGTTCTCTCCTGGCACATGGCGTTGCGTTCCCGTGTCTGCAACCAATGACGGCACTGACGACACCTCACACTACGCTGTGTGATGAGGCCCTGTCGTCACGGGGTCACCGCTCTTCCGACGGCACACCGCACCGCACCCGACCACTTGACCTCTGCGGCTGAAGGCGAGGCTCGACGGCCGCTTTCATTGGCACAGAATGCCACACTACATTGTGCTTCCGCAAACACGTCGCGCTGCCAGTACGAATTCTGCATTTGTCCGCCCCCAACGTATTTAGGGCCGAACTGGCAGCTTCGTCGCGATAAGCTTCCTGATGCAGCTCGTTCCGCATCAACCCACTCTACCACGGCGTCGTTCCGCTGGAAGTGCAGTACATAATCGGAGTAGTTGTCGACGAACTAATCGGGTTGTCGTAGTGAACTTTTAAGTTTAGGAAGTCACTTCGTGAGCGGTGTGGGATCCGTACCGGATAAGGTCGATAGAAGAGAGAGAGAAATCCGACGGAGATCAGCGCGCTTCGTTACAGGATCGTTCAGTAATCGCGAAAGCGTTACGGAGATGATAGGTAAACTCCAGTGGAAGACTCTGCAGGAAAGACGCTCAGTAGCTCGGTACGGGCTTTTGTTGAAGTTTCGAGAACATACCTTCACCGAGGAGTCTAGCAGTATATTGCTCCCTCCTACGTATATCTCGCGAAGAGACCGTGAGGATAAAATCAGAGAGATTAGAGCCCACACAGAGGCATACCGACAATCCTTTTTTCCACGAACAATACGAGACTGGAGTAGAAGGGAGAACCGATAGAGGTACTCTAGGTACCCTCCGCCACACACCGTCAGGTGGCTTGCGGAGTATGGATGTAGATGTAGGTAGACTTTAGTTTCTGCCAGTGTAATTCAGACGTTTCTTTATGCGCCACGGAAGGCAATATTTCGTTAAACTGACTTAATTTTTTTCACTGGATGTCGTTACTGATAGGTTGACCACCAGAATGGGATTCGTATTCAAATTAGCTATCCAAGAATTAATTGGAATAATTAGGCTATTTTGTTTTGTTTACAGCTTTCCAGACAAGGAAATTCAGTCAACTCCATTTTCAACTCATTTGTTTTTGGTGCAGTGATAAAACTTTACTTTACTTACCGATTTGTACCTCAGACATTCAGAAGTGACACCTATGAATGAAGTATACTTTGTTTAGGATGTTCACGAGTTCTCGTTAGTGTCCCCATTGCGGGACCCTTTAAGAACTATTGCTTCTGATTCGAGTAGCTCAACTGCCATCACAACATGAATTGCACCCTGTTCCTGTCCTGCCACATAGGTAAAATCCCTGCTAGTGACAGAAATTCAACTCAGGTCCTCCATATTAGTGTCAGAGACACTGACCATTTGACTATGGAGAGAGATCGACTGCTTGAAAGGAGCAAAATATTTTTCAGCTGACAAATCGAGGTTGATGAGGCCTGCCGGGTAAAGACCACCTTCATAACTGGCAGTACATTCTCCTTGACGACTGTTCAGAGAGGAGGGTATCGTCGTGGGCGCCCCAGGGAAGTGTGATAGGACCACTGTTACTTTTTATATGCATAAATGATCTGTTGGACAGGGTAAGCAGCAGTCTGTAGCTATTTGCTATTTTATTTGGGGTAGGTGTTGTCGTTGAGTGATTGAAGGAGGATGCAAGACGACATAGACAAAATTGCTAGCTCGTGTGATGAATGGAAGCTAGCTCTAAATGTGGGGAAAATGTAAGTTAACGCGGACGGGTATGAAAAACAAACCCAAAATGTTCGGATACAGAATTAATAATGTGCTGTTTGACACAGGCCCGACATTAAAATATCTACGCATGAAATGGAATGAGCATGTAAGGACCGCCGTAGGGAAGGTGACTGGTCAACTTCAGTTTATTGGGAGAACTTTAGGAAAGTGTGGTTAATCCGAAAACGACGCTAGTGTGACCCATTGTTGAGTACTGTTCAAGTATACGGGATCCGCACAATGTCAGTTTAAAGGAAGACATCGAACAAATTCGGAGGCGGGTAAGATTTGTTACAAGTAGGTACAAACAATCTCAAAGTATTACGGAGATGCTTCGGGAACTCGAATAAGAATCACTGGAGGGAAAATGACCATCTTTTCAAGGAGCATCACTGAGCAAATTTATAGAACATACATTTGAGGCTGACTGCAGAACGATTATACTGCCTTCAACGTACATTTCGTGTAAGGACCATGAAGACAAGATTATAGAGATTAGGGCTTGTTATGGAGCATATAGTTTACTTCCCCTTGTTCTGTTTACGAGTTGAACAGGGCACCCTCAGCCACGCACCATACAGCGGCTAGCGGAGTATGTATGTAGATGTAGACACTAAGAGTTTAAAACTGTGCTGTTTGGACCATGTAACAGTCCAGGCACTCTCGAATGTAAGATGGACATCCTGCTTAGATACCTTAAATGGAAGATGTGCCTTTGCTATGTAGAAGACTTTTTTTTCTTCAAAGACCTCTGAAGAACATCTAAGCTGCCTGACAACCATGTTGACGTTCTTTCAGACCACTGGCCTCTACATGAATCTGAAAAGGTTTCTCTTTGTCTCCCAATAAATAAATATCTTGGGGTACCTAGTGAACAGTGACGGAGTCCATTCCATGAAGAGAAAATAAGCAATCACAGATTTTCGACTCAGTGGCACATTTGTGATTTGAGAAGTTTCTAGGACTGTGCTCACAGTAACGGCGATTCATAAATAACTTCTATACCATGTCATGTCCCTTGCAAGAACTGCTGCAGGAAAACGCCAAATTTTCCTGAACAAGGTGCAAAAAAGATCTTTCCTTGTACTTCAGGAGGCGTCGTCATCACCTCCACCCATAACGACAATGCCAAGATAGAACTTCACACTGACACTAGTGGTCATTGGGTAGGTGAAGTTCTAGTGCAACTTCTGGAAGGTGCTGAGAAGGTGACAGCTTATGCTTCCAGAGTATTCCCCAAGTCAGAGATGAACTACTATCCAATCGAGAAATAATGACTTGCATTTGTTTGAGCCATTTATAAGTTCCAGCCATATCTATTTGGCAAACCATTCATTATTTTGATGGTGGTTGACTAGCCTGAAAGATACATAGAGTTGGCTGGAGAGATGGGCACTGAGGCTTCAGGAATAAGATTTCACACTGGTCTTCAAAAGTAGATGCAAACACAATGACGCCTACAGTCTTTTAAGGAATCCTTTGGTGTAACACAGCAGTGTGGATGAGCTGCTGAACAGAGGGGAGGTCCAGCACTGCTCAGAGGAAAAGGAGTCAGAAGTCTGGGGAAGATAAATTGCCCCCCCCCCCACCTTTTTTTTCGTTAGTGAATGACTGGGAATGGAACTTGCCATAGGGTTTTATTTCTATAGTTTAACGATCCGAGAAATTCGAAAACAAGTCACAACACATAGTGCTCCATATTTTCCTTCCTTTTTCTTTCATGATGTCTCCATTGAGAGTGATTTCATGGGCTTTTTCATTTCTAACATCTTTTGATGTATATACATATTTTCATCTTGGGCAACAGTGTTTCTTTCGAACACAACTATACTCTATTTTGGAACCAGAACAGTTCTTATTGAGACAGTACTAACATTTCGTTGCTCTGAAGTTGTGAACACACTGACAAGTTGCAGAATCCTGTAGAGCCCCTTTCACGCTGAAAACAGATTAGCAAGATCTTTGATGAACTAAGATATTTAAGGCGAAATATTCAGTCTTTCGATGTGTACTGGGATGGAAACAAAATTATGGTACACTATTTTATGATTTTTTTCATATTTCTCAAAACGTTGAGGCACGGAAAGAAAATCCTTTCGTGAGTTTCATTCCCAGTCGTTCATTATTAAAAACGTAGTGGAGTGCAGGATTTCACAGAAACTGCAACAGAAACGGCGATTTATTTTTCCCGAGATCTCTTTTCTTTTTTTCCAGAGGAGGGTCATCAGTCACGAGTTTGGAGTAATACGTACACTGCTCATGTTGCCATGTTAGAAGTTTCTCCTTGTGTCAAAATATACCAGAGTTTACAAAGAATCACCTAATTAACCTTCTAATTCTGTTGTAATGGCAACAGTATCCTGAAACAGTGTGTTATTAATCTAGCAAACCGAGGACAAGATAGGTCAAAAGTTTATGAAAAGGTTCATTTTCACTATAACAATGAACGTCTTGTCGGGAAACACACAGAAATTCCCGTTTCACCAGCCGTCGATGGCCCTTAAAATTACATTATTGCATTGGATAAAGAATCTGTATGTAGGCCTACCTGAATATCGCAATAGATAAGGAAGTTTCGCGTATTAACCATACGACACAAACTGGCAACAGATATAGGTATCTTCCCAGGTTTAAGGAAAAATTCAAACTATTACCTATGTCGTATATGGCAACGTATGGCCTGACCTGCACGAAACGGAAATTGACCTCTTTTTCATTGCAAACTTCCTGGATTTCGTGCAGTGGGTTACTTCGTTTGGAAATGTCACAGCGATTATGACCGTTAACGAAATAAGCAGTTGATCATGAAGCTGACGAATGAGGCTGAGATTTGAGAGGAACCATATTTTAGTAACGTTGCAGAGCAGTCTGAGCGCGCTGTCGTTATGCTGTGTTCAAATGGCTCTGAGCATTATGGGACTTAACATCTGAGGTCATCAGTCCCCTAGAACTTATAACTTCTTAAACCTAACCAACCTAACGACATCACACACATCCATGCCCGAGGCAGGAGTCGAACCTGCGACCGTAGCGGTAGGGTGGTTCCAGAGTGAAGCGGGAAGCGGCAGTTTACTGGGCAGCGTGTGAGAGGTACCGCGTGCGAACCATCCGTTTCGCGTGACTCACTGCAAGCCAACAGTCAAGTGTGCCAACCAGCAAACTAAGCAGCGAATCTCCACTAAAAAAAGTAAAGAAAAAATTAATTCCTCGAATATTGGCAGAAACAACTTAAGACAGCACTCCTTTGTATTGATAAGATTGGTTGCAAAATTCGATCTTCAAATGCTGTATTTATCTGAAACACAGTGCCTTTGGAAGTTGTTGAGGTAGTGGGGGCGGGGGTGGAGACGGTGGAGAGGCAGTAACGAACTGCCTCCCCCCCCCCCCCCGAACAACCAAACCCTACATCAGAGTATTTTACACCCTGTCAGCCATCGGCTAGTGTCCATGGCCTCGACTTTTTTTTTATTTACTTGGCGGTCCGATAGGTCTTGACATTGTAGCCAACTGATCGCAGCTACACTTCCACATGCCTCTATGCTTAAGTGCGCTAGCGTATGAAGAGGCTACTCATCGCCACGACAGCTGCTGCATTATCCAAAGTTTGTTCTAACGTCTCTTCCTCCGACCGCCTTATCCAACCAGTTACAGGACCGAAGTGGAATAGGAACTGCAGTACAAATGGGATCTTCACATAAGATTACGTAGACCATCGCTTGCGATGAAGCCACGTGCAGAAGTGAAAAAAAAATCCAAATAGTAATAGGGTATCGAAGACCGGATCTTTTGAATTTGGAATGTGGCATTTAGATATTTTCCACACAACAGGAAATGCAGTTAGTCTACCAACGCACGTCAGTTAATTTCTTAGTATCGTCTGTTTACGCTAAGGGAAGTGCCGTTCAGACTCGTCAGATCCATCTAAAATACATGTCATGCAGACTATGTGTACGTATCATTTGTTAGAATGCGAACAGTGATGAATTTTCATGGCCTAGTGTTGTGTTCGCGTTGCTGTGGATGACTGGGAGAGGGAAAGGAGCAGGCTACCACGAACCGTCTCCAATATCACCAAGGGGTGCATCAAGCTTTAAGTCCTCATCTGATGGATACACCAGAATCGGGTATGGGTTATTCTTTCAAGATACTGCCAAGTAGACTGAAATTTAAACTAGGGTAGTGGCGCTTACTTTGGGCACCGGAAACAGGACACCGACACTCTTCTGGTGCTGGTGAAATTTCAGTGACAAAAATTTCTTCTACCATCGTGGGACAGGACAGCACCGTGTTAGCGACCTCACATATGATGGCAGGTGTTCAGACAATCTACCTCTATATTCTACATCTATACTCCACAATCCATATTACAATGTGGAGAAGAGAATAGGTGAGAGCAGGGCTAGAAGTTACCGAGGTAAGCAGTTCCGATTGAAAGAACTCTGCGAGGGAAAGAGAGATGAATATGAAGTAAACACATCGTGAAATGAAACTCCACAGCGCACCGACGGCAGCCATCGTAAACAGGCTAGTGGTCCCCGGGACATCGAAATGACAGCATGTGCGTCGCTGGTTCACCTAAGTAAATTTTTCGTATTTAGTATTTTTGATCTATCTCACCTATGTTTCGTAACGTAACCAAAATCTTGCATTTACACTCCGGGAAATGGAAAAAAGAACACATTGACACCGGTGTGTCAGACCCACCATACTTGCTCCAGACACTGCAAGAGGGCTGTACAAGCAATGATCACACGCACGGCACAGCGGACACACCAGGAACCGCGGTGTTGGCCGTCGAATGGCGCTAGCTGCGCAGCATTTGTGCACCGCCGCCGTCAGTGTCAGCCAGTTTGCCGTGGCATACGGAGCTCCATCGCAGTCTTTAACACTGGTAGCATGCCGCGACAGCGTGGACGTGAACCGTATGTGCAGTTGACGGACTTTGAGCGAGGGCGTATAGTGGGCATGCGGGAGGCCGGCTGGACGTACCGCCGAATTGCTCAACACGTGGGGCGTGAGGTCTCCACAGTACATCGATGTTGTCGCCAGTGGTCGGCGGAAGGTGCACGTGCCCGTCGACCTGGGACCGGACCGCAGCGACGCACGGATGCACGCCAAGACCGTAGGATCCTACGCAGTGCCGTAGGGGACCGCACCGCCACTTCCCAGCAAATTAGGGACACTGTTGCTCCTGGGGTATCGGCGAAGACCATTCGCAACCGTCTCCATGAAGCTGGGCTACGGTCCCGCACACCGTTAGGCCGTCTTCCGCTCACGCACCAACATCGTGCAGCCCGCCTCCAGTGGTGTCGCGACAGGCGTGAATGGAGGGACAAATGGAGACGTGTCAGGAAGGTCGCAGTTCGTAGTAATAGACGGCAAATCATCGAGTAAAACTGAAGTGATATCAGGTGTTCCCCAGGGAAGCGTCCTGGGACCTCTACTGTTCCTGATCTATATAAATGACCTGGGTGACAATCTGAGCAGTTCTCTTAGGTTGTTCGCAGATGATGCTGTAATTTACCGTCTAGTAAGGTCATCCGAAGACCAGTATCAGCTGCAAAGCGATTTAGAAAAGATTGCTGTATGGTGTGTCAGGTGGCAGTTGACGCTAAATAACGAAAAGTGTGAGATGATCCACATGAGTTCCAAAAGAAATCCGTTGGAATTCGATTACTCGATAAATAGTACAATTCTCAAGGCTGTCAATTCAACCAAGTACCTGGGAGTTAAAATTACGAACAACTTCAGTTGGAAGGACCACATAGATAATATTGTCGGGAAGGCGAGCCAAAGGTTGCGTTTCATCGGCAGGACACTTAGAAGATGCAACAAGTCCACTAAAGAGACAGCTTACACCACACTCGTTCGTCCTCTGTTAGAATATTGCTGCGCGGTGTGGGATCCTTACCAGGTGGGATTGACGGAGGACATCGAGAGGGTGCAAAGAAGGGCAGCTCGTTTTGTATTATCGCGTTATAGGGGAGAGAGTGTGGCAGATATGATACACGAGTTGGGATGGAAGTCATTACAGCATAGACGTTTTTCGTCGCGGCGAGAGCTTTTTACGAAATTTCAGTCACCAACTTTCTCTTCCGAATGCGAAAATATTTTGTTGAGCCCAACCTACATAGGAAGGAATGATCATCAAAATAAAATAAGAGAAATCAGAGCTCGAACAGAAAGGTTTAGGTGTTCGTTTTTCCCGCTCGCTGTTCGGGAGTGGAATAGTAGAGAGATAGTATGATTGTGGTTCGATGAACCCTCTGCCAGGCACTTAAATGTGAATTGCAGAGTAGTCATGTAGATGTAGATGTCGTCTTAAGCGATGAGAGTCGCTTCTGCCTTGGTGCCAATGATGGTCGTATGCGTGTTTGGCGCCGTGCAGGTGAGCGCCACAATCATGACAGCATACGACCGAGGCACACAGGGCCAACACCCGGCATCATGGTGTGGGGAGCGATCTCCTACACTGGCCGTACACCTCTGGTGATCGTCGAGGGGACACTGAATAGTGCACGGTACATCCAAACCGTCATCGAACCCATCGTTCTACCATTCCTAGACCGGCAAGGGAACTTGCTGTTCCAACAGGACAATGCACGTCCGCATGTATCCCGTGCCACCCAATGTGCTCTAGAAGGTGTAAGTCAACTACCCTGGCCAGCAAGATCTCCGGATCTGTCCCCCATTGAGCATGTTTGGGACTGGATGAAGCGTCGTCTCACGCGGTCTGCACGTCCAGCACGAACGCTGGTCCAACTGAGGCGCCAGGTGGAAATGGCATGGCAAGCCGTTCCACAGGACTACATCCAGCATCTCTACGATCGTCTCCATGGGAGAATAGCAGCCTGCATTGCTGCGAAAGGTGGATATACACTGTACTAGTGCCGACATTGTGCATGCTCTGTTGCCTGTGTCTATGTGCCTGTGGTTCTGTCAGTGTGATCATGTGATGTATCTGACCCCAGGAATGTGTCAATAAAGTTTGCCCTTCCTGGGACAATGAATTCACGGTGTTCTTATTTCAATTTCCAGGAGTGTATTTCAACGTGTGATTGTGGCTAGATGTTCCGTTTTTCGGGGACACATTGTGACTTCGGCACAACTTGCCCCAATTCATTTGTACCACCAATGGAATATAAATATCGTTATTTTTTCTTTTGTAGTATAAGGGCGTTCAATATGGACATGTGTTTGCGCTGGACCTTTATTCCCTCCCATGTAAATTTTCCAGGTGACTGCTTCCGCACATTTCCCGCCTTTATTCAGTTCAGAGAACATCGATTATGGTGTGTGCATCTAGAAAATGAAAGATAGATGGAAGACAGGTTAGCTGGTTCTCTAGACATGAGAAGCACCTTAGTAATTTTGTAAATTATAAGGATGATTTGGAATCTTATCACCGACATCGGTATTCGCGAGTGGAAATTTCAGTTTCCACAGTTTTTTCGAGTTTTCACGTGAAGATCTTCGCAGGAGGGATAAGTTTCTAGTTACTCAGTGGTTACTGCACGCTTCACCTCCCTAAAATTTCGTGTTTCTAGAGAAATAAATTCCAGTCTATATCTTCGGAATTACACTGTGCAAGCGATCTGTAGCATACTGCTATGTGCTCGATATCGAGAAGTATCGCATAAATAGCATGATATTCTAGCAAAGCATGTGAAAATACATATGTTCTTGTAATGTCATAGTCTGGAGATGGGTGCAGAAAGCAAACAAGTACGCAGGCAGGTCGGGACCAGAAACAGTAACGCCTTTGTGCCGAGGGGAACTGACCCAGCCTTTGTACAACAGTTCGGAAAGTGACCTAGGTCCACTGAGGGTGTTCTGGTTCCGCGTTGGGCCAGTATGTGTACGGGGGCAGATGACTAATGACCGTCGGCTGTGGTGGATGACCTATGACCCACTGACCTCGTGGGAAATATTTAGTGCTGCGAGGACTACAAACGATCCATGTGTTTATCCTATCTGTCTTCGTGGTATATGTGCGACTGCCTGTTGATCACTAGCTATCTGCAGGATGCAGAAGTAATGCTTTTGTTTTGTGTAGGATACGAATTGTGTGTTTACTACATGAACAAGATATGTGGTGATATATAGCCAGGTTGGAGATCGGTTTCACACTGAAATATTTAAGATTCTGTCGTCAGTGCCAGAACAGTGTAATTGTGGAACTGTCTTCCCTAATGTCATGATCTGTAGACTACTTTTACCAGGTTTAACTGTTAATGCAATATGGCGATATGTACAAAATAGTTTTGCCATTGGAAGTCTCGTCTGCAGAAAAAATGACGGACAGTGTTCCCACTCAGGCAGCAGCAGCAGGTTGACAGGTAAATTCAGTAAGAGCCAATCAGAATGCTCCATTCATTCACAAGACATACTTTGTGCTGGGACATAGGAGCCTCTAGAAACTGGTTCGAACAGGATCGGAGCAAGGTATCTACAGAAAGTTGTAAGAGTAACATGGTGTCTTCTTTGTTCAAGTGTTTAAAGACAAGTTGAAGCAGACCATCCATCTCTGGTGGGATGCTGTCCCTCATCCGCCATTATGGCATTAGGGCATCTCCAGACCAGCAGCTGTAGGACACTGAACATACCAGTCATTTTTCCCTACTGTAGGACAGTGTTTCGAATCCTCTTTGCATAATTGTTCTGACTTTCCCTTCTGTGCTTAGTTTTCTCTCGTTAGGACCATCAGGAAAAATGCATTTGCTGTTATTCTGGGTTATTTTTGTAAACAGGACAAGAATTTCCGTGCAGACAAGCTGAGGCATCATGAAAGCTCCAACAACAACAAAAGCGACCGTTAACTATTTCTGCAACGCTTTATGATTTCCAAGAGGGAGACCTGGCTCTCATTTACGTAAACGTATAACGTCAGTATAAGACTGACAACCTTTTAGCTACGCCTGGTACGGTGAGCTGCTAAGCAAACACCTTGGTCAGACCAAGACCTGCAGCTTTGAAAGCTATGCGTCAGCCACAGTGGCTAGGTAAACACATGCATGGCTAGAGGCGTCTCGCATGTGGGATGGACTGTCCCGTTAGGATCAGTAGGAAGAATGCATCCGGTCATCAATCAATCTTGGAATTCTGTAGGGAACAGTTCACTGATACGTCATGGTCTAACTTCTTAGCAATAGTCCTCAAGCGTTTTTACATGCGATGAGTGTTTGTGCAGTGCATTATTTCCGCTGTTTAAGCGTTGTAAGCGTGTTTTCAGGGCATTATAGATGCATTATTTTGCCAATTTTACACGTAGTGAACGTGTATGTGCTTCAGTGCACTACATTATTTTGTGAACAGGTCTGTAGGCTGTGCAATGCAGTATTTCGTCAGTTTATAATTAGTGAGTGTGTTTGCAGAGTGTTTTACAATTTACGAATAGTTTGCGTGTCTGTACATCAGTGTACTCCATTATTTTGGTAATTTATGGGTGGTTTACAGGTCTGTAGGCTATTTATTGTGACTCCAAGCACGTCAGGGCTAGTGTTTTGTATCGGCATAATAAACTATGTGAAATTCGTCCCTAAATGAATTGTACCAACTTCCCACTGAAAATAAATAAAGTACACTCCTTCCTATCTCCAGCAGCTGGACACAGACTGACCTTTTCCCGCTATTTTTCTCCAGATCACCATGGGAGAACAGCGCCCTCTGGTAGCAGTACTTTGTACTAGGTCTGTTGGACTTCGAACCTCATGGTGATCACACTGGATGGAGCTACTGCCTATGACAACTCAAATTGTTTAGACAAACATGAATGCAAAATAAAGACTTACATTCATCCAATCTAGTAGCCCAGCAAAGGCTGAGTCGTTTTCCCGCCAATTCCGAGGAAGAGTGGTGGTTGGCTGACTTACATTAGTGGAAATATCCCTATTAACCTATTTTTCCGCCAAAATTTCCCCACCATTTTCTTAGGTTAGTGGAGGTAACCCAACTGACCTATTTTCCTGCCAAAATTGGAAGTTCCCTCTATGACGTCATTGCAACATTGCCAAATCTGTCGCCACCATCTAGGATCCGCCAACGTGAATGAATTTGGAAACAATGAAATGTGGGGCCATTCTCTCTTTGTCCTACTACTGACACGATGCAACTCGTCTTCCCGTGAATTCCAGACATGCTCTATGGGATTCAAATCAGGAGAGCGAGCAGGCCATGCCATGGGTGCAATATTTTTAGTTTCCAAGGAAGCATTAACCACCTTAACTCTACGAGGTCGAGCATTATCATCCACTAATACGAAGTCTGGGCCCACAGCACCTCGCAACAACTGCACAGGAAGCTCCCACGATCTGGTCACGATACCTGATACCAGTGAAACCTTGCCGCTTCATAATTTCGTTACGAGGTGTTCGTGTGGTTAACATAATCCCTGCTTTCAACACTGGTGATCCTTCTTGATATCTGTCTCTTTCCGGGATGTTTGGGTCGCGAAATTGAGTTCCACGTTCCCTCCAGATGCCAATCCGTCGAGAATCACTCTCCAGAACAAATCGGGACTCATCTGTGAAAAGAACATTGGCCCACTGTTCGACCGTACAGGTAGCATACAGACTACTCCACTCTAGACGTTCCCTTCTGTGAAGAGGCGTTAGAGATACATATATAGCAGGTCTCAGCCAATAAATGCCACTCTACCCGAAGCCTTCTGTACAGGGTTTGCCTCGATACAGCACGTCCAGTGGATGCTACGGGGTCAGGTGCCAGGTGCCGTGCACTACTAAGGCGGTACCGTCGTGCCTTTACAACCAAATAACGGTCCTCTCTGACGTCACAAATGACCGGCCCTGTCCTGGTCTTCGGGGTACAGTTGCGGCCTCTAGAAACTGTCGCCACATTCGAGAAGTACAACGATTCACATTAAGCCATCGGGCCACATCAGTTTGCGAATGCTTGCTTCCATTCTTCTACATCTACATCTACATTTAAATTCCGAAAGCCACCCAACGGTGTGTGGCGGAGGGCACTCCACGTGCCACTGTCATTACCTCCCTTTCCTGATCCAGTCACGTATGGTTCGCGGGAAGAACAACTGTCTTCCTATAACCCTCAGCCGCAGAGTGTCTGGTAAGCGTCTTCTCTGTGCCATACTGTACTGTCTGTGACAGTGTACACAACACTTGTGGATGAGGGACTGCCCGGCAACGCTACCCCGTTTGATAGATGCCCTCAAGTCATGGTTGTCCGTTGCCCGGAATGCCACCTTCCGCGCAGAACACGATCGTACGTACATCTGTTGACAGTTTGTAAGATTATATCGTGAATTAGACACATAACGGGGACCGAGCTGTCTAAGGCGCTGCAGTCATGGACTGTGCGGCTGATCTCAGCGGAGGTTCGAGTCCTCCCTCGGGCGTGTGTGTGTGTGTGTGTGTGTGTGTGTGTGTGTGTGTGTGTGTGTGTGTGTGTGTGTGTCCTTAGGATAATTTAGGTTAAGTAGTGACACACACACACACACACACACACACACACACACACACACACACACACACACACACACATACACAGAACGGGGAAATAGCGGTTTGTTGCTTTAATTCTGAATGCCAGTGTAACACATGTATTTAAAACATGCTGGACTGAAAGTGGTATACTACAAACTTTACTTACTGGAAGAGTTCCCGCTGGAGGAGGAAACAGTGTGTCAATGTAGAATGTTCTATTCTCAGTTCTAGTGAGAAAGCACTTCCTCCCATCGCTGTGGTTGACATGAGGTCCGCCATGCCTGGATAGTCGACTTGACTGACCGCAATTTGCTGTTTGCCATATACCAACATTCGTTTTTCCACTGACGTGTGACTGTCAGACAGAGATGACGTGCTGGGGGATTACACAACGAATTACAACAATGTCTCTACACGCTTCTTTGGTTGCTTGTCAGCTACGTCGTCGTAATTTACACCGTTTCCTGGTACACAGCAAAAAGGCCACCTCCTTGCCTCGGTTTTGAATCCGCTGTAAGGAAATATGGATGGTGTGTATAATTTTTTCTACTGGATACATTTGTTCTACCGCTTGTAGAGTATTGTGCGAGTCAGAGCAGATGAGAAACTTTGTACTGTGACGTCTTTTTACTTGCCCCAGTACCTTCAGGACTCCATACACTTCCGTATCATAATTTGTTCTTGAAAAAACTGCTACGCAGCCGAGTGGCCGAGTGCATTACTTCCTTGGTTCCTTCAGTATACATACAAATTTAAAACTGGAGAAAACAGACTTGGCAAAATCTAATCTGGAGTAAAAGATTTCTTGTCCTCTGGAAAGCTTAAAATCACTTTGGGTGTCCGAAGACGCCAAAGCGGCAGTTTGTACCATCTCTGGCTGCTCATAAGGTCTGATGCATAGAGATACGTGAGAAAATCGTTAGTGCGTGGCCGCTTCCCGAATATCCCCACAAAGTCTGGCTGGTCTGCCACACTCGCTGCCAATGACTGAGGCAATGCCATTATCTTCAAAGCCCGTCTAGCCACATGGAGGCGCTGCCGTATTCTGAGTGACGGTTCGCCAGCCTCTGCACACAGACTCTGAACTGCGTTGGTCCGATAGGCTCCGATTGATATCCGAATACCCTCAGTGTACGAGGCACGTGCCGATTCATAAACCGTGCCGCCGTAACCTAGTCTGAATCTGACAAATGACCTATAAAACAGCAGGAGACTGGACCAGTCCGCACCCCACGCCTGAGGCATTTAAAAACCTTCTGTGATTTAATTCCCTCGGTTGTGTCCTTCACGTGCGGTAGCAGAGCTAATTTCTTATCAAATATTAGACCCAGAAAGCGCACATTCACCTTAAATTTTAAAATATTGCCCTCCACTGAGTTCTGGTCGATTAAAACGTCGACGTGAATTATTTACGATTTAAACGAACAGTTTTCTGTCATCAGAACATAAAACCAGTTTCTTAGCTCATTTTCCCAGATTCTTGGTCAACTGCAGCTTTATCGTTGTCGTTATGAGAAAGGTTGAAGATTAGGAAATCTAAGTCATCCACAAAAAATGAGCTTATGATAGGGCCTCTCACTGCAGAGGAGATGCCATTGATGGCTGTCGCAAACAGGTTGCACTGAGTACACTGCCTGGAAATTGGAAATTTGTGGTAAGGTCTTCTGGGACCAAACTTCTGAGGTCATCGGTCTCTAAGCTTAAGCACTACTCAATCTAACTTACTCTAAGGACGACACACACTCACCCATGCCCGAGGGAGGACTCGAACCTCCGACGGGGGAGGGGGCGGGGTGTCACTGACTGGGTAGGATTGTCTTTAGTGATGAATCCTGCTTCGAACTGAGCCCCAGTGTCCAGCGTAGATGTCTGCAGACGCCCCGGACAACGGTGGTATATAAGCCTGACCGTCACCTGCCAGGAGTGATGGATTGGGATCGCATTTCTTTTCATAGTAGGACCCCTTTGGTTGTCATCCGCGGCTCCCTTACAACACAATGGTACGTAGACGATACTGTATGCCCTGTTTTGTTGCCCTTCGTGGCAAGCCATCCTGGATCTACATTTCAGCAAGATAATGGCCGCCTGCGCACGGAGCTTCTCGTTCCTGTCTTCGTGCTTATCAAACCTTACCTTGGTCAGCAACGACGCCGCATCTGCTCCCAATTGAGAACGTTGGAGCATTTTGGGCAGGGCCCTCAAACTATCTCGGGATTCTGACGATCTAACGCGCCAATTGGACAGAATTTGGCACGATTTCCCTCAGGAAGACATTCACCAACTCTATCAATCAATGCCAAGGTGAATAACTGCTTACATAAGCGCTAGAGGTGGACCACCGCGTTACTGACTTGCTCAACTTATGAAGCTATTTCTCTTGAACAAATACTGCATTTTTTCTTAAATTGTAATGATTTGTTTGTCTTACATGTACGTCACGTCTATCGATTTCCGCCATGTTAGGATAATTCCTTCGTTGAGTACCTTTTTTTCCTTAGAGTGTAGTTACCTCAGCACTGCTTGATGTAACTCGAGTACATTTCAACACCCTTAATTTACTTTTGTTAATGTTCATATTATAACCTCAAATCGAGGCACTACACATTTCGTTCAACTATTCTTCAAAGTCATTTGTCGTTCCTGAGGTTTGCCGATGACTGAATTTTTCAACTTTTTTTTTCTTCTCCAAGAAATTTTAATTCCGTTTCCAGATTCCTCCATTGTTTTACCGAGCGAGGTGGCGCAGTGGTTAGCACACTGGACTCGCATTCGGGAGGACGACGGTTCAATTCCGTCTCTGGCCATCCTGATTTAGGTTTTCCGTGATTTCCCTAAATCGCTTCAGGCAAATGCCGGGATGGTTCCTTTGAAAGGGCACGGCCGATTTCCTTCCCCATCCTTCCCTCACCCGAGCTTGCGCTCCGTCTCTAATGACCTCGTTGTCGACGGGACGTTAAACACTAATCTCCTCCTCCACCTCCTCCATTGTTTTCTTTATTGTTTGTTCAGTGTACAAACTGAATAACTTCGGGTATATAGTACAACCACGTCTCACTGCCGCCTTTATTACTGCTTTCCTTTCATGTAACCGTAGTCTGGTTTCTATATAAGTAGTAGACAACCTTTCACTCAGAAGATTGAAGAAGAAAGGCAAATCTAAGAGAAGTCGTAGGGCCAGTGTTGCTTGTGTTTTCCTACATTTCTTTTCAGTGGTTCATTTAAACGATTCTTTTATGAAAATTATGTGGAACAAGTCAATGAATACACAATTAGTGTCACCATAATTTTTTCATTCTTTTGTAAATAATTCGTGTCAGTATTTTGGGGTCCCGCAGCACACTGCCCTTTTTACGCTAATTAACCGTTATCACTTTTGAATCGAAAATAAGTTTAGGATTGTGTACACGAATCAGTAACATAAAACTGTGTGTATTTTCGAACTTTTGAAGAATGCATGTGACGTAATTAGATTTTATTAGGCCAGAATTTATGTATTATTGACAGATGAGCTTTATTTGTGTGCGTTTCATTACGGTCTGCTGTGTACTATTACCGATTTAAGCTACAGTTTGTCTTGCATTGTTAATAAAACTCGCCTAAAAATCAATGTTGATACCATCTGGCAACAAATGACGCTCGCCGTTCAGCGAACCATCACGCTCCCAGAACCCGACACCTAAACGCTTGAGTTGAGACTGTGATAATTTGGGTCACTTAGCGCTGTTTTGTTTATTGCACTAATTAAGAGTTCAGCTACAGTGTGCATTTACAGTATGAGTTTTAATCCTTGCTTTTAATTTCTATCCAGAAATCTAAAATCTATGAATGTGTAACACAATTCATTTTATTTTTTAACGCCAACCGTAATGATTCGGTATACAGACATTTTACGCAAGTCAGAGCCTGCAACAGCGGGCAATTGTCAGTTCTGTGTAATTCGAGTGATAGTAAAAATCTAAAATATCTACTCCCACTGGTCACTAGGTCAGTTTCTGTGCACTTACGCCACGAGTACGAGGTACTCTAAAATTGTATTTCATTGTTACGATGGGGAGAATTATTATTTGTAAATAGTGATTTTGTGTTATGCGAATGGAAGGACTCAAAGTTGACTGTGATGGAACTTTCAATGTGCTGGGTAGTGTCGATTATATTGGCCAAATAATAGTTCAAAACTGATGGTGCACATCATATGCAAGACCTTAAATTATTGAATTAAATTTTATTAAACGTTACCTTGAAGTATTATATGTAAGTAAGGTAATAAATATGAAAACATATTTGACCATATTTAGAAATTGGGGCCACGTGGCTTCGACCGACCTTGACCTCAGTTGACCACTTGACTTGTCACTCATACGACCTTCGGCCGGCCGCGGTGGTCTCGCGGTTCTAGGCGCGCAGTCCGGATCCGTGCGACTGCTACGGTCGCAGGTTCGAATCCTGCCTCGGGCATGGATGTGTGTGATGTCCTTAGGTTAGTTAGGTTTAAGTAGTTCTAAGTTCTAGGGGACTAATAACCACAGCAGTTGAGTCCCATAGTGCTCAGAGCCATTTGAACTCATACGACCACTGGAGGCTGGTCCCAACTGTGTGGCAAACTAGTTTTGGAAAAAAACCACGTCCCAAGAAACGTGCCGTGTTCTACGTTTTGTGCGTTACAACAGCTTACAAGCGACAAGGTACTGAGACTTGGCCTTTTTCAGACTGCCGCCGCTGAAACCTGAGATCGGACAATTCACGGCTCGCAACCGCACAGCCGTGTCGAGAGCCGTGGTACTGTCAGTGCAACCTGGCAAGTTCACTTCACGAAGGTAGCCGCCAAACAGTTCAGTTCTCACCCCAGATGAAGTATATTTTCACAGAGAGGAGCGCTTACGTCTATAGTTCTCACAGCCACGTAAGTCAGTCACATTGTGACTCTACGTGAAAGTGCAATGCCACTTACAAACGCCACGTGGCACCACTAGCAGTGGATGGTGTCGGGGAGACGCAGGAAACAATACAGTCGTTGCCGTAATGCGGAAAAGTAGCGATCTGACATCCAGAAGGGCATGATCATTGGCTTTCAGGCCAAGGATAGAAGCATTATCGAAGAAGCTCAGTTTTAAAAACGTTCGCATTCCGCCGTGGTTAAAGTGTACCGTGCATGGCAAAAAAGGCGCTACCAAAACTGGCGCCGAGGCAACTGCGATGCGCTGCGGGTATACACTGAAGAGCCAAAGTGGTACACATGCTTTCTTTGGCTCTTCAGTGGTACACATGCTTAATATAGTGTAGGGCACCCGCGAGCACGCACAAGTACCACAACACGACGTGAAATGGACTCGACTAATGTCTGAAGTACTGGAGGGAATTGACACCATTAATATTGCAGGGCTGTGATAGATCCGTAAGAGTACGAGAGGGTGGAGATCTCTTCTAAACAGCATATTGCAAGGCATCCCAGATATGTTCGTGCATAGGGAGCGGCCAGCGGAAATTTTTAAGCTCAGAAGAGTGTTCCTAGAGCCACTCTGTACCAATTCTGGAAGTGTGTGGTGTTGCATTGTCTTGTTAGATTTGCCTAAGTCCGTCGGAATGCACAATGGACATGAATGGATGCAGGCGATCAGACAGTATGCTTAAATGCGTGTCACCTGTCAGAGTTGTATCTAGACGTATACCAGTTTTCCCTAAACATGAAAAAAGAAGGCATACGCGTTAATGAAATGTATCAGTTTTGCAGATGATATTACTTCTTGTGTAGCTAACTTGACAAAGCAAACTTTAAAGCACGCCAGAAAATATATAATAAAACCAACCTCATGTACAATCATAAATCCAGATGGAAGTCGTACAAGTTCACAGTGCCCGCCCGAGGCAGGATTCGAACCTGTGACCGTAGCGGTCACGCGGTTCCAGACTGTAGCGTCTAGAACCGCTCGGCCACCCCGGCCGGCTTTATATTTATAGTATTATATATAGACAAGTCGTTGTTTAGTATTGTTAGCAAAAATCTCGAAAAGTTCTCGACCAATTTACTTCAAATTTTTACACGATACTTTTAACAAATACTGGGATGGATATATACAAAGCGGAAACGTTGTTAGCAAATGTACCGAAAAATTATTGACAGATTAGCTACATATTTTTTTAAACAACAGTGTATAGTTTTTTTTGTTAAAACCGACTGCAAGCAAGAAAATTTTGTAGTATACTGTGCTGTGAAAATATGCTGTCTCATTTTTTGTCCAGCGGTCAGTTTTAACGACATTATTAGGGCATTTAAACACTAGACATAATGAACCTCCCAAACATATTCCTCCTCTTTATACAATGAAGAACCAAAGAAACTGGCACACATACCTAATACTGTGAAGGGCCTCGCGAGCACGCAGAAGTGCCGCAACGCGACGTGAAATGAACTCGATTAATGTCTGAAGGAACTGGAGGGAACTGACACCATGAATCCTGCATTGCTACCCATAAATCCGTAAGAGTGCGAACAGCACGTTGCAAGGCATCCAAGATATGCCAATAATGTTCATGTCAGGGGATTCTGGTGGCCAATGGAAGTGTCTAAACTCAGAAGAGTGGTCCAGGAGCCTGTCTGTAGCAATTCTGGACGTGTGGGGTGCCACACTGTCCTCCTGGAATTACCCAAGTCCGTCGGAATGCACAATGGACATGAATGGATGCAGGTGATCAGACAGGATGCTTACGAGCATGTCACCTGTCAGAGTCGTATCTAGACGTATCAGGGGTCCCATATTACTCCAACTGCACACTCCCTACACAATTACAGTGCCTCCACCAGCTTGAACAGTCCCCTGCTGACATGCAGGGTCCATGGATTCATGAGGTTGTCTCCATACCAATACACGTCCATCCACTTGATACAATTTGAAACGTGACTCGTTCGACCAAACATGTTTCCAGTCATCTACAGTCCAATGTCGGTGCTGACGGACCCAGGCGAGGCGCAAAGCTTTGTGTCGTGCAGTCAAGGGGAGACGAGTGGGCCTTCGGCTCCGAACGCCCATATCGATTCGTTGAATGTTCCGCACGTTGACACTTGTTGATGGCCCAGAAGTGAAATCTGCACCGATTTCCGGAAGGGTTGCACTTCCGTCATGTTGAAGGATTCTTTTCAGTCGTCGTTGGTTTCGTTCTTGCAGGATCTTTTTGCGGCTGCAGCCATGTCAGAGACTTGATGTTTTGCCGGATTCCTGATACTCAGGGTACACTCGTGAAATGGTCGTATGGGAAAATCCCCACTTCATTACTACTTCGGAGATGCTGTGTCCCATCGCTCGTGCGCCGACTGCAAGACTACGTTTACACTCAAATCTTGATAACCTGATATTGTAGCAACAGTAACAGATCGAACAACTGTGCCAGGCACTTGTCATATAGGCGTTGCCGACCGCAGCGTCGTATTCTGCCTGTTTGCATATCACTGTATTTGAATATGCATGCATATACCAGTTTCTTTGGCGCTTCAGTGCGTGTACGGGCGAAAACACGTAATTGTCGGGCAACTGACGACCCAGATGAACCAAGAGGATACCAATAGTGTCTCCGCAACGACCGTTCGGCGAACGTTGATGCATATGGGCCTCCGCAGCAGGCACCTGACTCATGCACCCATACTGTTCATTGGTGACGAAGGCAACTGACCTTCCACTGAGTGGCGAGAGGAGGCCTTTTCAGATGAATCACGTTTTATGCTCCATCGCGCAGATCGTCGGTAGGGTTGAGCCCAGTGGAGGGAGCGCTACCTTCTGGGGAACACTTTCGTGGCTTTCCCCGGGTGGTGTTATCAACTGGAAACCATAATGGATCACCACAAGTATGCATCTATGCTTGGGGACCATGTACACCCCTACATGCAGTTTGTTTTTCCTGATCCCGTTGACACCTGCCCGCAGACAATGCAACGTGGCACACAGCTCGGCGTGTACGTGCATGGTCCGCAGAGCACAAGGATGAGTATACCGTCCTCTCCCGGGCACCAAACTCCCCGGATTTAAACCCAATCGACAACCACTGGGATCACATCGATCGGTCTGTTCACGCCACGGATCAACTGAGAAATCTAGCGCAGCTGGCGACGGCACTGAAGTCGCCATGGCTCCGCATGCCGGAAGGCAACTTCCAGAAGCTCATTGGCTCTATTCCTGTGTCTCGCAGCCCTTAACGCTGCAAGAGGTGTTTAGAACCTTTTGACAGTTGGTCATATTAATATGGCAGGATAGGGTGTTTAACATATAGCCATGTGTAAAGTAATATAAGATGGCAAAGACCCACCTCGAGTTAATGGCACTAACCACAAAATGCTGCGATTTGTACACCCTGGTTCAAATGGCTCTGAGCACTATGGGACTTAACATCTGAGGTCATCAGTCCAATAGAACTTAGCTCTACTTAAACCTAACTAACCTAAGGACATCACACACATCCATGCCCGAGGCAGGATTCAAACCTGCGACCGTAGCGGTCACGCGGTTCCAGACTGAAGCGCCTAGAACCGCTCGGCCACACCGGCCGGCTGTACATCCTGGCTACAAAAAAGATTGCAGGGATAATGACAGAGAAACGTTAATAGCAACTCGTGAATCCATAAGAAGGGCCATGCGTCAAGTCTACAATAATATTTAGTCAGATTCCGACGACAGAATTCTCAGAATATCCTAGGAAGTTCTGGTCAATAACCGGATTTAAACATCCATTCCATCTCTCATGGATCACTGTGGTGTCTAAACTGTATAAAGCAGAGAGAAATCGTAAACAGAATGAGATTTTCACTCTGCAGCGGAGTGTGCGCTGATATGAAACTTCCTGGCAGATTAAAACTTTGTGCCCGACCGAGACTCGAACTCGGGACCTTTTCCTTTCGCGGGCAAGTGCTCTACCATCTGAGCTACCGAATCACGACTCACGCCCGGTACTCACAGCTTTACTTCTGCCAGTATCTCGTCTCCTACCTTCCAAACTTTACAGAAGCTTTCCTCACAGGTCCCGAGTTCGAGTCTCGGTCGGGAACACAGTTTTAATCTGCCAGGAAGTTTCAGAAATCGTAAACTTTAAATTCTACATTTTTAAATATATTCACGCAAGAAGATACTACTGTGACACGTCACAGACTCACAAATTAGATGTCGATGTCAGCACTTTCGGTAGTGGAAGAACAGTTGAGATGACTTAAAGCCACGAAGGCACCAAGGCAATGAAGGAGTTCAATTTATACACTGCTGGAAAAAAAAAAACGGAGTAGTGGCATATCCACTAGAACGCCATCTGTGTCTACCTTTTAATAGGGAATATTCACAGCCAGAAGGGTCAGTTGGGGCAAAGAGGCAACCGTGCCACAGAGACACTCTTGCTTCCTGCAGCCAACTAAGCGAGTTTGAAAGGGATCAAATTGTGGCCTTCCGAGTCGAGGGATTGTAATCTCGTAGAACTACCACACACGTTGGACGTGCTGCGTCAGTTCTGCAACGATGCTGTTATCAGCGGTCACGCGAACACTCTCACCCCCATAAGCGAGGTTGTGGGCATCCACGCAGCAAAGACGGCCGCCTGGATCATCGTACTGTAAGGGCAGCAGTGGCAGATCGTATAGCTACCACAGCGCAGGAAAGAGGGCTTGTGAGCCCAGATGTGTCAATACGAACTGTTGAGAACGAGTTGTTAGCAGTGGGGCTACGGGCACGTACACCTCTAGCCCGCCTGCCACAGCATCTATGTGCACGGCTCGACTGTTGCCAGCAGAGGATCATTTGGCAGATGGAATGGCTGACCGTGGTCTTCAGCGATAAAAGCAGATCCTATCTGCACGCAAGTGACGGTCGTTTACGCGTACCACGTAGACCTGGTCAGCGGTGTCCAAGACACACTGGCCTCACCCCAGGGCTCTTTCCCCTTTGATGTTTCCGGAAGGAACATTAACTAGCGTTCTATATGTGCAGAATGTTCTTAGACCCGTTCTTTTATCCTTCTTGCAACAAGAATGCGACTACCGTTCCAGCGGGATAATGCTCGCCCATACACTGGCCGTGAAACTGCGTGCTCTGCCAGACGCGCAGCAACTTCCCTGGCCAGCACGATCTCCAGACCTGTGTCCAGTAGACCACGTGTGGGATGATGGAACGAGAAATGACTAGTGCACCTCGTCAGCCAACACGTTACAGTACTACATGAAAAGGTCGAGCAGGCGTGGCATAACGTATTCCAGGACAGTATTCGCCATTTTATGATCGACTGAGTCAGCCCCCGCGGAGGCTACACCAGATACTAAGATGGGTGTTTCAGCACGGATCGATACCTGGTACCTCAGTACAGTTTGCCATATTTATCTGTAACTGCATCGTTTCATGTACTTCATATGCACTGTTGCAACAATAAATCTACAGTGAATTAGAAATCTCTAAAAGGATGTACTAATTTTTGTTTCCGGCAGTGTACTACACTGAATACGCCGTGGAAAGCGCTCCTTTCCTAGCTCGTATTTCTCGAGAATCGCTTCCGCAGGGAGTAGTCCCGTGTAACTGTAAAAGAGTGCAAGCCACTCTTGTTTGCAGAAAGGTTAACAGAATGGATGCACAACACTGCAGGCCAATGTCTCTGATGTCGGTCTGCTGCAGGGTCCTAGAACATATTCTTTTCCTCAAACATGATGACGTTTCTGGATAAGAACTGGTTTCTCTCAAAGAACCAGTAGGGATTCAGAAAAAAACCACACGTGTTAAACACGACTTTCTTTAGTCGTACGCGATGTCTTGCAAACGACAGATGTAGGTAGTAAGGTAAAGTTCCGCATTCTGACCCTGTACATGGAAGAGGACATGTGGTCAGTTGACCGCTCTACCGGTAGTTGTCTGGTTTCTTGAGCTTGCAACCGCTACTAATCGGTCTAGTAGCTTCTCAGTTGGCCTTATGAGGCCGAGTGCACCCCGTACCAGATCTTTCTCCCACATAAAATCCGTGGCCGAAGCAGGAATTGTACTCGGGTCCCCTGCACGGATGTCAGCGGCGCTCACCAATTTTTTTGTAATCTCATTTTGTTCGTTATTGTTCGTTGCGGACGGCACCTGACGTCCGTTGAATTTCGTTATTGATCCATTCACTCAGTTTTTTTTTATTACAGAGAGCAGCTAACCCTCTGACCGAACACGCTGAGCTACCGTGCCGGCTTCTCAGCTATGAAGAAATGCAGGCGAACAGATAATTGGAGTTAGTTTCACGTTTCGTGGATGATTTGCAAGATACATCATCAATGATGTACAACAAGTCATTTTACATTCACATCGCAAATTTTGTAAATATGACTAAATGCTGAACATTTATAAGTTTTTAAATATACAGATGTGTGTCAGTAATTTCTACCCACCACCATTTTCTCATTGCAATTCTTCTGCCGAATAGGAGTTGTCAAAGAGAATCTTTTTCTGTTTGTTTTCAAATTTTACTTTGCTATCTGACAAACAATTTATGTCACTGGGAAAGTGATCAAAAATTCGAGAAGCAGCAATGTGCACTTTTTTTTTGAGCTAAAGACAACCTGAATGTGTAGTAATAAATGTCCATTTTCCTTCTGATATTTTAATTATGTAACTCATAGTTACTTTCTAACTGCTTCAGTGGGTTATTTACAAGGCAGAATACCCAACTTCTTAAATAGATTTTGCAAGATGGTCGTGGGTGAGCACCACATATTATTCTTACAGCACTTTTTTGAGCAATGAAGACGTTCTTTTTTAAAGATGAGTTACCTCAGAACGTTATTCCACACGACATTACTGAATGAAAATAAGCAAAGTATGTCAACTCACCGATTTCTCTCCCCCCAAGATTTGCAATTATTCTAAGTGCAAATGTGGCTGAACTCTGTTGTTTTAGGATTTTCAAAAAGTGCTTTTTCCAGTTTAAATTCTCATCAATATTGACACCTAGGAATATAGAAGTTTCCACTCTATTTATTTCCAGTCAATCAAACTTTATGGCAAATGCGCAGACTACTTCGGCTGATAAAACTCCCACCTAGCGCCACCTATCCGCAGACCCCGTTCACGTCCTCCACGCTCACTTATTTTCGAGTCCCTCAGGAGGCCGAACGTATATTCGCACTGAATGTTTACTTTCATTGCCCATCGAGGCGAATCAGTTATGTAAATGCACGGTGTCTGTTCTTACAGACATCTCGCATTCATATAATAAATATACGCGCCTCGACGGCAATTAATGGACATTCAGTGCAGATGCACTCTTCTTCCGACCTGTAGCGGGAATCTGCGTGAGGCTGCGAACAACGAGGGTAATGGACAGAGCTCGCTAAGAATATAGGGTGCGACAAGTTAGGAATTTTGGCTGGACGGAAAGCGTGCTCGGATAGCCGAAGCTGTTAAGGCGACGGCGCGCATAAGGCGGGAAATCCGAGTTTGAGTCGCAGTCCGGCACAA
Source organism: Schistocerca gregaria (assembly GCF_023897955.1). Classification (NCBI taxonomy): domain Eukaryota; kingdom Metazoa; phylum Arthropoda; class Insecta; order Orthoptera; family Acrididae; genus Schistocerca; species Schistocerca gregaria. The sequence goes on along the minus strand of NC_064931.1, from coordinate 39,787,939 downwards.
ATCTTCACTCGTCACTATCTAATTCATTTCAATGCCCCAGTGCGGCAAATGTCGGAATTTCAATTTCGTCACACAATACATTGTGTTTTCATAATGACTTGTCAACTAAATTACACATGAAAAGAACAAAATTCAAAATTGTTTTACGGTATTACTGTGTTTCGTTAACCGGTTTTTGGTTTTCAAGGCCATCATCAGACTAACTGATTATTGTCGTTAAAGAGAATACTCTGTTTTGTACATTTTCGAAGTTACTGCGTAAAGTGCAAACGCATAGTGTCAGTGCAATAGTCACGTAACTGAAAATATTAAAAACTCAACAGTAAATGAACAAACCACAAAAACGTTAGGACTAAACGCGCGTGAGGATGAGGCGGAAGAGGAAAAGAGCACAACAAGATTAACAAAAAATTACACTCGTCACATGAAGAAAGAAAGGAAGATTAAGGTGTAACGTCCCGTCGACATAGAGTTCATTCGAGATGGAGCACAAGCAGCTCGGATTGTTTCAAGAATGGGAGAGGAAAGCGGTCAAACTCGTTCAAAGGAACGATCCCAGCATCTGCGTGGAGCGATTGAACGAAATCGAGAAAAACCTAAATCTGAATGGCCGGCCTCGGATATGAACAGTCATCCTCCCAAATGCAAGTCCAGTGTGCTAACCGTGCCTCAGCTCGCTCTGTTAATCATTACAAGAGAAGTTGCACATGTGGTAAAACAACCTAATAGTCTATACAGGCTACTGAAATTAAATTAACTATCAAAATGAAATAAAATGGATTTAATACAAGAGTATTAAAAAGTGACTTGGAAAGATATTACATATGGGAAAACTGAACAGAAAATAAATAAAACTATGTACTAGTAGCATGAAGAATTACTGTTACTTTAGGGAAAAGGTACATATAATGAAACAGAATATATATTATTGATCAAAAGTCTCGCCGACAACCATTAGTGGACATTAACACAGGGTGCGTCCACCCTTCGGCTTTATGACTCAACTGGGGACACTTTAAATAAGGTGTGTGGACGTCTGCTGTGAAATGACAGCCCGGTATTCCTCAAGAACAGAAACTAGAGAGGACAGTGGTGACCCAGTAGTTATCGGAGGACGACGGCTCGAACCCGCATGCGGCCATACAGTCTTTACTTCATTTCCGTAAATCGCTCCGTGCAAATGCCAGGATGATTCCTTTGAAAGGGCACCGCCGATTTTCTTCCGCATCCATCCTTAAACAGAGTCTGAGCTCCATCTCTAATGCCCGCAGCTCGTGGTCGTGCGGTAGCGTTCTCGCTTCCCACGCCCGGGTTCGATTCCCGGCGGGGCCAGGGATTTTCTGCCTCGTGATGGCTGGGTGTTGTGTGATGTCCTTAGGTTAGTTAGGTTTAAGTAGTTCTAAGTTCTAGGGGACTGATGACCATAGACGTTATGTCCCATAGTGCTCAGAGCCATTTGAACCATTTGAGCCATCTCTAATGATCTCGTTGCCGACGGAACACTAAACACTATCTACTTCTCCTCCTTCACCTCCTTCAGCGGGACATCCTCCTCCAGCAATACTTTTCCTGAACAGTAATTGTCGATGCGAGTATTATTTTTCGACTTTGGACAAATCAATATTATCTCAGTTGCTTTTCTGAAAACTTTCTGATAATTTTATACACAGTATGTTATATTTCAAGTTAACATTTTTGAAAAGGAATTGCTTTATAAAACATATTAGTTTCGATGTTACAATCGATAAGTACTACTTCTTAATGTGCAGCTAAAATTATTATTATTTTTTTTTTTGAAAAATGTGACATTATGAATTATTTGCACAGTTCAAATTTCTATTATTAATTACGCAAGCCAGTACTGTTTACTATGTTTATTTCTGGATTGATTTATGAAATAATAATGGAAATTAATAATGTAACGAAAACTAGGAGGAATTCATTGCTTTGGAATATTATCTCCGCGGAGTGAGACAGTCATAAGCTTGCCTCTGGTGTGATCGGCCGTATTTCTGTATAATAGGTGTAAACAATGTAATTTCAGCTTCGTTAATGCGAAATATCAAAATACTGTATGATATACTAAAATGTGAGAAAATATAGTTCCGTAAAAACAAATCTGCAAGAACAATCTTGCAATTTATTTAGTTCAAACCAACCGTGAGGACCTGATGTTAGATTTTCCGCTAGGCAATCAGCCATCACAACATGACAAGCTAAGTAAACTTGAAAGTTTGTTGTAATCTTCGCTCCTTTCAAATCTCCATTAAAGACTTTGCTTATTAATTACTTGGACTGGGCATTGTTCAATGCGGACAAAAGATGGAAGAAGGAAGGAGGAGGGGGGGGGGGGGGGGGGGGAGATTACACGCTGCCGCTACAGATAGTGATGTAAGACGCTGGGTTCTCTTTTGTCATCAGTACTTACGGTTGTAAAATGTGTTCATATCGTTCCTATCATTCCCCATTGAGTGTTTCGTTAACCGCAGTAAGACACCCCCCCCCCCCCCCCCACACACACACACACCAACAACACCCTCCGTCCTTCACTGTAGGCACTTACACAAACCCTTCCACCGGAATGCCACAGAGTACACTCGTTTCAGTCACGCACTGTCGCTCTTTCCACCACCTCAAGCATCCCGTAACACTGACTAGAGGAGCTGTTTTACTATTCTACATCATTCTTTTTAAGGCCCTGTGTGTGCTAACTGGACGGCTGGTAGCACTTTGGAACTCACGAGTTCCGCTCATTTAATGCGATTTCTTTTACAATCTCTCTGTGCAATGCCCCTCAGTACACGGTCTGCCCGGTTTTATGTCAACTGTGATTGTTGCTTCGCGTTTCCACTTCACCGACAACCGACTTGGGCAGCTTTAGAAGAGTTTAAATGCCCCTGATGGATCTGTTAACCAGGTGACATCCAATGAATCGTCGCTGAGCTCTCCTGGCCGACTCACTGACAACACACTACTCCGCACTGGCGGGTTTGCGTCTCGTCACAATGCCGCATTACGTACGGGCGTCCAGATACTTTTGCTCATATAGTGCACGGAATATACTGACTACCGCTATGAAATAAAAAATATTGGAAAACGGAGGAACACAATGAAACAAACAGCGAGGGGAAGATTCGAAAAAAATTTAAGGCCAAATCGTAGTTTTAAAAAAGGGAAGTATTAAGATTTTTTGTAATTTAATTTTAAATGAGCATTGTGGGCCAGATTAATTACGAAATTATTGTACCGAGCACCGACAGAAGGAGCGATTAACTTAGACTACGCGGTAAAAATTTGAAGCACCCGGAAGGAAAGGAAGAAACGAAACTTCGCGTAGAAAAGGGTATACTATGTTATTTCAGTGATTACAAACACGCGTCGAATTTACCGGGAACTCGGCTGTACGGGCCCACTTAGCTGTATAGCGTTTCTCTCTATTTGGCACGATGACTTGCACTGATTCGGTGGGAAGTGTGTCCTAAAAGTTGTGATACCCTCTCCGGAGGCAAGCTGGCCCGAAACTGTCGCGATTGGTCCTTAACAACCAGGATACTGACATAGGGGCGAAGTTAACGTCCGAGCTGGTCCCGCTCGTCTTCTATCGGGCACTGGTCTGGGGAATTTGCTGGCCACGGCAGTACCTCCACATCATACAAACAGTGTGGATGGCATCGTTCTGTTGAAAAAATGGCACCACGATACAGTCGCACGAGAGGTAAAACTTGGGAATGAAGGAATATCCGTGACGTACCGTTGCGTTTTCAGAGTTCCCTCTGTCACTACCGACCGTGACCTGAAATCGTATCCGACGGTTCTCTACAGGATTAACAACGCTGTTCCTCCCCAGAGCATTAGAAGAATGGGACCTCTCCCCAGATGGCCGCCATATTCGTAGACGGTGATGAGAGTCGTGCAGAACAGCAACTCGTAGCTGAGCACAGTGCGATGCCGTCCGTCAGCAGTCCCTGCTTCCCAGTAGCCCAACCACTGCAAGAGCAACCGTCTCGTCTCCAGCCGATAGCGCGGGATAACACAAAATGTTGCACCGCGGACACTGCTTTAGGATGACAGGCGCAGTTGTGAAGGTGATACACAATACGGCGATCCTCCCTCGGGATGATCTGACGTGGTCGAATCGAACCTTGTCATCGAATGCCCCACAAATCTCGATATTGCACGATTCGAACAACCGGCCGAATGGAGACCCACAATGAGTCCCCTTTGAAGCGCTGTCGAGTGCTGATAACGCTGTCTCAGCGAGCACGTGTCTTTACACAGACGCTGTTCACGCTCCTCTTATGCGCTACACGGCCCGCTAACAACACAGAACACTAACACCGCTAATATACTCTGGGGACTGTTCTACTATCCGCTGATGGCGTGTACGTGTACAACGTTACGTTGACATGCGACCAGGTCTTCTGAGTGCTTCAGTTTCTTTTCTCACAGTGTATATCCGGTTTTTTTTCTGGGTTGACATGACTGCGATTTGGTACAGATAGACATTCCATTGAACTATCTTCGTGCCAAGCTTCCCATAATTATCCCTTCTCGATATTTTCTTAGAGACTGCATTAAAGAATGTGTGTGTGTGTTTTTTTTCTGCTTTCACTGTCAGTTCAGAGCCACGAAATCGATTCAATGCAACAACTGAACGATTTGTCGCAGAGGATAAGGTACTGCTCTCGTATTACAGAGGAGAGGGGTTCGAATCTCGTCCAGCCAAACTGATTTAGTTTCCTGTGGTTTTCATAAATCTGTTACAGTAAATGCCGGTATTATTCTTTCGAAAAGGGCACGGCCAATTTCCTCCTACATATTTATCCAGTGCCTTGCGCCCCGTCTCTAATTAGTTTATCGTCGACGGTACGTTAAACTATAATGCAATTTTTTTTCTTTCTGTGTAGAAATGCACAAACAACATCAGAGTTATGCCCATGACTGGATAAAGTACCTTCGGCTGTAATGACTGTTCTCACGACTCAAAATGACTATACAACGAAAAACGTGATGTTTTTCGTAATCCTTTTGAATTAGTCACTTCATTAAAGAATGGTTTAACGTCCTGTCGACGTTGAGGTCATCGAAGGCGATTGAACTGGTATTGGGGATGGAAGTCGTACGTGTCTTTTTCATATGAACCGTATCGCAATTCTCCTAAGGCGACGTGGCGAAACGGCGGACGACAGATGACAGCACTGGCAATGGAGTGTGTACAAAGCGTGTAGGGGACGTGGATAACACTACAGTCGTCGTAGCATTGCGGAAACTGCGCGATTTATCTGACAGCCAAAAGGGCACAATCACTGGCTTTCGAGGCAAGGGTGGAAACATTTCCGAAACGGCCAAGTTTGAAAACTGTGCACCCGTGCCGACTGCTGCTTGTCGGCGGCGAAGGCCAACGCCGCAACTGGATGTCCACTGAATGGTGGCTGGTCGCCTTTTCAGACGGACTGAAAGCAAAGACCCTGAAACAATCGTCAGAAGGGTTCAGACCGGATGAGGGAGAGTTACGGCCTGGGAAATGTATTGGTGACATTTGATCTAGTAATTCTGGAAGGCAGCATGATTCAACACAAGTATGCATTTATCCTTGAGGGACCGTGTCCATCCTTAAACGCAGTTTGTTTTTCCTCAGCAAAAGGGCATCTACCAGCAGGACAATGCAACGCGTCGTACAGCTCCCACTGTACGTGCATGTTTCGAAGAGTACCGGGACGAGTTTACACTACACCCACGGCCACCAATCTCCCCGGTATAGGAACCAATCAAGAATCTGTGCGACCACCTCGATCTGGCTGTTCGCCCCGTGGATCAACCGAGAAACCTAATGCAGTTGGCGACGGTGCTTATTCGGCATGGCTCCACATACCTTACAGAACCGCACTGACTTCTTGCACGTCTCGCAGTGGTCCGCGCTGCAAAAGGTCGTTATTCAGGCTTTTGACAGATGGCTACATTAATGTGACTGGACATTGTATATGTCAAATTATGTTAACGACAACAATTGTTAACACGCATGTAGAAATAAAACGGAACACTGAAAATGCAACTAAACAATGTTGTTGTTGTTGAAGTTGTTGTTGTTGTAGTCTTCAATCGTGAGACTGGTTTGATGCAGCTCTCCATGTTACTCTATCCCGTGCAAGCTTCTTCATCTCCCAGTACCTACCGCAACCAACATCCTTCTGAATCTGTTTAGTGTATTCATCTCTTGGTCTCCCTCTACGATTTTTACCCTCCACGCTGCCCTCCAATACTAAATTGGTGATCCCTGGATGCCTCAGAACATGACCTAGCAACCGATCCCTGCTCCTATTCAAGTTGTGCCACAAACTTCTCTTCTCCCCAATCCTATTCAATACTTCCTCATTAGTTATATGATCTACCCATCTAATCTTCAGCATTCTTCTGTGGCACCACATTTCAAAAGCTTCTATTCTCGTCTTGTCCAAACTATTTATCGTCCATGTTTCACTTCCATACATGGCTACAGTCCATACAAATATTTTCAGAAATGACTTCCTGACTGCCGGCCGCGGTGGTCTCGCGGTTCTAGGCGCGCAGTCCGGAACCGTGCGACTGCTACGGTCGCAGGTTCGAATCCTGCCTCGGGCATGGATGTATGTGATGTCCTTAGGTTAGTTAGGTTTAAGTAGTTCTAAGTTCTAGGGGACTAATGACCACAGCAGTTGAGTCCCATAGTGCTCAGAACCATTTGAACTTCCTGACACTTAAATCAATACTCGATGTTAACAAATTTTTCTTCTTCAGAAACGCTTTCCTTGCCATTTCCAGTCTAAATTTTATATCCTCTCTACTTCGACCATCATCAGTTATTTTGCTCCCCAAATAGCAAAACTCCTTTACTACTTTAAGTGTCGCATTTCCTAATCTAATTCCCTCAGCATCACCCGACTTCATTCGACTACATTCCATTATCCTCATTTTGCTTTTGTTGATGTTCACCCTATACCCTCCTTTCAAGACACTATCCATTCCATTCAACTGCTCTTCCAAGTCCCTTGCTGTCTCTGACAGAATTACAATGTCATCGGCGAACCTCAAAGTTTTTATTTCTTCTCCATGGATTTTAATGTCTACTCCGAACTTTTCTTTTGTTTCCTTTACTGCTTGCTCAATATACAGATTGAATAACATCGGGGATAGGCTACAACCCTGTCTCACTCCGCCGGCCGCTGTGGTCTCGCGGTTCTAGGCGCGCAGTCCGGAACCGTGCGACTGCTACGGTCGCAGGTTCGAATCCTGCCTCGGGCATGAATGTGTGTGATGTTTTTAGGTTAGTTAGGTTTAAGTAGTTCTAAGTTCTAGGGGACTAATGACCACAGAAGTTGAGTCCCATAGTGCTCAGAGCCATTTTTTTTGTCTCACTCCCTTCCCATCCACTGCTTCCCTATCATACCCCTCGACTCTTGTAACTGCCATCTGGTATCTGTACAAATTGTAAATAGCCTTTCGCTCCCTGTATTTTACCCCTGAAACCTTCAGAATTTGAAAGAGAGTATTCCAGTCAACATTGTCAAAAACTTTCTCTAAGTCTACAAATGCTAGAAATGAAACTTCCTGGCAGATTAAAACTGTGTGCCCGACCGAGACTCGAACTCGGGACCTTTGCCTTTCGCGGGCAAGTGCTCTACCAACTGAGCTACCGAAGCAGCAGAGTGAAAATCTCATTCTGGAAACATCCCCCAGGCTGTGGCTAAGCCATGTCTCCGCAGTATCCTTTCTTTCAGGAGTGCTAGTTCTGCAAGGTTCGCAGAAGAGCTTCTGTAAAGTTTGGAAGGTAGGAGACGGATACTGGCAGAAGTAAAGCTGTGAGTACCGGACGTGAGTCGTGCTTCGGTAGCTCAGTTGGTAGAGCACTTGCCCGCGAAAGGCAAAGGTCCCGAGTTCGAGTCTCGGTCGGGCACACAGTTTTAATCTGCCAGGAAGTTTCATATCAGCGCACACTCCGCTGCAGAGTGAAAATCTCATTCTGGAAACATCCCCCAGGCTGTGGCTAAGCCATGTCTCCGCAGTATCCTTTCTTTCAGGAGTGCTAGTTCTGCAAGGTTCGCAGAAGAGCTTCTGTAAAGTTTGGAAGGTAGGAGACGGATACTGGCAGAAGTAAAGCTGTGAGTACCGGACGTGAGTCGTGCTTCGGTAGCTCAGTTGGTAGAGCACTTGCCCGCGAAAGGCAAAGGTCCCGAGTTCGAGTCTCGGTCGGGCACACAGTTTTAATCTGCCAGGAAGTTTCACTCCGCTGCAGAGTGAAAATCTCATTCTGGAATGCTAGAAATGTAGGTTTGCCTTTCCTTAATCTAGCTCCTAAGATAAGTCGTAGGGTCAGTATTGCCTCACGTGTGACAACATTCCTACGGAATCCAAACTGATCTTCCCCGAGGTCGGCTTCTACCAGTTTCTCCATTCGTCTGTAAAGAATTCGTGTTAGTATTTTGCAGCTGTGACTTATTAAACTGATAGTTCGGTAATTTTCGCATCTGTCAACACTTGCTTTCTTTGGGATTGGAATTATTATATTCTTCCTGAAGTCTGAGGGTATTTCACCTGTCTCATACATCTTGCTCACCAGATGGTAGACTTTCGTCGGGACTAGCTCTCCCAAGGCTGTCAGTAGTTCTAATGGAATGTTGTCTACTCCCGGGGCCTTGTTTCGAATTAGGTCTTTCAGTGCTCTGTCAAACTCATTAACGCACTATCATATCTGCCACTTCATCTTCCATTTCTATAATATTGTCCTCAAGTACATCGCCCTTGTATAGACCCTCTATATACTCCTTCCACCTTTCTGCTTTCCCTTCTTTGCTTAAAACTGGGTTTCCATCTGAGCTCTTGATGTTCATGCAAGTGGTTCTCTTTTCTCCAAAGGTCTCTTTAATTTTCCTGTAGGCAGTATCTATCTTACCCCCTAGTGAGGTAAGCCTCTACATCCTTACATTTGTCCTCTAGCCATCCCTGCTTAGCCATTTTGCACTTCCTGTCGATTTCATTTTTGAGACGTTTGTATTCCTTTTTGCCTGTTTCATTTACTGCATTTATATATTTTCTACTTTAATCAACTAAATTCAATATTTCTTCTGTTACCCAAGGATTTCTACTAGCCCTCTTCTTTTTACCTACTTGGTCCTCTGCTGCCTTCACTACTTCATCCCTCAGAGTTACCCATTCTTCATCTACTGTATTTCTTTCCCCCAATTTCTGTCAATTGCTCCCTTATGCTCTCCCTGAAACTCTGTACAACCTCTGGTTTAGTCAGTTTATCCAGGTCCCGTGTCCTTAAATTACCACCTTTTTGCAATTTCGTCAGTTTTAATCTACAGGCCATAACCAATAGATTGTGGTCAGAGTCCACATCTGCCCCTGGAAATGTCTTACAATTTAAAACCTGGTTCCTAAATCTCTGTCTTACCATTATATAATCTATCTGATACCTACTAGTATCTCGAGGATTCTTCCATGTATACAACCTTCTTTTATGATTCTTGAACCAAGTGTTAGCTATGATTAAGTTATGCTCTGTGCAAAATTCCACCAGACGGCTTCCTCTTTCATTTCTTAACCCCAATCCATATTCACTTACTGTGTTTCCTTCTCTCCCTTTTCCTACTACCGAATTCCAGTCACCCATGACTATTAAATTTTCGTCTCCCTTCACTAACTGAATAATTTCTTTCACCTCATCATACATTCCATCAATTTCTTCATCCTCTGCAGAGTTAGTTGGCATATAAACTTGTACTATTGTAGTTGGCATTGGCTTCGTGTCTATCTTGGCCACAATAATACGTTCACTATGCTGTTTGTAGTAGCTTACCCGCAGTCCAATTTTTTTTATTCATTATTAAACCTACTCCTGCATTACCTCTATTTGACTTTGTATTCATAACCCTGTATTCACCTGACCAAAAGTGTTGTTCCTCCTGCCACCGAACTTCACTAATTCCCACTCTATCTAATTTTAACCTAACCATTTCCCTTTTTAAATTTTCTAACCTACCTGCGCGATTAAGGGATCTGACATTCGACGTTCCGATCCGTAGAACGCTTTTTTCTTTCTCGTGATAACGACGTCGTCCTGGGTAGTCCCCGCCCGGACATCCGAATGGGGGACTATTTTACCTCCGGAATATTTTACCCAAGAGGACGCCATCGTCATTTAACCATACAGTAAAAACAACATAAAATAAAAGAAATTTAATTCAAGTTCTAAGTGATTAACTTCCAGCTTATATTGCTGGATCTGATCTGTTTCTGGCAGTTTCGGAAAAACAAGGTTTGCCCACTAACTGCAGATACACCTATTATTAGACCTACTATTACTATACTGTCCTACATTGCCTCGGTAATCCTCGAGTCTACTAATACCCGTGTCGGTGACCACTGTCTATAAATAAGTTTCTCTTAGTTATATTTTACTCGTGTCTGACATTCTCTAAATGCAGGAAATACTACTACTGGTTCGTTAATGTTATTTTGATATTCGGAGTGTCCGCTTAATATTTTAGACTGAAAATTGAGCAGTTGCCTTTAGATATTCGATGTGCAATCATATTAACTGTAGTCCACAAGGTTTGGTCATTTATAACTGTTCGGAGATTGCAGTCTAACTGCATTCTCTCTCTCCCAACCTGGAAACGGGGGCAACTGAAGGGAACCACTCAAAGATTGGTGTGTTACTATATCCCACTCAATGCAGATGTTTGGGATACTGACCGTGACCTATTAAAATGTGCACCATACCTGGAATAAAGACAATGCAGTGTAATCTGAAACAGTTTATAATGCTTAAGAATATGCTGTACACCCGCCTTTCAGCGCTTGTTGTGTCCCACTCAGCCTGCAATTCACCTAACTTCCAGGCTCGTAAGTAGTTTATCAATAATAGGAGCTTCTGCATCCCGAGCATTGCCAGTAAACCCTCGACAGGTTTAACGCGAAAGGAACCTGAGAGCCTCAGAAGTGCACCGCGCTGAATTCGTCTTAGAATTGTTTTGTAGCCCTCCAGTCGAAGGCGATAAGCCCAGACGCTGGCAGCGAAGCCCACAATAGCTTTGAAGATAGATAGCTTCATGATATGACTGCACATTATACAGCGGATTTTACAGTAGGTAGTGCAAGCACGGGCAATCTTGTGTATAATTTTAGCCGCTTTCTGGGTGACGGATTTGTATATGTTCTAGTATGTTCCTTTCCTCGTATAGGAGGAGGTGTAGATACCTGCAAACAGTGCTTCGTTTTATAGGAATTCCATCAAGCCTCAGGGAAGGACTCTTGGCGCGAGAGAGAGAGAGTGAGTTTTAGTTGCTGATGAATCTTCCGGGGCGCACTGCCGTGGTCGCGGGAACTCTTCGGTTCCTGACGTTTCGTCCAGAGCTATGCTGGACTACTTTGGAGCTGCTCCTGGCGACGCTGAGCCTTGCCGACGTCACGAACCGAAAAATTTCTTCCACCACGGCAGATTCATCTGGAACTATGACATACTGTCGTCAAGGACTTCTCTGAGACAAAGTTTTCCCTTTATATATATTCAGCTTATTGCCCGTGCTCCACCGCTGCATCTCAACAAGCACATCATTCGTCTCTTCCGCAAGTCTCCACACACACACACACACACACACACACACACACACACACACACACACACACACACACACACACACAATGTCATCCACGTATGTAACGACACCGTCTAAGAGACGTAATAGGGATTTAATACAGAGATCCCAGAGAAAGGACCACTTATGGTGCCTTTCGGACCGCCCTTGGTATTCTCTTTCATTACTTTGCTCTACCACGCAAGGTATTGGACCCTTCGTCCACTACAGCAATCGACAAAGTCCTTGTACAGTCATCTGGGTGACAGAGATCTCGGAACCGTGCTAACATCACAGCCCACCAAGTATTATCGAATGCGCCTCTGATATCAGTCATGAGCGCAGCTGCATACTTCGGAGTCAATTTTTGTACAATCTGAAGAGCTGTATTAACCGCATCGTCTATACTTCCCTATTCTACACGTCCTATGGACGCTCCTCAACCTTGGCCAAGACGTTGGTGCACAGATTTTCGGTGATGCCGGGTCTTCGTCCTTTCCCCCTTTGAACACTACTGCTATAGTTTTCCAAATCGCTGTGATCCTACCTACTGACACTGCCTCGATTGGTAATAGTGTCAAATAAGATACTATCAGTGGACGACATATAAAGTAGACGCCATCCTGAACTGGTGTCTTCCCAGTTTTGAGCTTGGAAATTGCGGTAGCAACTTCTTGAGCAAAATCTAACACCAACACCTGGTTGTTTTATTGGTTGTCTAGTTCAGCTAAAAGTTGTGCATGTACTTCATTATCTGTGTGTGTGTGTGTGTGTGTGTGTGTGTGTGTGTGTGTGTGTGTGTGTGTGTGTGTGTGTGTTATTAGAATGCAGAGTGGTTAGCAGACATTCTCCATCCATGCGCCAATCAATCATCCTCTCTACGAATTGTTGTCATTGCAGTAGCTCCCTTAACCGTTTCAGTCAATAACTTTCCCGATCTTCCCTATACGACAAATTGCAATTGCTTTCGTAGCAACTTTTCCCAGTTTGTTCTTTTAGTTTCCTGAAGCAACGTCTCGCAGCGCACCTTAATTTCTCTGTATTATTCACGGAGCCTCGCTGGGTGCCCAGACTACCCTAAAGCGGATCCACATACTCTTCTCGATTTGAACCAACGCCTCAGCATGGAAAGTTCTAGGCTCCACGGGATTGTATCCCGACTATGTGTCTTTTTCTTAGAAATTTAAATGTCCCGTGTTCTTTGCAAGAGTTCAGTTAGCAGCCACGCACTCAAGTCTACATGTACCGGAAACGATTCCACTGGAAATGCTGCAACGCTAGCAATTATGAAATCTCCAACCATTTTTCAGATATCTAACGCAATCAAGCTTTCCTCTGCCTGTCTACCTCTATTGCTGCTACTTCCCCTTCGATGTCAACTGCATTATCGTCACTGGATGTCAGGTGCTGAAGCACTTGCCAGCTATTAACCGTAGCTGATGCCATACGGTTTGCTAGAGTGTCATCTACACTGACGGAAAAAAATTGCAACATGGAGTTGTGCAACAGAACCGAAAATTGGTAGGCATGTTTCTACATCTGATGGATGTCTATTCAGATTTCACGCCAGTCACGTAAGAGTGGACCTAGTTTGCTTTAAATGCACGCTGTAACGGTCGCGAGCATTAGTTACCTTTAAGATTGGACTTGGTGAGTTGATGTAAGTCAAGAATGCCTTTAAGGTGACAAAGACGCCATTATCTGCACGTCAGTTTGAACGAAGTCGCGTAATACGTCTACGAGAAGCTGGATGTTCCTTCTGCGATACTGCGCAAAGACTTGACAAGAATGTAGCCACAATACGTGTCTGCTGGCAGCAGAAGTCACGAGAATGTACGGTCCGCACTGCCATTTGGCACTACACAGTGGAGATAGGGCTCTGGCGCTGGCTATTGGCTCTGAGCACTATGGGACTTAACATCTATGGTCATCAGTCCCTTGAACTTAGAACTACTTAAACCTAACTAACCTAAGGACATCACACAACACCCACTCATCACGAGGCAGAGAAAATCCCTGACCCCGCGGGAATCTGGCGCTGGCGCTTCGTACTGTATCTGCAGCAGCAGTTGACACCACAGTGACACAACCAACTGTTACAAATCTGTTGCTTCGAAGACAGCTCCGAGCCAGACGCCATGTACCGTGTAATCCACTGACGTTAGTGGTGTCAAGCAAGAGCTCACTGGAGATCAGGGTGCAGGTTTATTGTATTTCCTGATGAAAGTTGGTCCTGCTTCGGCGCCAGAGATGGCCGAGTGTTTGTTAGGGAACTAGTTGAGGGCCTATAACCAACCTGTCTGCGTGCTAGACACTTTGGACCTACACGTGGATTTATTGGTCTGGGGTGCGATTTTGTATGACAGCGGGAGCACTCTTGTGGTTATCCCATGCACCTTGACCGCAAATTTGTACGTACCTCTGGTGATTCGACTTCTTGTGCTGCCACTCGTGAACAGCATTCGAGGGACGTTTTTCCAACAGGATAACGCTCGCCCACATATCGCTGTTGTAAACCAACACGCTCTACAGGATGTCGACATGTTGCCTTGGACAGCTCAAACACCAGTGTCCAGTCGAGCACATATGGGACGACAACTGTAGAGTCATCAACAGCCAGCATTGTGTTGTGCAACAGGCATGCGACTCCACCCTACAAACTGACAACACAGGCCGGCTGGAGTGGCAAGCCGCTACTGTCTGGAACCACGCGACTGCTACGGTCGCAGATTCGAATCCTACCTCGGGCATGGAGGTGTGTGATGTCCTTAGGTTAGTTAGGTTTAAGTAGTTCTAAGTTCTAGGGGACTGATGACCTCAGAAGCTAAGTCCCATAGTGCTCAGAGCCATTTGAACTGACAACACAATGCATGCGTATTTGCATGCTTGCATTCAAAATCCTGACAGTTACACTGGTTATTAATGTACCAGTATTTCAAATTTGCAATGGCAAATCTCGCACTTATATTAACTTGTGAGATCGCAATGATTACTACAAACAGCATAGTAAACGCATTATTGTGGCCAAGATAGATACGAAGCCCACACCTACTACAGTAGTACAAGTTTATATGCCAACTAGCTCACAAGATGACGAAGAAATTGATGAAATGTATGATCAAATAAAAGAAATTATTCAGATAGTGAAGGGAGACGAAAGTTTAATAGTCATGGGTGACTGGAATTCGGTAGTAGGAAAAGGGAGAGAAGGAAACACAGTAGGTGAATATGGACTGGGGCAAAGAAATGAAAGAGGAAGCCGCCTGGTAGAATTTTGCACAGAGCATAACTTAATCAAAGCTAACACTTGGTTCAAGAATCATAAAAGAAGGCTGTATACATGGAAGAAGCCTGGAGATACTGACAGGTTTCAGATAGATTATATAATGGTAAGACAGAGATTTAGGAACCAGGTTTTAAATTGTAAGACATTTCCAGGGGCAGATGTGGACTCTGACCACAATCTATTGGTTATGACCTGTAGATTAAAACTGAAGGAACTGCAAAAAGGTGGAAATTTAAGGAGATGGGACCTGGATAAACTGAAAGAACCAGAGGTTTTACAGAGTTTCAGGGAGAGCATAAGGGAGCAATTGACAGGAACGGGGGAAAGAAATACAGTAGAATAAGAATGGGTAATTCTGAGGGATGAGGTAGTGAAGGCAGCACAGGATCAAGTAGGTAAAAAGACGAGGGCTAGTAGAAATCCTTGGGTAACAGAAGAAATATTGAATTTAATTGATGAAAGGAGAAAATATAAAAATGCAGTAAATTAAGCAGGCAAAAAGGAATACAGACGTCTCAAAAATAAGATCGACAAGAAGTGCAAAATGGCTAAGCAGGGATGGCTAGAGGAGAAATGTAAGGATGTAGAGGCTTATCTCACTAGGGGGTAAGATAGATACTGCCTACAGGAAAATTAAAGAGACCTTTGGAGATAAGAGAACCACTTGTATGAACATCAAGAGCTCAGATGGAAACCCAGTTCTAAGCAAAGAAGGGAAAGCAGAAAGGTGGAAGGAGTATATAGAGGGTCTATACAAGGGCGATGTACTTGAGGACAATATTATGGAAATGGAAGAGGATGTAGATGAAGATGAAATGGAGATACGATACTGCGTGAAGAGTTTGACAGAGCACTGAAAGACCTGACTCGAAACAAGGCCCCCGGAGTAGACAACATTCAATTGGAGCTACTGACGGCCTTGAGAGAGCCAGTCCTGACAAAACTCTACCATTTGGTGAGCAAGATGTATGAGACAGGTGAAATACCCTCAGACTTCAAGAAGAATATAATAATTCCAATCCAAAAGAAAGCAAGGGTTGACAGATGTGAAAATTACCGAACTATCAGTTTAATAAGCCATAGCTGCAAAATACTAACGCGAATTCTTTACAGACGAATGAAAAAACTAGTAGAAGCCGACCTCGGGGAAGATCAGTTTGGATTCCCTAGAAATGTTGGAACCCGTGAGGCAATACTGACCCTACGACTTATCTTAGAAGCTAGATTAAGGAAGGGCAAACCTACGTTTCTAGCATTTGTAGACTTAGAGAAAGCTTTTGACAATGTTGACTGGAATACTCTCTTTCAAATTCTAAAGGTGGCAGGGGTAAAATACAGAGAGCGAAAGGCTATTTACAATTCGTACAGAAACCAGATGGCAGTAATAAGAGTCGAGGGGTATGAAAGGGAAGCAGTTGTTGGGAAGGGAGTGAGACAGGGTTGTAGTCTCTCCCCGATGTTATTCAATCTGTATATTGAGCAAGCAGTGAAGGAAACGAAAGAAAAATTTGGAGTAGTTATTAAAATCCATGGAGAAGAAATAAAAATGTTGAGGTTCGCCGATGACATTGTAATTCTGTCAGAGACAGCAAAGGACTTGGAAGAGCAGTTGAACGGAATGGATAATGTCTTGAAAGGAGGATGTAAGATGAACATCAACAAAAGAAAAAACGAGGATAATGGAATGTAGTCGAATTAAGTCGGGTGATGTTGTGGGTATTAGAATAGGAAATGAGACACATAAAGTAGTAAAGGAGTTTTGCTATTTGGGGAGCAAAATAACTGATGATGGCCGAAGTAGAGAGGATATAAAATGTAGACTGGCAATGGCAAGGAAAGCGTTTTTGAAGAAGAGAAATTTGTTAACATCGAGTATTGATTTAAGTGTCAGTAAGACATTTCTGAAAGTATTTGTATGGAGTATAGCCATGTATGGAAGTGAAACATGGACGATAAATAGTTTGGACAAGAAGAGAATAGAAGCTTTCGATATGTGGTGCCATAGAAGAATGCTGAAGATTAGATGGGTAGATCACATAACTAATGAGGAAGTATTGAATAGGATTGGGGAGAAGAGAAGTTTGTGGCACAACTTGACCAGAAGAAGGGATCGGTTGGTAGGACATGTTTTGAGGCATCAAGGGATCACCAATTTAGTATTGGAAGGCAGCGTGGAGGGTAAAAATCGTAGAGGGAGGCCAAGAGATGACTACACTACGCAGATTCAGAAGGATGTAGGTTGCAGTGGGTACTGGGAGATGAAGAGGCCTGCACAGGATAGAGTAGCCTGGAGAGCTGCATCAAACCAGTCTCAGGTCTGAAGACCACAACAACAAAACATCGCAATGATATTCAAATATGTTACCTAACAAAACGCATTCCAAAAATTTCATTACTCTACATTATTTATTTTTGGTGTTGTGATTTTTTTTCCGTCAGTGCATGTAGACTTCTCTATCAGCTCCTTCAGGTCGTGCGAAACAATTTGAGTCTACACATGTATCATCACTGCAGATATTCACTTTTACTACAATACTGAACGAAGAATATTCTTTGCTCGGCATCGTTTAATGTCTGTAGTGATATTACATGTGCATTTTCACTTACCAATTAGAAGCAGCGCTTCTTGTAAAAATAGCCGAGTAACACGCTCAGACAAACAGTAAACTAGAATATATATAGATATATGGCTTTTAAACCATCATACTGCAGTCACAGTAGCTCGAATTTCAATACACTTTAAACCATAATATTCCTTTCTAACCTCAAACTGTTTTCAAAACGACAGTTAACGTTTCAAAGCGCTTGGACGTATTACTAAAAGTTTGTGCAGTAGTTAGCTCCTCTACTTGAGACAAGTATGGGCTGGAGTAAATGTTAGTAAACAATCTTCTGGCTTGAGATTGAAATTTGATAGGTTTTCTTGAATTAAAATGAATTTTTACGACGAGTTTTCTTTACTGAATCTCGATAAAAGTATTAGTAATGGCAAATGGACTAGCAGGATTGTCATTAAGGATGGCGGGAATATGTGAGTCGTCTGTTTCGAACTATATAGTTTATTATATGCTAGGCATACGCAAAAACTTAAGCTTTCTTGAAATTATTGAAGGCAAGCGTGTCAAGGACCGCAGCAGATGTTACTACTTGTACATTAATTTTAAAATATATTAGGTCTATATTTGTAGCAACTTTCTAAATACACATGAAACCGTCTAATTTCATGAGTGGAATTGAATACTGCGTTCAAGTTGTGATAATTTGGAAATAGTTAATCTTTTTTCTCAGTCGGTAAAACGGAACCCGTATAGGATCACTTTATTATCCGTTTGCCTATCTATCCCCCTGTAAGGTCCTTTTTCTCGAGAACGGGTAGAGGTAACAAGTTGAAATTTATGTCAAATACTACCGTCTACGGTCCCTTGGCAGTGTAAAAAATTTAAATTTCTAAGTCAATGTAGTCAAAAACACGGCCATTTGCCACATTTTGTGGTTTTTTTTGGGGGGGTGGGGGGAGGGAGGAAATAAAGCTAGATATCTACCGTTTCACTTAGTGATAACCTGGGTACAGTATTACAGCGCCCGTAATAATCTACGTTACAAACTTTCAAAACAGATATCAGAGTTCGTTTACTTCATGTCCTTCATAACTGTATATGGATACTGAACGGATAAAACTCCATAAATCTTTCCGGAAAATAGGTAAATAATTCCTTAAATATTAAGGCTTCGAATATGTGATATTGTCATCAAGACTCTAGAGTTGCAGCCATATTGCTCACGATAGATTCTCAGTGGGTCTAAACACTTTTTCTGGCACGTTGCCTTACATCTCCTTCTCACGGTACTGTGGGCATACCAACTCACAAAGGACTGTGGGTTGTCGAGCACTGTGGCGTACAAACCATCCAGCCATCCTTCTGGTGATCACTTTGTCCTTATCGTTTTATATATGGAACAACAGCTTTCAAGTGTGTTAGTAGCAGTTCTTAAGCGAGGGAAAATGAACTTTATCGCCACGAAGGTTAAAATGAGCGTAAAAATATTTTTCTATTCTGTAGTACGTTATATAGTCTTTACAGGAAGTTATTAGAGACGTGTAGATGTTTACGTTGTTCTAATATTTGTGCCGGACAGGGTCCCAAAGACAGATGTTTAGATTACGCTCGACCACCTAAGCCATTCCAGCATGTCTCGAGTAATGCCGACAATCGAGGTGGGTTGCAATACAAGCTTTACGACCAGTTCCTTAACTCACTGTTCCGTGTTGCACAAACCTTGTCGCAATGGCGCAAGGAAGGTTACAGTTTAAAATTCCGTCCACATCAAGGTCATTAGCGACGGAGCATTATATCAGATTACACAAGTATTGTTGAAAAAGTGATCCTGCACGAATTTAAGAAAACCGATGAAAAGCTATACGAGCTTTAAATTCCCACACTCCTGAAGAATATGCGCCAAGTGTGTCTACTGCTGCGCCGTCTTAAATGTTAACAGGACTCTGGTTTCCGCCACAGGAGTTGCTAACAACCGGCAGCTCGAGTACATCACAGCGCGGAAGAAGAAACGCCGACTCGGACAACAGATTCCTCAGCGTTGTTAGACCTCGGTGGCTGCTAAGCCACGGTTGAGTAAGCAGTGTCCCCGCTAGGCGGCGACTGGAACGAAGCGGACACAGCGCTCCGGGGGAAGGCCGCTTTCACGAGGAACAAAAAACGCTGGAAAAGCCGCTCCAGCGGGCGCAGAGGAGAATTCATCCAGGCCACAGGGGGTCGAGCGCCGCTAAACTCTACCCAATCTCGCACGAGAAACCAGTCGTGGCTGATTCCCTGCTTCTGTAATCGTATCTTTTTCACAAAGTAGCTAAAATTCTCTGCTCCGTGTACTCTGCTGTCATAATCTTGCAGGTTGGTCGAGCACTGTATTACTTTATTAGACGCAGTTCTGTTGGAGGCGGTATGCCCTTGCCTTCCGCCGATCTAAGAGTTGTGTTGATTTGGGGGAGGAGACCAAACTGCTAGGTCATCGGTCTCATCGGATTAGGGAAGGATGTCGGCCGTGCCCTTTCGAAGGAACCATCCCCGTATTTGCCTGAAGCGATTTAGGGAAATCACGAAAAACCTAAATCAGGATGGCTGGACGCGGGGTTGAACTGTCGTCCTCCCGACCTAAGAACTGGCTCACACGTTCATATGGAGACCGCTATGCAATACCAAAAACCGATACTGTCAAGTAAAAAAAATCCTGCTACCCACTGGCTACCGAGATAAACTGTGAATCCACCATGTTACACTGACTCTATCACATGAAAACTGTCACCGTTCTTTAAATATGGTGTCGTACAAACTGTGGGTGTGTGTGTTCTTGGGAATTCTGTGTTCATAAATTTTCGAAAAGAAAGCGGCTCAATGTGACTGGAAGACCAACTTACATAAGACGTCAAAATACCATAAGCTGCTATATTCTCTTAGAGGCTCTTCAACTTAATCTGAAGCCATTTTGAAAACGCCTCGGATCATGTACACAAAGAGATCAAGCTCGGCGGCAAAAGTGTAAATAATATCTGCCTTGTGGATGACACTGTGATAACTCGCTGCCACCGTAAGTCTTCAATTCCTTCCAGAGAAAATTACCATAGAGAGCAGAGAGTAAGCATTTTACATAAATTCTCCCAATCCAAAAAAATAATCGTATACACCAACAATAAGATGAAAGGAAAATGTTGTTAGTAAACTGAATGGAGACAAAGTTACTAGAATAACCAAAATCAAATATCTATAGCGCTAAAAGAAAAATTCGAATTATGATGCGGAGGGAAAAAAAAATCAGAACTGGCTCTACACATACGTAATTTCAGACATCCCACATATTATCGCAATCTTGAGTTTAACACATGGTTCCGAGTCGTGAGATGGTCTGTATCTGCGGTACTGGATTGAAGAGTTACAGCCTGGACAATCGACAGCTCGGCTACGAACAGGATAAGTGCGTTTGAATGTAAAAAATTTCGATGGAAAATCATGTAACCCATACATAACTGACTAACTTATTCAGCTGGTAAATCTTGAGGTTCTAAACAGGATCAAACACAGAAAAAGTGCGTATTTGGTCACATAGTTAAAAGTAAGAAATACAGTTTTGTATAGAATGAACGATAGACGAGAAACGTGGATCTTGACGTTTAAGAGTTCCATATTCGTAGATGCTCCAAAAATGGCTCGACGTCGAAGAAACTGTTACATTAATTAGAACAGCTGAAGCTAAAGAATATTCCTTAATGATCTCAGCCTCCTGAAAGGTGATACGTTCTAAAGACCTACGAGGTTACTGAGGGGAATGTGTTCACATCGCAAATTTAGCCCGATTTGTGACTAGATTTCTTGGGAGATAAATGTTCTTGACGTCAAGATTAATCAACATGCAGATGGGTAGCGTGAGAAAGAACGTTGTAATTCGCAGTCTACAATAACGACTTTCGAGATAAGCTTAGCTGCAGATCACGCACGTGGAGACTTATCTGTGACTAAGTGTTATCGAACATAAATTGCAATAATATCCAGTCTGACCATTATGAGGTTACAGCCAGGTGCACTTTCAAGCACTGATAACAGACTTTAGTAGAAAAAAGTTGTGGACTGGTGTCACACAAATCACTCCAAGCAAATGCTGCAATTGTTCCTGGGAAAAAAAAAGGCGATCAGCGTTTCCTTCCCTCCAGCAGTCAGAAATCCGAGCAGAACTCAATCTCTAATAATCTTAGCTGTGGGCGGGACGTGAAACACAACTCTTTCTTCCTTTCTCCCTTCTTCTTGTGTCTGGATACTAAATGAGCAGAGTCAATCCAGTCGTATTTGTGAACAATTGTGTCCGATAAACTACCAACTCGACAAATTACGATCCGGTCGTGGCATGTTACGTGTTTATCCCGTGAGCTGCCAGCAAAGGCCGGGCGCCAACCCTGTAGCGCAATTTTTAGGGTTGTACACTTCCAGCCGCGTGGTGGTGCTAATTTTCAACATTAAAAAACATATTTGTATAGGATAGCAACAGGGCATTTCAGCTCCAATTTCATTCTGCACTGTCTGACCTTCGCGACTGACTTTAGCTCTGAAGCTCCAGATAATTTTTATCTCGTCTTCGACTCTCGACCAGTACCACGCTGCACGCGGCCCACATTTGTTGGGAACCGTTGTCTTAGAGGGTAGCTCACGGCCTCTAGATGTAAAACAGAGGAACTATAGTAATTAGCTGCCACTCGATCTGGGATTTAGTTCGTGTCCAGATTTACGACAAACTGATCAATCCTCCTCCATGCACGATCCCTCCTTTTATCCCATAAAGTGTAGCTGCGACATCCGTGAGCTGTCTGTCACAGAAAATCTGTAATTTCTTACTGTTCCGCGGCAAATTCAAAGTTGGCACGTGCTTTATGAGCATCAAACCCGCGAAATTCTTCACTTAGCTGCTGAGGAGTGACTTGTTCCAGTCGTTAGTGATTACTACAGCTCGCAACCCGCCTCCGTAGCCAGCATCGCTAACACACGCCTATGCCATGGCGTTCAAATACTGGTGACGGATTGGACTGGCAATAGGAGCAGGTGTGGTGGCGGAAACTTCTTCATCACAAGACTTTGTACAATTATCCTTGATTAATTTTGGTATCTCTGACACTGTTGATGGCGATTCGTCCGTCGGATGGGGACGTTAAGTTGAGCGGCCCCCGTGATGGTATTCGAGAGGAGTAGACTGTGTCGGCACCCGGTTTCACCCACTCCCTTCCCTCGTCGTCGTCGTCGTCGTCGTCGTCGTCGTCATCATCGTCATCATCATCATCATCATCATCCAATACAACCATAAGACTTCACTATCTATGCCTACATTACACTCACCTGCACTGTACAAACAACTCGTATATCCGCAACGAAAGATGCCACAATGCGCTGAGGAATAACACCCTTCCCGACAGGCGGCTGAACCCATCCTACGAGATATACCGGCGAACAATGCCATACGACATTTACAT
The DNA here is from genome assembly GCF_023897955.1 of Schistocerca gregaria. Taxonomy (NCBI): domain Eukaryota; kingdom Metazoa; phylum Arthropoda; class Insecta; order Orthoptera; family Acrididae; genus Schistocerca; species Schistocerca gregaria. The sequence goes on along the minus strand of NC_064931.1, from coordinate 39,765,015 downwards.
GCGTATTTAATACATGCTGGAGGGAAGGAAACGCTGATCGCCTTTTTTTCCCCCAGGAACAATTGCAGCATTTGCTTGGAGTGATTTGTGTGACACCAGAAAACAGATATCTGGATGGCCGAGCCGAGAATTGAACCCAGATGTCTCAAATGCGAGTTGAGGGCTCCTCAGTCTCCTTGGAGATCAAAACTGGTTGGGATATTTAGCGGACTGGTGCCCTCAACGTTCTACTTAGCGTTGCAGGGCAAAAACGTTCATAAGTTTTTCGTGCAAGACAAAGTGGAAGCAGTGATAAGAAACTTAAACGATGGGCTCAAAAACTGAAGCAGATTCCTTCGACGTATTTCCATTCTCACACGATTTTCTGGAAATTTAAAATTACCTATTTTCATAAAATTTAGGAAAATATTGTAATGGGCCTAATTGTAAATACTAATATCCTTTAAATAGTAACTTTATCCAAGACAGTTAATTAAAACTAATAATAACTTTAGCTACTTATCTTTGTGATTATATATTTTATTCTTCATTCATACGAATCAGAAATCTAACTACACTTGCTGTAGCAATATTGAAGGCTTTTCAAGTTGGTTTTAGGAACTAGTTCCATAAAACTGAGTGCGGAATCCAATGTATCAGAAGTCCCTTTGAAGACGTTTACTTAAAAAAAATGAAAATGTGATCAAATGTAGAAGATTTGTTAATTAAACTACCGTGTGACCACACTGGTCCCGTTCTGGGTAATTGTTCAGCAAGAGTATCCAGCAACTGGTAACATTACATTGAGCCACGTGAATGGGGTTTTGACAACCTTTGTCGTAAAAAATGTCACTGAATTCCTTTTAACATTGATCATTCGATCCTGAATTTTCATATAATTGTGACAGCTAAGTAAATACAACAAAAATCTTTTCTTTATAGTAAAACTCAAATATTGTACAAGCCTTCTTTTGCAGTATGTTTTACTAGTTGTGCCTATTGAGATATGTGCACATCACATCAAACACAATCAAAAAAATGGTTCGAATGGCTCTGAGAACTAAGGGACTCAACTGCTGTAGTCCCCTAGAACTTAGAACTACTTAAACCTGACTAACCTAAGGACATCACACACATCCATGCCCAAGGCAGGATTCGAACCTGCGACCGTAGCAGTCGCACGGCTCCAGACTGCGCGCCTAGAACCGCGAGACCACCGCGGCCGGCAAACACAATCACATCTATACAAGTGTCTATTTTTGTGTGTTTATACTTTTTACTTCTATATTTAGTTACTGAGTCTCTAAGCTTATTTTAAAATACAGATGGTCTGCACAGCTAGAAGGTTGGGAACCACTGTTCTAGGAGAAAGAGAATAGTGCGGAATGATGAAAAGTGGAACTTAGTTCTCCTTCCGCCGACTGACGTGGCGAACTGATTAAGGCAACAGGCTCACAGTTAAGAGTGGATCAGTGACGAATGCCTGGATGGCTCAACTCAAAAGGAAATGACAGCTTTGCTTCACATCGTGTAATGAGCAGAGCTTGTATCTCGTCTCTTAAGACTAATGACCTCGACGTCTACGTCGATGGGGCGTTATAACTTTATCCTCATGCCTTCTTCCCTCATCCTTGATTTGACGACAAACCGTTACACGAGGCGACGTGCCTGTGTAGCAATCTACTAAAATTTGTCTGGCTGTAAGAAGGAAACTAGATGATCATAAGTGTATCGGGGCGTCGCCCGTGAGCTAGGCCGTTCATTACCTACCAAATAGCGCTGGGATGAGCGTATGCGTGAGGTCAAGCATACAAGACAAAAAGTTCCCTTCAGCGATGAATCTCTGATTCGTTTGGCACTAATGGCTGTAAGGCGCGTTTTCACGAAGCCTCAATCGTGCGTTTGCCTGGTACGACTCATCAGCCGATCACTACCGACTGACTGGTCTGGCTGACGCCGCATAGGCCGCGGGATCACCCCTAGTACATACACAACGAATGGGTACGGCTTCAAGGCAAGGCCTTCATGGACAGGTCTGTCTATAAAAGTCGACACCGTATGTACCGATTATTGACTGCATCATACAGAAGGAAAAACTTCGGCCGACGTACCAGTTTTGATACTTGGGCTCTTATAATGCGTTCTATTCGATATTCTTGGCATTTACATTTATTCGTATACCATCGACCCGGCAATGCTTCGCAATTGCCAAATGTGTGGAAACTGGATATACGACCTAATCTCCTTCTGCCGCCACTTTGTTCAACTCCTCATCAACCCCTCCCCCTCTATGTCCATTTCCTCCCCCTCCCCCACTTTGTCCATCACCGAATCCTGGGAGAACCAATTTGACTAATAGTTTAAATGCGAGAATGGAAAGAAATTGCATATTTTCACAGCATAGCATTTTCTCTATTGCAGTCGGTTTTAACAGAAACCCTGTGCACTGTTTAAAAAATATATAGCCTATGTCAGTCCCAATGTTCATTGGAGTATCATGTGTAAATGTGAAGTGAATCGGTCAAGAATGTTTACAAATATTTTGTAAAAACGCTTGTCCTTCATATATTACATGTATATTAAAAATATGTATAGTTATGTGCGTCCGAATGTTCATTAGAGTGTAATCTAAAAATATGAAGTAAATCAGTCAAGAATTTTACGAGGTTCTGGTAACAACGGTTCCCCTTTATATATTACAAATATACATGGTGATTTTTTTCTACAGTGTACAAACTCTAAGAATTGACCAATGAGGGGATACGGAGCAAAAAGCGTCTAATGAACTGATGTCCGGAAATGCATGGTTTCCATGCTAGAATCCATTTATTCAATCATACTTTGTTACAGAGACTGCAGTTACAATATGCATGGTTTCCTCCTAGAGGATGGTAGTGTTCCTCATACATCGTGCCTTAGCGCCCTCTCCTGCCATATCAACTGGTAATGCTGCGTCCGATTCACTTCTCTTGCTGATTCGCCTTGTAGTGGACGTGACACAGCATTGTACACAATGGTTCCATATTCGAATCGAGTGCTTGCCGACAAGGTGTTTACTTAAGGAAAGGCAAATGGCAACGGGCGGCGGGCAGCAAGGTTGTATCAGGAGACCTATATCCGCCAACAATCACCACAGCATTCTATGCCTGTAACAGTGTTTCGTCGTTTGTATGACACAGGGTCGTTTCAGGAAGCAGGAGATCATGAAGTACGTACCCGAAATGTTCGGATATCAGACTTGGAGAAAAATGCGATTAACAGTGCGGAAGGTGGCCGCCTTGTCAGTACCAAGCAGTTGGCCCGCCAGTGCAGGATAAACCATACGACATGGAACATTCTCCATGACAACTGTTACTACCCTTATCATTGGCAGGGCTTACTAACGATAGACTTTCCATATCGGGGGCAGTTTTGTCACTGGTTTCTTCACCAGGCAACCACGATTCCGGGATTTGTGTCATCCATACTATTCACAGATGAGGCCGCCGTTACTCAGAGAGGCATCTTCAACTTTCGTAAGTCATCTATGAGATAGTATGAATGGTATAGTGACAGCGAAACATCAGCGTCGGTGCAGTATGAATGTGTGGGCCAGGATAACTGGTGACCGTATTTTGGGACCAGTTTTCTTTCCAAGTCGCCTAACAGGCCGGACGTATCGGCGTGTCTTGCGAGTGACTTTCCCTCCCATGCTGGAAGAAGTGCCGCTGATGATTCGAAGGGTTATGAGGCTGCTACATGATGGTGCTCCAGCCCACTTCGACGTCAACGTCCGGACGCGTCTCAGTCGTGTCTTCCCTGGTCGATGGATCGGACGAGGGGGTCCAGTTGCATGGCCTGTTCGTACATCGGATCTCAACTCGTGCGATTTCTGGTTATGGGGCTATGTCAAAAGTATGATATATGCAGAGCCCATTCCAGATGTGGAGATACTGAAGCAGCCTATTCATGCTGCCTTTGACACTGTTCGGATGCTGCCTGGCTGATGTGAACGTGAGGGACAGAACTTGCTACGGCGTTTGCACGCATGCGTTGAGGCACATGAAAATGGTTTCCACCACATTCTTTAACTGTGGCTGCATAATACAGTGTGTATTAGACCGCAGTCTCTGTAACAATGTATGATTGAATAAATAGTCTCTAGCATGCGTTTTCGGACGTAAGTTCATTATACGTTTTTTGTTTCGTATTGTCTCATCGATCAGTTCCTAGAATTTGTACACGGAGGAAAAAAGCACCTTGTACGTTTCCTGTGGCCTTTAGAAAGTTCATCAGAATTTGACGTAAGTCGGTCGAGTACTTTGTCAAGAAAAGTCGTCCTTTGACGTTGTTGCCAAAATTCTAAAGTAGTATGCATGATTTCGACACTCGGATGCCAAATTCCACTCTATTTTTTCATACGGCCATCTTGGATAGTACTGAAGTCAACAGCCTCTTTAACCGTCTCGTTGCAATTCAGTGGCCTAATTATCTATCTACTTATACCGATGAATCAAAGCTTTCGCAAGACGAATACAATGGATGCGCTTTTCTATGCAACCTGAGCGCCTTCACACTCCCAGACAGCGCTTCTATTTTTACGGTGGAGACAGTGGCACTTTTGGACACTCAAATTTCTATCTCCAACGCCCTTCTCAACGATATGGATCGTGTCTGACCCACAGAACATCCTTAACTCAGGAGACGGAATGAAACAACCAACCGTTATACACTGACGGAAAAAATCACACCACCAATAAATAAGTAATGTAGAGTAACGAAATTTCGAAAATACATTTGTCTAGGAAACATATCTAAGTGATTAACATTGCAAGATCACAAATTAGTATAAGCGCGGGATAAGCCACTACAAATGTGAAATGACTGAATGCAAACGTGAACGCATTGTGTTGTTCAGGTGCCGGATGTCAGTTTGTGGGTTCAAAAATGGTTCACTATGCGACTTAACTTCTGAGGTCATCAGTCGCCTAGAACTTAGAACTAATTAAACCTAACTAACCTAAGGACATCACACACATTCATGCCCGAGGCAGGATTCGAACCTGCGACCGCAGCGGTCGCTCGGCTCCAGACTGTAGCGCCTAGAACCGCACGGCCACCCCGGCAGGCTCAGTTTGTGGGGTGGAGTTCCATTCCTGTTGCACTTGGTCCGTCAACACAAGAACGGTTAATGCTGGTTGTGGATGACGCTGGATATGCAAGATGACGTCCCGTATGTGCTCGACTGGGGACATATCTGGTGATCGAGCAGGTCAAGACAACATGTCGACACTCTGTGGAGCATGTTGGGTTACAAAAGCGGCATGTTTGAAAACACTCCCTCGAATGCTGTCCATGAATGGAAGCACAAGTCGAATCACCAGAGTGACGTACAAATTGGCAGTCAGGATGCTTGGGATATCCAGGAGAGTTCTCCTGCCGTCATACGAATTTGCTCCCCATACCCTAAATTCAGGTGTAGGTGCAGTGTGCCTAGCACGCAGACACGTTGGGTGCAGGCTCTCAACTGGCCTCCTTCCAACCAACACACGACCACCACTGACACACAGGCAGATCCAGCTTTCATCAGAAAACACAGACCTCCACCCGGCCCTCCTGTGAGTTCTCGTTTGACACAACTGACATCACAAATGGCGGTGGTTTGGGGTCAGAGAAATGCACGCTACAGCGTGTCTGGCTTGGAGCTTTTCTCGAAATAACAGATTTGTAACAGTTCTTTGTGTCACTGTGGTGCCAACTGCTGCTCAAATTGCTACTGCAGATGCAGTATGGTGCAACAGAGTCATAGGCCGAACACGATGCTCTTTTATCGGTAGTGCCACGTGGCTGTCTGGTGCCTGATCATCTTGTCACCGTACAGTCTAGTGACCACCGCTGCCAGCAACCACGAACAGAGGCTATATTCCTGGCATGTCTCCCTACAATATTGTAGGCGCCCTTCCCCAATTGGCTCGCTCTTCGGAAGAATGTGGAAATATGGAAGTCAAACCCGAGATGGGACCATCACATATAAGCCGAAACGTTTGAGACTCCTTTTAGTCGCCTCTTACGACAGGCAGGAATACCGCGGGCGCATTGTAACCCACAAACCCGCAGGGGGCGGGGGGTTGCTTGGTAGAGTAATGGTGTTGTACGCATACATGGAGAATTTATTTGCGCAGCAATCGCCGACATAGTGTAGCTGAGGTGGAATAAGGGGAACCAGCCCGCATTTGCCGAGGCAGATGGAAAACCGCCTTAAAACAATCCAGTCTGGCCGGCTCGCTGGACCTCGACCCAAGTCCGCCGGGCGGATTCGTGCCGGGAACCAGACGCTCCTTCCCACTCCGGAAAACCGTGCGTTAGACCGCTCGCCTAACCGGGCAGGCCTGAATAGCGTTTATTATTTAGCTTTTTAACCATGAGTGTTCTGCATTTAGTTTTATTTACTTAAGAAATAAAACTTACATAATCAGATATTACGGCATTACCTATGCGTGCGAATTAGCACAGCCGGCCGCGGTGGTCTAGCGGTTCTAGGCCCTGAGTCGGGAACCGTGCGACTGCTACGGTCGCAAGTTCGAATTCTGCCTTGGGCATGGATGTGTGTGATGTCGTTAGGTTTAAGTAGTTCTAAGTTCTAGGGGACTGATGACCACAGATGTTAAGTTCCATAGTGCTCAGAGCCATTTTTTGAATTAACACAACGAGGCATTATCACACACCATTAATAGTTAGGAAGAAAATGTTTGTTGCTGTATGTATACATTTAATAATCGTTTGTCGCTAATTTATTCCTAGACAGTTTTAAAATTAATAGTCCCAGTACTGTGTGTGCGTTTCCGTGAACACACTACGCCTCAAAAATGGACTATTGCAGAAGATTCCACTTTATTTAGCATGTTGCGTGTGTAAAGTTTTTAATTGTATTTATCACTTTTCACATTCACTGTACGATGCCATGAACGACCCTATCTCCACTGCATTTAGAGAAAACCAAACTACAGATTAATATGGAAACAAAACACACGCATGAAAGACAAATAAAAGAAACGACTTTTGTTATCAGCTCCTGAACAGTTTATCTGGCACGTATGAATTATCAATGAAGCAGCAGCTGGAAACCTTTGACATCATCATACCTCGAAATAAAATTCAAAATGAACTCCAACAGCCATGAAGTGAGAAATGTCGTACAGATTTCGTGCCGCATCGGTAAAAATTTAGTCATGTTCATAGCTGATACAAATCTAATCTATGTACTCATACACAATTCAACTAACATGTCACAGTGAGGAATAGTGTTAAGCACTATCTTCAAGTACGTAATTTTGAAATAAAACACAGCATTGATCGAAAGTGTTATATTACAAAATATAAACCCACAAGGCGGATTCAGCCTGGTAAACCTTCCCGTCTTCTTTAGCTTCCTTTACCATGCGCTCAGTGCTACGGAAGTATTTGCAAGTGTTTCGAACGAGCTATCAGCGTACACAACCCGACATGCTGTTTCACGTAAGTGCTGCGTGGTTGTATCTTATCTGGAGCACAACCAAATCTGTGTTTGAATCCCGGATCTCCACAAGAATTCTGAAAAGAACTTATTTTTTTTAATAAAATTCCGTCATATTTGGAGCATATATGAGCGGGCAAGTATATGACTTACATCAACGTCAGCAACTTCGAGAAACGGAAACTATGTGCTGCAAGCTACAATCCGAGGTGCTACAAGGGCTCTGAATCAACGATTTGCATTCAGGCGCTGTGGCTGTCCACGAAAGTATTGTGATAATTCACAGGAACAACAGGTATGTTCGAAAGCGGATGACTAAATAGTTCGTGGCACCCAGCAACAAGAGTAACACAAAAGACAGTAAACAAGCAGACAAGGAAACAAAGACGCAGCAAACGAGCTGAACGTTTGCCACACACTTTGCCAAGGGGTAGTTACTAGGGGAGCACTATCTGTTGTCACCTCACTGACGGCTGCCTCTGTTTCCACGATGGATACGCTCATATGTACCGTATCACAGCCCACCGTTCGCAGAACCACGCGCGGGGGAAATCCGTCATCCATGGTGAGATGTGGCGACTTTTCAGGCGAAGAGGTGAAGCTGCTACTTCCACCGCACCGGTAGCTTGGGTTTAAGCGGCAACAAGAACGTTGGCTGGCTTCTCACAGTGTGTCGCTGAGTGATAAGAAAACTGACAGATACCACCAAACCGGTCAAAGAGTTTCGTATAGACGTGCTCGGAAGGTAAAGATCAAAAGATTAAAAATTACACCCTATGACTAATGAATGGTAAGTACCCCGTCTGTCCAAAAATTTAGAGACTGGATTAATAAAAAACAGAGAAAAGCTAGGGTGGTGGTTTTAATGCTTCACTTGATCTAAAGTCTCTTCCTACTTGAGTACAACGAGCAGAACGTTTATACAACCGTGCGAAAGCGTCAGGAAAGTCCCGCGTGTCACATTGGCTTACATCTCGGTTATGTCGTCTGAACGTTGACCATTCATGTGAATTTCTGCACTTTGTCGTTTTTTTTTTTTTTTTTTTTTTTTTTGCAGGAAAGAACTGTCCGCGTTTTGTATTTCAAACAAGTCGCGGCAAGCGTACACGTTTTTGATCGAGAGTCAAGGTGCGCGGGGCAAACTTTGCACACAATTTACTCTTCGTCGAAATATCCTGGAGAATGTCTCGAACACTTGATTTATAGATGTTGCTCCACTGCGATATTGTACAACGTTGAAACACTACGATAGCACGTCCACTACTTAACACTGCCTGCTCACAACTCTATGATAGAACGCACATCTCTTGCTTACAGTTGTTAGTTCATGCTGCCACTGTACGCATATACGCCGGGAATAAAATCAGTCTCGGAATTTTTTGGATGGACGGTGTATGAAAGACCGTTCCTAGTATTAAAGGATATGCAGCCAGAATCTTGTTGGCAGACAGTAATAGATTGAAATAGCTAGTGCTGCATCAGAAAACTGATACCAGGTGACAAATTCAAGAAGAGTAAACAGAACTTATAATTCCAATAATATGGAAAGCAAGTAATTAAAGCTGTGGGTATCATGATAGAAAACACAAATAATAGCCAACATTTGATACTCCATTATGGCCAGAACCTAAACTTTCCAAAAAGCACGGATGTTAATCTGTCAGTCTAAAATTAAGAGAATCAGAAAAGGACCCTTCTCCCTACAAACGCAGAACGTTGATTTATTTTCATTTAACATCTCGATTTTTTATAGAATATCGAGGGATAAATTTTAAAATATTCGTTGGGATTGGCTTGCTAACAACTTAAAATAAATCCAGGGTATCTCGAGGACGTGAGTGGAGGAAGATATTCACCGGAAAGTTATCGTATTTGAATTTCAGTTGTCTTAAAAAAAAAGTGGAAATATAGATTTTGATCCAAAAATTATTTATATGCAATGAGATTGTAGGTCTTTTGGTGGAATTCTGAATTTTATACAGCTATTACAAAAAGTAAAATAGATTTAATTAAATACCGCAAGGGAGGAACGGTGATGTATGTAATATTCAATGCTTTCTCCAAATGACGGATGTGGCATTCACCACATCTCTAGTCTGTTCACGCGTTATGAGACGGGAAATAAACTATTAAATCCTCAGCGTAAACGTCGCCCACACCTGGTATTATTAATTGCGCAATGCTCAAAAACGATTCAGTCGCACGTTCTTTATTCTCCTAGATATTTAACGAAACATAGGCTATAAGTTAATTATGCAGTGTCGGACACCTAAATAACTGCCCACATTTGTGCCTTGTATGTGTGATTGGACTCCTTCGTTTTATAAACTAGTAGCTTCATTTTTGTAGAATAAAAGTAATTAAAATCTACTTGAATAGCATTACTAAGATGAAATCAGGTACTTGGATCTATGGCACTTGGTAATGGTTTGTCCGCGAGAGCCGCTTTTAACCCTTTGTCATTTTATCTTACGCTCGGAATTTAAGAGACACCATTTAATGTGTCAAAAATATTTCGTTAAAACGGAAAATAATTCAGAGCACGAACAGCCAAGAAATTCTGCAGTATGTTGTGCCCAGGAGTGTTAGAAGAAAAATCCTCGCGATTTTTGAAATGGCAGATAAGTGGGGAATTAACTGTCTGCGCAACCGAAGTGACTAACGCAGGCTAGTGTGGCGGTATTCGTCTATTGACTAGCCGGTTCCTAATATATTCTGACGCGCCAAAGAAACTAGTATAGGCATGCGTATTTAAATGGTTCAAATGGCTCTAAGCGCTATGGGACTTAACATCTGAGGTCATCAATCCCATTGACTTAGAACTACTTAAACCTAAGTAAATTAAGGACATCACACACATCCATGCCCGACGAACCTGCGACCGTAGCAGCAGCGCGGTTCCGGACTAAAGCGCCTAGAACCGCCCGGCCACGGCGGCCGGCTGTTTTTAAATACAGAGATACATAAACAGGCAGAATACGGCACTGCAGTCCGCAACGCCTATATAAGACAACAAGTGTGGCGCAATTATCAGATCGGTTGCTGCTGCTACAATATCAGGTTTTCGAGATTTAAGTGAGTTAGAACGTGTTATAGTTGGTGCAAGAGCGATGGGACACAGCATCTCCGAGATGGCGATGAAGTGGGGATTTTTCACTATGACCATTTTACGAGTGTACTGCGAACAACAGCAACCCGGTAAAATATCAAATCTCCGACATCGCTGCGTCCGGAAAAGGATCCTGCAAGAACGGGACCAACGACGACTGAAGAGAATCGTTCAACGTGACAGAAGTGCAACCCTTCCGCGAATTTCTGCAGATTTCAGTGTTGCGCCATCAAGCGTCAGCGTGCGAACCATTCGACGAAACATCATCGATATAGGCTTTCGGAGCCGAAGGCCCACTTCTGTAGCCTTGATGACTGCGCGACACAAAGCTTTACGCCTCCCCTGGACCCGTCAACACTGATATTGGACTGTTGATGACTGGAAACATGTTCCCAGGTCGGACGAGTATCGTTTCATATTGTATCGAGCGGATGGACGAGTACGGGTATGGAGACAACATCATGAATGCATGGACACTGCATGTGAGCAAGGGACTGTTCAAGCTGGCAGAGGCTCTGTAATGGTGTGGGGAGTGTGCAGTTGGAGTGATATGGAATCCCTGATACGTCTAGATACGACTCTGATAGGTGACACGCACGTAAGTATCTTGTAAGATCACTTGAATCCATTCATGTCCACTGTGCATTCCGACGGACTTGGGCAATGCCAGCAGGACAATGCGACACCACACACGGGCAGAATTGCTACAGAGTGGCTCCAGGAACACTCTTCTGCGTTTAATCACTTCCGCTGCCCACCAAACTCCTCAGACATGAACATTATTGAGCACATCTTGGATGCCTTGCAACGTATTTTTCGTAAGCATTCATGGTGTCAGTTATCTCCAGCACTACTTCTTAGTCCGTTTCACGGTGTGTTGCGGCCCTACACGATATTAGACAGGTGTACCAGTTTCTTTGGCTCTTTAGTGTACATCTGTCACCAATACCTGACTGCTAAGGAGAACACGGGATGAAGTCTCTGATCACCTGACTCGGCTAATGTCCTGGATTATATTCCAAAACTCTCCTCTGTCTCATGAAGGAACGTAATGTGACACTTTAAAGGCGATCCGCTCTCCGAATGAGATATTAGTTCCATATTTCAAGAGTCTGTACTCTGAGCAGCTCGCACTGAGCTGGTTCTTTGCGCATCTTTGGTGTGGATTCCATTCGGCTCTATCTCTTGTTAACTTGAAAATGCGAGTTGTGCAGATGAGGAACTGATTTTGCTCCTAACGATATCAAAGTACCACATAATTAGCTTCAGTTCAAATGGCTCTGAGCACTATGGGACTTAACAGCTGTGGTCATCAGTCCCCTAGAACTTAGAACTACTTAAATCTAACAAACCTAAGGACATCACACACATCCAAGCCCGAGGCAGGATTCGAACCTGCGACCGTAGCAGTTACGCGGTTCCGGACTGCGCGCCTAGAACCGCGAGACCACCGCGGCCGGCTAGCTTCAGTATTTCCACTTTAGTTTTCTCCGTTTTTGTTGTTCAAGAGTAACATCACTGTAAGGTCCCATTTTAGTTTGTATATTTGAATAAAACATCATAACTGTGAGATAAACTTCCATTTATGAACCTCACTTCCTACAACTTCCTTTGTCATTAGGCAATCCTTCTTTAACAAATATAACGAGGTTTACAATGAGGTGGTGTTTTAGTCTGATGGCGTTTCTGTTGAGAACAGTGGCCAAATTATGAACGGAGTAACACATAATATGTGAATGTACATTTTGTGCTGACGAGTGAACAAAGCTTGCACGTTTGAATTTAGAGTTCAAACCAGTTACTAGTGCAGCTTAGTTTAATTACACTCATGCTCTTTTCGGGAAATACCCGTAAAAGGAAAAGATAAAGTGAAGAGCCAAACAAGCTGGTAAACCTGCCTAATTCGTGCTGCGCTCCCGCGAGCACGCAGAAGCTCCGCAACACGACGTGGCATGGACTCGACTAATGTCTGAAGTAGTGCTGGAGGGAACTGACACCGTGAATCCTGCAGGTCTACGTAACAGTACGAGGGGGTGGCGATCTCTTGTGAACAGCACGTTGCAGGGCATCCCAGATATGCACAATAATGTGTGGCGTGGACTGGGCGGTTTTGTAGGTTAGAGGGTCTCGGGAAAACACAAGAAGGGCCACAGTCACAAAGGGTGCAGACTGAACACAGCAAGGACGCAGATACAGGAACCATTGGTATAACAGTTGTAAATTGTAGTAGCTGTGTTGGGAAAATACCAGAGCTCCAAGCGCTTTAGAAAGCACTGATGCTCAAATCGTTATACGCACTGAAAGCTGGCTAAAGCCGGATATAAGCTCAGCCGAAATTTTTGCGGAGAACCTAACGGTGTTCCGAAAAGATACGCTAAACACTGTTGGCGGTGGCGTGTTTGTTGCTGTCAAAAGTAGTTTACCTTGTCGCCAAATTGAGTAGAAACTACATCTACATTTATACTCCGCAAGCCACCCAACGTTGTCTGCGGAGGGCACTTAACGTGCCACTGTCATTACCTCCATTTCCTGTTCCAGTTGTGTATGGTTCGCGGGAAGACCGACTGATCGAAAGCCTCCGTGCGAGCTCGAATCTCACTAATTTTACATTCGTGATCTCCTCAGGAGGTATAAGTAGGGAGAAGCAATATATTCGATAACTCATCCAGAAATGCACCCTCTCGAAACCTGAACAGCAAGCTACATCGCGATGCACAGCGCCTCTCTTGCAGAGTCTGCCACTTGAGTTTGCTAAACATCTCCGTAACGCTATCACGCTTACCAAATAAACCTGTGACGAATCGCGCCGCTCTTTTTTGGATCTTCTCTATCACATCCGTCAACCAGGCCTGGCACAGATCCCACACTGATGAGCAATACTCAAGTGTAGGTCGAACGAGTGTTTTATAAGCCACCTCCTTTGTTGATGGACTACATTTTCTAAGGACTCTCCCAATGAATCTCAACCTGGCACCAGCCTTACCAATAATTAATTTTATATGATAATTCCACTTCACTTAAAATAGCTCCTTAACGCCTACTCCCAGATATTTTACAGAAGTAACTGCTACCAGTGTTTGTTCCGCTATCATATAATCAAACAACAAAGGATCCTTCTTTTTATGTATTCGCAATACATTACATTTGTCTATGTTAAGGGTCAGCTGCCACTCTCTGCACCAAGTGCCTACCCGCTGCAGAACTTCCTGCATTTCGCAAAAATTTTCTAATGCTGCAGTTTCTCTGTATACTACAGCATCCTCCGCGAAAAGCCGCATGGAACTTCTGACACTATCTACTAGGTCATTTATATATATTGTGAAAAGCAATGGTCCCATAACACTCCCCTGTGGCACGCCAGAGGTTACTTTAACGTCTGTAGACGTCTCTCCATTGATAACAACATGCTGTGTTCTGTTTGCTAAAAACTCTTCAATCCAGCCACACAGCTGGCCTGATATTCCGTAGGTTCTTACTTTATCATGCAACAGTGCGGAACTGTATCGAACGCCTTCCGGAAGTCAAGGAAAATGACATCTACCTGGGAGCCTGTATCTAATATTTTCTGGGTCTCATGAACAAATAAAGCGAGTTGTGTCTCACACGATCGCTGTTTCCGGAATCCATGTTGATTGCTACAGAGTAGATTCTGGGTTTCCAGAAATGACATGATACGCGAGGAAAAAACATGTTCTAAAATTCTACAACAGATCGATGTCAGAGATATAGGCCTATAGTTTTGCGCATCTGATCGACGACCCTTCTTGAAAACAGGAACTACCTGTGCTCTTTTCCAATCATTTGGGACCTTTCGTTCCTCTAGAGACTTGCCGTACACGGCTGTTAGAAGGGGGGCAAGTTCTTTCGCGTACTCTGTGTAGAATCGAACTGGTATCCCGTCAGGTCCAGTGGACTTTCCTCTGTAGAGTGATTTCAGTTGCTTTTCTATTCCTTGGACACTTATTTCGTTATGTGCGCCATTTTTTCGTTCAAGCGAGGATTTAGAAACAGCTTTGGAAAAAGGTGTTTAGTATTTCAGCTTTACGCGTGTCATCCTGTGTTTCAATGCCATTATCATCCCAGAGTGTCTGGATATGCTGTTTCGATCCACTTACTGATTTAACGTAAAACCAGAACTTCCTAGGATTTTCTGTCAAGTCAGTACATAGAATTTCACTTTCGAATTCACTGAACGCTTCACGCATAGCCCTTTTTACGCTAACTTTGACATCGTTTAGCTTCTGTTTGTCTGAGAGGTTTTGGCTGCGTTTAAATTTGCAGTGAAGCTATCTTTGCTTTCGCAGTAGTTTCCTAACTTTGTTGGTGAACCACGGTCGGTTTTACTCGACACGTACCTGTCTAAAACGCATTTTACGATTGGCTTGAATTTAATCCATAAACACTCAACATTGTCAGTGTCTGAACAGAAATTTTCGTTCTGCTCTGTTAGGTAGTCTGAAATCTGCCTCCTATTTCTCTTGCTAAACAGATAAACATTCCTCCCTTTTTATATATTCCTACTTACTTCCAAATTCAGGGATGCTGCAACGGCCTTATGATCACTGATTTCCTGTTCTGCGCTTACGGAGTCGAAAAGTTCGGGTCTGTTTGTTATCAGTAGGTTCAAGATGTAATCTCCACGAGTCGGTTCTCTGTTTAATTGCTCGAGGTTCAAATGGTTCAAATGGCTCTGAGCACTATGGGACTCAACTGCTGTGGTTATCAGTCCCCTAGAACTTAGAACTACTTAAACCTAACTAACCTAAGGACATCACACACATCCATGCCCGAAGCAGGATTCGAACCTGCGACCGTAGCAGTCCCACGGTTCCGGACTGCGCGCCTAGAACCGCGAGACCACCGCGGCCGGCTAATTGCTCGAGGTAATTTTCGGATAGTGAACTCAATACAATGTCACTCGATGCTCTGTCCCTAGCACCCGTCCTAAACATCCGAGTGTCCCAGTCTATATCTGGTAAACTGAAATCTCCACCTAAGACTATAATATGCTGAGAAAATTGATGTGAAATGTATTCCAAATTTTCTCTCAGTTGTTCTGCCACTAATGCTGCTGAGTCGGGAGATCGGTAAAAGGAGCCAATTATTAACCTAGCTCGGTTGTTGAGTATAATCTCCAACCGTAATAATTCACAGGAACTATCCACTTCCGTTTCACTACAGGATAAATTACTACTAACAGCGACATTCACAGCTGCAAAATACTAACGCGAATTCTTTACAGACGAATGGAAAAACTGATAGAATAAGACCTCGGGGAAGATCAGTTTGGATTCCGTAGAAATGTTGGAACATGTGAGGCAATACTGACCCTACGACTTATCTTAGAAGAAAGGTTAAGGAAAGGCAAACCTACGTTTCTAGTATTTGTAGACTTAGAGAAAGCTTTTGACAATGTTGATTGGAATACTCTTTCAAATTCTGAAGGTGGCAGGGGTAAAATACAGGGAGCGAAAGGCTATTTACAATTTGTACAGATACCAGATGGCAGTTACAAGAGTCGAGGGGTATGAAAGGGAAGCAGTGGTTGGGAAGGGAGTGAGACAGGGTTGTAGCCTCTCCTCGATGTTATTCAATCTGTATATTGAGCAAGCAGTAAAGGAAACAAAAGAATAATTTGGAGTAGGTATTAAAATCCAGGGAGGAGAAATAAAAACTTTGAGGTTCACCGATGACATTGTAATTCTGTCAGAGATAGCAAAGGACTTGGAAGAGCAGTTGAACGGAATGGATAATGTCTTGAAAGGAGGATATAAGATGAACATCAACAAAAGAAAAACGAGGGTAATGGAATGTAGTCGAATTAAGTCGGGTGATGCCGAGGGAATTAGATTAGGTAATGAGACACTTAAAGTAGTAAAGGAGTTTTGCTATTTGGGGAGCAAAATAACTGATGATGGTCGAAGTAGAGAGGATATAAAATGTAGACTGGCAATGGCAAGGAAAGCGTTTCTGAAGAAAAAAAATTTGTTAACATCGAGTATACATTTAAATGTCAGGAAGTCGTTTCTGAAAGTACTTTTATGGAGTGTACGGAAGTGAAACGTGGACGATAAATAGTTTGGACAAAAAGAATAGAAGCTTTTGAAATGTGGTGCTACAGAAGAATGCTGAAGATTAGATGAGTAGATCAAGTAACTAATGAGGAGATATTGAATAGGATTGGGGATAAGAGAAGTTTGTGGCACAACTTGAATAGGAGCAGGGATCGGTTTGTAGGTCATGTTCTGAGGCATCCAGGGATCACCAATTTAGTATTGGAGGGCAGCGTGGAGGGTAAAAATCGTAGAGGGAGACCAAGAGATGAATACACTAAGCAGATTTAGAAGGATGTAGGCTGCAGTAGGCACTGGGAGATGAAGAAGCTTGCACAGGATAGAGTAGCATGGAGAGCCGCATCAAACCAGTCTCAGGACTGAAGACCACAACAACAACAAACACCCCATCACCTGTTGCATGCAATCTGTCCTTTCTAAACACCGTCTGTGCCTTTGTAAAAATTTCGGCAGAATTTATCTCTGGCTTCAGCGAGTTTTCCGTACCTATAACGATTTCAGCTTCGGTGCTTTTTCTATCAGCGCTTGAAGTTCCGGTACTTTACCAACGCAGCTTCGACAGTTTACAATTACAATACCGATTGCTGCTTGGTCCCTGCATGTCCTGACTTTGTCCCGCACCCTTTGAGGCTGCTGCCCTTTCTTTACGTGCCCGAGTCCATCTAACCTAAAAAACCGCCCAGTCCACGCCACACAACCCCTGCTTCCGTGTAGCCGCCTGCTATGTGTAGTGGACTCCTGACCTATCCAGCGTAACCCTAAACTTCCTGTGAGTTAGTATGGGCAGAGGTCATTGTTGGCAACCGGACTAAAATAATAATTGGATGCTTTTACCGACCTCCCAGTTCAGATGATACAGTTGCTGAAAGGTTCAAAGAAAACTTGAGTTTGATTTCAAACATGTACTCGACTCATGCGATAACAGTTGGTGGCGACTTTAATTTACCCTCGATATGTTGGCGAAAATACATATTTAATTCCGGAGGTACGCATAAAATATCATCCGAAATTGTGCTAAACGCATTCTCTGAAAATTATTTCGAGCAGTTCGTTCTTGAGCCCACGCGAAATGTTAACGGTTGTGAAAACACACCTGACCTCTTAGCAACAAATAATCCTGAGTTAATAACCAGCATCAAAACCGATAAAGGAATTAGTGAACACAGGGTTGTCATAGCGAGATTAAATATTGTAATCCCCAAATCCTCGAAAAATAAGCGAAAAGCATACGTTTTCAAAAAAGCAAATAAAAATTCACTTGACAACCGGCCGAAGTGGCCGAGCGGTTCTAGGCGCTTCAGTCTGGACCCGCGCGACCGTTACGGTCGCAGGTTCGAATACTGCCTCAGACATGGATGTGTGTGATGTCCTTAGGTTTAAGTAATTTAAGTTCTAGGGGATTGATGACCTCAGATGTTGAGTCCCAGTGATCAGAGCCATTTGAACCATTTGAATTCACTTGACGCCTTCCTGAGAGACAATCTCCTCTCATTCCAAATTAATAATATAAGTGTATACTAGATGTGGCATAAGTTCAAAGAAATAGTATCGGCAGCAATAGAGAGGCTTATACCAAATAAACTAATAAACGACGGAGCTGATCCTCCTTGGTACACAAAATGGGTTTGAACAACGAAACAAAGATGCCAAATTTAAACAGACGCAAAATCCCCAAGATTGGCGATCCTTTACAGAATTTCGAAATTTAGCGCAGAGTTCAATGCGAGACGCCTATAACAGTTTCCACAACGAAACTTTGTCTCGAAACCTGGCAGAAAATCCAAAGAGATTCTGGTCGTATGTGAAGTATGTTAGCGACAAGATCTCTGTGTGATAACAATGGAGATACTATCGAAGACAGTGCTGCCAAATCAGAGTTACTAAACACAGCCTTCCGAAATGCCTTCACAAAAGAAGACGAAGTAAATATTCCAGAATTCGAATCGAGAACAGCTGCCAACATGAGTAACGTAGAAGTAAATATCCTCGGAGTAGTGAAGCAACTTAAATCACTTAATAAAAGCACATCTTCTGGTCCAGACCGATTAGGTTCCTTTCCGAGTATGCTGATGCATTAGCTCCATACTTAACAATCTTATACAACCGTTCGCTCGACGAAAGATCCGTATCCAAAGACTGGAAAGTTGCAAAGGTCACACCAATATTCAAGAAAGGTACTAAGATCAATCCACTAAATTACAGGCCCATATCGTTAACGTCTATATGCAACAGGATTTTAGAACATACGTTGTGTTCTAACATTATGAATTACCTCGAAGGAAACTATCTATTGACATACAGTCAACATGGGTTTAGAAAACATCGTCCCTCTGAAACACAACTAGCTCTATATTCACATGAAGTGCTGAGTGCTATTGACTAGGGATTTCTGATCGATTCCGTATTCCTGGATTTCCGGAAGGCTTTTGGCACTGTACCACACAAGCGGCTCGTAGTGAAATTGCGTGCTTCTGAAATGTCGTCTCAGTTACGTGACTGGATTTGTGATTTCCTGTCAGAGAAGTCACAGTTCATAGTAATTAGCGGAAAGTCATCGAATAAAACAGAAGTGATTTCAGGCGTTCCCCAGGGTAGTGTTATAGGCCCTTTGCTGTTCCTTATCTATATAAACGATTTGGGAGACAATCTGAGGAGCCGTCTTCGGTTGCTTGCAGATGACGCTGTCGTTTATCGACTAATAAAGTCATCACAAGATCAAAACAGACTGCAAAACGATTTAGAAAAATATCTGAATGGTGCGAAAAGTGGCAGTTGACCCTAAATAACGAAAAGTGTGAGGTCATCCACATGAGTGCTATAAGGAACTCAAACTTCGGTTACACGATAAATCAGTCTCATCTAAAAGCCATAAATTCAGCTAAATACCTAGTTATTACAATTACGAACACCTTAAATTGGAAAGAACACACAGAAAATGTTGTGGGGAAGGCTAACCAAAGGCTGCGCTTTTTGGTAAAACACTTAGAAAATGTGACAGACATACTACGGAGACTGCCTACACTACGCTTGTCCGTCCTCTTTCAGAATACTGCTGCGCAGTGTGGGATCCTTACCAGATAGGACTGACGGAGTACATCGAAAAAGTTCAAAGAATGGCTGCATGTTTTGTATTATAGCGAAATATGGGAGAGAGTGTACCAGAAATTATACAGGATTTGGTCTGAATATGGTTAAAATGGCTCTGAGCACTATGGGACTTAATTTCTTTGGTCATCGGTCCCCTAGAACTTAGAACTACTTAAACTTAACTAACCTAAGGACATCACACACATCCATTCCCGAGGCAGGATTCGAACCTGCGGCCGTAGCGGTCGCGCGGTTCCAGACTGTAGCGCCTAGAACCACTCGGCCACTCCGGGCAGCCCGGGCTGGAAATCATTAAAAGAAAGGCGTTTTTCGTTGCGACGGAATCTTCTCACGAAATTCCAATCACCAGCATTCTCCTCCGAATGCGAAAATATTTTGTTTACACCACCTACATAGGGAGGAATGATCACCACGTTAAAGTAAGGGAAATCAGAGGTCGTACGGAAAGATATAGGTGTTGTTCTTTCCACGCGCTATACGAGATTGAAATAATAAAGAATTGTGTAGGTGGTTCAATGAACCCTCTGCCAGGCACTTAAATGTGATTAGCATAGTATCCATGTAGATGTAGAATGTTCACGTTTGCGGACTTTAATTGGCAGCGGAAGTGTTTAAACTCAGAAGAGTGTTTCCTGGAGCCACTCTGTAGCAAACATGGAAGTGTGGGGTGTCGCATTGCCCTACTGGAATTGTCCAAGCGCGTCGGAATGCACAAATGGACATGAATGGATGTAGGTAATCAGACAAGATGCTTACGTGCGTGTCACTTGTCAGAGTCTTATCTAGACGTATCAGGGGTCCCATATCACTCCAGCTGCACACGCCCCACACCATTACAGAGCCTCCACCAGCTTCAACAGTCCCCTGTTGACAGGCAGGTTCCATGAATTCACGATGTCTCAATACCCCTACACGTCCATCCACTCGATACAATTTGAAACGAGACTCGTCAGACCAGGTAACATTTTGCGGGAAAGCCTCCATTCTTTCACGTTAAACGATTCTCTCCAGACGTCGTTGGTCCCGTTGGCGCAGGATCTTCTTCCGGCCGCAACGATGTCGGAGATTTGATATTTTACCGGATTCGTGATATTCACGGTACACTCGTCAAATGGTCTTAGGTGAAAGTCCCCACTTCATCGGTACCTCTGAGATGCTGTGTCCCATCGCTCGTGCGCCGACTATAATACCACGTTCAAACTTACTTAAATCTTGATAACCTTACATTGTAGCAACAGTAATTGATCTAACAACTGCGCCAGACACTTATTGTCTTACATAGAAGTTACTGACCGCAGCGCCGTATTCTGCCCGTTTACGTATCTCTCTATATTTGAATATGCATGCCTATACTAGTTTCTCTGGCGCTTCAGTGTATACCCTGTGTTCTATAGCTGAACTGTGTAAGCCACCTGACGGTATATGGCGATGGGTCCTTTTGCTACCACTGTCTGTTCCTCCTTCCCTGTTCAATCCATAACCGGCGCGTGGAATGAAATATTGGCAGTAGACCTCCGGATGACATCTTATTTTCTCATCGTATTCATTTCGCATGACGTATGTGTTGCCCAACCCTTCCAGGAATGTACGCTATCGGAATTTTGAACAGTAAACCACACTGATCCACAACGCATTTCTTGTAGCTTCTGCTACCGGATTTCGATGAGCATCTCTGTTACAATTTCGCAGTTACAAAATGAGCCTGTAACGACACACGCTGCTCCTCTTTCGATCTTCTGTATTTATTCTATCAGGCCTATCTTACAAGAGTCGCAGACTGGTAAGCAGCATTAGAGTATTGGTAGCACGAGGGTTTTGTAAGCTATTTCCTTTCTGGGTGCACTACATTTTCTGAGCATTATTTCAATTAATCTCAGTCTGGCATCTGGCTTACCTGATATTAGTATTGTGTGGTAGCTCCACTTTAATTCTCTTCATGCGCATACTCCTACATATTTTAAAGATGTGACTGTTTCTAGTGATTGTTCGGCAATCGTGTAATCATTAATAACGGGTGTTTCCCTATTTATACCCAATACGTTCTATTTGTTAATGCTGAGATTCAACTGCACATAGTGTCGAGTTCCTGCAGCTCTTACTACATTCCATTGCCATTTTCTAGCTTATACGACAGTATTATCCGCGAATAGGCTCATGGAGTTTCCGAAGCTATTCAACAGTAGTAGTTCCATAATACTTCCTTGGTGTACGCCAGAAATTAGCTTGCACAGTATTCACCTGTTACAAATATTCCTCGTCACTGATGTCGTATCGAAGACATTAACAGCTGCCATGTGGACGGGGTTAACATCCCGCCAGAGGAATTATCAGTAGCCACGATCATGAAAATGTATATTATCAGTTAAATTGACTACGAGGCATCGGTTCAATACTTTTATGAGCTGAATTCTGCGCATCACTGCTAAAAATATTATTGGAATGAAGCAAACAATGTAATTCAGCCACTGATCAAGATACTGGGAGAGAAACCTCTGAAGTAAGATGAAGTATAATAACCGCCACCAGTCACAATAGAAGGTGACTTTACTTTAACACACGATCGGTATCGGGCTTTTGCCCATCTTCAGGTGGTTTACATTCACGTACGTGTTTCAACACTCAGTGTTGAAGATCATTGTTTAAATCAAAAACAAACAGCGTGCTGATCTCTAAAAAGACACAAATGGAACATCTGGAAGTGTCTAAGCGCCATGTGTTGTAAAATATAGTATCCATATCGTTTTCACATAACATTTAACACATTTTTATAAAAACATTTAGTTTTTTACACATTAACTGACAGTCATCATGCTAATTACTGGTGCTTCCATATTATGTCTACGATAAACTAGTGGTACTTTAGATGCTAGCAACTTCAGAAGCGCAAGCACTCGCAACACCAATAATTGCTATGTTGACTAATATACAGATAACGTGTAAAAAACTAAATATTTTTTGTAAAAAAAAGTGATAAATGTTATGTGAAAACGATATGGATACATCAGCTATATGTAAGTGCTATAATATTTCAGAACATACGGAGCTTATCCACTTCCAAATGTTCGATTTGTGTCTGTTTAGACACAATCACATTTTTTTTTATTTAAACAGTGATTTCCAAAAACGAGCATGGAAAAATGTACATGGATTTAAACTAAACCAAATGAAGATGCACACAAGCCCGAAACCGGTCGTGTTTTAAATAAATTCACCTTCAATTATGATTGGTAATTTATTATTCTACATCCTGTAAAGGAATAGTCAGCTGCATCCATTAAGTATAAAATACTTTTAACCTCTAAACTACTGTTGATAATTCATAAGATTTGGAATAATATGGACATATTATTTATATATATATATATATATATATATATATATATATATATTAAAATATCTCATTTGTGAAACTTGTTTCCTGAACGCTCTTTAGTTTTCATCTTCTACTGCAACATCTTTGTATTACGAGCCGCTAGCACGTCCGTGACGAACCGGGAGAGGCTATTACGTCACTCCATTTTCACGACAGCCGCACAGGATTAGCCGAGCGGTCCTAGGCGCTGCAGTCATGGACTGTGGGGCTGATCCCGGCGGATGTTCAAGTCCTCCCTCGGGCATGGGTATGTGTGTGTTGGTCCTTAGGACAATTTAGCTTAAGCAGTGTGTAAGCTTAGGGACTGATTACCTTAGCAGTTAAGTCCCATACGATATCACATACATTTGAACATTTTTTTGACACATTTTCACGAGTCACGATCTGAGAGCTGCCACTGTGTGTAAGCTATTGGATGCACAAATGCACTGCTTTTCTGTGTACAGTTAAATGTAATTTGGGTTTTACATGCATTTTATAAACTGTCTGTACATATCGATCACTTAATTATGCCCATAAAGGCCGAAATCAATTTATCATGCTACACTAATAGATACACCTTATCAAGAAAAAAGTGGGGTCACTTAATAACGCACTGGAGTCCTGTAAGGACTACCAACTACCTAAAATTTTAATGACACAGCTAATCAGTTTTTGTCAAATATTCCAATTCATTTTTGCGGTCTTCTTACTGAGAACTGCAAGCACATATTTGTTGAGTAGAGGCGACATTTTTCACTTAGGCTGTATATTTATCAAGAACTGTTTTTATTTACACAACTAGTTTCGACTTTAAAAGACGTTTTCGGGTGTTTAATCAGAAAAAGGTTTCATACATGTGTTTTAGAGAATAAACGGCGAATTTAAAGCGAGAAAAATAAGGTATCTGATCAAAAGTATTCGGAAATTGCTATTTCATACTAAAGTTATCGCTAGACATCGTGAGAAGCGTCGCGGGGAGTATTGTCTTGTCAGTAGGGACGCAGAAACAGCAGAATGGGTCCGTCAGGATTGCTTAATAACTTCGAACTTGGACTACGGATGTCACCTGAGTGGTAGTTGTGGTTGTGGTGGTAAGTTCCTATGGGACCAAACTGCTGAGGTCATCGGTAACTAGGCTTACACACTACTTAATGTAACTTAAACTAACTTACGTTAAGGACCACACACACACACCCATGCCTGAGGGAGGACTCGAACTCTGACGGCGGGAGCCGCGCGAACCGTGGCAAGGCGCCTCAGATCGCGCCGCTACCCCGCGCGGTTGTCACCTGACTAACAAATCTGTCAGGGACATTTAAATGTGCAACTGAAAAGCCAAAGCTAGACCAAGGCCAGCCAGTCCTCAAGTACTGACGGATGGGGACTGTCGATCATCGCAGAGTTTTTTTTTAAAAAAAAAGAGCTTGGAATGAGTGGAAGGAATTACTCGTGAGTTCCAAACTGCTACCAATCCATCTAGCAAAATAATGGGCGTAGGGAGTTAAGAAGAATGCGGCTTACAATGGTGGAGCAGCTCCTCACAAGCTGCACGTGTCTGTAATCAATGCCAAACGACGCTTCATGTGATGCAAACAACGACGTCACTGGACAATCGATGATTGGAAGCAATTAATCTGGAGTGATGAATCGTGCTGTGCCCTCCGGGAAACCGATAGAAGGGTTCGGTTCTGGCGAATGCCAGGAGCACGTCACCTGTCGCTGTGTGTACTGCCAAAAGTGAAGTGCAAAGTAGGTGTCGGTGCGGTATGGGGAGCTTTCCTCGATTACGGTGTGCTCCCCTTGCTCTGTCCTCTCGTTTTCTGATTCCCCACGAGGTCGGCATCGTTGTTATACATCAGTTCTAGCAATTTTAGTAGCATCTGGATGCCCCTCCTGACACCACCCGTCCCCCCAGAACAGATCTATGGGTCTCAACTGTTTGTGGCTAGTGTACGAAACACGTTAAAGTGTGTTAACGTTCTCTGAATGCTTGCGCAGCGTGCGTACCACGCCAGTATTTACGTAATGGAATTGTGGAGCCGCCTAAAGAGCAGATCGAGGCTGGCCGGCTCACCAGCCCTCGTCGTCACCCCGTTAGACCGATCCGATCCGGCGCTGGCTCGCCTCCGCACGGCCAGGAGGGGCACGAGGAGGACGAGACTAATGTTTAACGCCCAGTCATTAGAGACGGGGCACAACCTCGGATTAGGGAACGAAAGCGGCCGTACCCTTTCAAAGGAATCTTCTCACCATTTGCCAAATCACGGAAAACCTAAATCGGCATGGCCGGACGCGGGAACTGTCGTCCTCCCGAATGCGAGGCCAATGTGCTAACCACTGCGCCACCTCCCTCGGTCAAACGTCCTGGAAGCGCGCTCTTTAGCGCTCTCGGTCATCTGGTTAGGTCTGTGGTTCTTTTATTGCACTTAAGAAAACGCTACACGTGGGAGGATATGAACGCATTTTACAGCACTGTGTACTGCGTACAGTAGAGGAGACGATTTTATCAGCACGCAGTACGCCGTGTCATAAAGCAATATGACTGAGCAATCGTTTGTGGACAATAACATTCCTGAAATGGACTAGCCTGCCCACAGTCCCGACCTGAACCCAATGAAATACCTTCGGGGTGAATTAGAACCTCTATTTCACTCCAGAACTCGGTGTGCGACAGCACTGCCATCTCTGCTTTCTGCACTCGAGGAAGAATGGGTGGCCATTCCTCCACGGATACCTCACTGGAAGTGTTCCCAGAAGAGTTCAGGACTTCTAACCCGAAGGAAGGTCACACCCCTATTAACGTACACTAATTAGCGTACATGTACTACTGATCAGAAAGTAGTTATTGAGGTGACAGAGTTATGGGATAGCGAAATGCACACACACAGATGGCAGTACAGTCCCTTACAGAAGGTATAAGAGGGCAGTGCATTGACGGAGCTGTCATTTGCACTCAAGTGATTCGTGTAAAAAGGTCTCCAACGTGATTATGGCCGCATGACACGAATTAACAGACTTCGAATGCGGAGGAGTAGTTGTAGCTAGACGCACGAAACATTCCATTTTGAAAATCGTTGGAGAATTAAATATCAAGAGATCCACAGTGTCAAGAGTGTGCCGAGAATGCCAAATTTTAGGCATTCCCTCTCATCGTGGGCAACGCAGTGCCCGACGGCCTCCAGTTAACGACAGAGAGCAGCGGGCTTTGCGTAGAGTTGTCAGTGCTAACAGACAAGCAACACTGCATGAAATGACACCAGTAATGAATGTGGGACGTGGGACGAACGTATCCGTTAGGTCAGTGCAGCGAAATTTGGTGTTATTGGCCTATGGCAGCAGATGACCGACGCGAGTGCCTTTTCTAACAGCACGACATCGCCTGCATCGCCTGTCCTCGGCTTGTCAGCACAGCGGTTGGATCTTAGACGACTGGGAAACCGCGGCCTGGTCAGATGCGTCCCGTTTCAGTTGGTAAGAGCTGATAGTACGGTTCGAGTGTGGCGCAGACCCTATGGAGCCACGGACCAAAGTTTTCAACAAGGCATCGTGGATGCTGGTGGTGGCATGACATGAAATGGGCTGGGTTATCGGTTACGTTCGATTACTTGGAGACTATTTGCAACCATTTATGGACTTCATATTCTCAAACAACGATGGCATTTTTATGGATGACATTACTCCATGTCACTGGGCCACAAATATTCACAATTGGTTTGATGGATATTCTGGACAATTCGAGCGAATGATGTTGCCTCCCAGATCCCCAACATCAACCCCATCAAACATTTATGGCACATGATCGAGAGGTCAGTTCCTGCACAAAATTCTGCGCCGGAAACACTTCCGCAATTATGGACGTCTATAGAGACAGGATGGCTCAGCATTTCTGTAGGGAACTTTCAAACACTTGTTGAGACCACGCCACGTCGGGTTGCTGACTACGACGGGCAGTAGGAGGTCCGGCACGTTGTTAGTAGGTGACTTTTGTCACCTCAGTTTATGTTCGATGATATCACGCTTAACAGCACCGACTATCAGAAACAGCAAAATTTGCAAACCACGTGTACTGCAGATAAGAGCAAGTGTGGCATCTGAGATGCGTCTTAAACATAGGAGCGGCAGCAGTTTAAGTGTTAAAGACAATAATACACCATTCAATCCAGAGATAAGAAGGGTGACAAAGGCTTGTCATCGAGTTATCAAGATAAAGCGCATCCAGATGTTGACCAGTATCAGTAGCAAACAAGCCCATATCTACATCAAAGCATTCAGCAGCGTAACATTGTGATACTTTGTTTTTCACTTTCCAGATAAGGCTGACCAATAGTTTTCAGAATACAGCTGCAAAGTAACGTCCCACAGATGTAACACGCGCGCGCACACGTGTGTGTCTGAAACGACACCGCCGCCGATTGAGCGATAAGAAACAACGTCTATGTGAGTCGTTACATCTCCATTTAGGACACCACCAAAACCAGAAGAAAGCGATGGAGTGTTTACACATTATCTAGCTCATACGTGGATACGGGAAGAATCAAATGGCGGAAACGCTTAAGGAGGCTCTCACTAAAATCGGTCTTACTGGCAGTGGAAGAAGATATGAGGTACTTCCAGACCGGTTTAAAAGTTCACATCTGCATTGTGTTGGTTCTGAGTCTCAAGCGAGGAGGGAAAATTGGAAATTAAAATTGCTTTAGTTGTGTTACTTATTTGCAGTTTCGTTGCATTAGCTACCATAATACGAATAAAAAATTATCAGGTATGCAGACGCAAGATAATTAGTTAGAATCTTCATGCTATTTCAGCTTCCTTATTTTACCTAAACCAATTGGACAGCTGGTGTAGCCTTTTGCTGTCATGGAAACTAGCAATAGTTATCACTGTGTTTCTGAATCACATTCATTAGACACAAAATTTTTTGACACTATCTTTTTGAATGCGGCTTCACTATTATGTTCAAAAGTATCCCACGACAACTACATGCTAAGAAGATGAATTCAAACGAATACTAATGTTCGAGAAAATTCAAACGTGCAGAAGGACTTCTCCAAAACGGTCAAAACTCTCGTGTGGTACAGCGCAGCGGAAATAAGTGACTAAAATTTCAAAGAGATGGTTCACTCTTAAGTCCAGTAGTTCGCTAACTTTTGTGACTGAAAAGTTCCCATCACATCAAATCCCATTAGTGAAGAGCCAGCATACGAAGTTGTAATGTCAAACAAGGTGACTCATGCCTCGCCGACATCAAAGGGCAGGTCAATGCGACGGGGCAGAACGATCGGTGTACGGGATATGGATCACACCATGGCATTTTGGCTCGTACATGGAAAGAAGACCAAGTTTACAGGTCTCGTCATCGACAGGATCATTAGACACAGAGGACACGCTCAGAACAGGGAAGGATGAAGAAGGAAAGCAGTCACCTCGTTTTCAATAGAATCATATCGGTGTTTTCTTTAAGCAACTGAAGAAGTAATGGAAAATCAAGAACTGGATGGCCAGACGATGAATTGAATCTCTGTCCTCTCGAACGTGTGTCCAATGGACTCATACAGCACATTCGTGTGTGGCATCAGTGGGTAGAGAGGACCGTACGCGGCGAAGATTCGGTACCGAACAACACAAGTTGATGTCAGCAGAGACTGGCCTTCACTTTGTTCGCACGGTCGCAGCGGACCGTACAGCGCTGTTCAGAGTTGGCTCTACACTGAATAACTGTACGTGGCTTGTACCTGTTTCCGTCGACTATTCAACTCCGTCTACAGCGGGTTGTATTGGTGGTATGCAAGTAATTACATCACCTTCTGTTCAATTCAAAGTATCAACACTTCAGACTGTTTTGGGCACACGAACAGTTTTGCCGGCGTCCCGAGAGGAAAACGAAATGATTTAGCACAAGTCCACGATTCAAACCTATCCCATAATAATGGCCAAAAATGAGTTGGAAGGCTATCTCAGTGGTGGCAAATTGCATTGTTGGTCTGTATAGCGGACAAGCTCCACTGGTGATGGTTTGGGGCGCCTCTGTATGCAAGTGCTACGTATTTCCATATTAGTACTGAAATGAATCTTAAAAGTTGTCACATCAGGGAGATTTTAGAGCCTTAGGTACTGCTCCACCTTCAGGTATGCCATACTTGAGTGAGACAGTGCTTAGCCACTTGTAGCCAGGAGTAAGCTTGCTTTCTTCGAAGAACAAACTACATGTTTTCCTGAAATGGTGCCCATCGTATATGCCTGGAACATAGTTGGCAGGCAACTTATTCGTTATAATCTTCCACCAACTACTGATGGTCGTTTGTGGCTTCGCGGACTGAAAGTCTCAAGAAAAATACCCCAGTCCTTTTGGGTTCTGTGCTACGACGTTTCGAGGCTGCAACTGTAGCATGCGAGGACCTCAAACTAAACTTTATCCCCATTGTCAGAGATCACGCAAGATTCCGTAATCCTAATTATTTGTGTATTCTTAGGTACCTACTTTATCGTATAAAGTTCATTTCAGGCACATGTATCTTTCTTGGTATTGTTATTTTTCACGAAATTTGGTGTACTTAAAATAAGATCATACACGAAAAATCTAAGTTTCAAAATTTACGGCGATTCCACTAATGTTTAAACGCGAATAAGAAGACAAGGGCAAAATTTCGAAGGTTCTGGGGAGCTATCATTTCCACACATTATAACAGGCACTAGGACTGCATATATGCAAAATCCGTACGAATAGCAGCTTGTTTTTGAGTGGTAAGAGCGGTTTCTTCTGATGTTCTTGGAGTGCAATAAGAAAAGGTTTGTGATACTTACCTTATCAGACTCACAGATTTATCACAAATCACTGAAATTACGTTTGCGTAGTTTTCGGTCAGATGCCGAATGAGGTTTCTCTAAATGTGCAAGCAGTAACTCGCTTCCAGTACGTGTTACCAGGCACATGGCACCAGGCAAACCACGAGTTGCTTTCACAACTGCATGTCACGACGCCTTTCCCTTCTGCAGCTGGCCATTGTGCGAGGGACAGCTGGTGCAGCGATAAAACTAACCCGCCCACCGCCGAATCACGTTTCCTCAGGTTTCACCTATGCGGCAAGAATGCGCCATTCGTATAACATACATTTAAAGAAATATATTTAGTGTTTCGTTTCTAGGGATGGCTGAGATTGTTGTTTGAGTTAAGGATAAACAGCGGCCACTGCTTTGCTTGCGGTTACACCCATTCTTGTTAAAACAGCATTCGACGATGCGCACGTGGACTAGTATTCGGCAGGATCAGGGAATGGAGGTAGAATAGCCAATTGTTAGGTAGGAACAATTAAAATTAGTCAAGTAACAGTTTTCAAGTACCTAGGAAGCTAAGTCACATCAGAAGGCCAAAGCTCGAACTGTAGCAACTACGGAAGCTTTCAAGATAAAGAGGAACTCTTTATGCGGAAAGCTACATAAAGAGCTCAGGAAAAGACTGCACAAGTGTTTTGTCCGAAGTATGGTACTCTATAGGGCTGAAATATGGACACTGAGAAGAGAGTATAAGAGAAAGTTGGGGATGATGGAAACGAAACAGAGTGTACTTAAAGAATAGGGGAAGGGAGAAGACTAATGGAAGTAATAAGAAAAAGAAAGAAGTGCGTTTGTCACATGTTGCGACGAGGCTGTTAGATTGAGAATGCACTGGAAGGGTAGAGTGTGAGGGAAGAATGAATGAAAGGAAGGAGAAGATACAAGAGCGTGGATGTCACGAAAGGAAATGAAAACCCCACGGAAACGAAGAGGGCAGCAGAAGACAGGACATGGAGAGCAACCGCGCGGAGGCAGAACACACAATAATATTAGTATGAAATTGTATTGTGTAATAGTAGGAATTAAGTTCCAAGATAGGGTCAGATTGTTAGATCTGTTTTTCGTGGTTTACTTCACTAGGTTCTTCCGCAACCTCTGACGTTGGGAACAGATATTCCTCAACCACCTTAGACATGAGCCCTTACTGGATACTACCATCCAGAGCCAGATGCACGCACATTCTTATACGAAGTTTTTACTCCTCCCTACCTCATTCATATTCTCCTGAAAGATGAAACGCCAGGCGTGGAATCGGCAGTGGCCTACAAAAGGTTGTGAGGATTTGCAAATCAGAACTTTAAAACACAGGAGTAAGTCTTCTCTGCTTAGGGTAGCAATCTGAAGGAATTAAAGTCAACTCCCAGGCCTTTATGGATAAATTTGTGATAGTCTCGATAAGCCCAGAAGACCTTTCAGATCAACCTCACAGAAAAGATCGCCAGTAAAACGGGACTGAGCATTTCTTCGATAGAACAGACCAAATTGATGACGAGTGACAAATATGGACAGAAACTCAGTGAAACAGGGATGGGCTAGATTACAAGGGTAAAGTAATTAAAGTATTACGGTGAGACCATATGATAAAATGGACTAGAGAAACCTGGGGTCGGATCTCAAACTAAACTTTTACAACAAAATGTGAATTTACTGGAATGCCAAACTAAGATACTATAATAATGTGGTCAACGCAGAGTGCTAGTATGCCAGTGAATGCCTTCTGATAAACTACAAGCAAGAGAAGTTGGAGATCCTGGAAAGGAGAATCCTACGAAAAGTCATGGTTGCAATCAAAACTGAAGCCAGCCATGAACTTCGGATCAAAAGTCTACCAGAATGTGGAGAGGATCTCTGAGGCCATGAAGAAAAGCAGGCTGGATATATGCACAGAATGGACGATAATAGCATGTAAGCTATGACTATATTCCACCACGCAGATTAAAGCAGCTGGGGAAGATGGTTGGTTTAAAATAGGGGGGGGGGGGACCAAACCGCTGGGTGATTGGGCCCTCGTTCCGATTAAAATAATTCCACAAGAGTGGGAGTAAAATAATCGAGACATACAAAACACAGCTGGAAGAAAGGAGGAAACCATAAGAATGACTGAAGGGCAACAAACACTAAAATGGACAACATCAGACAAGAAAACCACAGAGAGACGCAAGAAACATGTAGAAGAGATCAAAACAAGAGAGGAGATTACCATGACTGGCTGACCATTAGATAAAAAGGAGAAGCCAGACACTCTGCAACACATTAAAACCTCCACCCTAAAAGCACTAGGGTGGAGGACACAGAGGAACAAAGGACATGCGCTAAAACTTAGATCAAATGATAAAACCCACCCTAACGAATAAAACGTGAAACTAAAGCTTCTGTTGAGGCATTGTCGCCCAAAACCGAAGGTAGGGTGCTCGGAAAGTTAACAGTCTGCCGCAGAGCAGCTAAAAGTGGGCATTCCAGCAAGAGGTGGACGATTGTAATTTGTGGGCCACAGCGACACCGAGGTGGGTCCTCACGGCGGAGGAGGTAACCATGTGTTAGCCACATATGGACAATGCGGAGCTGGCAGAGGGCAAATGATTCCCTGCGAGAGATCCACATGGAAGACTTCCACACATTCGTAGTCTCCTTAATGGAACGCAGTTTGTTGTATGTACTGTTATGCCATTCGGTCTCCCAAAGCAAAAAACCCTGTAGCGTAAGACAGAGCGCAGGTCAGTTTCGGAGATGCCCATCTCCAGAAGCAGCTTCCGAGTAGCCCACGCAGCCTGTCGGCAAGTTCGTTGCCTGGGATTCTGATGTGTCATGGGGTCCACACAAACACCACAAAATGACGGGACCGTTCCAGGGCATAGATGGACTCCAGAATGGGCGCTACCAAAGGATGGCGAGTGTAGAACTGGTCGAAAGCTTGTAGGCTGCTCAAGGAATTAGTACACAGGAGAAATGATTCGCTAGGGCATGAGTGGATGTGATCAAGAGAATGAGATATGGTCGCCAGTTCTGCAGTGAAAACACTGCAGCCATCTGGCAAGGAGTGCCGTTCACTATGTCAGTCAACGCGACCGTCAGTCATCGAGCCGTCGATGTAAACCACTTCATGGCCCCGGTACATGTCAAGAATCGAGACGAATTTATAGCGGGGAACCACGGGGTTAACTGACTCCTTAGGGCCATGAGAAAGGTCTAGAAGAACCTACGGACTAGGTGTACACCACGGAGGTTTACGTGAATAGACCTCGAGCAGAGGTGGTAACGGGTAGGAATACAGTTCAGACAGAAGGGACCACACGCAAACCGCAATCCTATGCCCTGACCTGGGCCGCCGACGCGGGAGATGATCCGCCGTGGCCGGCCGCGGTGGTCTAGCGGTTCTAGGCGCTCAGTCAGGAACCGCGCGACTGCTACGGTCGCAGGTTCGAATCCTGCCTCGGGCATGGATGTGTGTGATGTACTTAGGTTAGTTAGGTTTAAGTAGTTCTAAGTTCTAGGGGACTGATGACCATAGAAGTTAAGTCCCATAGTGCTCAGAGCCATTTGAACCATTTGATCCGCCGTGGGTCGGAAAAGGAGACGGATGTGCAGGAGAACTACGAACGTGTGCAACGTAACTGGCGACCAGTCGTGCATGCTTGACCTGCAATGGAAGGACTCCAGCCTCCGCCAGGACGCTGGTTGCTGGACCTGTCCTAAAAGCTCTCGTCGCTAGTCGAACACCACAATGGTGCACTGGGTCGAGTAAATGCAACGCTGAGGGCGCAGCTGAACCATAAACCAGACTCCCATAGTCAAGGCAGGATTGAACAAGGGCTCTGTAGAGCTGCAGCATCGTAGAGCGATATAGACCCCAGTTGGTGTTGCTCGGCAGCAGACGGCATTGAGGTGCTGCCAGCACTTCCGCTTAAGCTGACGAAGGTGAGGAAGCCAAGTCAACTGGGCGTCGAAAACCAGAATCCAGGATCGAAAAAAAAGAATCGATATATCTCCACTACAGGGAAGGGATCGTCAGTAAGGTAAATTTCTGCTTCTGTAAGAATGGTACGATGATGACAAAGTGCATGACACGCGACTTTGCGACCGAAAACTGGAAACTGTGGGCTAAAACTCATGACTGCGCCCTGTCAATGGCTCCCTGTAAGTGCCCCTCAGCAACACCAGTACTGGTGGGGCAGTGCGAAATGCAGAAGTCGTCTGCATACAGAGATGGTGAGACTGACGGCCCTACAGCTACTGTTGACCATCAATGTCCACTAAAAATAGAGAGACACTCAATACATAGCCCTGTGGGACCCCATTCTCCTGGATATAGGGGTAACTATGGGAGGCACCAACTTGGACACAGAAAGTACGAAGCGACAGGAAATTCTGAATAAAAATCGGGAGCAGGCCTCTGAGACCCCACTCGTATAATGTGGCATTTCGAAAATCAAAAAGACGCAACAAGGTGTTGGCGTCTGGAAAAGGCTGTTCGGGTGGCAGACTCGAGGGGGACAAGATAATCAGTGGTAGAGCGACCCAGGAGGAAACCTCCCTTTCACGGAGCCAGTAACCCCCCCCCCCCCCACGTGGCTCCAGGACCCAACACAAATACCAACACCATACGTTCCAGCAGCTTTCAAAGAACGTTACTAAGGCTGATGGGCCGATAGCTATCCACATCAAGCGGGTTTTTGCCAGGTTTGAGCACTGGTGCGATGGAAAGACACCATCACACCAGATCCGGTTGTAGCTCAAGAGGTGATGTCGCTTTTAGTCAGATGAGAGATGTTTGTCCACCTGACTGTGGATCCGATCTGGCCGAGGAGCTGTGTCGGGACAATGTGCAAGGGCACTGAGGAGCTCCCACTCTGTGTAAGTGTGGCGTTATAGGATTCACTGTGGCGTGTAGTGATCGAGAGGACTTTCCCTTCCATTCGCTGTTTGGGAGACTGGGGAGTAATTCTCAGAGGCGCGGAGCATAGTTATCAGCAAAATGCTCGGCAATCGCGTTTGCGTCGGTAGATAACACTCCAATTATAATAACACCGGAACACCTGTTGGACTCTGTTACCCCAAAACTCGTTTGATTTTTGCCTAGACTTGGGAAGGTGACGTATGGCACCCAATGGTCTAGACGTATCTCTCCCAACACTCCTGTTCCCATCGCCGCTGGAGAACGCGGACACGGAGCTGTGCTCCAGGGAAGGGTGTCACTTATGCCTCTGTAGAGCTCGCCGACCACCAAGGGACTATCTTCCGCCGTGGGCACCCTGAAGAACGAGGGATTGCGTTTTCCGCCGCTAAAACGATCGTTGTTATCTGCTCAATCACCACATAGATGTCACCATGTGCGGGAGATTCAACGGCGACAGCAGAGGTGAAAGCGTCCCAGTCTGCCTTGTTTAAAGGCTATCTGGACAGGCGTCCGTGGGCCTGACGCTGGGCAGTGACAGGAAGATGAGGAAGTGGTCACTACCACACAGGTAGTCATGTGCTCTCCAGTGCATATACGGGAGAAGTCCAGGACAGCAAACCGAGAGATCAATGGCCGAATATGTGCCATGTGTGGTGGCACCTTTATTTAAGAGCCAGAGGTCGAGTTGTGACAGTAAATTTTCGACATCTCTGCCTCGGCCAGTAAGCACGATGCCACCTCCAAAGGTGTTATGAGCGTTAAATCAGCCCAAAGTAGAAAAGGTTTAGGGTACGGCACCATCTGGAGGAAGATATCTGTTGCAGACAGTTATTTCTTGCGTCGTCCTCATCCTGACAGCAAGAGCGGGTTTTAAGGGGCACAGGTTCACTGCATACTGAGTTCAAGACAGACACAAACTCCAACTGACACTATTATAGTCACTATGGTTCTTGTAATATCCCCTATAGCCGCCGAGGCAGGGTTCCACATTGCTGGAAACCAGGTTTCCTGGAGGGCAATGCAGAAAGCAGGTGTAAATCTTAACAGTTGCAGTAATTTAGCCAGGTAGTGGAAAAAACCGCCTCAGTTCCAGTGGAGGACTACGCGTTATCTTGAAGCCGGGAAGGCATGAAGTGCGCAAGGAGGGACGTTACGCCTCAGGGTCACTTGCTGCCACCCAATTGTAGCCATTTCTGTGGTGGATGAGGCATCAGTGAGATCCAAGTCCACAGGGGACCCTACGATCTCCACTGCATCCTCAGATGCAGAATTCGTAGGGAGTGGTGGGGTTGGGGCCACTGGAGGGTCCTTTTTCCTAGCAGCCTTCTTTGTTTGCTTGCCCTTTCGCAACTGATACGGCGATGGTGATGTAG
Organism: Schistocerca gregaria; assembly: GCF_023897955.1. Classification (NCBI taxonomy): domain Eukaryota; kingdom Metazoa; phylum Arthropoda; class Insecta; order Orthoptera; family Acrididae; genus Schistocerca; species Schistocerca gregaria. The sequence goes on along the minus strand of NC_064931.1, from coordinate 39,728,800 downwards.
CTGCAGCATATGTGGATGTCAACCGAGTGGGATGTAATCTTTCAAATTTACGTTTAGCCACTTGGTAAGTCAACCGGTCCAGGGTCTTTTACTCCATTATTTTCTTCTCCTTTTGGAGTACTGTGCAGTCTGGTGAGTAGGGAGAGTGCTGCTCTCCACTGTTGATACAAGTGGGAGGAGGCGTACACGGAGTATCTGGGTACGGTGGACATCTGCAGTCTCGACATGAGGCACTAGAAGTACAGTGAGAAGACACGAGCCTGAACTTCCAGCATTTAAAGCACCGCATAGGGAGAGGGACGTATGGTTTAACATCACAGTGGTATACTATCACCTTGACCTTTTCAGGCAATGAATCACCCTCAAAGGCCAAGATGAAGGCACCGGTAGCAACCCTGTAGTCTTTGGGTCCCCTGTAAACGTGCTGGATGAAATGTCTACCCTGCCATTCTAGATTGGCGCGGAGCTCGTCGCCAGACTGCAAGAGGAGATCGCGGTGGAAAATGATCCCCTGGACCATGTTGAAGCTTTTATGAAGAGTGGCGGAAACAGGGATATCACCCAGCTTGTCACAGGCGAGTAATGTTTGGGATTTGGCTGGTTATGCTGTCTGAATCAAGACTGGGTTGTTTCGCATCTTGGACAATGCTGTCACTTGTCCAAACGTATCCTCAAGGTGTTCAACGAAAAATTGAAGCTTTGTAAGTAGAAACGAGTCCCATCAGTACTGCTACAGACTGAGGCGAATATGGCTCTCTCTGTTCTGTAACCCTACGTTCCTCCCATGGTGTAGTGAGGGAGGGAAACAATTTAGGGTCATACCTGTCGGCATTGTATTCGATCTTGCCCTTCTTAGAGACTGCTGGCGCCATACGGTCACCAGCAAGAGATGACAGTCCGCTTCATTGCAGTTCATCTGCCCTGACGCCACCCACTCCTCAGCTACCACCAAATGGGCACCACCCAGCCACAGCAAAGACCAACTGGCATGATGGCCGCGACTGGGAGTCCTGATGCCCCAGGAAAACAGGCATCCACGCCTTGGCATACGTGGGGAGTTTACAGCTCAGGCATCAGCAGTGCGATCCCTGTGTTGTCAGGGGGCTACCCCCAAATGGGTACATGACGGCCCCACCACTACGGACTGGCTGCCGTGCTGGATATTGGGCGCAGAGAAATCCAATAATGTCACAAGGGCAAAAGAGGACAGGAGACAATGGAACAAGATGACATACCGCGGAAAGTGTCCTCGCCCAAATAGTTGAATCGCAGGTGGAGATGCAAAGCCATGACAAGGGATTCAGGAGATCGAATCTAAGGGCACTATGGATAACTCGTGCACCATGTAAGGCATCGTTCCCCATATGGCCCGCACTTCTGTAGAATTGGAAAGTGGCAGGTAAATTGTAAATGTCTTATGACTATGGCCTGTCGGGTAGACCGTTTGCTGGGTGTAAGTCTTTCGATTTGACGCCACTTCGGCGACTTGCGTGTCGATGGGGAAGAAATTATGATGATGAGGACAACACAACACCCAGTCCCTCAGCAGAGAATATCTCCGACCCAGCCGGGAATCGAACCCAGGCCCTTAGGATTGACATTCTGTCGTACTGACCACCCAGCTACCGGGAGCGGACTGTGGCAGGTCAAACCATAGAATGGGACCTAAACTCATAGGGCAGAAAAGTGTGAGACTCCTTTTAGTCACCTCTTACAACAGGCAGGAATACCTCAGGCCTATTCTAACCCGCAGGGGGTAGCTCAGGAAGACCTCGAGAGGTCCAACAACCTGGAAGCCTTCATGTTAGAATGGGACATGTTTCGAAACAAAATGCACACTTTGGAAGGATTTCAAGTCGAAAGTAGAACTACAAATTGCACAAGAACATCGACGGAAGAACAAAAGCATCAGCATAGCACCTTATCAAGGAGTACAAAATGAAGTTGTAGCGCCATCCTAAGTGGTCAATTCGCCAGTACAAAATAATAATAATAATAATAATAATAATAATAATAATAAATGATTGCAATACAGGATCAAACAATAAACACCAGATATTACAGCAAGCATATTATTAAAGATCCCAATACCACAACAGATAAATGCAGACTTTGCAAACAACAAATAGAAACAGTAGATCACGTCACAAGCGGATGTACAATACTAGCAAATACAGAATACACCAGAAGACATGACAAGGAAGCAAAACTAGTACATCAACAACTTGCCATACAACATAAACTAATGAAACAACACGTTCCCACATAAAAGTATGCACCACAAAATGTACTGGAAAATGATGAATACAAATCATACTGGAACAGAACCATTATAACAGATAAAACACCACATAACAAACCTGACATCATACTCACCAATAATAAGAAGGAATTAACACAACTAATCGAAATATCCATACCCAATACAAAAAATATACGGAATAAAACAGGAGAAAAAACTGAAAAATACATCCAACTGGCTGAGGAAGTCAAGGACATGTGGCATCATGATAAAGTTGACATTATACCAATTATACTATCAACTACAAGAGTAATACCACACAATATCCACCAGTACATCAACGCAATACAGCTACATCCAAACGTATATATACAACTACAGAAATCTGTAATTATTGATGCATGTTCAATTACTCTAAATGCAATGTAACATATACCGTACAGTTAAAAGGAAGTCACGCTTGATCAAGGTCCACGTCACTTTCCATTTTTAACCAGACATAACGTCTGAGAAAGGAAAGAAATAATAACAATATTGTTTAAAGCGCCGTTCGATGATCCTGTTTCAAATTTTCAGTGGTTTCCTTAAATCTCTTGAATCGAACGACGTGATGGTTCCTTCAGCAACATCACCCACGCCCTTGTTCAAATCGAGCTCTTCTCCGACTCAAATGAACTATGTCGACGGGTCGCTAAAACTGTAACCTTCCTTCCTTCCAGAGAAGACGATCTTTCCTTTCAGTAATAGCGACGTCTTTCTGTCGTCAACATAGGTGACATTGTGTTAATTCTTGCAACACGTAATGTGCCTTGAGTGCTTTGTTTTTTTAATACACTACTGGCCATTAAAATTGTTACACCAAGAAGAAACGCAGATAATAAACGGGTATTCATTGGACAAATATATTACAGTAGAACTGACACGTTGTTACATTTTCGCCGGCCGCGGTGGTCTCGCGGTTCTAGGCGCGCAGTCCGGAACCGTGCGACTGCTACGGTCACAGGTTCGAATCCTGCCTCGGGCATGGATGTGTGTGATGTCCTTAGGTTAGTTAGGTTTAAGTAGTTCTAAGTTATAGGGGACTGATGACCACAGCAGTTGAGTCCCATAGTGCTCAGAGCCATTTGAACCATTTTGTTACATTTTCACGCAATTTGGGTGCATAGATCCTGAGAAATCAGTACCCAGAACAACCACCTCTGTCCGTAATAACGGCGTTGATACGCCTGGGTATTGAGTCAAACAGAGCTTGGATGGCGTGTACGGATACAGCTGCCCATGCAGCTTCAACACGATACCATACTGCATCACGAGTAGTGACTGGCGTATTGTGACGAGCCAATTGCTCGGCCACCATTGACCAGACATTTTCAATTGGTGAGAGATCTGAAGAATGTGCTGGCCAGGGCGGCAGTCGAACATTTTCTGTATCCAGAAAGTCCCGTGCACGACCTGCAACATGCGGTCGTGCATTATCCTACTGAAATGTACGGTTTCGCAGGGATCGAATGAAGAGTAGAGCCACGGGTCGTAACACATCTGAAATGTAACGTCCACTATTCAAAGTGGTGTCAATGCGAACAAAAGGTAACCGAGACGTGTAACCAATGGCATACCATACCATCACGCCGGATGATACGGCAATATGGCGATGATGAACACACGCTTCCAATGTGCGTTCACCGCGATGTCGCCAAACACGGATGCGACCATCATGATGCTGTAAACAGAACCTGGATTCATCCGAAAAAATGAAGTTTTGTCATTCGATCACCCAGGTTCCTCGTTGAGTACACCATCGCAGGCGCTTCTGTCTGTGATGCAGCGTCAAAGGTAACAGCAGCCATGGTCTCCGATCTGATAGTCCATGCTGCTGCAAACGTCGTTGAACTGTTCGTGCACATGGTTGTCTTGCAAACGTCCCCATCTGTTGACTCAGGGATCGAGACGTGGCTGCACGATCCGTTACAGCCATGCGCATAAGATGCCTGTCATCTCGACTGCTAGTGTACGAGGCCGTTGTGATCCAGCACGGCGTTCCGTATTACCCTCCTGAACCCACAGATTCCATATTCTGCTAACAGTCATTGGATCTCGACTAACGCGAGCAGCAATGTCGCGATACGATAAACCGAAATCGCGATAGGTTACAATCGGACCTTTATCAAAGTCGGAAACGTGATGGTACGCATTTCTCCTCCTTACACGAGGCATCAGAACAACGTTTCACCAGGCAACGCCGGTCAACTGCTGTTTGTGTACGAGAAATCGGTTGGAAACTGTGCTCATGTCAGTATGTTGTAGGAGTCGCTACAGGCGCCAACATTGTGTGAATGATCTGAAAAGCATATCATTTGCATATCACAGCATCTTCTTCCTGTCGGTTAAATTTCGCTTCTGTAGCACGTCATCTTCGTGGTATAGCAATTTTAATGGCCAGAAGTGTACAAGAGAAATAACATTTCGTTGTCACCGGTACAATGATGTCATCGTTTTACAGTCTGTACGAACTTCTAACCGCGTTTCAGCACATGGTACGTTACTTCGATTAGTGCTATAGAACTGAAAATTGTTTCATCTGAAGTTCACATAAAAGGGAAAACGTAAACCCTGACACACTGTGACCGTTTAGCATATTCCGAGCAGTGTGGCTGGGTGGGTACTACACTGCACTGACATTCGGCAGATGCAGTGTGCATATCCTCTCCGATAACCGAGACGTAAGTTTTTGTGGTTTCCCTAAATTACTTACGACGAATGCTTGGGTGGTTCCTTTGATGGACCATGGCCAAGCTCCTGCTCCATCATTATCCACTCCAGGTTTGAGCTCTATCCAATGATGCGTCGTCGACGAAGAACTAAACACTAATTTTCTTTCATGAATTTAGTTTGCATGTCCACCATGTGTTCAGTTCAAAGGTTTTTCTAATTTTAATGACTGCACAATGCCAACAGTATATTGTGGGTAAACAGGGAACAAATACGTGCCACAGAGACCTTAGTCCAACTATGCAGTAAATCCTGAAATTTTGCAGTGTGGAGTCTACAGTGAGTGCAGTGAAAATACATTCTCCAACATAGCTTTTTCTCGTGGTGTTATGAGCAACCGAAATCTAAGTGTGAGGGTTCATAGGCCACTGCAACAGTAAGTTGCAAATAATATGTAAAAACATTTTCTACTCAAAACATGCGGACCAAGCATTACGTAGCGAACATAAAAACATGCATAGGCTGTTCTCTGCACATCTGCAATAAATGCGATGCAAGGCATAGAGTTCTAGGATAGCCGGCCGGGGTGGCCGAGCGGTTCTAGGCGCTACAGACTGGAACCGTGCGACCGCTACCGTCGTAGGTTCGAATCCTGCCTCGGGCATGGATGTGTGTGATGTCCTTAGGTTTTTAAGGTTTAAGTAGTTCTAAGTTCTAGGGGACTGATGACCTCAGAAGGTAAGACCAACAGTGCTCAGAGCCATTTGAACCGAGTTCTAGGAAATAAAAGTTTCCCATCTGCCCCTTCTCTGTAACCTCATTGTCACCGTGTCCTGCATGTTTTAGATACATTGCTTCATGATTAATTGTAATCTTAGTAAAGCAATTTAGGCATATTTTAGACAAATGATGAGAAAAACTTCCAAATTAGCATCATAATAAGGTAACAACAAACATTGTGACTTAACATGTACATGAAAAAATAAGGAACAAATTAAAAACTGTAACTTTTACATTACTTAACCTCATACACATTTCAGCACGCTAATACTATCTGCATTCGTTATTGCCATTCTTCAGTGCCTGCGCTGTCTTGCAGGTTCCGCATTTCACTGACGGGTGGCATCATCATATTCCATAACCAAGTAAGGAATGAGGATAGTATAGACTCCAGGAAAAATGTTTATGCTGGGAAAACTTTCGTTCGTACTTTGGACATAAAAAGTACTTTAAGTACAGGCAATTTTTGTTGCAAATTTGGTGTCATATATATAAAGGTGCAGCAAAACTGAATTGTTTAAAATATTGGGCCTAATAATTACACTAATGCCACTTGATAGAAAAAAATAATAATACAACGAATAACGTGGGGCAGTGATTAAAGCACTGGCTTCACAGTCGGGACGAGTAGGGTTCCGATCGCCGCCTGACAACGTTTTCCAACACTCCCATAAATGGATTATTGTTGAAAAGGACAAGGCGGATTTCCTTGTCCAATCTTCGCTTCTCCTTAGATGTCATGTTAAAACAAAACCTTGTTTCCCGAGCCTTCTTACAACGGATCACAGAATAAATGACAGTTGCAAATCTCTTCTAGAAACTAAATAATTGCCTTCAGGCTGATAAGAGAATCGAGCAATAGTGCTGGACTGTGTTGATCATTATATGTAGATTTTTGCAAAATTTTTATTTAAACAATGCATAACTTTAAACATTGATTTATTAATACAAAATTTCCTAAACCTTAATTTTACTACTGTAGAAGGTTTCGCTCATTTACAGTTGGTACATCGTGGCAATTATATGTTACTTTACAGCACTGGAAATCCTTTCGTATTTTCCGAGGGTCGGCCTTCTGTTTGCCAACTCTATTACAGGCTAAAATTTAAAACACCTCTTTACAAAAAATAATAAAAACACGTGATTTATCACACCAGAACAGAAGGTAGGTAATCAGTTAAGCATGCAGGAACATATGACTCCGGAAATATTAAAATGAATGAACAAGCAACGAGTGAACATTGGAAATGCATTCTTAGTTGCTGTCTCACTAATCACTAAGCAAGTTAACAGTCCTGTCTATTTTCTTTTCTTTTATACCTAGGGAATGGACGAAGGAAAGTCGTTTCGAACAGGTCTCTAGATTGATCCTAATTTCTACAGGCGCTTCTCTCAGTATCACAATACACGTCCAGTGCGAACACTTTTCCTTTTATAAGACAATCTACTTAATAGTTGATTTCAGAAAAAGTGTTCGTAACATACCGATAGAGAATTCTTTTTCTGCCTGCGACCCTTATTTAAGATCATAGAAGTACATTGTTTTACAATACCACGTTCGTACCAACACGGTGAAGGAAACGCCCGCACAGAATGAAACTGACGTCACTTAATAACAGTGGTATACGTAATAAGTTTACTGAGCGATACGATAAAATCACTGTCAAGTAATCAACATCTCCGATTATAAAAGATGTGTTAGCATTTTCTGGAGCTGTGATGGACTGTATTACGAACTAGCACTCGCCATTATTTGGAATCTAAGAATATACCAAGCGAAATGGCGGAGTGGTTAGCACACTGGACTCGCATTCGGGAGATACCCGACCGTCCATCCATCTAGATTCTCCGTGATTTCCCTAGCAAACTGTTCTTTTGAAAAGAGCACGGCCGATTTCCTTCCCCGTCTTTTTCGAGTAAGAACTTGTGCTCCGTCTCTAATCCCCGCGCTGTCGACGGGACGTTAAACTCTAATCTTCGTATCTTCCTTCCTTCGAATCGAATAGATGGAACGAGGTAGTGCTGTTCCAGTATTCGAATCCATGTCAGACCATTCTGATTTTGGTTTCCGGTGGTTGGTAGTAGAGATGGGAGAAACCGATACCGATATTTTATTTCTGAATAACCGGTATTTTTCGGTATTTGTTTGGTCTCGGTTATAACAGGTATTTTTAATTTTTATTTACTAATCACGGAGTTATTTATTTAATCGTATGGCTAGGGCTCCCCGTCGGGCAGGCCGTTCGCCGGGTGCCGGTCTTTCAATGTGACACCACTTCGGCGACCTGCAGTCGATGAGGATGACAGGATGATGATGAGGACAGCACAACACCCAGTCCCTGGGCGGGAATCGAACCCGGGCCCAGAGGACTGACAACCCGTCACGCTGACCATTCAGCTACCGGGGGCGGACAGTAACCAAGTAAAACACCGGAATATCAGGAACCAATAGCAAGGAAATTATGGTGACAGTAATAATTTAAAAACTTAACAATTCATTCATAGTATTCGAGACGAAACTAGTACAGTAGTCCTCCGCCGCCTACCGTTTCCTGGTTTACGGACTACATTTGCAGAAATTGATTATCTGAAACTAAAACAGCATTCCGTCTTTGCAGCTTTGACGTTTCTATGCCCTGAGCGGTAGCTTTTCTTAGCCGGCCGCGGTGGTCTCGCGATTCTAGGAGCGCACTCCGGAACCGTGCGACTGCTACGGTCGCAGGTTCGAATCCTGCCTCGGGCATGGATGTGTGTGATGTCCTTAGGTTAGTTAGGTTTAAGTAGTTCTAAGTTCTAGGGGACTAATGACCACAGCGGTTGAGTCCCATAGTGCTCAGAGCCTTTTTTTTTTTTTTTTTTTTTTTTTTGTAGCTTTTCTTCTACCTGTCAAGGTGTCACGCTCACAATCAGAGTATAAATAGGTCTCAGCTTCCACAGAAACAAAGTGGAATCTGGACTAGCGTGTCCTATCGCGAGTAAACACTGACGACCGGCTACCGGGGCCAATAGTAACTATTAGTCACCACAGGCAATATCTGATCAAATACAACTACCGCCTCTCGGTGTGCTTCTGATTCGGAAAATCAAAGCTTCAAACTAGGAAAGTATAACCTCGAATTGTAACACGAATTACACCATATGAATAAGTTTTTGGTGACATCTAATTCCACGAACATCGTGTCTACAGTTAAAAATATTATTTGCTGTTGAGTCGGCAATGTCTTACGAACTCTCGTGCCCGTGGCGGCATTTACTGATAGGGAAGTAAAACCATTTATGAGTTAAGAAATGTGACGGCCACTTGACTGGCAGTTTCGATATAGCTAGTTACTGTAATAATACTACCATTATGTGCCTCGGATTCAGAAGGCGAGATCTTAACCATCTGAGTTTAAGCACTGTAGACGAACATTGTATAGAGAAATTCTGAGCACAGATACATTTCGTCTTGGATAGGATCCGCCTTGAGCAAAACACAAATTTATCTTTTCTTTTATTTCCCAGCAAGGTTTCGCCAGCACCATCAGTGGGCTTTTATTATCTTTCTTGCTACCACACGCTGTGGTTTTCCTGGGTTTTTACGTTTTTAACTGCAGTTGTTTTCTTTCACTATTTGTCATTTTTTCCTATATTCCGCACTATATCCACTGTGAAGACCCGCACTAAGCAACTTTTGCTATCACCATTCACAAACAGTGGCAGTCAAAGTTGCTCTGTGCAGGTCTACGTACGTACTTTCGACGAAGAAAGCTGTAAAACACTTATTTCTTCACAAATAAGAACAAAGCATTTACCACAAACTTAGTCTTTCTCCGGCTATTTCGTAACGCAGGTAAGATTTCTGTCATTTTGCTTAAGGAAAGAAAACTAAAGTTATCAGGATTCTTATATTATACCGGTGCTGTATCATATTCCGTTTTATTTATCTCACTAGCTGAGAAACAGGCGTTTCCTGAGGACTTTCGAAGGTAAGATATAGAATGTTAATAAAGTTTACTTTATTTTAAAAGCTATGAAAGTTTTCACATAAAAAATTCGGAGATATTACTTTTCAGCACGCCCTCGTGTTTTTTTTATCCATCTCCTCCTCCTCCCACCCTCCCCCTCTCTGTATCCATCTCCTCCTACGCTCCTATCCCCTCTCTCAGTCCATCTCTTCGTCACCCCTCTGTCCACCTTCTCCTCCTCCCCCCTTCTCTACGCTTCAACTCGTTACCACCACCACCACCACCATTCCACCCTAATGGGAAATTCATGGTTTTTACCCCTACAGTATTTCTTTCCAGACAGTAAGTAATATGAGTACGAAGTTTGGTTGTTATCGACCCAGCTGCTTACGATGTTTAACAAATGCGTATGTAACGTATTTCATACATTTATGTCTGATTCTCTGCCTTTTAACACCGTACGACTCCCAGAGAGGATGTTACATGTGTCTGTGATACCCAGCGATGTGGCTTGATCTTAGGTCCCGAAACATGTAGACAAAATTACTGACTCACCACAGTAGTCATTCTCGCGACCTGGTTGACACAATGAACAGGACAAATAATAGAGCCGGCCGCGGTTACGGCGCTCAGTCCGGAACCGCGTCACTGCTACGGTCGCAGGTTCGAATCCTGCCTCGGGCATGGATGTGTGTGATGCCCTTAGGTTAGTTAGGTTTAAGTAGTTCTAAGTTCTAGGGGACTGATGACCACAAATGTTAAGTCCCATAGCGCTCAGAGCCATTTGAACCATTTTTTAAACAAATAATAGACAAATTGCACTAAATATTTTTAAAAGTATTCCAATTCAACTAAATACAGGAAATATATACCAACAGGTCGTTTTCGAACATTTTTGCGTCACCCACTCTCATCCACACCCCTAGTACTAGTGGGATTCTAACACCCACAGCGTTTTTTACAAATAATAAGTCGTGTACCTAATACACTCCTGGAAATTGAAATAAGAACACCGTGAATTCATTGTCCCAGGAAGGGGAAACTTTATTGACACATTCCTGGGGTCAGATACATCACATGATCACAATGACAGAACCACAGGCCACAGAACATGCACAATGTCGGCACTAGTACAGTGTATATCCACCTTTCGCAGCAATGCAGGCTGCTATTCTCCCATGGAGACGATCGTAGAGATGCTGGATGTAGTCCTGTGGAACGGCTTGCCATGCCATTTCCACCTGGCGCCTCAGTTGGATCAGCGTTCGTGCTGGACGTGCAGACCGCGTGAGACGACGCTTCATCCAGCCCCAAACATGCTCAATGGGGGACAGATCCGGAGATCTTGCTGGCCAGGGTAGTTGACTTACACCTTCTAGAGCATGCTACCAGTGTTAAAGACTGCGATGGAGCTCCGTATGCCACGGCAAACTGGCTGACACTGACGGCGGCGGTGCACAAATGCTGCGCAGCTAGCGCCATTCGACGGCCAACACCGCGGTTCCTGGTGTGTCCGCTGTGCCGTGCGTGTGATCATTGTTTGTACAGCCCTCTCGCAGTGTCCGGAGCAAGTATGGTGGGTCTGACACACCGGTGTCAATGTGTTCTTTTTTCCATTTCCAGGAGTGTATATAATTGCTCCATGTGTTCCTTAGTTATGCTTTCAATCTCATCCCCTTCTCACTCCCACACCTAGAAGACGAACGTGGTTCTTAGCCCTACTATACTTCTTTCCAGATAGTAAGAGGCTGCTGAGGAAAGCTATCCCACGTGTACTAGTAACAAGGAATCCACAAGGAAATCTAATGCTCTTTTTTTGCAGTAGTGAGGCCTGAGGATGCCGCCGAAACTAGTCGTGTGAGACAATAAAGTCATTCTCAAAATACAGCTATGGTGGTAATTTTGTCATATAAATTCCCGAGTCTTTAGTCTCTGTATAAAACAGCATCAGACTTCTTATTACTTTAGAAATGAGTTAACGTGTTAAATATTTGACATTAAGCATGTAAATAGGAGAATGTTTACAAAGTCTTTGAAATAAAGTTCAAAGATTGTTGGATATCACTAAGTGCTCTCATTATCAAACACTGGATGTCTGGGTAATCTGCGCTCCATTTTAAGAAAATTGAGTTTTCCACGCGTCTCAGTGCTCATGACGTCAAGTTCCTGAACCATGTGTCGTACAGTGATATAAATTTGCAAGTACATTCAGTGATCTATGTAGATACTGCCTGCAAAACGTGTTGCGAGTAGAGTTAGTGGTAAATTAAAACGTCAGGCTCGATGCGGCATATTTTCACGCATATCAATGTTTGTGACGTCATATCTCCTGAACAGGGGCCGACGAGAAATTGGCTGTCGCATCGAACTTGTGACATCACGCTGTTCGGCCTGTCCGCCACACTTCGCGAACACTCGGCTCCGTGTAGGGCCCGAGGGAAATCAATATCTAAATGAAAAGTTGCCAATGGAATTCGGATACCTACGGACCCAGTTTCGAGTATCGGTGCCTTGTCTGATACATGCCCGTGCACTACTTGCTGTCATTCGTGCGACACACCTGAGGATGACGTGATTGGAATGTCGAAATTGGATGTCTAACAAAACAGTATCAAAATAACGGTTGTTGGTAGAGTATTGTTACGTTTCATAGACCAGCCGCTGTCCCACGCACCTGAACCCAGGACGGAGTTACATTTACCCTACAGGGTTGTTCAGCCGCCTAATCGGGGAGTGTTTCCTTCCTCGACGAACAATGACCGCATATCGCGGCGTATGAGATTTGTATCTTCTGGCGAGTGTAATGAGCATCTGTATAGTGTGAGGATAAGAGAAGGGAGAGGGTGAAAGCCGGTACCTGCCCGCAGCCTACTCCCCTGAACGCCTGGCTTAACGTCCCTATCCTGGGACACTGCGGAGAGATCTGGAATGGAATCCAGGACACTGGCAAAAATTTTGGAGTTCAGGAACATTATGCCACCCGCTCTCCTCCATTTTTCCGGTAAATTACTGATGGCAAAACGTCTTTCTGCAGCCAGGATTTCAGCTGGCTACCTCCGAACCTTGGCTACGGAAGCAGGTATCCCAAAGGAATCATCCCGGTATTCGCCTTAATCGATTTAGCGAAACCGCTAAAAACATAAATCAGGACGGATGGACTAGTATTTGAACACTATTACTTCTGAATACGAACTCAATGTTTTAAACACTAACCAGCCGAGGTGGTCGAGTGGTTCTAGGCGCTACAGTCTGGAACCGCGCGACCGCTTCGGTCGCAGGTTCGAATCTTGCCTCGAGCATGGATGTGTGTGCTGTCCTTTGGTTAGTTAGGTTTAATTAGTTCTAAGTTCTAGGGGACTGATGACCTCAGAAGTAAGCCCCATAGTGCTCAGAGCCATTTTTTTTAAACACTGCACCATCTCGCCCAATAAAAGTGGGACTAGAGCACTGGGATAACCAAAGCGCATACGCGTGTCATTTTTTATTCATACGTTCTGGCAAGAAATACATCTGTAGCGCTTTAACATTCATAGTTTACAGATGATGTCCGCTGAATATTTTACTTCCAGTTAATAACAGATCCAGCATAATCATTCTGAAGGCATAAGGGAGACGAAGAAACAATTCATCATGGCACTCGCATTCCAGGATTTAAAGAAAAATTACTCCTACGAAGCCAATAATGTTGAGCATTGGTTACGAAATTGAACTCATTATTCGGGAGGTATAGGTCCCATCCTGTTTCACATTTTCCGTCCACTCTACACATATCTTCATGCGAATACCTAGATGGTTTCGCAAAGCAAAATACAAAAGTCACGACCGATCCTCCCGCTACTTTTGTCCAGTCAGAGCTAGTGTTTCGCCGTTAAGGACCTCGAGGTCGAAGAACCCTCAAGAACTTATCTGCTTCTCAAATTATGACAACTTTGAGAGAGAACACGCCAACGTGTGTATTGTCATTTGCTGCGTGTTTTAATACTGGGTTGGGTTGTTTGAGGGAAGACACCAAACTGCGAGGTCTCATCGGATTAGGGAAGGAAGTCGGCCGTGCCCTTTCAAAGGAACCATCCCAGCATTTGCCGGGAGCGATTTAGGGAAATCACGGAAAACCTGAATGAGGATGGCCAGACGTGGGATTGAACCGGCGTCCTCCCGAATGCGAGTCCAGTGTGCTAACCACTGCGCCTCCTCGCTCCGTTTTAATACTGGTCTTCAGTAATTTCTTTGGAAATAGGTGTGTTCAGGATTCCACAGTTATGTTATTTCGACGAATGGAACATTTTAGCAAAGCGTGTTACTGTCACAATACACCAAAACAGAAATTCACAATGCATACGGATATGATAAAAAAAAATCGCTGCCAAGGAGAAGTTGTGTGACATAAAGATGATGTATATTCAGATTTCACGCCAACCGCATAAGAGTGGCAGTAGTAGCGCCACCATGAGGTTTGCTGTAACGGTCGGGAGCGTGAGTAACCTTTCAGATTGGACGTGGTGAGTTCATGTTAGTCAAGAATGCCTCTGAGGAGATAAGGACGCCATTATGAACACATCATTGACTGAACGAGATCGTGTAATAGGGCTACGAGAAGCTGGATGTTCCTTCTGTGATACTGAAGAAAGACTTGGCAGGAATATAGCCATTGTACACGATTCCTGGCAGCACTGGTCACGAGACTGTACAGCCGAAAGAGGACCGGGCTCCGGACAGCCACATGACACTACCGAGAGGGAAGACCATCGTGTTCGGCGTATGGCTCTGGCGCATCGTACTGGGTCTGCAGCAGCAACATGAGCTGCAGTTGACACTACATTGACACTTTTACAAATCGGTTACTTCGAGGACAGCTCCGATCCAGACGCCCTGTAGCGTGTACTCCACTGATCTCAAACCACCGTCATTTGAGACTTCAGTGGTGTCAAGCGAGAGCTCATCGGAGGGTATGGTGGAGGTCTGTTGTGTTTTGTGATGAAAGCTGTTTCTGCCTCGGTCCCAGTGACGATCGTGTGCAGGTCAAACGTATTGGAACGGGAACACGAGCATCGTCACTGGAACATAGAAGCTCGTCTGGATTAGTGAGTCGCGTCGCGCTAGATGTTCGTATCTGCCGATGGTACGATAAGAAAGACAAAAAATATACATTTCTGAGCGGCACTGGTATTCTCGTACGGGGAATGGTTACATGGCACTGCCGTCACCTCTATGGAGCGGACGATACAGACACTTGCTGGATCTGTTCGTTCATCTTCTGCACCCTGATAGAGATATTTATGTCCAGCCATCTCATCGTCCTCTAATTGCCACACGATTAGCTCAACACTTGACGGATCTAAGTACCATCCTGACCGTTGCGATAATCTGGACTCAGTCCTACTCACCGTATTAGTGACAGTGCAATTCAACATTGGATATGTTTGCGACGTACTCATTCACCATTGTATCTGGACTGCTGATGGCGCTCCGGGCGTGATTTAGTAATTCTGTATCGAGTCATTCAGACCCACCGCAACAGCTGTTCAGTCTGAGTCGAACTTTCGTCGTCAAATACATATTTCATATGCTGGACATTCTAGGTGTTTTATACGGTAAGTGGGAAGATCACCCCAACAGAGATAAGAAATAAAGTCGGAAACATTGCACAAACAATTTTTCCGACAGAAACAGGTTTCCAGCGACAGTGTGTACGCGGCTTTAGAACGGTCAGCGTTGCGTGCGTGGTCGGGAAGTGCAGCCGTCTTATCGCATCGTTCACTGAAGATGAATATAGCGGCCAGGTTTTGGTAGAAAAAAAAAGGGAAACAAATATTCCTTTCTGTGTGATGCACTTTCTTTTAATTTCTGGTAAGCATTTCGAAACATATCGTCCTGGCCGGCCGAAGTGGCCGTGCGGTTCTGGGCGCTGCAGTTTGGAGCCGAGCGACCGCTACGGTCGCAGGTTCCAATCCTGCCTCGGGCATGGATGTGTGTGATGTCCTTAGGTTAGTTAGGTTTAATTAGTTCTAAGTTGTAGGCGACTGATGACCTCAGCAGTTAAACGCATAGTACTCAGAGCCATTTGAACCATATCGTCCTGACGCTAGTTAGAGTTGTGAAAGATATTCTTTACATCTACATCTACACTCCGCAAGCCACTTTAGCTGAACATTCTGTCTCCCTCACAGGTGATAGCGACCCTGTAACTGTTTGCTGCTTGCTATGGAGATATCTAACAGACGCCAAATGAAGCCATCAACAGAAATCACATGTGAAGACTATCTGATGTGCGAAATGGTAGTTAAAACTTCTAGTCGAGCATGTAAATATCGCAGACATGTGGCTTGAAACGACTGGAACACGTGATATTGCAGAATGCGAATCCACAGGCGGCGAAGAAACTGAAGAAAGTTGAACTCGTGGAGACTCTTCGAGAGATAGCACCACGTATAATCGTCAATTTTCTCCGAAAGCAACTCCAGGAACTAAAATTACCTTATCAGACAAAAAAAGCGGTGATGTGTTGGTTGAACGAAAGTGGGAACAATCGTCTGCATTTCAGTACTATTCAAAATAAATATCGCTTTGTCCGTTCTGAGCGCGAATTGTATAGACGGAAGAAGGAAATCGCTTGACGACGTAAGAGTCGACTGGAGATTTCTACGGACTTAAATGAGCTACTTTTTGGGCTATTTACCGAAGCCAAACAAATGTCATTAAGTGTCAGCGATACAGCCACACGAGATTGGGAGTTAGATACTGCCAACGCGATAGGCGCTAAGGAATTTGCAGCTTTTCAGTGTTGGATTATTTGCTACAAAATATGCACATAAAGTTGTGGCAAGAAAAATAACAAAACCTGTATCGAGAAACAGGTCGGAAAATTAAGTGATTCAAGCCGAAATGATGGACGCTTTTATTACGAATGCAAAGCATGAAATCACTAGTATTCGTGACTTACGCTTAGAATGTAGATCAATTCGGTTTCCAAAAAGATAAGTCACCAAATGGGAAAAACACACAGAGGCGACTGCGCAGTCCACTCATACACTATAACGCCCATAATTAGCTGGATGGTTTATTGCTGCCTAAACGATATATATGTCTTCAAGAATCAGCTGGACGTTTTGGACCAATGTTCTACGCAGGCAGGCTTGTGGTAGACGCATCGAAGTAGAGAAAAATGGGAAATAAAAAAGTTAACGTTTTCCTGGATCTCTCCTTTTAGATTTTTGGTCAGCTCATAAAAGTGCTAATGAATTAAAAGTTGAATTTCGAGCTCACCCTGACACAGAAGTAGAGATGCTTCAGATTTCATCCGGAACGACGAACGTAATTAAACGGTTAGAGAATTTTTCCGTCACTTGGAGCACTGTGATAAAAGTAACAGAAAATTATTCAGTGCATATCACTGAAGTTTTCAGTCTACAACCTTAACAATAATCTGAAGCTGCGCTCTGTAGTACATGATCAGTTTTCCTCTCCACGGTTTCAAAATTTATTTAAATATGAGTGGTATTCCTGGAGATATACTGATATTAGGTCTGATTCATCTCTAACACCGTACCAGTTTTGTCAAAGGACGTCTAATAGCGTCTGTGACTCGCAGGGCTGCCATGTGTCGTTTTTACTGTTATGTTCTTAGTGCACAAAAAATGTATGTTTGAAACAGTGCAACAATATTTTGCGGTAGTTAAAAGAAATAAAATCAATTCCGAAGTGTTCTAAACCGTGAATTTATTTCTGTCTGTTCTGTAACAGTTTAGAAAGAATGTTGCAGATAACATATCAGTTGTAGCAGATAACATAACAAACATACCAGCTGTACTTGTCAACGAATGTTTAATTGTCTTATGATCGCTTTCACTGTGCGAATCAGTTGTCTCACTACAGTCACAAGAGACGAGCGCGCAGCTAACGCAACTTTGTCCCTAGATGGCGATGGCGTATGGCAGGGGGAGAGATCAGAGCTGTACAATAGGCAGTTACCCCCCCCCCCCCCTTTTTTTATACAGGCTTGCAGGTCATATCAGCGGCTAAAATATTGCATACAGACTTTTTTTTAACGTTAACTCACAGTGCTGAAATTAGCAACAGGTTGCTACATGACAAGCCTGACCATTTGTCAAACTTAGTTTCGCGAGTCCTTAATCACACGTAACAGAGATCTCTGGACACATTCTGCTGTCGTTTCGCTCTGTGAGAGGTTGTAAAAACGCAGTGGTTTCCTACAGCGAAGTTGCTCTCGCTTAAAAAAGGTCGAGTGATTTTTGTGTAAGAATTCAGAGGTACTGTGTCACTCGTATGTGCAATAATTGTGAATGTTTGTGGTTTTCTAGGTAACAGTAAGATACAATATGTGTAACTAGTGTGTGGCTCGGTAGCACAGTGAGTATGGATAAAGCAAATCAAAAAATTCAGAGGTCCGAGGTTCAACTTCAGTTACTCCTGAGATTTTTCTGTCTATCACTTCTTTCAACGATGCCAGAGTTCTAGGTATAAAAAATGTCTAATTGTTCCATGTCTCGGAATCCGCATTGAAATGTAGCTTCCCATAGAACAGATTGGGCATGTTGTGTTGATTCCAAGATCAGAGACAGTAACACCACGCCTAGGAAAGTTCTGTGGTATTCGAAACAACCTTCTCGTTGATTTCTTTTTATAGCGAAGTATTCGGTTAGCTTCTCAAACTTATTTCTTCAATTTTACATAACTGAAATAGTCATTTACTAAAAGGTATATATCTTCGTTATTTGATCATAGTCAAATACCAACGGTACAAGTGACCTACGGTCGCTTAGACACCCTTCGTGTAACTTGCTGCAAGTTGCTCACCCATAGATGGCGCCGACGACGAAACACTTGTGCTATATCCCTAACTCAATAACCCAGCTGCCACACAACATGTTAAACAACATATCTTTTTTGGTGCAGCGACTGCACCGTGCGTTGCTCCTGGCCGCTTCCTTTTCCCTCGTGCACCTATGCGAGTCGCGTATTCTTCACGGTGTAATTTGGGAACGTGAGTTCCGTGTAGAAATATGCAGCTCTCACGAAGTTACAGAATTGCATGCAGGAAACTACCACCTAGAATAGACGTACGTTGTCAGTTGCAAATCTATAAATTAACAGCAAGGCCGAGTTATCTACACCTACATACATACTCCGCAAAGAACCGTGGTGGAGGGTATCACTACCAGTCGTTCCACTCGCAGATAGAGGGAGGCGGCAGTTGGATAGTTCTGAATTCAACTGCAAATGCCGGTTCTCTTAATTTTCTCAGTAGTGTTCCTCGAAAAGAACGTCGACTTTTCTCCAGGGATTCCCATTTGAGTACCAGAAGCACCTCTGCAACGCGTGTTGTTCGAACCTACTGGTAACAAATCTAGCACCCTGTCTCTGAATTGCTTTGATGTCTTCCTTTAATCCGACCCGGTGCGGATTCCAAACACTCGAGCAGGACTCAACAGCATGTCGCACTAGCGTCCTATATTCACTGAAGAGCCAAAGAAACTGGTACACCTGCCTCATATTGTGTAGGGGCCCCGTGAGCATGCAGAAGTGCCGCAACACGACGTGGCATGGACTCGACTAATGTCTGAAGTAGTGCTGCACGGAATTGGCACCGTGAATCCTGCAGGGCTGTCCATAAATCCGTAGGAGTACGAGGGGGTGGACACCTCTTCTGAACAGTACGTCGCAAGGCACTCCAGATATGCGCAATAATGTTCGTGTCTGGAGAGTTTGGTGGCCAGCGGAAGCGTTTAAACTCAGGGGAGTATCCCTGGAGCCACTCTGTAGCAATTCTGGACGTGTGGGGCGTCGCGTTGTCCTGCTGCAGTTGCCCAAGTTGTTGGAATGCACTATGGACATGAATGGATGCAGCTGATCAGACAGGGTGCTTACGTCAGTGTCGTCGTATCTAGACGTATTAGGTGCTCCATATCACTCGAACTGCACACGCCCCACACCATTACCGAGCATCCACAGCTTGAATAGTCCCCTCCTGACATGCAGGTTCCATGGACTCATAAGACTGTTTCCATACTCTTACACACCCATCCGCTCTATACAATTTGAAACGAGAAAAAAATGTTCAAATGTATGTGAATTCCTGAGGGATCAAACTGATGAGGTCATCGGTCCCTAGACTTACCACACTACTTAAACCAACGAATGCGAAGAACAAAACACACACACACACACACACACACACACACACACACACACACACACTCATGCCCGAGGGAGGACTCGAACGTCCGGCGGGAGGGGCAGCGCAATCCGTGACATGGCGCCTTAAACCACGCGGCCACTACACGCGACTTGAAACGAGACTCGCCCGACCAGGTAACATGTTTCCAGTCATCAACAGTCGAATGTCTGTGTTGACAGGCCCAGGTGAGGCGAAAAGCTTCAAGGGTACACGAGTGGGTCTTCGGCTCCGAAACCCCATTCGATTATGTTTCGTTAAGGTTCGCACGCTGACACTTGTTGATGACCCAGCACTGAAATATGCAGCAATTTGCGGAAATGGTTGCACTTCTGTCACGTTAAACGATTATCTTCAGTCGTCGCTGGTCCCGTTCTTGCAGGATCTTTTTCCGGGCGCAGCGATGTCGGAGATTCGATGTTTTACGGGATTCCTGATATTCACGGTACACTCGTGAAATGGTCGTACGGAAAAATCCTCACTTCATCGCTATCCCAGAGATGCTATGTCCCATCGTTCGTGCGCCGACTGTAACATCACGTTCAACCTCACTTCAATCTTGATAACCTGCCAATGTAGCAGCTGCAACCGATCTCAAAACTGCGCTAGACACTTGTTTTATATAGGCGTTGCCGACCGCACCGCCGGTTTCTCTGTATTTGAATGCACATGCCTATACCAGTTTCCTTGGTTCTTCAGTGTATGTACATATATTATCAGTCCTATCATACCTCCCTGGGGCACTCCTGTTTCTGATGAATACTCGCCGTAGGTAATAACATACTGGGTTCTATTACTTAAGAAGTCTTCGAGCCACTCACACAGCTGGGAACCAATTCCATACGCTCCTACCTTCGTTACCAGTCTGCAGTGATGTACCGTGTCAAATGCTTTTTGGAAACCTAGAAATATGGAATTCGCCTGTTACTCTTCATCCATAGTTCGCAGTATATCATGTGAGGAAAGAACAAGCTGGGTTTCGCTGGTGCACTGCTTTCTAAAACCGCGCTGATTCGTGGACATAAGCTTTTTGGTCTCTAGGAAATATATTATTTTCGAACTCAGAATATGTTTTAGACTTCTGGAGCAAACCGATGTTGAGGATACTGGTCTGTAATTTTAACCTTCTTATATACAGGAGTCACCTACGCTTTTTACCAGTCGCTTGGTACTTAGCGCTGGGCGAGAGTTTCGCGATAAGTGCAAGCTAAGTGAGGGGCCAATGCCGTAGAGTACTCTTTATAAAACCGAATTGGGATTCCATCCGGACCTGGCGACTTACTTGCTTTCAACCTTTTCAGTTGTTTCTCTACACCAGGGATGCTTATTACCACGTCGTGCGACGGTCACACGATGGTACGTTTGAAAGATTCTTGTGGGTGAACGATTTCTTAAACGTGGAATTTAAAACTTCGGCTTTTGTTTTGATATCTTCAACTGCTACACCAGACTGGTCAACGACCAGATTAGCGATTTTACATAGGACCAGAATTTTCTCAGGTTCTTGGCTTCTGGTTCTTCTTGGTTCTTGGCTTTTTTCCTAAGGTATGACGGGGGTATGCTTCGCGCATAGATCTTTTCATAGATGCACGAATCTCTACTAACCCTTGCCTGCCGTCTCTTTTGAACGAAGAGTGCGACAGCCTTTGTTACTTCAGCATTTTCCGAATTTCATTATTAAACCATGGTGGGTCTTTTCCGTCCTTAATCTTATTAGGTACATACTTCTCCAGAATACAGTTTACAGTCTCTTTAAACTTTCGCTATAATTCCTCTATGTCCACCGCACTGGAACTAAATGATTGCAGTTCAATGTCTAAGCGAGATGCTTATCTACTCTTTCTAGCAGAAACACTCTCCTAGTCTTCTTGACTGATTTATTAACTTTCGTAACCATAGTTGCTATGATAACACGGTCAGTAATCCCTGTCTCTATACGGCCTGTCTGCAGCTACAAGGCCTAAGATATTTCCATTGCGTGAGGCCTGCCGAACTAACTGCTCAAGACAGTTTTCGGAAAATGTGTTCAAAACTACTTCGGAAGACTGTCTGTGGAACATGTGGACGTCTCCGGAAATATACAACACACAGAAAAACAACAATTAACACTTTCAACAAGATAGCGCTTTTGTCTGAACCAGAGGCCGGACCCCATCATGAACTGAAAATTCGTAGTTTTTGATAAAGAATTACTAACCTCATATTGAAAAAATTATTTTCAAATAGGACACGAAACAGACAATATTGCACGTATGCATACACGTAGTTTAAGTGAACGGTTATTCCGGCTCTACTACCACTATACAGGATACCAATCAGATCTTTACCGAGTGTTGGTCATACTGTGTTCGTATTGATTCAGTATCCAGGTGTTGGCATATTTTTTTTCTAGAGGCCCTCATGATGTAAATACCTAAAAGGAAAGGGCGTTATTCTATGTTTATCTTCGACGTGTGGTATAGAAACCCATATACGACAGATTTTTGTTAGCTCTTTGTCTCCTTTTTGGAAGAGAGCTACTATTGGATTGGATTGTTTGGGGGAAGAGACCAAACAGCGGGGTCATCGGTCTCGTCGGATTAGGGAAGGAAGTCGGCCGTGCCCTTTCAAAGGAACCCTCCCGGCATTTGCCTGCAGCGATTTGGGGAAATCACGGAAAACCTAAATCACGATGGCCGGACGCGGGATTGAACCGGAGAGCTACTATTGACACACATCGGTAGTTTAAATGGTGAGTGAAATGGACTATTCTGTTGAAGACCAAATTGAAATGATTTTAATGTAGTGTGAATCCAGAAGACACATCACAAATGCTATCATCCTATATGCTGACAGATTTCTGCATTCGTTTTAACACGTCGTGCAGTTTACCACCTATACACCCAAGGAAGAGGAAGCGTAGAAGAACTGAAGCGGGGCAATATCATGACGTATCGGTGTTAGATACCGTTGCTATAATCCTTATAACTTTTTCGAGACGTATCTCACGATTCTGGAATATCGCAGATTAATGTTCTCAGAATATTATAGCGTCATAAATCTGGCCACAAGTATCCAGATACACCTGTATAATGTGGAACTGACCAACATATTAAAATAAGAGGATCCGCCAGTACAAAAAGAGAGTCAGTAGAGAAGTTTGGGTATGATCCCCTTACTGTGCTTAAGAAAACGTTAAATGCGGAAGGACATAACACTTTTACAGCTTTGTGTATAGCTTACAAATGAGGAACAGTTCATAGACGATGATTGTATCAGCATAATAATGCAGCAGCCTTGACGCAGGTTTGTGGACAATAACATTCCTGGAATGGACTTGCCTGCCCAGAGATCTAACCTGAACCCAGTGGAATACGTTTGGGATGAGTTGGAATGCCAACTTTGCTCCAAACTCCAGGGTCCAACATCTCTCTTTTCTGCTCCTGAGGAAGAATGGGCTGCTATTCCTCCACTGACATTCTGACACCTTACTAAATGAGACCCCAGCAGTGTTCAAGCCCTCAAAAAGGACAAGAGTGGATTCATCCCATACTATAGTCTAATACGTGTCCGGACGCTTTTGATTACGCAGTGTATTTTGACACACTGGGAAGTCGCGGCGATGATTTTCTTAATTAGTCAATGAGCTTAATCAGTCAATGAGATTGACAAAATTAGAGAGAAATATAAATTTCCTCGCCGAGTATTGCATTCAGATAATCAACTGTCCTCGAATCATGGTGAGGTAAGTACACAAAAACTGCATTACTAGGAGAAATGTATAGCCATAAAGCTAAACATCAATGTCCTTGAACAGTGTTAACATCCAGTGTGGATTAACGGGAGGCAAACTTTTTAGTCTTCATTGTTCTGTAGATATTAGCTACATGTACGTCTACATCTACACTATACAGATCAGGGTACAGAGGAGATAGCGTACTAATATTCTCCATTTTCTGTCCTATTCCAATACGTACTGAGTGAATGAAAAATGACTGTCCACAGTGCCTCTGTACTCCCTCTCATCTCTATAATCTTTTTCTGACGCTGTCTAAGCGAGATATGTTTGTGGCAGCACAACGGTCGTACAGTCTTTTGCGAATACAGAATCTCTAAATTCAATAAACAAGGTTTCGAGAAAACTACGTCGTCTTTATAACATTGCAGTTGTTAGGAAGTCTGACACAGTGTTCCTTTGGACATGCACTGCGGCGACTACAGCTGTCACGAAACGTGTGGAATGTATCCGCACTTACGAATACGGGCAACCATCAGTGAAAATTTTTACCGGACCGGAATGAGCAGCCATCAGTAAAAAATTTTACCGGACCGGAACTCGAACCCAGATTTCCCGCTTTAAGCGAGCGGACGCATTAATCGCTTCGGCTATCCGTGCACGACTCACAGCGAAACCCAAACTTCCGTACGTCGTCGTTTATGCGTCACAATTTGCACTCTTACACCTTATACAAGGAGAGAACATTTTAACTGAAAATCGCTGCCTGGCATTTTCGGATGAATACGATATTGCAGTGCCTGTGTTGTTAAGAAGTACGATGCAATGTTCCTTCGGGTATGCAAGCACTGCGGCGATTACAACCGTCTTGATACGTGCATGTCCGGCAATATCGCATTTATCCGCCGATATCAGGCAGCGATGTTCAGTTAAAATATTCTCTCCCTGTATGGCAATTACATAATGTGTACCAGTGGAGGTTGTAACGCATAAACGACGACATAGGGAAGTTTGAGCCATGTCGTCATTCGTGCACAGATAGCCAAACGGTTAAGGCAACCTCCCGCATAAAGCGGGAAATCCGCGTTAGAAATCTGGCCAGGCACAAATTTTCTCTATCGTCATTCCATTATACAGTTCACGGTTGTTCGTATTCGAAACAGCGAATACATTTCATGTACATCGTCTTTGTTCCCATGTTCCCGATTTTAGCTCTACAAGCATTTCTGCTACAGTTTGAGGGGTCACATTGTCCTGGTACGAACTTAGCAGAGCGTCTCTGAAATCATACAATGTTTGCTGTTAGGCCTATTCAATACGAACACCAAACGCTGGAACAGTACTCTAGAACTGGTTGCGCGAGTGTTTTATATGCAATTTCCTTTACAGATGCACTGCACCTCCTCCGCCCCCTTCCAACTAATGTAAGTCTTTAACCCGCCTACCCTAACAGTTATTATACATTCTCATATTTCATATCACTTCTTAGTATTACCAAAATATACGTATATGACGTGTCGCATTCAAAATGTTGATCACTGATCTTGTAATCGGGTATTGCGGGTACTTCCTATTTGTTATAGGCATTATCTTGCGTTTTCCCACATATAAAGAGAACTTCCCATTCATTACATCAAGTGGAAACTAGGTCCAAGTCTTTCTGCGTTTCCTTACGATCCTTCAACGTTTATACATTCCCGTCGACAACAACATCACCCTGTCCAGCTGATCCCGGCGGAGGTTAGAGTCCTCCCCCGTGTGTGTGTGTGTGTGTGTGTGTGTGTGTGTGTGTGTGTCCTTAGGATAATTTAGGTTAAGTAGTGTGTAAGCGTAGGGACTGATGACCTTAGCAGTTAAGTCCCATAAGATTTCACACACATTTGAACATTTTTTGAACAGCATCACCAGCAAACAATTTAATAGTGCTGCTGAGCCCATAGGATAAATTGTTTATGCATGTTGACACATTTGAAGTCCTGTTATGCTTCCATGGGCCATTTTCTATGTTACTTTAATATCTGTAGAACATTCGGCGGCCAGTACGACGTATTGGGTGGTATTAGTCAAATATTTATCCATTGTAGATTGTCAAACTTATATAAACTTTCTGAAGGTCGGTTTACCATTACTGCTTGAAGATCTTACCATCCAACGACGCTGATTTGTGTGATTCCAGCATCATGGTTTCGCAGTAAACGGGAGGTGTTAAATCACATATACAGTTGCTGGAACAGAACAAGTGGTACAGGGCCAGACAGATCACCAGGTCCTAAGATCACTGTATTTCTTTCTCCGTGGTGCCTTAAAAGACAAAATTTATAAAAAGTCATGAATATACGAGTGAAAGCATTATGAAGGTTTGCAGAGGCGTTGACGGAGGAATACTATTGCACTCTTGAGAGTCCTTTCCGGGAAGAATCATTAAATCTGTCAAGGGTGAAACTAATCACCACATATGCTGGAATTAATTTTCTTTTTGGGCAAGCATTACAAGTCTCGCGAAAATGAGTTAAATAAATAAAAAATTAAAAGAGTTCCAGCAGAAACGTATTAATTTTTTCTCGAGGACCTCTAATATGCAGAGAAACAAGGGTTACACTTAAAAATGGAGTTGCCCTCTGTTTAACCAGCAACAGTGCCCTCTAGTGTAGAGAGTCATTTAGTTGTTCCCCGTCATCTCTGCGAATTTCGTTCTTACTATTTTGTTGCGGGGTGCATAGTTACCGAGATATTTTACCGCGCTGTCTGACGCAGTGGTAAGAAACTGGAGGACGCAGCTTCAAATTCCAGATTTAGGTTTTCCATGGTTTTATTGAATCCCTTAAGGGCAATGCCAAGATAATTCCTTTGCAAAGGATACGCCGGATTTGCTTTCCTATCCTTCCACGGTCCGACTTTGTGCCCCGCCCCTAAGACGGGACTTTAAATCCTAATTTACCTTCCTGAGGCGTATTTTGCTGTCTCGGCTTTAGTGAGTCGCCGGTACAAATTATCATCAAATCTGCAGAGTTGGTGGTTGAATATTAACGTTTCACTGGATAATGGCTAGTGTCAAACACATTTCTGGTTCGCCTCAGTCCATGATTTAGCCCTCCGAGTACCAGTTGTTAGTGCCAGAAACCGCCATATGTATGTCACATACAACGACTCTAGTGGTGCACCGGGGAACTTCTATTAATGAAGTGCATTGTAGCTGTCACTTATACCACTCAAAACAGCAGTCGGCGCAGAGATTGTGATACGGGACTGAAGGAGATCGTGACATGCGATTGTGGTGCACTATGTATTTTTGATACAGATATTTTATTACATTTTAGGCCCACTTTTGCTTGTTCTAGGTATGAGTCCATGAAAGTTTCGAGATGTGAAATTATGTCTAGGAAAAATGTGAATTTACTTTCAAATATATCACACGAAATGATCGATGGAGGAAAACTGTATGTTCTAGTGGTTCCAAAGTGAAGTTACCTCCTTAGAACTGACTGTTTACTTTTTGCCAATTTCTTATTTTATTCATTGTTTAATATGATAATAAACGTTCATTTTGTGAAAAAGTTTAAAAGTGTATTCCAACGTAAAACTACATCCTTAAAGCAGTTGTTTGCTTTTTGCCAGTTTCTTCTTGTATTCGTTGCTTACTACGAAAATAAAGGTTAATTACGGATTTTCTAAATATATATTGATGGGACTCAAAGGGTTAAGGCAATTAGCAGTACCACCAGACTGGGCAAACCGGTTAGTGACTTGATACAGAGAATAATGTTACATGCTTAAGGAAGGTAAGTGAGGGTGATAGTACTTATATGTTAACTAGTTATGTAACATTATTTAGGTTTCCAGGTGCCCATGCGTTAATTTGCATTACTAAAATAACGATAGCTTCTCTATTCAACTGCATGGCCGTGGACGGGCGCGCTTGGTCGTTTGTTGGTACATGTGAAGTAGGAACAGAAATGCTGCACGTGGATATTTTTAGTTTAGTTTACAGTTCTCGAAACTGCTGTTACTGTACTTTAAAGACATTAACTCAGTTTATTTGAAGTACGACAGAGAGCTTTAAAAAATCTTTGGAATAATATTGGTAATCAAAACAAACGAACATTGTTGAGACGTGGAAACAAGGGAAATGGTAGTATTATGCATGCTGTGAATAGTGCTAATTATTGGGCAGATTTATAAAGACTTCAGATTTTCGGAAGTACTTGGGCAAACTGCTTCTATGGGAATTTCAGCCTTCATACACTGAATAAATTTTCCATCTGAATCCCCCCTTTCGTTCAAAAACAAAGCTGAGTAAAAAACTTGCCACAGCAAAAAAGTACTAGACTTGTATTTCTCTCAAAATTGAAATAGACTGTCGATAATGCTATAACAGCAGTCCTGTGAGAGTAAGATTCAAAAATATTGCTACAAACGATTTTCCTCCCGCTATTTCGTTATGATTTAATGCATTAAGTAGTAATTAAATAGTAAAGTAACACTCAGACATATGTAATACTTTTGTCTGGCGAATACTAACATGTATTATTTATTGGCCTTACGAATACATTAAGGTGGTCCCAACAATACAACACGAAACAAAGATATGTACTTGGAACTACTGTCATAACATTACGCTGCAAGAAGATGATGAAATATGACATCTGAAACAGCTGACAGGTATTTGAAGCATAACAGTAATAATTATTGTACACTAACGTAACTTGTAGGAGAGGCCAACTTGTTTTATGATCCACCAAACAGAAATGAAAATTACTTAACGCGCCTGACGGCAGACTACACTTTGTTGCGTCCATTGAAGAATGACAGTAGTGTATAAATACTTATTCCTACATTTTAAAACCTCCTAAAAATTAAATGTCACACATAGATAACCCTAATAACATTTTAACGGTAGTTACAGATTACTATTTCTAATTAGGTTTATGCGAACTCACTGTTGACAGGAACGCAGATGTACACAGCTGTAGCAGGTCGACGAACAGTACGTCTCGCACGCGGAGCAACAGCTTTAAAACACTTCTCCGTACGATGCTTCCCCCTCCATACTTTGCACTCCACCTGTTGCGTCACTCCAAAGTTGCTAGCAGTAAGATCATATATCGATTATTGTATCGAATATCTCAGCCGTTCAACGTCAGTCGACTAATCGATAATGGCTTTTTAAAGCTGTTTTTCCGCTGATTTCTCAACTAATGCCAACCAGGTTTTACCTGGAAATGTCCTGCTTGTTCAATGTACAGCTAGTTGGCTCAACATTCAAAAAGGTTATCCGCTTATGAGGTGCTGCGTCGAGTCGCTTTTCCCCACTGCTTTTGCCCCCACTGCGTAGAGAGCCTGTATAGAGACATGACT
The DNA here is from genome assembly GCF_023897955.1 of Schistocerca gregaria. Classification (NCBI taxonomy): domain Eukaryota; kingdom Metazoa; phylum Arthropoda; class Insecta; order Orthoptera; family Acrididae; genus Schistocerca; species Schistocerca gregaria. The sequence goes on along the minus strand of NC_064931.1, from coordinate 39,699,860 downwards.
ACCACCTAGCGGCTGCAGTTCGAAACATTGCCATTCTGCACTCCTGTCTAGACTTATCATTGCAGTAGCCACAACTTAACAGGTCGATCAACCTACTATATACAGTTTTTAAAAAGTACTGACGGGCCTCGTGTCTACCGAATAAAATATTAGGTGGAACGAATAAAATAAAGATGGACCCCACACAAAAACATATGGACTGTTAAAGCAAACACAACTTCAACCTCAAGATGAAAAATATTGAATCATTACGCGATAGCTATAGAGGCATGCATTTTCGGGAGGTCGTATAAAATACTCCTTCGAGAAATATATTTACCCACCAAATATTTTTCGGTCTGATTAATTTATGAAAAAAGTCTAATAAAATAATGATAATACAAATTGAATCACAAATCTCCATACAAATGTTGAAAGTGGCGATTAATTTCTTTTTCGTTTTCAGGAATGTGAACCAATTGCAAAGAAATACCACTAAAGAAGGAACAACAGATTGACATTATTCTCTCAGTTGGGAATGGTACCTCCGGTCCTGTAGCGCATACTTTCAATGCAATGCAGAAAACGTGGCGGCAAAACTTAAGGGGCAGATTTCGATGCAAGCAGATCTGGTAGGCCACAGACAACAAACGATGGTACGTCAACGTAGGTGATAGTAGCGATGACCAGGAGTCCGACTTCACATATCTCTGCTCAAATGGTAACAACCAGAGCAGTGTCATACATATTCTGCGGGCTGGCCAAGTGGGACCCATACGAACTACAAATGTTGCAGCATCTGACAGAGGACGATTGTGGCTGTAAGGTACGGATCTGCGAGCGGCCATCCAACGTGTTCCACGCTGTTACTTGATTTTGTTCTTTCCATTATTTTCTTACATGAAGCATATTTTTGTCAGAGGTGAAGTGAAAAAGCAAAAAATCAGGTACTGGACGTAGAGCAATCGACGTTGGATGTTTGGTGCGGGGAAACTCATGATATGGTGTGGGATTTGGAGTGACAACACGACAATCCTGGACGAAAGTGATTATTTCCTCGTTTTCTTTCAGCATGACGGGACACCACCGCACTAAAAGACTGAAGTGTGCCAATGACTAGTGCACTACTTTCCTGGACATTGGATCGATCAAAGTGATCCAGTGGAGTGGCCACCCACATCATGAGACCTCACTGAATGGACTATTATAAGTGAACTTGTATTCTCTTCTCGTGCTTCCAGAAACTGATACCATCAATTAAAAGAATCTGACCAGTTGCAAGAAGTGTATCTGTAACGGAAATATGAAGTGAAAAGTGTGTGTAAGCCGCAGCAGCGAAGAAACAATCAGGATTCAGAAATCAGTGTGAGAAAACGCAAGTAAACGCCGTTATAAAGCCACAGTGGGGTCTAAATAGCGTATTATAGCGAGTAGTTCTCCAAAACAAAAACTCACGAGATTTTAATGATGCACACAGACCGCTCTGAAAGTAAAAGTAACAACAACAATAAATTTAGTAGAGAAATTAGTAATGATGTACAGTTCAGCTGTTGCAATGGTAAGAGTCAAATGAGGCATACGCCACCTATTTTTACAATTCATGTTCTACGTAAAAATTCAATTCACAGATTGTTTTAAGATACCAGTGTTGCAGATGCGATGCTGTATTAATATAGACTTCTGGGTAATTTAGTTTGCCAGCTACACAGCACATACAATGTAAAAAATGTAATGTTCAACTAAGACGTGTAATCTAAACAACAACAGCAACTGTGATAACAAATGTGGTGTCAATATAACCTTAATCTAATTAAAATTTTGACTATATACCTCTCAGAATAAAATAAAAGCACGTTGAAGATGTCAAAACTGTGGTGAATCGGGTTTGGGAAACATAACAGACTGTGTTCTTGCAAGAAGGCAAACCTTTTAATTCATTATTACTCGTTCTCAGTGATGAATTTACAGTTAGGGTTTGTGTGTGTGTGTGTGTGTGTGTGTGTGTGTGTGTGTGTGTGTGTGTGTGGTGGTGGGGGCTATGCCTTTCATTTTACAATATCTCAAACTGAAAATTAATTTTATTGATCCATACTAATTTAATGTCCAAAATTATAAAAATATAGTGTGTCATTGGTTTACATTTGTTTGGTTAGAAAACTTATGACATTACGAAAACAATTTATTGAGGTTTGAATAATATCATGAAATTAATGTTATAAAGTGATGAATTCTGAATAGTTTCAATAAAATATAATCCAGTTGCTAAGAGAGTTTTCTCCACCGATTTTGTTAACTGCATATTTTTATAGTCAAGGACCATGTTAATTTACTTTGAAGTGTACAAAATCTGCTTCTGTGTAATACTTCAATAGACATAAATACAACAACGGATTAAACCATTTACTAGAAATTTAAAGTATAAAAGGAAGACTCTTTACTCCGTCATATCACTTACCACAGTCTGGCCATCAATCCTTCCTTCTCGATCAATTGTCATCATCTATTCAGAAGCGTCTCTCTAGTTATATTCCTTGTCTGTTCACAAAGAGGAAAACGGATTCTGAGGCGGGTGCGGGGAATGAGAGAAGTGTGGTGAGAACAAACTGAGACTACGTAACGCACTGCTGGCGACATAATTACCATGACAAATAAATTTGAGTTCCAAGAGGCGCTGATACACTATGTGACCAAAAGTATCCGGACACCCGTCTGTACGCGAGATTTCCACACTCCTAAACATCCCTGGGTCCGCTGATTCCGATGTGGCAGTGAAGTGGAAGCGAGAAGGAACACGTACAGCACATAAGCGTTCAAAAATGGTTCAAATGGCTCTGAGCACTATAGGACCCAACTGCTGTGGCCATCAGTCCCCTAGAACTTAGAATTACTTAAACCTAACTAACCTAAGGACATCACACACATCCATGCCCGAGGCAGGATTCGAACCTGCGACCGTAGCAGTCGCACGGTTCCGGACTGCGCGCCTAGAACCGCGAGACCACCGCGGCCGGCTAGCACATAAGCGTACAGGCTGACCACGTTTGTTGGCTGACAGAGACCGCCGACAGTTGAAGAGGGTCGTAATGTGCAATAGGCAGACATCTATCCAGACCATCACACACGAAGTCCAAACTGCTTCCGGTTCCACTGCAAGTACTATGACAGTTGATGGGAGGTGAGCAAACTTGGATTTCATGGTCGAGCGGCTGCTCAAAAGCCACACATCACGCCAGTAAATGCCAAACGATGCCTCGCTTGGTGTAAGGAGCATACACATTCGACGATTGAATAGTGGAAAAACGTTGTGTGGAATGACGAATCACGGTACCCAATGTGGCGATCCGATGGCAGGGTGCGGGTATGGCGAATGCCCAGTGAACGTCATCTGCCAGAGTGTGAAGTGCCAACAGCAAAATTCGGAAGCAGTGGTTTTATGGTGTGGTCGCGTTTTTCATGTAGGGGGCTTGCACCCCTTGTTGTTTTGCGTGGCACTATCACAGCACCGGCCTACATTGACCTTTTAAGCACCTTCTTGCTTCCCATTGTTGAGGAGCAATTCGGGGATGGCAATTGCATCTTCCATCACGATTGAGCACCTGTTCATAATGCACGGCCTGTGGCGGAGTGGTTACACGACAATAACATCCCTGTAATGGACTGGCCTGCACAGAGTCAATGGATTGGCCTGCACAGAGTCCTCATCTGAATCCTATAGAACACCTTTGGGATGTTTTGGAACGCCAACTCCGTACCAGGCCTCATTGACAGACATCAATACCTCTCCTCAGTGCAGCACTCTGTGAAGAACGGGCAGCCATCCCCCAAGAAACGTTCCAGCACCTGATTGGACGTATGCCTGCAAGAGTGGAAGCTGTCATAAAGGCTAAGGGTGAGGCAACACCATATTGCATTCCAGCATTACCAATGGAGGTCGCCACGAACTTGTAAGCCATTTTCTGCCCGGTGTCCGGATGCTTTTAATCACATAGTGTAGTGGCCGCCGTAAAAACTGCTTTGTATTGCCACAGCCTTAGCATCAACAGAAGTAAAAAATAGAGAAAGAGTCAGGCGTATAACAAATGCTTACAAGAGTCGTGGTATCGTAATTGATAATATTTGAAATGAAGGTGCTTGCTGCTTCTAATTGCGTTTCAGTTCTCATAGACAATTAAAAATTAAGAATAAAATTAAAAAAGTGATAAATATTTCGAACATTTATTAACATATACAGCATATAATCATAACATATAAAATAATTACACTCCTGGAAATTGAAATAAGAACACCGTGAATTCATTGTCCCAGGAAGGGGAAACTTTATTGACACATTCCTGGGGTCAGATACATCACATGATCACACTGACAGAACCACAGGCACATAGACACAGGCAACAGAGCATGCACAATGTCGCCACTAGTACAGTGTATATCCACCTTTCGCAGCAATGCAGGCTGCTATTCTCCCATGGAGACGATCGTAGAGATGCTGGATGTAGTCCTGTGGAACGGCTTGCCATGCCATTTCCACCTGGCGCCTCAGTTGGACCAGCGTTCGTGCTGGACATGCTCAATGGGGGACAGATCGGGAGATCTTGCTGGCCAGGGTAGTTGACTTACACCTTCTAGAGCACGTTGGGTGGCACGGGATACATGCGGACGTGCATTGTCCTGTTGGAACAGCAAGTTCCCTTGCCCGTCTAGGTATGGTAGAACGATGGGTTCGATGACGGTTTGGATTTTCTGTACACTATTCAGTGTCCCCTCGACGATCACCAGAGGTGTACGGCCAGTGTAGGAGATCGCTCCCCACACCATGATGGCGGGTGTTGGCCCTGTGTGCCTCCGTCGTATGCAGCCCTGATTGTGGTGCTCACCTGCACGGCGCCAAACACGCATACGACCATCATTGGCACCAAGGCAGAAGCGACTCTCATCGCTGAAGACGACACGTCTCCATTCGTCCCTCCATTCACGCCTGTCGCGACACCACTGGAGGCGGGCTGCACGATGTTGGGGCGTGAGCGGAAGACGGCCTAACGGTGTGCGGGACCGTAGCCCAGCTTCATGGAGACGGTTGCGAATGGTCCTCGCCGATACCCCAGGAGCAACAGTGTCCCTAATTTGCTGGGAAGTGGCGGTGCGGTCCCCTACGGCACTGCGTAGGATCCTACGGTCTTGGCGTGCATCCGTGCATCGCTGCGGTCCGGTCCCAGGTCGACGGGCACGTGCACCTTCCGCCGACCACTGGCGACAACATCGATGTACTGTGGAGACCTCACGCCCCACGTGTTGAGCAATTCGGCGGTACGTCCAGCCGGCCTCCCGCATGCCCACTATACGCCCTCGCTCAAAGTCCGTCAACTGCACACACGGTTCACGTCCACGCTGTCGCGGCATGCTTCCAGTGTTAAAGATTGCGATGGACCTCCGTATGCCACGGCAAACTGGCTGACACTGACGGCGGCGGTGCACAAATGCTGCGCAGCTAGCGCCATTCGACGGCCAACACCGCGGTTCCTGGTGTGTCCGCTGTGCCGTGCGTGTGATCAGTGCTTGTACAGCCCTCTCGCAGTGTCCGGAGCAAGTATGGTGGGTCTGACACACCGGTGTCAATGTGTTCTTTTTTCCATTTCCAGGAGTGTATAAAACACACTATAGCTCTACTGGCCGCCGCTGTGAGGGGTGAGTAGAGACGAAATAACAGTAAAGGAAAAAAGAATAAAACACACAATAATTTAAAAAAATATATAAAAAACATACGAATCACTCTGAATTTGTGTTATAGCTTTCCTCATCTGTGCCAGAGTTGCTGTTATCATTAATACCGCCCAATTCAGCAGGATCAATAATGAATTGGTCTATCGTGAGTTCCACAACACCGTATCGCCTCCAATAATCTTCTCCCAGTGGCTGGACTGTCCTGCAGTACACATGCCAGTCTTCAGCAGTTACTGTCAGAAGGGATGCACTGACAATCTTAAAAAAAAAAAAAATTCGTTTGACATATCGCCAGAACTACTTCGCTCCATAAACAGTCTCTTAACTTTCACCGTATTTCAGTCACAGTTATGTGGAGGCAAGCGGACAACCATGTATGTGGCCATCCTCTTTTGCCATTTCTTCGATCACGAAAGATTCCTCGGCAGGTTTTTTCTTAAATTAAAAAGAACAGGGCCCGCTTTCTCAAGCTGTCGTTACACTCAACATTTTTCTTCTGCATCCTCGCTTTTGTGTGATACCGCGACGGCGGTTTGTCCATTTGTCTGTTGTTGTACGGAGCATCCTCGCTTTTGTGTGATACCGCGACGGTAGTTTGTCAATTTGTCTGTTGTTGTACGGAGCGTTGTTCCCCACAGTTACTGCGATCGGGCGAAGACTTTGGAAACCATATACATGAACGATCTCGCAAAGTTTTGTGAGTTCATTTGACCATGGTAGTCACCTGTGGATGATTTTGTCCAGAATTTTAGTTCGGCTTCCCTGACGAACCTCTGCTTAGAACCAGCACTTAAAATAGTAAGTCTTTTAGAGGAGGTTCCTCATTCCATTACGCAGGCAGCATTATCCTGTTACCAACATTTTCCGGCTGTCGTATTGCTGTCAGTCAATGTTTTATCCCGATAAAATATTTCACTTCCTGCTTCCGTAGTATGTTACATTTCTGCAATGAAACGTGATCTCCAATCTACAGTGTCTCCACTATCTAACAATAAAGTCCTTTTATTTTGTGCCTTTCTCCAACCAAATCTCATCGACAAAAAATGTTCCTCAGAGATGTAATGCCCCAAGTCCAGCGGAAGTTTTCGTCGAGAGCTGGCAGAAATCTCCACACACTGGAAACAATTTTTGCACCAAGCACAAATCTTTTATTTCGCGACGCCCCTATCAAGATCATCCAACTGGATATTCCTAGTCTGTTTTGTCATAAATGATAGAGAAATGAAAGAAATTACGTCAGAAAGTGGGACTGCATTCTATTCAGAATGTATAGATGTAATTAATAAGGTTGCTCCACTGGGTCGAAATCCACTTTTTAAATCAACATGTATGCTTGTGTGTCACACCATGCAGCTACAATTAACTGAATAAAAATAATAACCACAATCTATAAGATGAAATTGCTTGCAACAGGATTCGTACCCACCACTATGGTCTTTGATGTTACACTTGTTAATGCAGCTATAGTCGGCCCAGGGATACAGTACTGTTTTTTGTTACTCACTAACGAAGGGTCATTGACGTAATGATTGCAAGGTGCCATACAGTTCGGAGGGAAACACAACTGCGTATGTGGAGAAGTTAGAAAAAGTCGATCCCTCGCCTAGTGACCTGTATTTGCTATGGAAACAGTATCAGTACTGGTATTCCCTTTACACACAAATATAATTATCATTTTAAACTAATTCAGACAAAGGGGAAGATAGTTTCAGAGCACTGTCGAGCTATAATTTGAACTGAGCTAAAGTAATAGGAGGAGTTTCTGGTGATTTTCCAGGATTATCTTTGCAAAATTTTCGAATTCTACGAACAGTGCTGTAGCCTACTCCTTTGTATACCGTACCACGACTCGTTTCATCGGCTGTGAGATGGGGTGGAGCAACTCATTATTTTTGTTCTCCTGCTCGCAGCATTCAGCGACATTGTTGATCATTTTCTTAGCCCAACTCCGTAATATGCTACCATTCGCCCTCCGAGGTGTAGATGGGCCTGGAAGCACTTCGTCACTCATCACGAATGGTATTTCTTTGCGATGTAGAACAAAGCGAACAACAATCACTGCGCAATACCACACTCTATAGAGTCTAGTAAATAGTCACGACGCTCCCTGGTGAGAAAGTTCTTACCGTTTGGCAGCTGTAGCGACGCTAGCGCTCCAAGCTGTGAGAAAGCAGGCAGTCACATGCGTAGTAAGGATAATGTTTGTTTTTAATAATTTTCTACTTAATTAACGGAGTAGCTGCTATATTTTTGCGTTCCATGCATTAATAAGTTACCAAGAGACACGAATTATCGTGAAATATGTATAAAAACAGTCTTCTCACACTGATTTAATGATTTAAGCTATAACTCACTCGTGAAGAAATACTTCGAATATGTCTGTATCTGCAGCTTATTCCGCTGAAAGTAAGAGAATATAAAAGCATTTCATGCATGAGAAGCGTACTTTTCTGTTATTATGACAGGTGCTTTCCTTGACACTTAAAAAAATTGTTGATGGAGCCCAATAATTCGCCCTTTCTTACAGTTCAATCGATTTTCTGATACACGATATTTTTATAAATGTAATTACTTTTACTTCAAAAGTGAATGTGTTGAAGAGTCTTGCCGTTTTTGGCTTAGCAACAATTGTGGAATTTGTTTCTCTAGCTTTGGGAAACAGTTTTATTGCTTTTGACGATTTATTATCACGTTTGTGTGGTTTTTTCGTCAGCTGCAAGTGCGTAGCTTATTTGGTATTGTACATTAAATAATGTAGGTTTTACATTCTATTTAGGCTTTCTGCATTTCACATTGACTGATTTGGATGAAAGTGTAGAGAAGAAAACTCTGGTTTGTTGGATAGATGTACGACATCTTTTTGCAAAAGGTCAGGACTTCTGGTGTTCAGAAACAATTTTTTATTATTAAACGAAAACGATATTATTCAGTAACTGTATATACGTTACAAGAGAATCGTACATTAACTGTCCTGTAATGAACCGTTTCGTATTTCGTAGGGTCCTTAGGAAACTAAATAACCACAAATGTAGTGTAATTTTTTTAGTTATTGTCGATTTTTATGGCGTTACATGCACTCACTACTGTGAAAACTGTTACATATCAATATAAACGTTAGCACTCGCACTTATCTGAAATCATATTCAGAAGTGTTGCTTGCTTGCTGCTTGGGCCCTGTTGTCACTGAAGGGTACCGTAAACGAGACGGAGTGTCGCGACCGTTATATTACACTGTGGCAATACCTACATGGTGTACGTAGCATTCTACACACGTAAAAAAAAGTTTTGTAGCACCTCGGTTCCGAGAGTTCCGGAACCTGTACAGAAAACTGGAATAGAGATCAAAATAAACATCATTTCCGCCCTCATTGTTGCTCATGGAAACCACATATTACATGTTGTACCACCATACAGCGAGACCTTCAGAGGTGGTGGTCCCGATAGCTGCATACACTGTTACCTCTAATACCCAGTAGCACGTTCTCTTGCACTGATGCATGCCTGTATTCATCGTTTTATACTATCCACAAGTTCATCAAGCCACTGTTGGTCCAGATTATCCCACTCCTCAATGGTGATTCCTCTTAGATCCCTCAGAGTGGTTGGTGGGACACGTTGTGCATAAACAGCTCTTTTCAATCTATCCCAGGAATGTCCGATTGGGTTCATGTCTGAAGAACATGCTGGCCTCTCTAGTCGAGCGATGTCATTACACTGAAGGAATTCATTCACAAGATGTGCACGATGGGGGCGCGAATTGTTGTCCATGCAGACGAATGCCTCGCCAGTAAGCTGCCTATATGGGTGCACTATCAGTCGGAGGATGGCATTTATGTATCGAACAGCCGTTACGGTGCCTGTCAATGAGCATCAGTGGCATACGTCGGCCCCACATAATGCCACCCCAAAACAGCAGGGAACATCCACCTTGCTGCACTCGCTGGACAGTGTGTCTAAGGCGTTCAGCCTATCCGGGTTGCCTCTAAACATGTCCTCCACGATTGTCTGTTTGAAGGCATGTGCGACACTCATTGGTCAAGAGAACGTGATGCCAATCCTGAGTAGTCCATTTGGCATGTTGTCGGACCCATCTGTACCGCGCTGCATGGTGTCGTGGTTGCAAAAATGGACCTCACCATGGATGTCGGGAGTGAAGTTGTGCATCATGCAGCCTATTGCGCACAGTTTCAGTCGTAAAACGACGTCTTGCGACTGCACGAAAAGCATTATTCAACATGGTGGCGTTGCTGTCAGAGTTCCTCCGAACCATAATCCATAGGTAGCGGTCATCCACTGCAGTAGTAGCCCTTGGGCGGCCTGAGCGAGGTATGTCATCGACAGTTCCTGTCTCTGTGTATTTCCTCCATGTCCGAAAAACATCGCTTTGGTTCACTCCGAAATGCCTGGACACTTCCCTTGTTGAGAGACTTTCCTGGCATAAAGTAACAATGTGGACGCGATCGAACCGCGGTATCGAGCGTATAGGCATGGTTGAACTACAGACAATGCAAGCCATGTACCTTTTTACTGGTGGAATGACTGGAACTGATCGGCTATCGGACCCCCTGCATCTAATAGGCACTGCTAATGCATGGATGTTTACATCTTTGGGCCGGTTTAGTGATATCTCTGAACAGTCAAAGGGACTATCTCTGTGATACAAGATCCACAGTCAATGTCTATCTTCAGGAGTTCGGGGAACCAGGGTGATACAAAACTTTTTTTTGATGTGTGTATTTTAGATGCGTACACTGTACTACACTGCATCATTACATAATTGGATTGACTGCTGCTGCTTTAAAATTAAAAATGTTTTGTGTGTTGTGTTTTATAAATATGGGATCTGTTTTGCCTAAGAAATGTCTTCACACATTTTTAGTCTGTCTGTGAGCTGAGGTTGGCAATGCCGGCCAGGGTGGCCGATCGGTTCAAGGCGCTACAGTCTGGAACCACGCGACCGCTCCGGTCGCAGGTTCGAATCCTGCCTCGGGCATGGATGTGTGTGATGTCCTTAGGTTAGTTAGGTTTAAGTAGTTCTAAGTTCTAGGGGACTGGTGACGTCAGGTGTTAAGCCCCATAGTGCTCAGAGCCATTTGAACCTTTTTTTTTTTTTTGAGGTTGGCAACTGTCGGAAACAAAACACTTTTGGTGCGAAGTCAAACGACTTCTATCTACTTCTGCCAATCCAGAACTAGGGATTCCGCTTTCTCGTTCTCTTAAGGATGGAGAAAGTCCACTCATTCGTGGCTGTTGTCATTGGTGGAGTTGCCAAGAGATGTAGAAACCGAGGCACACTAGCATGGCAACGGGCTTGCCACAGTGGATATACTGGTTCCCGTCAGATCACCGAAGTTAATCGGTGTTGGGCATGGCTGGCACTTGGATGGGTGACTGTCCAGGCCGCCATGCATTGTTGCCATTTTTCGGGGTGCATTCAGCCTTGTGATGCCAACTGAGTAACTACTCGACCGAATAGTAGCGGCTCCAGACAAAGAAAACCATCACAGCGACCGGGAGAGCGATGAGTGGACCACACGCCCCTCCTATCTGCATCCTTATCTGAGGAAGACACGGCGGTCGGATGGTCTCAATGGGCCGCTCTTGGCCTGACGACGGAGTGCTTAAGCACATTAGGATAGATCTGAAGGGCGCAGACAGATGTTCCACTGCGTTTTGAGGCAACTGCTCCAGTTGACTCAGATGTTGATGTAAGTGTTTCAACTCTGCCACTGTCGTTGTCAAATCGGCAGCTAATGTATCTGAAGCAGTAAATGAATAGAGTTTTGTATCCTCATCAATGATACATATGTCTTCAGTTCTTCGTGGCAGAAGACATTAAAGCTGTTAAAAAGTTTCTTAATGCGTCAAGAACCGACCCTGCCTGAGCGAATGAAGGTATCGAGAAAGGATAGGAGCATAGTAGTAACCACCAACATCATCACCAGTAACCTGCCTGGTGGGCTTGCTTGATAGAAATGCGTGGTTGCTTGATTTCAGCTCCATTGGCTGCAGCTAATTCCTTGGTTTCTAAGAAAAGACAGCTGAAAGTATCATGAACATTTTCTCTCATTGCCGGCAGTTCTATTTTAAGATACCTGGCAAGGTTGATTAACTCTGCAAAATCTGTTTCTTGGCGCTGAAGTTGACAACAGATGGACTCACCCAACCCAGAAAGTATAATCAACCATATGACAAAATCTCCATTGGCCATGGCTGCTAACAGTATCATTGCATCATGGGATGTGTCGGTGACTACCAAATTGAAATTATGAACTGCACAATAGAATATACAGATAAAGAGTAAAGAATAGACCAGTTGTATGAATGCATGAGCCCCACGGGCTTTTTCCGACACGGATATAGCACCGTCATAGCCTTGTCCTCATAAAAATGATGCACAAAGACCACATTTTACCAAGTTTTCAGTTGTAGATCCCTCTAATCATCTGCAGTCACATTAAACATTAGAAAAATTGCACATTAGAACAAATTGCACATTAGAACAAATTGCACATTAGAACAAATTGCAAGAAATCTTCACACTTCTTGAGATCCAGGGAAATGTAACGAGCCCAAAGAGAGATTTGCTCTACTTCAGCAATGTCAGCAGTTTCATCCACAAGAATTGTGGAACCTTTTGGAGCATCATTAAGGGGCTTAACAATCATTCCCAGGAGTTGGTTACTGATGCAACTGATGATTTCATTTTGGTTTGGGGCACTAATAGACTTGTCGCGTTTACCCAGTCCTTCCAAACTTGCTCATAAGTTTTCGTCATCTGTCGCGCGATATTTTAGAATGGCGCGAAAGTTACACATGTACTTGTCATCACATGCCCGCCCGTTGGCCGTGCCTGGTTTCCCGGCGGGAAGGAGCGCCGGTCCCCGGCACGAATCCGCCCGGCGGATTACTGTCGAGGTCCGGTGAGCCGGCCAGTCTGTGGATGGTTTTTAGGCGGTTTTCCATCTGCCTCGGTGAATGCGGGCTGGTTCCCCTTATTCCGCCTCAGTTACACTATGTCGGCGATTGCTGCGCAAACAAGTCCTCCACGTACACGTACACCACCATTACTCTACCACGCAAACATGGGGGTTACACTCGTCTGGTGTGAGACGTTCCCTGGGGGGGTCCACCAGAGGCCGAACCGCACAATAACCCTGGGTTCGGTGTGGGGAGGCGGAGGAGTGAAGTGGGCTTGAGGACCACTGCGGCTGTGGCGGGAACGGAGCCTCTCTGTCGTTTCTAGGTGTCCGGTTAACATAACATAACTTGTCATCATATTTGTCAACTTCAAAAGGTCTAAAGTTCCCATGTGTCCTTAATGCAACCTCCTGACGTCCACAGAGAATCACCATATCAATGATAGGGACTACGCGTTTTTTATTTTTTTCCACCTGCTTCATTAAGCCTTGGTCCAAGCAAGGTTTTATATACGAGTATTTTGTCTTGTTCATCATCATATCAACAACATTGTGACCATGGATCACACCAGCCTTATGGTAAGCGTTGCTCTCGTGGATGTTGAAATATTCAAGAGCGTGCTTCCACTTCAAAAACTTGGAGGTTAAAAGGGCTCCAACATTTTGATGGCTACCTTTACCTGAACTTGTCTTAGCGAGAAACGCACAGTACTTAAAAGAGGCACCGTCCGCTTTGCGAGAGCGTACTAGTCACAAATATTTCTCCACCCAGCTTAGGTTGAACTTACGATATTGGCCAGTTTGTAAAGTGAGGGGAAATTGGTAAGTTGCGTCAGGCACAAAAAGGTTTTGCAAATGTTGTAGCTTCATGTGCTCATCCTCTTTTTCGTTGATTGACAGCAAACAATCACTTATGTCATACTTACAGCCTATTGGTGGATGGTCAGAGGTTCATATTTCAGTGAGAGAAGTTGATTTTGCTTCAGGACTCGAAAAAGATGATTTGAATTACGAATGATGGGTTGTTTGAAAACAGCAGTAGCGGTAACTGTGGTGGATCATCCATTTTCCTAGTCTGAGAGGACAGAGTCCCTTCTAGTCGTGGTGTTCTAGAGAAGTGGTCCAAAATACCTGCACTTTTTGTTTTGCGATGCTTTGCCTTAGCTCTCAAAATCAAGATTTCACCACATTCACTACACTAGTTTCAATAACATTGATTTTCGTAACACTGTCGTATTAACAATTTAACAACGGTTAGTTCATAGAATCGTGTGTGAAGCAAACTGGAGAATTTCTTGCTCAGCACACTCTAAGACAACGTGTCCACCACTTCTGTAATGCGAATTGTTTCTGTATTCATTAACGATCAATTACGGGTACTGTACGACATTCTACGAGAATATGTCCACCACTTCTATAATGCGCATTGTTTTTGTAATCAATAACATTCAATTACGGGTACTGTAATATGCTGAGACTGAACTCGCAAACTTTGTATTTAAGTCACCATTGATATTAAATTGATACATGATATTAAAAGAAAACTGAAAATACGCGATTTTACTATGTAACAGAGGGTTTTGTTTAAATAAATAAGCTTAAATGCTTAAAAACTCTATTAACTATTAACCAGCCACAACGTACGTCCATTCCAGTTATCAGCGATTCTCTTTTGTGCAGAGATTCGTTCGGAAACCGTCTGTAGTTGGCATATTGTAGCAGCATACAACTCGCTCCATCACATACTGAAGCAGAGGTGTTATTAACCCTTCTTTTCTGCCCAAAAATGGTTCAAATGGCTCTGAGCACTATGCGACTTAACTTCTGAGGTCATCAGTTGCCTATAACTTTGAACTAATTAAACCTAACTAACCTAAGGACATCACACACATCCATGGCCGAGGCAGGATTCGAACCTGCGACCGGAGCGGTCGCTCGGTTCCAGACTGTAGCGCCTAGAACCGCACAGGCACTCAGGCCGGCTTTTCTGCCCATATTATTACGACATTGTGTGCACGTATATAGCAAAAAACATGTCTATAATTTCACATATGAGGGCGGGACTGGGCTTAAGCCCAGAAGGCACCAGCATTGTGTATAACCCGTTGCCAGCGATGTGGAAGTCGTTGGATACTCTTAGCAGTGCCAGTTGTGTTGACAGTTCGAGTGGTGCAGTCTATTGCCTTAAGTCAGGGGAGTGCAGTAGGTGGTATAGCACTTAGCAGCCATATTAGTCAAACAAATCAGTAACAGCTTGCACTGTACATGCTTGAGTATTGTCCTGCATGGTCAGGTCTTACAGAAAGTGTCATCATTTCTGTCTCTATGCTGTTCATTTTTGGAACACAACCTACGACCAGCTTAGAGACAGAAGTGATGACACTTTCTGCAGGAAGTGAACATCATTTTGCAGGACAAATCTCAAGCACGTACAGTGCAAGCTGTTGAAGTTCCAACCCTTGTATTATCATGTGATCACCAAAATTGATTTGAGTCTCTGTCATTGTGTGTCAAAGTGGAAAGGAGACTTGTGGAATATATCTTGTAACTGTAGCATCATATGATACCATTCAGGAAGTGGAGCTGTGCAGGTTCTACCTCAGTGGGCCCTATTGTTCTCCTTATGTGAACAAGCCGATCACATAGACTTTTGTCATTATGCATCAAACCATGAAATTTATGACGCTAATGTGTAAACAAACTGCTCACTATCGCTCATAGATATGTTTGCACGAGTTTTACTTAACGGTCAAGTACTTTTAGCCTAATCTCATAACTGCTATTTTGATTACCATAATTTAACTCGTGTAGTGCATTCATATTGGCCCTCTACCACCAGAAACCTGCCACCACCACTCCTTGCAGTACCCAGCATCAATAGGGCTGACAAAGTGTGTTCTAGCACAATTTGTTAGAATGGGTTGCCTACATTCAGCGGTAAATATGCATTCAGGGGCAAATCAACTGTTCACTTTTTATTGATAGGTCCTTAACCTATAGTCTGCTAAGAGAATTAAACCCCCTGGGAATAATCCTTCCTTTTGACTGACAGGTCCTTAGCCTATTGTTCCCCCAACCCTCGCCCCCTCATCCTCCACCTCTACCTACACCTTCTGCTCTTCCACACCTCTGGAACTCACTTCGCCAATACAAGCACACTTTTGATATCAATTTGATTGACAAATTAATAAAACCGATTACTTAGGTAAATGCCCCTCTAGGAAACCTTCCAGCCCTCCCCCACACCTTCCCGCCTGAAAATGGGCAAGAAAAAGACTCAGTCGATATGCCATTTGGCATAAAATCGATTGCATTTAAATAATGTGTGGAATATTGTTTATTTAAACAATTTATGCAATACAGGTTGTCGTTTGGGATATAGTTTATTTATTTACTTAAAGAATTTGTCGGGAAATTGACTGCCGTGTATGGAATACTGTTTATTAAAACAATTTACAGGATAGAGGATGGTGTATAGAATACAGTTTATTTAAAGAATTTGTCAGGAAATCGATCACAGAATGGAATATTTAAATAACTGCAGTGCTTTTTTATTCTGATCACACTTGGAAATGCTGAGTAGGCTTAGTATATATTTGCTGCGGGAGTCAGGTATGTTACAATGACATATCTAAAAGTTCATAATATAGTTCAAAACCAACCTTCACTTTCTGCAGATGACAATTTACTAAAATCTCAGTGGCAAACGATTTTGTACAGATCGAGAAACATACAGCAGTCATATTGCACTGACAATTAAGCTCTGCAAAAGTGGTCTACAGATCACGAATGGAATGAAGTGCGGTATAGTAGCCACTGTTTGATGTCTCCTGTGCGTGTCTCTGTCGTCAGAGCACTGCAACCAAGGCCAAATCGGAGCAGTGTCCTAATTACAGATCACATTACTAGGTACCACCGGCTACAGACCACATATCAGCCTCCTTTGATATCACAGCCTCAGAACAAAGCATCAAGTGGCGGCATTCTACCAGACTCGCTTCCTGTCCCTGTCTTTCTCAAGAGGACACTCCCTGATTTTCTGCGTGAACCAATGACCCAAAACATACAGATGGAGGGTTGCATCTCTCCTCAGACCAGAGTGCTCCTATTGGCTAATGCTGGAGACAGAGGGACAGCTGATGTAATTTCGATATCATAGATTGAACGAAATAAGCTATTTGCACTACGCTTTCCAATTAATTGTTTGATAATTTACAGAAGCCAAATAGATCGCTTAAAACACTCATCTCCACCTTACGATGGTCCTGCTTCGTAATAAAACATATTTTCAATATTTGAATATCACACACAAACATTACCTAAATCGAGCAATGAAATTTCCACCACAAACAGATCGTAAAGTTAAACATATCTAAGGAGTTGCACACACCAACGTTTGAGGGCACAGATACCTTCCTCTACCATAATGTTCCACTAAACATATCCGATGAAAAAGAAATCTTACAGATGACACAAACTAGCGATTGCAGGTGTGCTCCATCCGCCATCTACAGTGTAGCGATTCCGGGATGGTTCCTTTGAAAGGGCACGGCCGATTTCCTTCCCAATCCTTCCCTACCTCGAGCTTGCGCTCCGTCTCTAATGACCTCGTTGTCGACGGGACGTTAAACTCTAACAACCACCACCTACAGTGTAGCGTCCATCCGCACTGGCCGGGAGACAGACGCACATGCATGTGCACAACTATCCGAAACAATACATTCATCAATCGGTAATTTGACGTCTCGATTGGCTTTTTAAAAGTATTGTATAATTCCTAAATTGGTTCTCTCCGCTACAGTCGGGAAGGGGGGGGGGGGGGCGATGCGTGATGCAGTAGAGACAATAGCAAATACCACTGCAAGACAATGAAGACAATGCCCGTGCGATGTATTGAGAAGAAATAAACACGACACACTTAAACCACGATTCAGTCCGTGGATATAAGTAGTCGTGGCTAGCTGTCAGATACTGCCATCAATCGGGAATCTGATGTTGTGATTGGATTTTTCAGACACAATAGACTTCCTAAATTTTCTTCTCCCCACTACATTTGGAAGAGGGAGGATGATCGAGGTTCTAGTGCACGATAGGGTAAAGACAACAACAAATACCCTTGTAAGACAAAGTCCACTGCAGTGTATTGAGAAGCACTAAACACGACACACTTAAGCCACGATCCAGTCTATAGCAGTAGTTGTCACGAGTAGATGTCGAAGATGGCTGAAAACAGTCGCATACCCTACTCACTCCTGTCCCGAAGGCCACACGGAGTGCTCCCCCGTGTACAGTGGCAGTGCTGCGTAAAGAGGTGAGTGAAAATTTCCGCCAGGCTGCAGTCACAGTCACGGACGCGTGTATATGCAAGGTTGCACCTCCTGTGACCGTGGAGGGCATCCGGGTATGGTTGAAGTGCTAACAATTCGGACGTCATCAATATGTCCTGCGCAAATTTCCATTATTTTCAATCTTCTCTCACACAACACACACACATCCGCTTCTGTTGCACACATGCAGCACACTGGGTCACTTCGCCAGCCCTCGCTGCTGCAGGCAAGATCAGACAGATAGGCACATTCTTTGTACATGTCAAAAGGCTGAGCTAATCCCTTACTTCAGCTTGCCGACACCTCGGATGTCTTCTGGTTGGTGCAGAACGGTTCTCGTACGTGGGGATCAGTATGTGACAGCTAGAGGAATACGAAAAAACATTGACACGGAAGCACCAGGAACCGTGGAAGCAATCATTTTTTTCGTCGAGGCGACATTCTGCTGTATGTCTATTGAGGTAATAGTGATACACACGAGTTGACTGTTGTCTGTGATACTTTCCTGTAAACAACAGAACAGTCTGCGTCTAAATTTACTTGCATCTGTATTAAAGGATGACAGAGAGCGGATGGAGTGATCAGTTGAAATGGAGTCGTAAAGAGGTAGGATTTAATGGTAGACTGATGATGCATCCTAGAGAGAGAGGGAGATGTTTCTGCAGGTCATTTCGCCATTTTTTTCTGTTGTTCTGTCGGGAAGCATCAGTTGTGTGACATAACCTACGTTGGACTCGTATACAGCTGCATGCGTCGACGTCGGTGGAAATGGTGCGCGTAGGCAGGTGCACCACAGGTGCTTCCATCTGGAACGAGGTGGGTTGTGCAGCGAGAGGCAGGTCCACTTAATAAACAGTCAGCCACCGGCAGCGGCCGTCCCGGGAGTAAGAGGGCGGGGGGTCGAGGCGTGTGTGGCCCTTAAGTGGATCGAGCCGTCCGTAGAAATGAAAGCACGTAGAGATGCTCAGTCACACATACGCGGGAGTGTGAGGTTGTGTGCAATGTTGACGTGTAAGTGACCTCAGTATCTGGCGAGAGTTCGAGCTAGGCTCGGCCGAGCAATCTTGTTTAGGGGGTGGCGCCATGGACTGCAGTTGCAGAAGCGAGGTACGAGCCACAACGAGCTCGCTGTAAGTGGATGTGACGCGTTGTTTCAGCTTCTCGTTGTCCTGGCGGAGTTGTGTCGCCGAGTCGTATTCTGACAGTAGGTCGGTAATGCAGGTCACAATGTTGCCCACGAGGGCGGAGCACTCGCGTATGATATTGTATGTTGTGGTGGAAACAGAGCATTGGACACAGGTGTGGGTGCACGGTATGTTAGAGTTCGTACGATGGTGGAGCACTGAACCCTGTACGACGTTCAGAGATAGTTTGTAATGAGACAAACAAAAAATCCATACCGAGGATCGGCTCATCGATGTCAGCAATGTAGAACGTCAAAAGAAAACGTAGAGAAGGAGATGGAGTCACCGTAACCTTTACTGAGCCTGAGGTAGGTAACGTCAATGCGTTGACAGCTCGTAGAAGTAACTTCGTCTGTAAAGAAGCGGGTGGAGCCGTCGAAGTAGGTACGATCGACCCGTCAGCACCAGTGTCGACCAGAAAAGCTAGACCTGACGCAATGTGAGTAACATAGAGACGACCACTCGGCCGGGTGGACGAGTGGTTCAAATGGTTCAAATGGCTCTGAGCACTATGGGACTTAACATCTGTGGTCATCAGTCCCCTAGAACGTAGAACTACTTAAACCTAACTAACCAAAGGACATCACACACATCCATGCCCGAAGCAGGATTCGAACCTGCGACCGTAGCAGCCTCGCGGTTCCGGACTGAGTGCCTTAACCGCGAGACCACCGCGGCCGGCGGTGGACGAGTGAACAAAGTGTAATGTAAGAGGACGCCTGTTAGGTTCCCTGCAGGACTCGGCGTCTCTTAGTTCCTGCAGGCGGCGTTTGGGTGTTGGCATGGCAACCTGCACTTCCTGGCGTCGTCGCCGAACACTTTGTGGTACCAGCAGGGTGAGGAGGAGGTGGGCATTGTGACAGCAAGGGCAGCTTGCCCTCATTGATTTTTTCTGGTAAATAGACCGGTATGTAAGGTGGGTGGGTGATCCTGGAGTGCTCAGACAGTGGAGAGAGTGAGCCGACACTGCCGGGAGAAGTAGACGAGGTGACAGTGGAACGAGCCCTGCCTCTGCCAGCTGAAGGTCGGTATGCGGGTGCGGCTGTACCGACGAACAGTGTGGAACGAACTAGCTGATGTTGCCGCAGCAGTGAATACGATTCGTCAATGATGCGTAGGCGGGAGCCGGTGGACTCGAACGAGTGTGGTAACAGATGGATCTGTAGATCGGTAGGTAGTTTGGCAGACCACACAGCCCACAGCGTGACGCCAGGCACGGTATGTATGTTCGTTCACGAACAATCGAAGGCGGCGCCAGAGTTGTGTGAGGGTGCGTTCGCACAGCTGCTCCTCCTACAGAATCTTGATTATTAATTCTTGTGGCTATCAGGCAAGTCGTTCCATTATAGTCTTCTTTACAAACTCGTATTTTGGTGCAGGTCACAAACCAAATCTGAGTGGTCGCGGAGGTGTGTGACGAGGCAGAGAAACTTTGAGTTGTCGTCAGACACACGATGTAACTCGAACAGATGCTCGACGAGCGCGAACCACGGTGCCGGCTCGTCCTCGCATAAGGGCGGTAGCTTCGGCAGGCGGCCAGGAGGGGTGACGACGGTGGCTTTGGTGTCTCGAGACCATCAATGCACAATGATATTGTGAGACCCTAATAATAATAATAATAATAATAATAATAATAATAATAATAATAATAATTTTAAATACACTCCTGGAAATTGAAATAAGAACACCGTGAATTCATTGTCCCAGGAAGGGGAAACTTTATTGACATATTCCTGGGGTCAGATACATCACATGATCACACTGACAGAACCACAGGCACATAGACACAGGCAACAGAGCATGCATAATGTCGGCACTAGTACAGTGTATATCCACCTTTCGCAGCAATGCAGGCTGCTATTCTCCCATGGAGACGATCGTAGAGATGCTGGATGTAGTCCTGTGGAACGGCTTGCCATGCCATTTCCACCTAGCGCCTCAGTTGGACCAGCGTTCGTGCTGGACGTGCAGACCGCGTGAGACGACGCTTCATCCAGTCCCAAACATGCTCAATGGGGGACAGATCTGGAGATCTTGCTGGCCAGGGTAGTTGACTTACACCTTCTAGAGCACGTTGGGTTTGGAAGCCCGACTACGACCGTCGGGCCACTTCAGTCCTTTGCCGATGGCCGTCTCTCTTTTATTCAATAGTGATTCACGATCTCCGACCACGTTAGCCTCAAACTTTGTCGTTCTAAAAACGGTCGAGTAGTATGCTGTTAACTTGAACAATGACTGCGCTCGCCAACATGTGAAGTGTGTAGTAGCTAATATTCAGAACTGTGTACCTACCGATCAATCATATAATGTTCAAAGCGATCTACATTTGCACACGTACTTTGACTCTCGACGGGCTGCAACGACAGTTACTGTTGTGCCGTGTGCAATTCCGCCATTTGTGCAAAACACACCCGGCCACTATCATTCGTAGCCTGTTCCAGTTTTGCCTCATTTGCAGACTAACAATGGCTATTGTCGTGCACAAAATTCTCCTTGCTGGAGGTCACTCTGTGGGCGGTGTGATCTGCCAAATTGCCTACCGACCTACCGATCTACCTGCTGCTGCACTCCTTCAAGTCAATTGGCTCTCATCTCCACATCACAGACCAACTGTATTCATTGTTACGACAACACTAACCAGCTCACTACTCACTGCTCATTGGCACAACTGCTCCTCCTTACCGGCCGTCTGCTGGCAGAGGCATGGCTCGCTGCACCCCCCCCCCCCCCCCACCCCCTGCCTTCTACATCACCTGGCAGTATCCACTCACTCTCTCCACCGTCCGAGCACTCCAGGATCGCCCAAGCACTGTACGTGCCGGTATACATGCCGGAACAAATCAATGAGGACGAGCCTCCTCCACTGCCACAGTCACCACCACCACCGCATCTTGCTTATCCGTACTGCTGGCACCGCAAGATTTTCGGCGATAGCCGGCCGCGGTGGTCTAGTGGTTCTAGGCGCGCAGTCCGGAACCGTGCGACTGCTATGGTCGCAGGTTCGAATCCTGCCTCAGGCATGGATGTGTGTGATGTCCTTAGGTTAGTTAGGTTTAAGTAGTTCTAAGTTCTAGGGGACTGATGACCACAGCAGTTGAGTCCCATAGTGCTCAGAGCCATTTGAACAATTTTTTTTTTCGGCGATAATGCCAAGAAGTGCCAATTACCTTGCCAGCACCCAAACGCCAACCGCAGGACATAAAAGACGCCGAGTCCTGTGGGGAACCTCACAGGCATCTCAGACATTCCACTCCATCCACTGATCCACCTGGCCAAGCGGTCGTTTGTACGTGACTGACATTTCGCCACAGCTCATTTTCCTAGTCGACACTGGTGATGACGTGTCTATCATACCTATATTGATGCCTCCTCCTGTCTGTTCACTGACAAAGTCACTTCTACGTGCTGTCGACACATCAACTTTACAAACCTCAGGCTGATGAAAGCTACGGTGCACCTATCTCCTTCTCTGTGTTTTCCGTGGGCTTACTACATTGCGACATTGATGAACCAATTTCCAATGTGGATTTTTTGTCCCATTACGTTTCATGCTTTCTCCCAACGTAGTTCAGGGCTCACTGCTACACCATCCCACTAACTTTCAGATACTGTGCTCCTGTACTTATGTTCCACGTTCTATTTCTCTCGTGACATGCGAGTTGGTACGCAAGTACCCCGCCCTCGCGGGCAACATTGTGACCTGCGTCACTAACCTACTGTCAGAATATGACTCGGCGGCACAACTCTGCCGGGAAAACGATGAGCTGAAACAACGAATAGCACACACTTACAATGAGCTCATTGTGGCTCGTACCTCGCTGCTGAAACTGCAGTCCCGCCACCTAATCGTGTTTCTCCAGCAGACACCAGCTCAGACACTCATGAGGTTAGTCCAAAACATTAATTGCTTGTGACGATTCACGTCCGGTAGACACCGCATCCCTGACACACTCGCCACGTTCACTACCATATGTGTCAGACAGTGTTTCTAATAACAGTTGCACGTGTGATACGACCACACCCACCGCAAAGGCAGCTGTCCCGCGTGTTGGTAAACATTCCCCCTCTCTCGCACACCAGCCACATGAGTCGGTGGCCATCGCTGTTTCGTGCGCGACGCCAACGCTACTCTCACCCACGCTGGGTAACAAGTGCAAGATTGACAGCAGACAGTCGCCGAGCACTCCGACCCACTCCGTGCTGCGCGCTCAGCTGCCTTCTCCAAACAAGCGTACGCCGAATTCACATACTAGACATGTGACTTTCATGCTGCACTAATGGCTACGCCTCGTCGAGCCCTACCCATCAAAAAATTTCGCGTCAGTCTTGTGTGTAGTTCTCAGTTTCTTCCGTCACTGGCGGAACAACACACAAGATAGTTACCACTGCCTCCTATTAGGCACAAGGTTAGATGCAAAAATGGCTCTGAGCGCTATGCGACTTAACTTCTGAAGTCATCAGTCGCGTAGAACTTAGAACTAATTGAACCTAACTAACCTAAGGACATCACACACATCCATGCCCGAGGCAGGATTCGAACCTGCGACCGTAGTGGTCGCTCGGTTCCAGACTGTAGCACCTAGAACCACACGGCCACTCCGGCCGGCCAAGGTTAGATGCCTCAATCCTCTTAAGTTTCCCTTCAGCCAAACAGCAAATTAACGAACTTTTGGAGGCAGGTATCCTGCAACCATCAGACAGCAACTGGTCTTCACCGATCCACCTCGTCCTCAAACATGACAGTTCTTTCCGAATGTGCAGCGACTACAGATGTTTAAACACTCATACTGTCATCGACAATTGCCCCGTGCCTAAGATAAATGATTTCACTAATTATCGGGCGCTACACACTTCAGTGTTATTGACTGTAAACGTGCCTACCACCAGATTTCCATAGCGCCAGATGACATCCCTAAAACAGCTATTATCATGCCGCTTGATTTGTTCCAATACAACTTCATGCCATTTAGCCTAAAAAACGCGGCGCAAACGTGGCAGCGTTTCATTGACTCCATCTTACAACAGTTTGAGGTTTGCTTCACATATCTGGACGACATACTCATTTTCAGCAAGTCATCTGAGGAACATGAAAATCATTTATCCACGGTCCTCCAGACATTGAACTCCAACGCCGTCAAGGTTAACAATGGAAAATTCCAGTTGCGTCAACCTTCCGTCACTTTCTTGGGTTACACCATCTCCATCGACGTAATACAGCCACTCAAATCTCCCATGCACGCCATCACATCACTGCCGCCCCTGGCTTCTTACAAGAAACTCCGATGTTTCCTGGGCACAATAAATTACTACTGTCATCACCTGCCTTCTGCCACCTCCGTGCAGGCCCCACTGACAGACTCACTGTCGGATAAACAGACTTCAGGACTCAAACCCGTTCGCTGGAGTGCACCTATGCTGGAGGCTTCCAATGCATTCAAGACTTCTTTAGCTCACGCCATGACACTCGCCCACCCCGACGCCTTGGCCGAGTTGTTCATGACTACGGATGCCAGTGACATCGTAGTGGGAGGGGTACTACGGCAAAGGAAGGCAGACACGCTTTCCCCTATTCATTTCTTCTCTAAAAAACTATCAACAGCTCAGCAGAAATACTCCGCTTTTGATAGAGAACTCCTTGCAGTCTATGAGGCTGTCAAACACTTCTGGCTGCACGTTCTTCATCCTCATCCTCACGGATCACAAACCACTCGCAGACGCTTTCTACAACCCTCTCCCCCCCCCCCCCCTCCCCAAGGACTCATCCCCTCGGCGTTTCCGTCACTTTGATCTAGTCTCCCAATTCACAAACGACGTTCGATATATCAAAGGCACGGACAACATCGCCGCAGATTTTTTTCCACGGATCAATACTATTTCAAGCATCATTGACTAATCCAACCTGGCCACCTTACAAGCCTCCGACGAGGAATCTCAAGCTCTCCTCCCGGACCCTCAAACATCCCTTGTATTTACTAAAGCATTGTGGATGAGGTGTGGTGTGACTCTTCTACCGGCAACTTATGCCCATTACTTCCACCCCTCTGCGCCGGCAGGCCTTCGATGCTCTGCATAACCTCGCTCACCCTGGAGTCCACGCCACTACATCGCTCATCTCTGAGCGTTTCATTTGGAAAAATATAAAATAGGACTGTCAGACCTGGGCACGCAACTGCATCTCCTGTCAATGCAACAGAATCTTCCGCCACCCCACCCCACCAACGGGCAAGTTCAACATCCCTCCAGGACGATTTCATCATGTACATATCGATATTATCGATCCTCTTCCACTGTCGGAGGGCCACAGATACGTTCTATCCACAGTTGACGGCACATCCCGTGGGTAGAAGCGGTCCTCTTACCTAAAGTCACTGCCGAGACTGTCGCCGAGGGTTTTATCTCCTCACGGATTGCTAGGTTCGGTTGTCCGACCAGCGTCACCACCGACCAGGGTCGGCAGTTTGAGTCTTCCCTGTTCACCATTTTATGTAACGTCTGTGTCATAAAGAAAATTCAAACCACAGCCTACCACTCACAAAGCAATGGATTAGTGGAACGGTGGCACCACACTCTGAAAACGGCGCTCAGGAGCCACGACTGCCGCTGGTCTGAAGTACTTCTGTGGTATCGATAGGAACGATGCCACACAGTTTCAAAGGTTGGGACTACCACGAGACACCGACGGCAGCGCTCTCTCCCTGGTGCTGTGCAGCTCTATAAGCTATTCAGGTTTCACATCAGACTATGGATGTTAATGTTATTTATTCAAAGCCTTCTGATTCGTGTGCTTCTACAGCTCGTCGCGTGAATCAAGTTTTGCCAGACGCTTCCTCTCGCATTCGGGGCGATGCGAGGAAACTTTTGTGACTTTGAACATGTTCTGTTCGCATGCAGCTGAACACTGGTGCATCAGTTTCTATACTGGCCAAATAAACGTATGACTTGCTTGGTTCGCCCCCGCTTCATCGTTCGCATTCCACGCCGACTGCATTTACTGGACAGGAAATATCAGTGCTCGGCGTGTGTAGTTTGCAAGCAACGTACCGTGCAATGGCCCATACAGTGTCTTTCCATGTGCTCCGCTCTAGTGATGCTACGAACATTTTTGACATGGACGCATTTGAACTTTTTGGCCTCGCAATTCTGGACAATGTACTTTGCATCAACGCTAGTGACCGTGCAGACAGTGTTGTCGCACTATGCGGTGATTTTGCTGAACTCTTATCTGATGGCCTTGGTTGTGCCACAGACTTTGCAGCGCATGTTGTAGTTAAAGACAATGCCACGCCTATTTTCCGTCGCACACGCCCGGTACCGCACGCACTGCGCAACGCCATAGATGCTGAACTTGACCCATTTGCAAGACAGTGGTGTCATTGACCCTCTTTCTGCTTCGCCATGGGCTTCGTCTATAGTGTGTGTGAAGAAACCAAACGTCGTCTCCGTATTTGTGC
Source organism: Schistocerca gregaria (assembly GCF_023897955.1). Classification (NCBI taxonomy): domain Eukaryota; kingdom Metazoa; phylum Arthropoda; class Insecta; order Orthoptera; family Acrididae; genus Schistocerca; species Schistocerca gregaria. The sequence goes on along the minus strand of NC_064931.1, from coordinate 39,673,281 downwards.
TGACTTTAAGTCTACAGTAAATCCCCAGACAGTTTTAGCTACATTTCCCTTACTGCGTCCTGAAGACATTTTTGATAAGCTTGGTGCGGGAAAATTCTTTTCCACGATTGACTTGCAGGACGCCTACTTTCAGATTCCGCTCGACGAACAGTCGCAGCTCTATTTTGTGATTAACACCCACCTTGGCTTGTTCAAGTTTCGCCGCCTTCGGTTCGGTTGTGCTTCGGCTTCTGCTATTTTTCAGTCTTATTTGCAGCAGTTATGTGCCCCTGTCCTTGGTTGTGCAAATTATCTGGACGATATAGTTGTCTCAGGTCGCACACTTGACGAACATTTGCAGAATTTGCGTGCCTTATTTACTGTATTTTTGCAGGCAGGACTAAAGTGTAACAAAGACAAGTGTAATTTTTTTCAAACTGAGGTTCAGTATTTCGGACATATGATTAACGGACAGGGTATCCGCCCCTCGCCGTCACATCTCAGTGCGATTAGAGACTTGCCAGCGCCCAGGAACTTAAAAGAACTTCAGTCTGTGTTAGCAAAATCACTTACTATGTTCGCTTTATACCAAATGCAGCGCAGATTGCAGCGCCTTTGCATAGCCTTCGGCGTAAGAACGTTCCTTTTGTTTGGCCTTCGGAATGTGACGCTGCTTTCCACAAGCTCAAATCTGCTTTGTTGAGTGATCGCTGTTTGATTCCTTTCGACCCCTCCAAACCAGTTATTTTGGCTGTCGATGCATCTTCTCACCGCATCGGAGCGGTTCTCTCACACTGCATTAATTCTGTCGATCGCCCGATCGCTTTTGCGTCTAAATTGCTCAATTCTGCCCAGCAAAACTATTCACAAATCGAGATGGAAGCTTTAGCTATTGTACTGTATATGGAGTGACTAAGTTTCATGATTTTTTGTACGGTCGAAAGTTCTATTTGGTCACCGACCATAAGCCTTTGATGTCGTTGTTTCACCCGTCAAAGCCAGTTCCGGCCCGTACGGCACAAAAGTTGCAACCTTGGTCTTTGTTTTTGTCCAACTACAATTACGAAATTTTGTTTCGTCCTATAGCCAAGCATGAAAGTGCTGAGGCTTCGTATCGCCTCCCTATCGGTCCTGACGACGAGTTTGATTCTTGTGACTTGTAATGCATGTTTATTGATTCGCAGGATAAGGACTTAGCTGATGGTTTTCCGGTGGGTTTTCGTCGCATTGCTGCTGCAACAGCCGCCGATGCTTGTTTGCAGATTCTTTTGCAGTATATTCGTACTCAATGGCCTCCATCTGCTACGCAAATTCGTGATCCACTTGTTCGACGTTATTTTGCGCAACGTCACAACTTGTCTGTACACCACGGTGTTATCTTGTTACGAACTGACAACGATCAGTCTCGTGTGGTTGTACCTCGTTCGTTGCAGTCGGAAATCCTCCGATTGCTGCACGCTGTTCCTCGGGGCATAGTGCGAACGAAGCAATTAGTCCGTCGTCACTGCACTTGGGTTGGCATTGAGACACAAATTGAGAATTTTATTGCTAACTGTCGAACTTGCGCGGAGCATCAATCTGCTCCCCGCCAGCGCTTCTTTGCGTGGCCGACTCCCACTGCGCCTCGGCAGCGCGTTCGTATTGATTTTGCGGGTCCTTTCTGGGACACCCGCTGGTCGGTTGTCATTAATGCATACAGCACCTTTCCTTTTGTTGTGACTACGTCTGCTACTACATCTGTGAGCACTATTGACGTATATTTTTTGCATTGAGGGCCTTCCTGAAATTATTGTCTCTGACAATGGCCCCCAATTCGTGTCCTCAGAGTTTAAAGCGTTCTGTGCTGCCAATGGCATTCGCCATCTGACTACAGCCCCGTTCCACCCCCAGCCGAAAGGCGAGGCCGAACGCGTTGTGCGTACGTTCTGGCTCGGCGCCGCTCGATTTGGTGTTATATCGCATTTTCTCTGGCAGGCAGCTCTGGGAGCAGGGGTGCATTCTTCGGCAGCTCGGCCGCGCCTTATTTGTCATTTCTGGTCCCTCCGGCACTGTCGAGCGACACGGGAACCAGATTCGTTTGTGCCGTCCTCTGTTTTCTGCACCCGGTTGCTTTCCGGCAGAATCGGAGACTTGGCGGCTTCCGCCGCCACGGCCCACGACGCCACCGACGGCGCTTCCGCAGCGGGCGCTCCTGCGGTCGTCGCCGCTGCCGGTCCGGTCACCTGCACCGTACGGCCGCCGCCGCCGTGTTCCTCCGCAGTGCCGGAACCGATGGACGCTGAGGCTGCCGTCACGCCGCTGCCGCCGTCGCCCGTGGAGGTCGTTGGTCCGCCTCATCCGAGCATATCCAGTAGCGGTGCGCGTCCTGGGCAGGTTTTGCACGGGGCGTTTTCCTCGCCCCCTCGCGAGCAATTCGGGCTCGTGGGTGGACGGCGCGCCCCGGCAGTTCCGGTGTCCGCCCCCTCAGCTGCGCCGCCCCTGGGTCCCTCCATCCGCCGTCGGAAACCGTACTCGACGACAGTCCGTCATTTCAGAGGGGAGCTATGTGGTACTGATAGTAATGTTGCCACACAGTTTCAAAGGTTGGCACTACCACGAGACACCGACGGCAGCGCCCTCCAGCTGGTGCTGTGCATCTCTACGTGCTCCGCTACAGATTCAGCCCATTTCGTCGGGTGCAGCCGGCCGGGAAACTTCGCTTCGGTTTGCTCTCCGTACGACGGGTCGGAGACTTTGCGTCTGTACATAATTGTGTATGCTTTCTTGCACCGGTAAACCATTTTTAAACTCACTGCAGTACCGACATAATTTTCCTGCCACTTCTTCTCCTACCCACGTACCGTCTTCCGGGCGGGATACAAAAACTTCCACGGGTACTGCTCGGCCTCTGTTCGACTTTTCGAGCCTGACTTACGGGGAACTGTCTCGGAATTCGTTTCCGCGGAGAACCCTGTCATATCGGGGGATCTCGTTCGGACTCGAGTACCTGAAGACTTGTCCCCCTCCCCGGATTTTGTAAGTTGCGTGAACACCCACTACGTACGCCCCTGCACCCACCTATCGGCCACTCCCCGCTGGACACTTACGTGCCGACCGCTCTTGGCACTTGCTCCCGTGTAATGCTGAGAGACGGTTCGGTCCGACTACCTCTGCGACCACCTCATCTCGACCCCTTTAAAGTCCTCTGGCGAGGTGATACGACTTTAGACGTCACCGTCAAAGACAGTCCACAGACTGTTTCGTAATGCCGACTCGATCGGCATTCGTGGACCCCGACGTCCCTCTGCTGGCTCAGTCTGATTCTCCTGACGACTCTCCCGCCAGTCTTCCTCCGACTGTGGAGTCTGACAGTGTTTCTCCTCGGGCTACCGTGCTTTGTTTACCCGACGCCTCCCCGGCACCTCGTGCGGGTTTCTTGGACACGTCAGCGGGTTTCCCTGCTACCTCATTGACTACGGAGACACCTTCTCCCGTAGTCACTCTGCTCTGCAACGTACCCCCACACTGCGTGGACGACATTCCAGTCGTCACTCTCGACGATCGAGTTCTCGTTCTACTCACACCCGGTGACCAGTTAAACGTCACTGTTGTGTGTAGCTGCGTAGCTTCACCCTCCGTCGTGAGTGCGATCCGACGGCAAGTCGCACCTCCATCTTGCCAGATGGCTCGATTGGCGTCCGGGCTTGTCACACCTACACGCCACCCTCCGCAGTTCGACCCACCTGCTCTCGGGCTGGCCACCGTGTCGTCTGTCCTCGCTGGCTCGACGACTTTGAGGTGGACCTGCCTCCCGTTCTGCCTCTGCACTTCATCCTGGTCAGGTTGGAGGTCCCGGTCGTGCGTCTACCAGCTGGTACGACCACTGACAGTGTCGATGCCCACGTGATATTCCCTCAAGACTCACATGTGATACTCTGTGTTGCAGCGGGGGCTGTGTGGCATCGATAGGTAATATCGACCATAGACAACATTAATCTTTGGGACTCGGGTCACTCATTTGAACCGCCATGTTTAAACAGTCTGTTCTTATACCTTGTACTGTGTGCACATGCATGATCATTGTCGAAATATATGTATGTGCAGATATTAGTGGGGACAGTTTATTCCGTGTACCGCTATTTGTATCCTGTTCCCGTAACCTCTTGATGTCTCAGAATTTGTCCTAACAACCAGTCCCTTCTTTTGGTCAAGTTGTGACACAAATTTATTGTCTCCCCAATTCTCCTCATCAGTTATACAACTGACCTATCTAATCTTCAACTCTCTTCTGTAATACCACATTTCAAAAGGTTCTAGTCTCTTTTTGTCTAAACTGTTCATCACCTATGTTTCATTTCTGTAAATGGCTACACTCCAGACAAATACCTTCAAAAAAGACTTCCTAACACTTAAATCTATACTTGTTCAATTTATCTTCTTCATAAATGCTTTTCTTGCCATTGCCAGTATACAGTTTATATTGTCTCTACTTCAGCCATCATCAGTTATTTTGCCACCCAAATAACAAAACTCATCTACTTCTTTAAGTGTCTTATTTCCTAATCTAATTGCTTTAGCATCACCAAATTTAATTTAACTTCATTCCATTATCCTTGTTTTGCTGTTTATCTTATATCCTCCTTTCAAGAAACTGTCCATTCTGCTTTTGCAAGTCCTTTGCAGTCTGACAGAATTATAATTTCATCAGCAAACCTCAAAGTTTTTACTTCTTTTCCTTGAAATTCAATTTCTTCTCCAAATTTTTCTTGGTTTCCTTTACTGCTTGTTCAATGTGCAGATTGAATAACATCAGGGATAGGCTACAATCCTGTCTCACTCCCTTCTCAACCACTGCTTCCTTTTCATGCCCCCCCAAGTCTTATACCTGCTGTCTTGCTTCTGTAAAAGTTGGGAATTGCCTTTCAATCCCTGTATTTTACCTCTTCTATCTTCAGAATTTCAAAGAGATTATTGTAGTCAACATTGTCAAAATCTTTCTCTACGTCTACAAATGCTATAAATGTAGGTTTGCTTTCCTTATCCTATCTTCTAAGCCAAGTTGTAGAAGCAGTATTGCCTTGCGTGTTCTTACTTTTCTCCAGAATCCAAACTGATCTTCCTCGAGGTCAGCTTCTGCCAGTTTTTCCAATGTTCTGTAACAAGGTTGTGTCAGTATATTGCAACCATGACTTATTAAACTAACAGTTCAGTAATTTTCACACCTGTCAGCAACTACTTTCTTTGGAATTACTATATTCTTCTTGAAGTCTGAGAGTATTTTGCCTGTCTCATATGGCTTTCACACCAGATGGACGCATTTTGTCATTACTGGTTCTCCCCAGGCTATCAGTAGTTCTGATGGAATATCGTTTACCCCTGGGGCCTTGTTTCAACTTAGATCTTTCACAGCTCTGTCAAATTCTTCTTGCAGTATCATATCTCCCATCTCATCTTCATCTACATCCACTTCCCTTTCTATAATATTGCCTTGAAGTTCATCTCTCTTGTATAGACCCTTCTATATAATCCTTTCACCTTTCCCTTCTTTGCTTAGGACTGGTTTTCCATCTGAGCTCTTGATATTCATACAGCTGCTTCTTTAATTTTCCTGTAGGCAGTATCTATCTTTACCCTACTAAAATGTGCTTCTAAATTCTTACATTTGTCCTTTAGCCATTCCTGCTTCACTGTTTTGCACTTCCTGCCAGTCTCTTTTTTTAAAGTCTGTATTTCCTTTTACCTGATTCATTTGTTGCATTTTAAATTTTCTCCTTTCATTAACATATCTTGTGTTTTCCAAGGGTTTCTACTATGCTTTGTCTTTTTTCCTATTGATCCTCTGCTACCTTCACTACTTCATGTCTTACAACTGCCTGTTCATCTTCCACTGTATTCCTTTCCCCTGCTCTAGTCAACTGTTGCCTATTGCTCACTCTGAAACTCAACCTGTGATTCTTTCAGCTTATTCAGATCTCATCGCCTTAATTTCCTATCTTTTTGCAATTTCTTTAGTTTTAATCTACAGTTCATAACCAATGAATTGTGGTCAGACTCCACATCTGTTCACAGAAATGTCTTACAACCTAAAATCTGGTTCTGAAATCTCTGTCTTACCATTACATAATTAATTTGAAGCCTTCCAGTGTCTCCAGGTCTCTTCCACTAATACAATCTTCCTTCATGATTTTTAAACCAAGTGTTAACAATGATTCAATTATGCTCTGCGTAAAATTCTACCGGGCAGCTTACTGTGTCATTCCTCTTCTACAGTCCATATTCGCCTACTAGTTTTTCCTTCTCATAATTTTCCAGGTCCCACCACAATACAATTTTTGTCTCCATTAACTATCTGAATAATTTCTTTAATCTCATCATACAGTTCTTCAAACTCTTCATCTGTAGAGATAGTTGGGATATAAACTTTTGCTACTGTGATAGGAATGGGCTTCATGTCTGTCTTGGCTATGATAATAAGTTCACTATGTTGTTCATAGTAGTTTACCCACGTTCCTATTTTCTTATTCACTATTAAACCCACTCCTGCATTACCCCAATTTGACATTGTATTTATAACCCTACATTCACCTGACCAGAAGTCCTGTTCCTCCTGTCACTGAACTTCACTGATTCCCACTATGTCTAACTTGAACCTATTCATTTCCCTTTTTAACCTTTCTGATCTGTAGGATGTCAGTTTTGTTTCTCCTGATGAGGACATCCTCCTGTGTAGACCTTCCCAGAGATCCACACTGGAGACTGATTTACCTCCAGTATATTTCACCCAAGAAGATGCCACCGTCATTTAACCATACAATAGAGCTGCATGGTCTCAAGACAAATTGCAGCTGTAGTTTCTCCTTGCTGTCAGCTGTTTGCAGTACCAGCACAACAGGGCTGTTTTGATTGATGTCACACAACCAGACCAGTTAATCATAGAGACTGTTGCCCCTACAACTATTGAAAAGGCTGCTGCCCTTTTCAGCAACCACACATTTGTCTGGCCTCTCAACAGACAACCCTCCATTGTGGTTTCACCTATCATATGGTCACATCTGTATCACTGAGGCACCCAAGCCACCCCACTGTTGGCAAGGTCAGTGGTTCACAGCCAATTTCCTTCCCTCGTCTCAGTTTTTGCTACATCTTGAACAACCTCACTGGGAGTTGAACATTAGACCCTGATCTTGCCCCTTTTATCCTTCTCTTGGCACCATTTAGCTTTAAAATGGCTAGCAAGCTGAATGTTAATATTGGTTCATTGGTTTTTGTGGAATTCCTTTCTCTTCTGTTGGCCAAAATCTGCTGGCTGTTTCAAACAGCTGTTTGAAATTTACACTGCCGGACGAAAAAGTGAAGCACTAAAAGACATAGTTGATACTTCATACACATTCACACGATAGTGGGTATGTACGTGATTAGAGCTGTAATTCTCTATGAAAGGTAGAATGACAAGAATGCATTAGCATTTTTTGTGTTTTTTGTTGTTACAGGGCTTGGTAGGGTATATATGGGGCATGAACAGCATCAAACATAAAGTGATCAATGTGAAGGATGTGGAGAGGCTGCATACTTGTATGAGACAGTGTTATTACTACTTGACAGAGATTGAATGTGGCCTCATTGCTGGTCTTCATTTGACTGATGAGTCGAATTGTGCAGTATCCAGATTTGTGGTGCATTCAGATGAGGCACTGGAAAGATGTTGGACTGCGTGGGAACGTGAGGGCAAGACATACTCTTCATCAAGGTTCTGCTTGACCACATCTGACCACCACAAGAGGGGGCTACTATAATGTGTAAGTGTATTGTAGCCCGTTCACGTCTGCACCTCAAATCTGAGAACAAGTGATGGACACACTACAAAATTCTTTGTAATCCTGCACCACTAGTAAGAGACTAGTAGAAGCCAGACTAGCAAATTACTGTCTACTGTGATCAACATCACATGACAAATGGCTATGTTTAGTGTAATCTAGTGACAGAAAAGCATAGACTGGTGATGAATATAGTCTAGTTACATTCAGTGATGCTCCCATAGGGATCATGAGTACAAGATTAGATTAATTACAGCATGAGCATGCACAGATGCATTTAAACTACCATTCTTCCCATGCTCAATATGTGAAAAGAAAGTGAAAAAGTCCTAATAACTGGTACACTGGAACATGCCTTCTGCCATGCAGTTCAGTGGTTTGCAGAGTGTAGATGTCAGTTGAAGCATCGAATCAGAAGGGGCAAAATTAACACAGACAGCAATATATGAATGATTCTATAAGAACTCTAAATGTGATGGACAATAACATATTAATAACAGTGATATTTTTAGATTTGGCAAAACCTTTTGACATGGTTGATCACTAAAGACTTTGTGCTAAGACTGAACATTATGGCATCATGTCCCCTCCATCAAATGCCTCAGTTCTTTCCTTAGTAATAGGGAACTGCTGGTATCAGTGAAGAACACTGATCAAAGGTCCAAAGTAGCCACTGAAATATTATAAAGTGAGTGTACAATTATATATGGGATGCCCCTCCTGTTAATGACTGAATATAAGTGTGGATCCTCATAAAACTATCATATCTGCTGATGATATAAAAGTTCTGCTTAATGGCAAGAACTACAAAAAAATTACAGCAATGTATAAACTGTACCCAAATGCAAGTCTCAGGTTGGGCACAACACCCAGTTAACGGTACATTACAAGAAGAGTCCATATTGAATTTTTGAGCTCAAGAAGATACGGATTGATATAAAACTGTTGTTTTGATTAAGAATGTAGCTAAGAATGCTAAGTAGCTTGGACACAATTCCTAAGTGTAGTACTGCAAGATGAACTTATAAGGGTTCAACATATTCAGTATGTTACCGGAAAATTAAGTAGAGGTTATTATGTCTTAAAATTATGCTGTAATAATATGGAGAAACTCTCCATTGTTACTCAGCTCTTTTAGAATGCAGAAAAGGACTATTAGAATAATGATGAAAGTAAAATAAGGCAATCATGTACACTTGCTTTCTTTCACAGCACTTAATGTACTTCCTTTGTCGTGTCTTTATATCAGAGAAGCAGTCTTATTCTACAAAGTATAATGAATCCAAAAACACAAGAGATTCCAAAGAAACTGTGTTGTTCACAAACAGGTTACCAGACGGAAGAGAAATTTCCACATAACTCACACCAGTCGTGTAAAGTGAGAGAAGGGCACATTCCACAGGGGTTTGGAGCTTTTTAACAAACTTACCGAGAACACAAAGGCCATCAGGGATATAAATCCGTTTGAAAAGTCCTTAGTCATATCCACACTACCATTGCTTCTACTCAGTCAGTGAGTATATGGAGTTATAAAGTACTACTTTGTGTTCAGCTTCCTATTTATGTGACTCATTTAAGGTGCATGCTGTGTATTAAAGTACATCTAGAATTATACTGTAACAAATATTCAATTAATGTAGAAATATAAGGAATTACTAATACAAACTGTTGTGTACAATTTCTGTCTACACTGCCCTATCACATTAATAGAACCACCTGTCCAAAGCCTGAATAACCACCTTTCACAGTGCAAGATGTGCAGGGAGAGAATAAATGAGGTTCTGGAGGATTCCGACAGGGGTACTGAATCGTGTTGATGCAGTGCTGATGCGGTGCTGTGGACAGCTGTGCTCTGTTTCTGGTTTGAGGATCCAGATCAAGGTGGTCCCACAGAATCTCGACTGGGTTTAAGTTCAGGGAGTTTGCTGGCCAGGGGAGTATGGCAAACTCATTTTGGTGCTCTTTCAGCCACACACTTACACTGCAAGCTGTACGACATATTGCACTGTCCTGCTGGTATATGCCATGCTGAGGAAAAACCAAACTGCATGTAATGTGGACAATGTCCCTGAAGATAGATGCATGTTTTTGTTGATCCACTGTGCATTCCAGAATGATAAGATCACCCAGGGAATGCCACAAAAATGTTCCACAGGCCAAATTGCTTCCACCTACTGCCTGGACCTGCCCAACCACTGCTGCACAGCAGTACACACAAATTGCCAACTGTTCAATGCAGCATAAAACTCGTTTCATCTGAAAAGGCCACCTGTCATCACTCAGTGGATGTCCAGTTGTGGTACTGGTGTGTTCTAGCCATCAACACTGATGAGAAGCAGTCAGCATGGGTGAATGAAACAGATTACTGCTGCAGAGGCTCATACATAGCAGTGTTCATGGTCATTGGGTAGAGACAGTTGTTAGCCCTTTGTTTCATTCCTGTGGTCAGTTACTCAAGAATTGCATGTCTATTTGTCTGTACACATCTCTGCAGCTGTCATTCACCCTTGTCATCTATGGCCTGTAGTGCACCACAGCTTCCTCAGTGCCAATTTGCCATGCACAGTATACCTTAACCGCAGCAGAACATGAACACTTTACAAACTCAGCATTACCACAATGACGGTACAGTTTCATGCATCCTTCTCCCCCTCCTCCCCAGACACATTTTACATGCCCTCCACTGCTAGTGCTTCTACTTGCTGTCTGTGAGTAGTTACTCCATGCTGACATTGAACACAGGCAGTTATCACATTAATGTGTCTGGACCATGTATTTGACATGTCCAATGTCTGTAGCACTCACTGCTATTGTAGGTGAAAAGGACTAATAAATATATATCAGTAGTAATAACTGCATCATTTTATCAATAATGAGTGACTGTAATAAATGTGAGTTGAATCACAGAATCTGACAGTGAGTGTACGTTATTAATTAAAACTGATATATCGAAAGATAAACATTAAAATTTATTTTTAAATGAAAGTAAAGCAACAAAAATTATAGAAAATAGAGACAAAAATAAGATGTGGTACAGTTGCAACCATCTAGATAAATCAAATGCCAGGAGGAAATGGGACTATTCGGGGATAAAATACAAGGGCACTACAGTAAGACGGGATAAGAGGGAAAAAAGAAGAAATATTTATAAACTTAAGAAGTTGGAAGTGGCAAATGAGAACGTTGACAAGTTAAAGGTCAGTGAAATGCAGTCTAAAGCATAGGAAAGTAATAAAATACAGACAATAAGAAAAGCAGAAACAAATGTGGGACACAAAAAGAATGAGTAAATTAATTAATAAGTAGGAGTGAGAAGATGATAACAAGAACAAATAAAGAAACCATTACAGTTGCAGAGCCTACTTCAGCAGTATGAGAGTGGTATCATAATCTGGCCATTTTACAACTACTATTCAGTTTTCTATATGACAGTGATGACTGGTTATCTGTAAGTAAAAGATGGGAAGAAACTATGTGATAGCGGTGCACAGAGTATGCTTTGCAACAAAGTGGTCTCATTATAGGCTCCTTCTTCAGGAAGTTGGAAATTTGCATTCTTTCTTTTAGTGTCATAATCTCTGAATTGTGCACAGGAGACTCACCTGCAGCATTGCTTGGTTTTACAATGAAAAGTGTAAATGCGTACAGAATCATACTAACTTATTCACATGTAATAATTTCCTAATAAAATAAGCTTGCTAAATAATGTGCAGCACATTAGAATTGCAGTCATCAAACTGAAGACAGCAGCAGCAGTAGTTAGCAGTTATTGTCCTAAAAGACAACTCTAAGTACCTTGACACAACAAAAGTGTTCCTGAATCATAATTTTTTCTGAAATGAAAACATGTGATACTTCAAGTAATAACATTTTTATTTCATATATAAGTTCTCAAAAAATTGTTCTTAAACTTTATATCTCTTCAATATATGTTTTAAACTAATTCTATTACTTCTTTAATTTCACAATTACAAACACATAAAATATTTGGTGTTTTAATTGTTTTTTTTTTCCAGTGTATGATATTTACTTAGGAATGTAAAATAGTAAAATGAACACACATGAGAATCTAACTGTTATTTTAAAATAACATTAAAACAGTTAACAACCTGGAGACTGTATTTTATCTTCTGAAAGTAAGACAAGCATTTCCTTCCTTGGAAATAAGAGTTGTTGCCAGTAGTAAAGTGTTCTGCTACGACTAATGAGTCGTACATGCAAACAGTATTGCTGAAGATCACATTTATCATAAAAATGATATAATTGCACATTCACACATGTTCTGTCACAGCCAATCAGTTTCTGTCCTCTTAAAAAGCTCACATGATGAAAACCATTTGTTGATGTTTTACAGATATTTATATAAAATGTTACATCATTTTTAGTTATATTTTACTAACATTCTAGTAACACAGCACCTTTGCCTTTTTAAATCTTTTTGTGGCTGTAGCCCAACAAATCATTTAGGCATATGTCTCTGAACACATTATTGTAAGTTAATTACGTAAATACTCTTTTAACATATTAGTTAACCTTTTAATGACACATGGTATTTTTTTAAATTTAAATAGTCACGCTGGTGTATTAGGTCTCCATACATTCACTGGTGATTTGGGGGATTTTACGGAGTTTGGAAAAATTTACATGGCTCGAAACAAGTATATTATAAATTGACAAGGAGATGACAGGTGATTTCTGTCATTGTTCATTTGTTGTAAAAATACATGCCAGACTAAATTAGATACAAATCACAACCAAACAGAGCTATGTGTATGATACAAAGGTAAGAAAAGCTATTGTTGAAAATTTCTGTACTGGAATGGAGGCTCTGAGCTAATCTCCATCTCTGAAAGTTGCTATGGCTTCAAGAGTATTTCTTTCAGAAGTATTCTTAGGCTATTGCAATTCACAAAGTTTTAAAAAATTCATTAGTAGTGGAGATAATATATAATTTGGTATGACTCTGGCAGATCACATTCTACACAAACATCTCACAGAACACAGCAGCATTATAAAAATGATAGATCTGGGTAGCATTGTAGAGGATGGAAGGTGGGCTCATGGAGAAGCAGGTGGATGGTGGGCGTGAAAGAGGGGAAGGGGGAGAGAAGGAAGAAAGTGGTAGCCTTACACAGAAATGAGATAGAAAATGCAAGTGAACCTTTTAAACTATCAATGTATACCACAAAAAACATTAATGTAGAATAGTCAGTATTAGTCTGAAAGTGGAAAAAAATTGTTATTCCATCTAACAGCAAGGGTTTACATCACACTGCATGACTAATGAGACTTCTGTTATATGAATTCTGTCATAAACGAACCTCTGTTGAATAGAATTGAGATGGATATAATGATTAAAAAATTATAAACTAGAAATTCAGTGTACTGTGAACAACAACCTTGTTTGTATGTAGCCTATATTAAATGTTTCATCACAAAATTTGTTGAAATTATGTTGAATACTATTAAAAGAAATACAATGAGAAGGAGAAAAGCTTAAAAGTAAAGTGTTCAAAGCAACATGATGTACACAAATGGGGGTAAAAAGAATATAAGCGGAATAAAAGGAAAAATTAAAGAAATTTAATTTGTATTTCATGAATTATAAGATAAGAGAAAAGGAAGATTTCCCCATAACAATTTTTTCAAAGTTTACACCACCAGATTAGAAGCAATATATCCAGTATTGATACTATGGTAACCCTTTCATTTTTCCTACCTAAGATTAGTGTCTCCTGGACAATAAACAGTATTAATCTGGAAGCCAAAAAACTTGATCACCAGGGTTACTTTTACAAGTAATGCTTTAGGTTCTGGAAAAGAAATAGTTACGAAAATTAAATTCAGGGGTCATAAAGTGTGTATATGAACGTAAAATGAAAAGGTTATCTAACTGAGAAATGATTCCAAATGAGATGGCATGGTGGTTAAGGCACTTGACTCATATTCAGGAGAAGAGGGTTTCAAATACACATATGATGATAATGATTTAGGGTTCTGATTGTTCTCATAAATAACACAACAGAAAAGGTGGGATGTTCTTTTAAACGATGCACTGCCAGTTACTTACCCCCAAACTTCCTCAACCATGCTCTACTATTCTGGGTCCTATGGTATCAGTGTTAACAAAAATCAGAGAAAAGCTTCCTCTCAGCTTGAAAGCTGTAAAATAGTGAACCCATACAGTGAGGGTATACGGAATAAGAGGACTGGAAATCTAATGCTGAGAAATGTAGTAAAACACAGCAATTCCATTACAATTATTTTGAATTTGCACATAAAAGATTTCAAAAGTTAAAATAAACTTAAGGACAAGGTGGATGGTAACATGGGTGAAAAGACTCTGAAGTAAAAGAGTAACTACAAGTTTAGCATGTTATGTTATGCTACTGGAAGCTGTGGGAAATCACCAAGAACTGACATTGTTTGTTTTATTAGAAGATACCATGTATGACATGCTGTGTGAACTGTAGTGAAATAGCTACCATGCAACTCTGAAAGTAATTTATCTGCACAAGCATTATAATCAACTGCAGGTTCATAGAATTTGTGTTGGGTGTTAAAAATCTGAATTCTTACAATATCAGCCTCAAAATTAATATTCTCTCATCAGCAAATAGGAATAATCTAGAAAGGTCAACAGCTCTATAAAGTGGAAAAATAAACTTGAACAGTTTTGTATTTTAAATATAAAGTAGACATCAGCATTCCCATGAGAAAAAGATATTTTAACATCATAAATGTGGATGTTCTCAACATAATCTTGTTTTTAATTTTTCACACTTTAGCATAGGGAAATTGTGAATCCTATCAGGTACTTATTGTATCATAGATCCATTTCCTGGATAAATATGAACTACCAAATACAACGAAATATAAGAATGATTTGCAAGAAACTGTTATCAGACAAAACTATAAAAACATCACAAAATGAAGATGATAAAATGTCTTCTTAAAAATAACTAACAGTTGATAAGTGATTGTGACATGATTAGTTATGTACAACTGAAAATCACTGCCACTGATTTTTTGACCATTAGAACAGGGGGCCCTTGTCAAAAATTTAAGTGTGAATATTTAAATTTTACTGGTGAATGAAACTGTCAACTTACCAAAGTTAAAAAAAAAAAAAAAAAAAGTGGCAGGAAATGCATACTCATGGCACGAAAGAATCTAAAGTTGCTGAAGCCAGGAAGTTAGAATGGAGGAAGTGTAGAAAACTAAATGTTCAGAAAGAGGTAAGAGTTGCTCATTACCCCACATCATGAAACAAAACTTTTTATTTAGTGGGGCTCCACAGACAACATATTTCTTATTTGACTGTCTTGATCCACTGTGAATTTAAACTCAAACATCTTCTGCATTTTACTCCCAAATTAAATGCAAATAATTCTGGTTTCTTTCCTTCTTTGTGTTGACTTTGACTGAAATAAACACTTCTGTTCACTTGAAATTCCCTCAAGCAGCAGAATGTTCATCCCCTCACCTAACACTACTTTCATGCTGAACATTCAAGTTCCTGCAGCTTATGCAAAAAATTTTGTCCATCTAAATATCAATGCGTGAGCAGCCTCCTTCTCATGATCTTGTACTGGGTTGTTGGAGTCCGTCAAAAACCTCTTGTGATAAGAAAATGATCTCCTAAGGTCATGCAATCTGAAGACATTACCTTACTAACTATTCTCTCCACCCTAGGCATATTACCTAACTTCTTTCTCACCAAATATAAATAAAACTATTGTAAGACCCTGTAAGCTTTTGGCATCTTATGCAGCTGTCTGCCCTTCATTTGTTATGCCACTGCAAACTTAGCTCAAACCACATCCTCTATTACTTTTCCAGATCCATCAGGGAAAGCTTTGATTTGAATTTCACTGCCTAACTATTTTTTTAATTTCCTCATAGGACCAACAGCTTGGAGTTCCACAGCTGTAGTAGATGCATTTATATGCTCTCCAATCTGTATTAGTCATAATCCATTAATTAATTAATTAATTCATGCTATTTCTTCACCTCCTTCTTTTTCTTATTTCTTCATATTTGAGCTTTTGGGACTCTTGTTTCTGGAAAATTATTCATTGTGTTAACTTCCTGATATGTTAAATATCTTCTCTTTAATGACTTTCCATTAATATATTAGAAATTGAAGACAAATCATATCTGACATTCACCTGTCCTGTGTTTGATTTCTGTTCTCAACTGCAGCTTGTGTGTTTCTCTTGGTTTTGGCTTCAGAGTACCTTTCACCTTTGTTGTCTACCTTTCATACCATCTCCCTGTTTCTCCCCATCTGTGGAAAAAGTAATCCCAGTACCAACTGCTTGAAATGGCTTACACATTATTGAGTCAGTGTATATTCAATTTTTTGCATCTTTCTAATGATGCAGATTTCCTATCTTTTCAAAATCTGAGTTTCATTTGTATAGGATTTTATAAATTTCAGTTACTTAATTATAAAAATGAAACATTTAATTTTTATTCCTTTAAGGAAATACAGATAAGTACTGCCAAATACAAACTGAAACCAACATGTGAGATCAGTTTTACTTTGTGACTCTAAACAAATGTTCAAGTGCTTTTGATCTTTCAAGTACTGTACTTTAAACTGGTAACACAAGTTTCATTTTAATGGCTGCAAAGTGCCAGAGGTTCTCTGACGTGGCGGACAGCCACGAGTGAAGGGGTTGTTGACTGGAGTGGGGCAAGCCAGAAGTGTGGTGGGCGAGGCATGCCTGTTGGGCCAAGAGAACTGGCTGGGAACAAGTTGTATGCTCAGTACCCTGCTCAAGCAGTGTTACTGCAGAAGTATCAATGTTTGATTGGAAAATGTGATACCTGCATTTGTGGTGATGTAAGCATGTATGAAGCTGACATTTGAATTAAGGTATGACTATACTGTGCCTCTGCTGAGAATTTCCTGAAGAAGCCTCCTGGAACTGTTCATTGCCGTTTGTCATGGTCTACCCCTTGTGAAGCACCCCAAGACTATTTGTGGTTTGGAGACAAAATGCGGAACTGTATAGTGGTCAGTCCTTTGCAGTATGTCAATGGGATCTTAAATGGAACACTAAAGGCATCCTTGCCATGCACCAGACTGATGGACTGGGCTTTCTCTAATAGTTTTGTAGCAGTCTGATACTACTGGTTGCATATTATTTGTTAAGCTGATGATATGTGTTGTTTCTAGTGTGTAACATATGCCTATTGCAGGTTAATGAAACCAGTGTCTATGTTGTATGTGTATATGAGGTCACGATCTGTGGCAATGAACTCCATACACACATTATGTGCTGATCAATTACTGGACTGGATAGTGACAGCAGTTGAGGCATGCTTCAACAGAAAGGAAATATTACTTAGTATTCATTAAATATGTCTGTGTTTCATAGTTTTATAAAATTGTATTTTGTATTTGTGTTTTTAAATATTGTTGTCTTAATAACATTCTGTTATGTCTTTGATTATCAGAAACTATATTATGGAAGTTAAAGGTTGGAAACTGGTTTTTGAAAAGATATTGCCACAGCAATTCAGCTTTTAGCAGCTTTATCCTGTTAGTCATCCTTATATCAACCTGCAGTCCTTACATTGTACTAGTTATACTATTTACACTTGGGATTACTATTGTGTAATATGATGAATACATTTGACCCTGTATTGTATACTTAATCAATCAGTTTCATGAATAATTATTTTTGGGCCCAATTCCCAGCTTCCATTACACTTTGTTGGGACAGTGAGCTCAATCGATTGAGGTGTAGTTGTTGTAGTTACAGTAATATATTTGTTCTGTTTGTTGTTGAACTGATCCATCTTTGTTATTTCAGTATTTCCTGGGATCTGACTTGTTTGTGGCAGGGTGAGCTGATCTATCAGTTGTGAAGAAGGAATATTGAAGTGGGAGGTATGGTTCACAAACAGATGAGAGCATTATGTCAGTCACATTACACCACCCATATGTAAGCTTCTGGACCTCGAGGAGGTACGTCTTGATGCTGTCTCAATTTCTGCCACATTTGAAAAAATTGTTGAAGTTCTGCAGGATAAAGATGATATTACTGCCAATCAGATGTATGCTTGTTTCGATTACTATTTAGACAGATGAGTGATTGGGATGGTGTAGGTAACACTCAGGCTCAGAAGTTACTAGCTTATAATAATTCGATTCAGAAATAATTCCAACTTAACAGCATTATTCAAATACCTGATGAGCTGGGAGAAGGAAGTAGTGATAAGAACGAAGTAGTGTGAAACATCCCAGAAACATTGTTTGCTAAAGTATCTAACCCATTACAGGAAATTCTCCTGGAGTGTGTTAAATTGTCATTGACATTAGTTGAACAAATAGTGTAACTGCTCTATTTCATGTCTGAATTTCAGGGAATGGCACAGGCATGTCAAATTATTGATGTTGATATGTTACACATTATGGTGGTAAAGATGCAGGAGAGCTTGTGTGGTGAAGTATTGCTCACCGTAAAAGAAAATAATACTGGGGAACAATTTCAAGAAAAATTGTTAGCCTAATTCCACATCATGCCTTACAAGAATTTATTTTCCAATATTACAAATGCGAACAAGGCCTTGATGAATCATTTATAAAATATGTAGAATGGTTTAGAAGATGAGTAGTAGATTTTGCTCTGCAGTATATGGAGGAGGATCTGATAATGCATATTTTAGGTGGATTAAACCCCAAAATGAGGCAATGTGCAGTATTTAGTGGGATTCCAAAAAGCTTCACACAGTTAGAAGAAATGTCAGGTACAGGCCACTGAATGTTTTGATACCCAAAGGGAGGTACAAGGTAGATACAGAGCAGTGACGTGAATGGGAACATGTACGTGAAATGGAGTGGCATGGTAAGACACAGGTCTGACCAGAATAATTGACACATACAAGAGTGGGTCGAGGAGTGTATACATTGGTCTGCTGGGGCTATGGTGAGCAAAGGCAAACAAAGTGTGAGTGTGCAGATGCACAAAGGGAGCGGCAAGCATTATGACAGTTAATTAATGGTTAGGGAAAGGTTATAAATGCGATTCATCTCAAGGAAGGTCTGTGGTTACTGTATGTAAGTGCCGCCCTTAATGGGAAAGCTGTGTATGGGATGTCAGAACTAGGCAGTGTCATTCTGGTGGTTAATTATGATTGGTTTCTTAAATATAAGCATATATGCAAATGGGAAAGATTGAGGCCAGAGTCTAGAAAGTATTGAATGGCAAATAAAACTAACTGAAGAGAGAAGGGTTGTGTTACGATTGAAGTCAATGTTGGGGCATTTGCCTGTAAGAAGATATGAAGGTATTAGAAAATTTAGTGACCAATTATATCTTCAGAGCTAACTGAATTGCTGAGGTGTGTTTGGATCCTGATTGGCCTACTGGTGAGTTTTATTTTAAATTTTGTTCCCAAAGAATGTTCTCCTTTTGCCCACATGAACAAAAGGCTGTTGTGTTTGTCACAGGTGAGGCACAGAAGGGTGAAAATGGGGGTCAAGGTAAGGCTTAACTGTTGGAAGAACAACTGGCCCACTTGGATGTGGTATTAAGGAAACAAATCAAAGGAGAGTGTGCCAAGTATTCAGATGTTCTCATGGATAACTTAAGGGTTACCAGATTACCAGAGCACTGCATTGAATTATTAGATCAAGTACTGGTAAAGAAGCCACCTTATATATTACCTTCACCTACGGTGAAGCTTTTAAGGGAGCTAGAGGATAAGATGTTATAGAAGGGTGTCATTTGCCCCTCAAAATTACCTTATGTTGTACCTATGTTTTTGGTGCCAAAGGCCAACAGTGAACATTGGCCAGTGGTTCACTACCAGAAGTTTAATAAAAAGGTCATGTTAAGGGCAATACCTCTTCCTGACTTGCATTTGGTATATGGATGGTTTAAGGGGGCTCATGTATTTACCACTCTTAACCTTAACAAGGCCTATAATCAGATACCATTTGATGAAGCTTCCAAACCAGTAACAGCCTGTGTTACTGACTGAAACCTGTTAGAGTTAAACTTAGTATTATTTGGCCTAGTGATAGGCACTGCTGTAATTTGCCAGTTCATGAACATGATATTTCTGGATATAAAGTTTGAATACTTCATTTGTTCTATTCAAGAGCGTTTTCAAGATCTATGTGAGGTATTTGAATATTTGAGAATGGCTGGGTTAATGGTCAATCCTACAAAGGTAATATTTGCTGAATTATCTATGAAGTTCTTAAGACATACAGCAACAGGAGAAGATTTATATACTGATCCAGTGTGAGCAATAGAGAAATTCCCAACACCACACAATGTAAAGAAAGTAGCTCAGTCCAATAGGATAATAATTTTTTTAGGACATTCTTTGGTGAATTTACTGAAATGCCAGCCCCATTGAATAAGCTTTGTAAAAAAGGATGTAAATTGTACTGCGGGCATCTCAGTGGGCAGTGTCTGCCAGTCTGAAGAAAGCCTGAAAAACTTCTGTGGTGCTGGCACTACCCAATATCAATATGAAGAGCCTATTCTGGCATCTATATGGAATCAGATCCTGTGTCTTGTCAGGAATATTAGAGAGTTGTAGGATCAGGACCAGGATCTATGCCTAATCAAAGACAGTTTGAAAAGAGATAACCACCATATGTAGTGAGGGACAGAGTTGCGTGCTGCAGAGAACATGGCTCAAAACAATTGGAGATTGTCATTCCTAACAAACTGCACCCATTGCTCTTTCATTATTTTCATGACTTACCCGTGGGCGGGCACTTGGTAATCTGGAAAACTGGGAAAAAGATCAGGCACCAGTTCATCACGAGTGGAATGGATAAGGAGATCCACAAGGCAGTAGTGGCCTGTGAAGTCTGTGCCATCAGTACATCAGCATGGAATAGTAAGATGGGACTCTTGGCATCCAAGGTAGTGAAGAAGCCTTTCCAATGAATGTATATTGACTATGTGGGTCTTCTGCCTTGGACAGTTAGTGGTAATAAATTTATTCTCATTTGTGTAGACCTTTTTATGCAATTTGTTTGGTTGTTACCAACATGAACTGCTAACATTCAGATAGTTATTCAGAATTTACAAGGCATTTTTAGAACATTTGACATATCCCAATGTTTGGGGACAGGTATGTAGTGCAGGACAGAGTCATATATTGCAGAGAATGTGGCTCAAAATAATTGAAGATCATCACTCCTAAGAAACAGTGCCAATTGCTCTTCCATTATTTTCATGACTCACCTGTGGGTGGGCACTTGGGAATCTGGAAAACTGGGAAAAACATCAAGCACCAGTTCATCAGGAGTGGAATGGGTAAGGAGATCCACAAGGCAGTAGTGGCCTATGATGTCTGTTCTATTAGTGAGTCAGCACGGAATAGTAAGATGGGATCCTTGGCATCCAAGTCAGTGGAGAAGCCTTTCTAATAAATGTATATTGATTTTGTGGGTCCTTGACTTGACGCGTTAGTGGTAATGAATTTATTCACGTTTACTCAATTTGTTTTGTTTTTATCAAACTGAACAGCTAACACTCAGAAATTCAGAATTTAAAGGCATTTTTTGGAACATTTGACATATTCCAATGTTTGGTGACAGATATGTAGTGAGGGACAGAGTCGTATGTTGCAGAGAATGTGGCTCAAAATAATTGATGATCATCACTCCTAAGAAACTGTGCCCATTGCTCTTCCATTATTTTCATGACTCACCTGTGGGCAGTCACTTGGGAATCTGGAAAATGATGGAAAAGATCAGGCACCAGTTCATAAGGAGTGGAATGGATAAGGAGATCCTCAAGGCGGCCTGTGGTGTCTGTACCATTAGTAAGTCAGCATGGAATAGTAAGGTGGGACTCTTGGCATCCAAGGTAGTGGAGAAGTCTTTCCAATGAATGTATATTGATTATTTGGGTCCTCTGCCTTGGTCAGTTAGTGGTAATAAATTTATTCTCATTTGTGTAGACATGTTTACACAATTTGTTTGGTTGTTACCAACCTGAGCTGCTAACACTCAGATAGTTATTCAGAATTTACAAGGCATTTTTGGAACATTTTACACACCCCAATGTTTGGTGACAGATAATGCTGCCACCTTTACATCTACCAAGTTAAAACAATTTCACTTTGGTATGGGAATCTGTCACCTTACAACAATACCCTATTATCCTAACCCTCCATATGCAGACAGAATTAAACACATTTTGAAATCTGCATTAATAGCATACCATAGTAGCAATCAAGGTGGACGGAACTGTTTGTTGCCATGGCTCACAATGGACTTCAATACTGCTCAGCACAAGAATCATAAGGCTGCTCTGGCTGATCTCATGTAGGGTTATAGGTTAGCCAACCCCCTCTGCAGTTTGTGGTCCATTGATGACTTATTACTGGAGAACATGGATTCTTGTCAGGTGACTGCAAAGTGACGCTCACCAAAAAGGAATATTCTGTGAACTACAAAAGAGAACAAAAACGCTATAATCGAGAAAGGCAGCCAGACACTTATCTTACTGGGGACCAGGTGTTCATTAGGAACTATCATGGAGCCAGTAAGGCATTGGAGAGATTCACAAAAACTTTTTTACCATGTTTGAAGGGACCCCTGGATTTCATTGGATTTCTCACACTGTTACAGTGAATTTAGGGGACCTTGGATCTAGCCAACAGATTAGAGCTCATCTCTTCCACATAAAACTGGACTCTTGGGGCAAGTATGGGCTCTTTGGCGATGGCCAAAATCAAGACGGGAGGGGGGGGGGGGGGGGGGGGGGACGAGTATATGATGACAAGTTGGCACTTATTGATAGTCACATCAAAGGACAATGACCTCTCTTCAGCCTGATCATTGCCAGAGATTCTCTGGCACAGAGGTCAGCAGCAATTGAAGGGATTGCCAACTGCAGTGGGGCAAGCCAGAAGCATGTGGCTGAGATGTGCCTGGTGGGCCATGAGAAAGGGACAGAACAAGTGGTGTACTCAGGTGCCCTGCTCAAGCAGTGTTATAGAAAAAGTATCAATGCTTGATCGGAAAATGTGATATCTGCATTTGTCATGATGTAAGCACATACAAAGCCAATGTTTGAATTAAGTACAATTGTACTGTGTCTCTGTTGAGAGTTTAAAGAAGAAGCCACTCTGAAATGTTCACTGCTGTTTGTCACAGTCTGTTTCCTGGGAAATACCCCAGGTACTATTTGTTGTTCAGAGACATGGTACTGAATTGAATAATGGTCAGTCCTTTGCAATGTGTCAATGGTATTCTAAAAGCAACACTAAAGGCATCCCCACAAGGGGTGTATGTGTGCTTATATTATCTGCTAGAACTTATAGCATATTTATTTGGGTGGTGAAAAACAAGTGACATGTCAGAGATTGGTTGACATTTTTGCAAGCACTGTGTGGTAAGTAAAGTTAAAATTCTACAATGTACTGAAAATAATTTCATGCAAATTTAAATGTTTCATACTGCTATCAACACAGCAATATTTAGAATGTACGATGTAGAGTACTCTACATAAAGTGCCGCTGTCACTTGTCAACAAATAAAA
Organism: Schistocerca gregaria; assembly: GCF_023897955.1. Lineage (NCBI taxonomy): Eukaryota > Metazoa > Arthropoda > Insecta > Orthoptera > Acrididae > Schistocerca > Schistocerca gregaria. Next base: position 39,649,976 of record NC_064931.1, on the reverse strand, counting down.
ATAAATATCAGATGTCATACCTTGAAATAAAACATTTTACATGAAAATGCAAGGGAAGACTGGTGCTGTGTTACCTTAAATTGAATTGTATTCATGGTCAAAGGACACTCAGTATCTTTTCTCATTTCAAAGAGGTAGCTTGTATTTTTAGGTACCATAGTAAAAAGAAATTTATTGTACTTGCATATAGCCATATTTTGAGTGAGTGAGTGAGTAAGTAAGTAAGTAATTAAGTAAGTAATAAAGGATATTAGTGAGTAAATGAACCTAAGAGTGACAGGAATAAAGTAAGAATCACATAGCTGCTTTACTGGAACCATTTATGAATACAATATATTCATTTATATTTGAGCATTAATTTCAAGTACCACTTTTTGTTTCATGAGTGATTTTGTTGTACACTTGAAAATTCATGGTTCTGTAGGGTAAAATAATGATAAATAGGCCATGTATATACAAATTCATGTCAAACATATTATTTTAGCTGTCCTACACTAACAAAGACAAAAGGAACTCTAAGGAGAGATAGCCATTTATAGAATGATTACAAAGAATGTAATATAATGACAGAAAAGGTTTACCATTGATATTTGAAATTATTTCTGCCATTGTATATTATTCGTTAAAGAGAAGTCATGGTATACATCCACAAAACTCTGAAAATATTTAACAAAATTTAATTCATATAAAATATCTGTGTGAATGACCACTTACTGAGCACAAACTGCCATTTGTCATAGCAACTCAATTTAAAATTCCATAAAGTTACATGGTCAATCATTTTTTTAGAGTGTATACCACAACTGCTACATGAATGTACAAAAAGTGTACATAGAGGCCTTAATCTATTTTTGTCCTGTTCTACATTAAAAGAGTTGCATTTCCTGGGAAAGGAGTACATTCTGTTTCTGTTTTTTTAAAGTAGTAACAATTTTAAAACAATAGTGTGAAGGAAACCCAGATTTCTTTGATAGTTTGTATAAAATGTACAGTTCCATATCTGTTTCTGCACTTTTAATTAACTATGCAGTAGCTACTCTTTCTATGTACTACACATCAGTGATAAAACAGAATATCATTGCTGAAATTGAACTGTTACATTCTAAACTACAAAAATCAATATAATATTTACCAGTTACCATGAGTCTTCATTATAAATAATTACTACCATCATTATTACAACTGACATATAAAATGGTTTGCCAAAACAAGAGGTTCCATGAAATTTGTGTTACAGTAGATAATGATTCTTGGCTCTGCAAGACTTTCAACATTTAATAGAAGAGATTTAAGATCTACAGTCAAATAAACAAAAAGAAAGTATAAATAGTATGAGCTCTTTTTGCATAAGAATAGAGGTGTGCGACATGATTCACAGTCAAGATAGGTATGTCACTTATGACTATGTATCCAGTCAGAGATAGCATTTATTGACATCCTTCTACAATTGTTAACAGAATCATGAACACTGTTTATAGATAGCAAAAAGTTTCAAACTGCTTACCGACAAATAAGATCCTTCCTTCATAAGCTTCTGAAATACTTTTATTTTAGTTGCCGCTAGATTTTGACTGAGACTGCTTCCTTTGTTGCTGCATTTGCTGTGTTCTTGTTTCCTGAACTGCTGCAACCAATGTTCTTACTGCTTCTTCATGGCCCTCAAAGCTGTCTGCTTTCTTCAGGGCTCCTCCTTCTCCCCTGGTCCCAGCTGTACTCTGGCCTCCCCCATCACTCTGTGGTCTGCATTCAAAGCCACCTCTAAATGCATCAGGATCTCTACAAAATTTACTGTAGCTCTCTCTTTGCTCTTCAGTGCTCCGTTTCTTTGGAGGAAATGTTTCCCATGATCTTTGTTTCTGCATTAACCTGGCTTTGGTTGCTTTACTACTAGTTCCAATGACTACAACTAATGTTTTTCTATCTCCTAAATCCATTGACGATCTTCTGCTATTAACCGAAACTGTGCTTAATGTTAAACTTTCACAAGAATTCTGTTTTTTGGACTTATCTTCTCCAGTTTGTTCCTCTGGAGTATAAAATACATTATCTTCTGTGTCAGATGCTGGGTACATCCTAACCATTTTACTGAGATGACCCCTCTGCCTGTGGGGTGATGACGGTGTGCTAGCTACAGCACTAGGTTCACGATGCACCATAGCTCTTACAGCTTGCTTTGTTACACTTCCCCCTACTGAACCATCACTGACAGGTGATGTTGTAGCAGTTGCATCAAATATTCTTTGATATTCACTTTCTTCATTTACCATTCCTGCTCTGTCCTCTACTTTATCACCAACTGATCCTGGGCGAATGGCACGTCCCACCATTGTAGCTCGACCCATTGTATCGTGCAACTTGTCTTTTAAGTGACTGTCGAGCCTTTCACGTCCGTCCGTGCATGCTGCAGTCCCCATCAAATCAGATGCTGTCATGTCTTCGTGGTGAGACTGAGGTCTCCTGGAGGATGTTGGTGGGGGAGGAGGAGGCAAATGATGGTGTGTATGAAGATTTGAACTGAGAGATTGTTCAGAAACTACACAAGGATCAGATCTATCACTATCCCTTGAACCTAAGACTTTCCCACTTATAGTATGGTAGAAGGAAGCAACTTTTGATGATCCTTCACGAGAGGTAGTGCTACCGTACCGACAAGATGAGGATTCCATTTTACCTGTGGAGTAAAGATTTATTATTTAATATCTGTTATCAGTTACTAAAAGTCAAAAATAGGACAGAAGATAATACAAAATGATTTTGAATTTGATCAGCTTAGCATTGATGAATTTTGGTTTAGAAGTAATGCATCACTCCTGTCCTCAAATAGAATCTTCAGTTTTATTCGTTTCTTTGACATTACATATACAGAACTTACACGAGTTCTTATTGATGTACATGTTTCCTGTCTGATTCCACTTTTTACTGGCTTAAGTTATTATCATTCAGATCACGAAAATGTCAATGGAAACTCATAAAACTGTGGAATTCTGAATATATTTGAAATTCTTAATGTAAACATGTAACTGATACATCGTCAGTTACTTCTAGTGACTGTTTTGTTATATGTGTGCGAAATCTATTTCTATCTTTAATTTGATAATGTTTTAGATCATTCTAATAAGAAATGTGGATTCAGACAGTTCTGAAACAGAGAGAATAACCTTTTGGGGATATAGAGGCTCAGTCCTAGGAGTAAAGGAGCTGATTAGTGGCAGTATTATGAAAAGGGTATGTTGAGTCACAGACAGGCACAACAAAAAGACTGCTAAACAAGTAATCTTTTGGCCAAAAGACCTTCTTCTGAAGTAGACAAAACACACACACACACACACACACACACACACACACACACACACACACACACACACACAAAAGCCCACGTCGATTCACATATGATCACTATCTCTGGTTGCCGAGACCAGACTGCGAGCAACAGCGCATGTGGGAGAGGCAGCCTGGGTGGTGCGGTAAGGAGGAGGCTGGAATGGGGAGGGGGAGGGATAGCAGTGTAGGGGTCGGGGACAGTAAAGTGCTGCTTGTGGGAGCATACAGGGACATGGTGGGCAGAGATTTGGGCAGCTAGGTGCAGATGGAAGGGGGGGGGGGGGGAAGGGGGAAGGAGAGAAGTAAAAAAGACTGTGAGTGTGTTGGAATAGAATGCTATGTAGTACTGGAGTGGGAGCAGGGAAGAGGGTAGATGGGTGAAGCAGAGAGACTAACAAAGGTTGAGGCCAGGAGGGTTAATGGAACATGTGACATATTGCAAGGAAAGTTCCCACCTCTGCAATTCAGAAAAGCTGGTGTTGGCAGGGAGGATCCAGATGGTGCAGGCAGTGGAGCAGTCACTGAAATGCAGCATGTTGTGTTGTGCAGAATGCTCACCAACTGGGTTGTTGAGCTGTTTCTTGGCCACAGTTTGTCGGTGGCCATTAATGCACACAGGCAGCTTGTTGGTTGTCATGCCCACATAGACTGCAGCACATCGGTTGCAGCTTAACTTTTAGATCACTTGACTTTTTTCACATACAGCCATGCCTTGAAAGGGATAGGTGATGCTTGTGACCAGGTTGGAGTAGCTGATGGTGATAAGACATCGGGGACAGGTTTTGCATCTAGGTCTATTAGAGAGATATGAGCCAGGAGGCAAGGGGTTGGGAGGGAAGGGGTTGGGAGCAGGGGTAGAGCAGGCATGGACATGGATATTGTGCATGTGTAGTGGGTGGTGAAATACCACTATGGGAGGGGTGGGAAGGATAGTGAGTAGGACATTCCTCATTTCAGGACACTACGAGAGGTAGTCGAAATGGCACTGAGTCACAGAGGAATACTCCTTTGTCAGACTTTTGGAGGTGGTATGTGATTGAAGAGATAAGGCACACTGCACATACATTTCTATGAACCTTAGCCTCTCCATGTCCTATTCCTTTTGTCTAAGTAGAGAAGAAAATATGACTGTTGGCATGGCCTGAAATGTCTCTAATCACTCATATCTTTTCCTCAAAATACTGCATTATAACTTTTACACAGTATTGATTTGACTGTAATATGATCTTGTAGGATTACACTGTGTCCAATGAGTGTATGCACAATAAAGGAAACAACAGGGATACAAAACATGCAGTATCACATATTTTACTCATAGCAACAATTCTGATCAGACTTGCTAACACAAATGATAATATATACGATTACTAAAAAAAATTACCATCATATGAATTTTAACACTATAAGATTCCTTAGCATCAGATAGACCTTAAGCATCTACAGAAAGTTCCTGTATTTTTATAAGCAGACTTCTTATTAACTTGATACCATAGTACCAAGGCCCATTTAAAAGGTGGGGATGTAGACAGTGTCACATATGGATGTTGGATCAGTCCAGGAGGCATGCACAGATAGTCTAATAGCAAGGTGACTGCTCACAATAAGTTGGAAATCCAGGTTCCCTTAAGCATCTACAGAAAGTTTCTGTATTTTTGTAGGCAGACTACTGGGTCAGTCCAGGAGGTGTGCACAGATAGTCTAATAGCAAGGTTGCGATAAGTTGGAAATCCAAGTTCAAGTCATGGTCTATCAAAAATTTTCATGTCACCAACACATGAGCATCTGCGCCTAATACAGCTGACATCAAGTTATTCACATTTAGTGAATTTATTTAGATCTACCTTTCATAAGGGTTGTCAGTTGGTGTGATATGCTTCTTAACTTGTTTATATGAATGTTCTGGCTATGGACACTTTTGTTTAGAACCCACACTGAATTACCTTTTGTCATTTATATTATTGTTGAATAAAATTGTATCAGTTTTCAGGCTGCCTCATTTTGAGTAAAACACCTGAGTTTTTGATGCTTATCTCCACCATCACTGTAAGGAGTAAAAATCTCTGACTGCTGGGGCCAGCATCCACTTATATAGGCATGATTGCAGCAATATGCACCAATCAAAGTGCCAAAACTACATATTTAACTGGAAGATGAGTTGAACAGCTGATAGTAGCTCTGGCCTACCACTGGACTGAATGACGTCAATTGGCACGACGGGCTGGTGCCACATTTGAAACTGCTGCTCCCACCTCCCTACAAGCACCAAGCACCCATCTTTGCTTTCTTTCAGTATCCAAAGCCTACCCCCACAAGTGTGTATCCCTGGTCTCTGTTAAAATTGTTGCTGTTTATTCTAATTGTGGCCACCCTCTAATAACAGAACATGAATATGTTGATGCAGGAGCCAAGACTCTCATCTTTTCAAACTGTACTTTGTGTCTGTTTTTCGAGACAATGCTCAGCTATGGCCGACTTGTCACACTCCCTTTGTTCAATATGTTGCTTGTGCTTGGTACAATGTTCCACAGCTGTGTGAATTGTTTGACCTATATAGATGCAGCTACATTCATAAGGGACACCATACACATTGAGAACATGGAAGGCTATGTCATCTGTAACAGTGTGCAGCACATCTCATATATTGGGGGGAGGCTGGACCACTGGTCCCAGACCATGTCTCTGTAGCACATGTCCTAACCTGCTGCTACTTACCATAATGAATATTGTGACATGACAGATGACACAGCAATGGGATCATCACTGTCTTTGACAGTCACAGATATTTTCATGCGGCTCTTTCAGGAGCAAGCCCTGAACTCTGTGGCAATGCATCTGCCTTGCTTTCTAAATATGGCCTCAAGGTGAAAATGCACTGCAGAAGTTCGTTGACCAAATGAATGGTGTTGATCCCAACACTAAATTTACTATTGAATTGGTTAAGGATGGCAAGCTATCACTCTTGGATGGTTTAGTTGAGTGGAAGGCAGGTGGCCAGCTTGGTCATTTAGTGTACAGGAAACCAATGCACACTGACTGACACTCTAACACCAAACTATGCACAAGAAAGTGGTCATGAGCACATTAGTACACAGAGCAAAGATTATTTCTGACAACAAGTACCTATGGTCTGAATTTCAGGATTTGAGACATGTGTTAAGAGGGAATAGTTATAGGAAATGAGACATTGCAAATGCTTTCAGGTGCCACCAGTATAGGATGCCTTGTGAACTGGCTAAAGGGCACTGTGTTGCAAGTTAGGATGTGTGCTGTAGAGACATGGGCTGGAGCCACTGTTCTGGCTTGCTCCCAGTATGCGAGATACGCTGCATACTGCTAAAGATGACATGGCTCTTCATGTGGTCGGTGTGTACGGTGTCCCTTGAAAATGTGGCAACATCTATATGGGTCAAACAATTTGCACTGCTGCAGAGCACTGTACTCAGCACCAGTGACACATTGAACAAAGGGAGGTTGAAAAGTTGGCCCTAGCTCAGCACTGCCTGAAAAATGGATGTATAATACATTTGAAAAGATGAGAGTCTTGGCTCATGCATCAACATATTGGGATTCCATTATAAGGAGAGTGTCCAAGATAAGAATAAACAGCAACAGCTTTAGCAGAGATCATGGGTACACACTTACTAGGGCATATGGTCGAGTCTGGATACTGAAAGAGACTAAAGATGGTTGCTAGACACTTACAGGTATGCAAGAGCGGCAGTATCAAACATGGCAGCAGCCTCTCGTGCCATTTGCTGCCACTCAATACCACTGTGGGTCAGAGCTGTTATGAGCTGACCAACCCACCTCCTGCACATACATCATTTTGGCCCCCTCTGATTGGTGCCAAATGCTGCAATTGTGCCTATACATGGTGATTAAGCTGCCCCTATCTACGGGTTTTATGCAGCCCACAATGCCTTCAAAAACCACACATGAGATTTTCTTATCCTCTCACTCACTTTGTACAAACTATTGGTCCTAAAAAAATGAACAGGACCTTTTTGTAGGAAATTTAGTGTAGTTAAATTTTGCTCTGGAATATGTTTTTGCTGGAAGCCACAGTTTTTGAGTTATTCAAGAAAATCATGTCTGAAGGGCACTTTTGTATGGTTCAAATGGCTCTGAGCACTATGGGACTTAACATCTGAGGTCATCAGTCCCCTAGAACTTAGAACTACTTAAACCTAAGGACATCACACACATCCATGCCCAAGGCAGGATTCGAACCTGCGATCATAGCAGTCGCGCAGTTCCAGACTGAAGCACCTAGAACCGCTCGGCCACTCCGGCTGGCTGTAAGTGTTTCTTGAATAATTCGAAAACTACAGGCTCTAGCAAAATTGTTTACCAGTACAAAATTTAACTACATTCAATTTACTACAGAAAGCTCCATTCCTTTTTTTCTGTAGGACTAATAGTTTGTGTGTAGCCAGCAAGAGAATATGAAAATCCTGCATGTGGTATTTGGAGTTGCAGATTGTATAAAACCCGTAGGTAGGGAAAACCATGTCGGCCCCAGCAGTCATTGGTTTTTACTCCTGGCAACAGTAGCAGGGATAGCCATCAAAAGTTCAAGTGTTTTATTCAAAATTGTGGTACCATAGATCGATACCACCCTTACCGGTTTCACAGAATAGAGAGTATACAGAACAGAAACTGAGCAGATAAAATCCATGCACAAAAATTTAGTGTGCATGCATGAAGTCTGTGGTATTGAAACCCAGTAACCAGCTGTGATTGAAGCCAAAGGCAAATGGATATTTTATTTTTTAATTGTGCATTTTAGCTCCTGGGTTCACCTACAGGTAAACAGTTGTGATGTACTGTAGAAACATATAATGAGCAGTAGTAAGAGAAAATACAATACAGGACAGTATCCAGTGATTCCCATGAAGCAACTGACAGCAGTACATAAGAAAAATGAGTTTTCTGATTTTCTTGCTGTAAACAGTAAAAGCTCATTAAACTGTAAAGAATACTGTGTGTAAATGATGCAAAGCTACATCAACTCCTGTGGTTAATTATTCAATAGAGGTACTCCTTTTTCTTTAAAAAATTAATAATGACTTGTTTCATGTTTGCACATCTTTGCTACTGTATATAATACATCTCACACAATCCTGCGGAAAACAATTGTCATATAAAACTGATTTATTTTGTGTCTTAATAATTTCATATCACAGCTTGATGACGAAGTATCTGTTTTTTGTTATGGGTTGTAGTCTCTGTGATACTTAATTTCCAAGTATTGTGTAACACAGAATTTGAATGGTTTGCAGAAAAATATGTGGTCACTTTACATCTGCTTCATTTTAGGTGCACGTTGCTGTATACTAAATGTAGCTAACATATTGTTATCATTTTTGAAGTTGGAAGGAAAGCCAATCTCACTCAGTATGGAGAAAATAGAAATTAAAGAATTTTATCTGAGCATTTTCTTTAAAAAATTAATAATGACTTGTTTCATGTTTGCACATCTTTGCTACTGTATATAATACATCTCACACAATCCTGCGGAAAACAATTGTCATATAAAACTGATTTATTTTGTGTCTTAATAATTTCATATCACAGCTTGATGACGAAGTATCTGTTTTTTGTTATGGGTTGTAGTCTCTGTGATACTTAATTTCCAAGTATTGTGTAACACAGAATTTGAATGGTTTGCAGAAAAATATGTGGTCACTTTACATCTGCTTCATTTTAGGTGCACGTTGCTGTATACTAAATGTAGCTAACATATTGTTATCATTTTTGAAGTTGGAAGGAAAGCCAATCTCACTCAGTATGGAGAAAATAGAAATTAAAGAATTTTATCGGAGCATGCTGCCTGAGTGTACAATACACAAGTAGCCTGCAGCTCACAGGGGACAGTGTTTACTCATCATCACTGATTTCGTCCAAATTTATGGCATATGCAGGGCTTGGCCAGAAATAAAAGGGACAGAAGTGGAGACTCCAAATGGCGAGGCAATTAAAAGAAAATAGAATTTCTGGCATGGCTCAGATGAAGGACGAGCCATTTACGGTAGTTCAATTTCGAAGCACTGCATGGGAAGTGGAAAGAGCATTAAACGGTAAGCCAAGGTTCGCAGGTTTGAGCCTGTCTGTGGAAACAATTTTATCATTTCTTTTTTCAAATTTTATGTTACTTACACTACAGAATAAATAGAAATATTGTTTAACATATGGTATTTGTTACTACCTTCATGACAGCCATGGAAAGGAAAGGCAAACATGAATTTGGGATTCCACATAATTTTCTGGGAGGTGATTGTAAGTTGTACACGAGAACTTCAGATATAAAATTAGATGGATTCATTATTTTCTGGTTGATTATTTACACTTGATGGAGCTATATTTGTAATGAAAACTGTGACGAAAAGTTCAGCGAAGTAAATGCACATGTCTCGAACTAGTGATCATGGTTTATTGTAGTACTTATTACTGAAAGAAAATGATGAAGAAGAACAAGTCATTCTACACCAAAAGTTACAAAATGGAAAAACTGAACACATCACATATTTAGGACAAAGTTGGGCAAAAGTCTCTATATGACATTTATCAATCACAATTTATTAATTGAATAAGAGTCATATTATGTAATATATTGGAGTGAACTTATAGGTCTGGGCCTAATTCAAAACATTTGAGTAAATAAAATTTAATAGCATACTGGCTTCATTTAAAGTAATGCTCATGCATTACTTTCTGTTTGAAAACTTGAACAAAAATTCCAGCACTGGTGTATACCCTGAAACTCCTGCAGAGTACTGAATAACAGCTGTTTCTGTTGGAATTGAAGTTGATTTATTAGTTTACAATCCCAGAAATGAAAAATGCGGTAGTAAAATAAAATTGCTGCAAGTAAAGTACTGATATTTCTACAAAGTAGCTTCATTGTCATCTAAAGTGAAAAGCAGTGGCAATCCACAGCTTGAACAAGTGAACAATAATTAATTAAACATCTCATCTGATATGTTTTTAAGAAATGATTTATCACACCTTGTTTCATTAGCATTCCCTTTCATAAAAGTTTTCATTTAGTTGGTTAAATTAGTTCTGTTTCATAAGAGTGTCCATTTTGAGCCATAGTAGTAAGCAGGTATTGTTTCGTGTTTACTCAGTTTCAACATGGCATTGAGTGCAATACTTGGCTTCATATGAATCAAAAGAGTTGCCCTCAGCTTTCCTTTCTGTATATTTTATGTTCTGTGCTAGCATTTCACAGTTGGCAATGGAAATGCATGTTTCCAACAGGTGGCAATAGCGGTCACACAGGGATCTGGTGGATTCAATGATTCACGGCCACGGAACGATGCCTTCAGCAGCTCTGACTACGAGCACACTCTGCCACCACAATATAGGATGGCTGGTTGTGGTTACGTGGCCCAGTCTCAATCCCAGTCTTTGAAAGCCTTATGTCTTGCCAGCCTTCAATAGTTCGCTCGTTCACTAATAGCCGGAGCTCTTAAGGATGCTCTTTCGCTTCTTGTAATAGCTGGATTTTATTGCCGTTTGTTATTTTCTAAAATTTCTTCACAATGCTTGGAGAAAGCTACAAGTTAAGTAAAACTTCTGTTTACTCTATTTATGTGTTCACTAATTATTTCTGTTCCTGTCAAGCTTCCCTACGATGACCTTTCCATAGCCCACTTCTTCTTACTATTGTGTACATAGCAGTACACAACAAACCTGGCAAGAAAATGTTTTCATTTCCACATGTGACAGTCTTCAAGTCTTCTTGTCATCTTTTGGGTTGCTTTTACCTGTTATGAACTTGTATTCTTTGTTCCATGTGTTTGCTTTACTTGTACTATTTATGTTCTAGGTTCCATGGCTGCTTTTGCACCCTTTTTTCCTGTGCTATCTTGTATTCCTTTCTGCAACTTTGTGTATTGCTTAGTTCAAAATGATAATGACACTGCAGTCACTTGCTGCACCACCTGCCATAGATCTAACTCAGGTTATTCACAATAAGAGTCAACAAATGGCACAACTGATTGAAGTAATGAATCACTTCATGATGGCACAGATGGCTTCCAAAATGATGGTGGAACCAACAGCAGCACCGCCGCCCACACTGCCTGTGTGTGTACTGCTATTGCAAGAGTTTGACGAGATGAAGGAAGACTGGAATGAATATCTCATACAGCTCAAAGCACATAGCACAGTACATAGTATACAAGGTACTGTCAATCTTTCTTATTTCTTGGCCATGGCAGGAATGACTGTTTATAGACTGTGTGCAAACCTCTTTCCCACTTTGCACCCAGAACATGTAAAATATGAGGAACTATTACAGGTGCTTACAAATTTTTATGAGGATAGGGTTCAAGTGGCAGGTGCTCCATGCAAATCCTTTAGGCTGCATAAGCAACAAGGATAGACATACCATCAGCGAGTGACTCATTTTCAAGTCCTTACTAGACAGTGTAGGTTGAAATGTTACTGTGGCAAATACCAAAGTCATGCAATGATTGACGATGCTATCACACACAGTGTGGCTGACTCTGGAATTGGGGAACAGTTTCTTCAATACCCAGCCCCTTCTGCAGATTCTTGATTACTGAAATTCCTGTGAAAGTGCAGCAGACAGTTTTGATGTAGAGCCTGTTTGTTCTGTAGATAAACAAGACAAACATGCTTCACAGGAAGCTCACAAACAATGGCCTGGCTGGTCACAGCCACAATGTTCATGTAAACCTGTGTCGCATCCAACACAAGGTGTGAAATCATGTGCTGTAATACAGCTCATGATCACTGATCTTGCCCCTCACGTGAAGTGACTTGCTTTTTTTGTGACAAACAGGGATACGTACAGTCTGTGTGCTTACAAAAATGTAGGGCACCCACTTCTGCTACCGCTTCACACACATCTAAGTCACAAACAGTGTGTAGTGTGTTTTCAAAGCCCCACAGTGTAGTTAGTGCAAAACAACTGTGTAATGGCCATTCAGGAAAGGCTCCCAACTCATCTGCACTGCTGCATGAGAACAACAAACTTTTCTGTGGCTCTTACCATTGCTGGACAATCAGTCCATTTCCAACTTGACATTGAAGCTTCAGTGACTGCTCAGCTGTAGCACATATGAATTGCTTGGCAAACTTACACTGTGCACCTTGCACTGTACTCTGACTGTGTATAATGGCCAAGAGATTGCCATCCTAGGCACTTGTAACCTTCCTGCAACTTTCCAAAATTTGATAATGTCAGTGACATTTACACTGTTGAGACAGCTGCTGGAACAGTGCTAACATTTTTGGTCTAGAATCTTCCAGTTTGCTTGGATTAAACTTCCAGGACAATGTATTTTTGTTACTTCCTTTGATCCTTGGGACAGTGTTGCTAAATTACATGCAGAATTTCAGGATTTGTTTTCTGAGTGTTTAGGCAAAGCTAGCAAGTTTGTTGCTCATGTCACAATGAATGACAATGCACAGCTGCGTTTTGCTAGAGTTCGTCCTGTTCCATATGCTCTTTGAGAACAAGTGGTTCAGGAGCTTACTGATTTGCAAGACAATAAGGTTGAAGCAGCCATTACAGACAGTCAGTGGACAGCCCCTCTTGTTATTCTAAAGAAGCCATCAGGCAGACTCCAGCTGTGTGCCAGTTTTAAGAAAACTGTGAATCCTCAAATGCTCACTGACAATTATTCCTTGTTGCGACTGGAAAAATTAATGGACAAACTGAGTCCTGGGCATTACTTTTTGAAACCTGACTTGCACAACGCTTACTTGCAAATACCTCTGGATGAGTAGTTGGAACAGGTCTTTGTCATTAATACTCATCTTGGTTTCTTCAAATTTTGCGATTTCCATTTGGCAATGTTTCTGCTCCTACCATAGTTCACTGCTTTCTGGAGCCTTTCTGCTAAAATTATTTCAGGGCTAGAAGAAATAAAGTTAATTGTTGGGTGTTATTACTGGCCACCAGGTTCCACTGTGACCGTTCTAGAATCATTAAAATCGAGTCTACACTCTGTATCGCAGAAGTACCCGGATCATGTTATATTAGTCGGAGGTGACTTCAACCTACCTATTATAGACTGGGATGTCTACAGATTCATTACAGGTGGTACAGACAAGCCGTTGTGTGAATTACTTTTGAACACATTATCCGATGACTATGGTTATGAAAGTTAAAAAGTCAGTCAAGAAGGCTAGGACAGTATTTTTACTAGAAAGAGCAGATAAGCAGTTGTTAGCATCATACTTAGTAAATGAAACGACTTCATTTACTTCCAGTACGATGGACGTGGAAGAATTATGGGCAAATTTTAAAAACATTGTAAATCACGCATTGGACAAGTATGTGCCGAAAAAGCGAGTTATGGATGGAAAAGACCCACCGTGATTTATCAGCACAATTTAGAGAATGCTCAGGTAGCAAAGACAGTTGCACTCATGGTACAAGAAAGATCGGGAGAATAAAGACATGCAAAAGTTAGTAGAGATTCGTGCTGCTATAAAAAGAGCGATGCGCGAAGCATACAACCGCTACCACCGTCATACCTTAGCAAAAGATCTTGCTGAAAACCCAAGGAAATTCTGGTATTACATAAAATCGGTAAACAGGTTGAAGGCTTCCATCCAGTCACTGATCAGTCTAGCCTGGCAATGGAAGACAGCAAAACGAAAGCTGAAATTTTAAATTTAGCGTTTGAGAAATCTTTCACGCAGGAGGATCGTACAAACATACTGCCGTTTGAGTCTTGTACAGATTCCTGTATGGATGACATAGTGACAGACATCCCTGGGGTTGTGAAGCAGCTGGATGGGTTGAAAATAAATAAATCACCTGGTCCTGATGGCATTCCAATTTGGTTTTACAGAGAGTACTCTAGTGCATTGTCTCCTTACTTAGCTTGCATTTATCACGAATCTCTTGCCCAATGTAAAGTCCCAAGAGACTGGAAAGAAGCACAGGTGACGCCTGTATATAAGAAGGGTTGAAGGACGGATCCTCAAAATTACAGACCAATATCCTTAACATCGGTTTGTTGCAGGGTTCTCGAACATATTCTCAGTTCGAAGATAATGAATTTCCTTGAGACAGAGAAGTTGCTGTCCATGCATCAGCACGACTTTAGAAAGCATCGCTCCTGCGAAACGCAACTTGCCCTTTTTTCACATGATGTCTTGCGAACCATGGATGAAGGGTATCAGATGGATGCCATATTCCTTGACTTCCGGAAAGTGTTTGACTCTGTGCCCACTGCAGACTCCTAACTAAGGTATGAGCATATGGGATTGGTTCCCAAATATGTGAGTGTCTCGAAGACTTCTTAAGTAATAGAACCCAGTATGTTGTCCTTGATGGTGAGTATTCATCGGAGGTGAGGGTATCATCTGGAGAGCCCCAGGGAAGTGTGGTAGGTCCGCTGTTGTTTTCTATCTACATAAATGACCTTTTGGGTAGGGTGGATAGCAATGTGTGGCTGTTTGCTGATGATGCTGTGGTGTACGGCAAGGTATCATTGTTGAGTGACTGTAGGAGGATACAAGATGACTTGGACAGGATTTGTGATTGGTGTAAAGAATGGCAGCTAACTCTAAATATAGATAAATGTAAATTAATGCAGATGAATAGGAAAAAGAATCCTGTTATGTTTGAATACTCCATTAGTAGTGTAGCGCTTGACACAGTCACTTCGATTAAATATTTGGGTGTAACATTGCAAAGCGATATGAAGTGGGACAAGCATGTAATGGCAGTTGTGGGGAAGGCGGATAGACGTCTTCGGTTCATTGGAAGAATTTTGGGAAGATGTGGTTCATCTGTAAAGGGGACCACTTATAAAACACTAACATGACCTATTCTTGAGTACTTCTTGAGTGTTTGGCATCCCTATCAGGTCGGATTGAGGGAAGACATAGGAGCAATTCAGAGGCAGGCTGCTAGATTTGTTACTGGTGGGTTTGATCATCACACGAGTGTTACGGAAATGCATCAGGAACTCAGGTGGAAATCTCTGGAAGAAGCAATTCAGAGGTGGGCTGCTAGATTTGTTACTGGTGGATTTGATCATCACGTGAGTGTTACGGAAATGCATCAGGAACTCAGGTGGAAATCTCTGGAGGAAAGGAGGCATTCTTTTCGTGAATCGCTACTGAGGAAATTTAGAGAACCAGCATTTGAGGGTGACTGCAGACAGACAGTTTTCTAGCTCTGTGGGTCAAGATATTTTGTCCACTGGCATGCCCTTTCAGTTGACCAAGGCGTCAGCATCTGACATGCTTCGTTTGCTACACCAGGCTCACTGGGCTATCATACACACAAAGCAGATGACGTAACATCACTGTACTTGACACAATCTGCATGCACAAATTGAACAGTTGACTTCACAGTGCCAAGCTTGTGCTGAACATCAGTCAGCTCAGTCTCAGAAGTTCTTTGAATGGCCCAATCCTCAAGCACTTTGGAAACATTGCACTTGGATTTTATGGGTTCTTACTGGAGTATGAGTTGGCTCATTGTTGTTGTCACTTTCAGCAAATTGCCCTTCTTGATTAATATGCAATCTACTACAGCTCGTTCCATAATCCAGGCCTTGTCATCGATCTTTTGCCTCAAGGGATTACCTCAAGTGATTGTGATTGACAACTGACCTCAATTTCTTGCCGCCAAGCTTGAACAGTTTTGCGCCACCTCTGGCATCACCCACATTACGAGTGCACCATTCCACCTGCAATCCAATGGCAAATCTGAATGCTTTGTATGAAAATTTAAGCAACAGGTGGACAAATGTCATGTCTCCTACACACAGGATCAAGCTCTATTGCTCTTCTAGTCTTCCTACCACTCTCAGCCACGCAACAGACTGTCGCCGGTGGAGCACGGATGGCGCCACCACCTGTTTCTTTAGTTGTTGCACCCACTACTGTGTGTGGTGCCCACTCTGACCAGTCAGGCAAAGTATCACACTAATGATTTGGTCTTTTACAGACTGTATAGTGGACAGAGGTGCTGAGAATGAGGAACCATTGTATGATTTCTTGGACATTCTATATTTTTAGTGCAGGGACTGAGAGGATTGCTGAGATGCCACCACAATCAAATTCACCCTTGTGAGTTGCGTGATCCTGTGACAGGCTTTGTGCTGGCTGTATACAACAGCCCTCACTCCATCCATGCTGTAGGTTTCAGTCCTGGAGCCAATGAAATTTGATGCCCTTTCAAGATCATCACCAATCTGACAGCCACCATTGCCTGGGGTTGGACCCCTCTTCCCAGCAGCAGCCCCACATGCTGCCTTGGATCCCTATACAGTTGTAGACATGCATCTGACTTTCTTTGCTGCTCCGCCTCTGGATGTGGGTTCACACCCTCTGCCCACCTTCCAGATGGGATCAGAGAGTATGCTGGGGTGTGGACAGGTGCTCGGCCTCCATTTCAGCTACTGTCTAATCATTGCCATGTGTATCCAGCCATCTCTCCAGTTGTTGTTCACTCATCCATAATACATTGTGATGGTGAGGAGGTTTGGGGGAAGGGATGTGGTTTCCCAGATTGATACCACTCTCACAGGCACCTCACAGTTGGCAATAGAAATGCTTATTTCTGACAGCTGGCAACAGCAATCGTGCGGTGACCTGGCAGATCCAATGAAGTGCACCAACTAAGCCATCTTAAGCAACTCTGACTATGAGCATCCTCTGCTGCTGCAAAGATGAATTGGTCGGACATAACTACGTTACGTATGGCAAATTTGCGACTTGCAGGGGAAGCCAAGACGATCGTGATGTACCATGAGACGCTTAGTAAGGTGAGCACGTTTGAATAACTGGCAGATGGGTTACAAGAAAGATATCATAAGCAGAATAGTGCAAGATTTTTTAGGGAGGAATTAGCTAATTTGACACAGAAGGTCAATGAGACAGTGGAGTCATTTTCAGATAGGATACGGAAAATTAATTCGCAGACCTATGAATTATCAGGTAATCCTGATGCGGACCGTGTGTTACTATGAGAGGCAGAAAACAGAGCCCTCAATGTATTCTTCAGGGGAATTACTGCAGAAATTTCTCATAGGGTTAGGATGGAGAATCTAGGGCATTTAGCTGCAGCACTGCGTATTGCAACGCATCTGCAGAAGATAGACATTGCAACAAGAGTTCGCAATGATAAACGCATCTTTGCGTCGGAGAGGAATTGTTACCATTGTGGGAGGAAAGGTCACGTGAAGGCTCAGTGCGGACAGATCCAGTGCTATGCTTGAACAAGCTACGATCACAAGGCAAATGAGTGTTGTAGTAAGCAGTGGAATAAACAGGAAAAAGGGTTAAACGGGAACGGGAGTGTTTTGTCCATCAGAAGACATTCCCGGTAAGCAGAAGTATGGTGAAAACTAGTACAGAGATGGATTGTTGCTTGATGGGTGTTGTAAGAAATAACAGATGTAAGTTTTTGATTGATACAGGGGCACATGTATCTGTTGCTAGTCTAGACCTCGTGGGTAGGAGAAGACTAGGTACTCCTAGGTACAGATTACGTGGAGTAGGGAATAATGAGTTGCAATCATTGGGTTCAACACAGCTCATTTTTAAGATTGGAACTGTAGAGTTCGGAGAGCAAATGGAAGTGTTGCCAACTGTGGGACAAGAGTATTCTGTGATTCTCGGACTGGACTTCCTTGATAAACACCATTCCAAAATTAGTCTTTCACAGCATACAGTTGAACTTAGTAGAAACTTGTTTTCAATGGGTACAACAGCTGTACATGTTTCTACGTCGCAAGGTGCATCCGTTGCTAAGATGTCACCAATTGAACTGCGTACAAGGATATTAAAGATGATTATGCATGTCAAAGTGCCTTTGGGTACAGGGAAGTTAGTTTGGTTGTCAGTAGGTACCGATGTACCACAGCAGAGACTATGTGTGGTGGAGCCACTGCAGAGCAATGAAGCATTGGATGAAATGCATTGTTTTATTAGGAGGGCTGATGACCATAGATGTTAAGTCCCATAGTGCTCAGAGCCACATTATTAGGAGGAGAGTTGCGGGCGTAAGGGATATAAATGGGGAACTGATGATTCCAGTCAGTGTAGATAATTTCGGGGCAGATGAAGTGGATCTCGCAAAGGGTTTAGTGGTAGCAAATTCAGAAATACTTGACGATGAGGGTATAGATAAATACCAAGGTGATTATAACGTCAAGCAAACCGTCAAGGTATCTGTACTACTTGATAAGATTCGGCATTTGGAGAATGGTGATCAGAAAGCTATGGAAGCTTTGTTATCAGAGTATTTAGATTTGTTTAATTCAGAAGGTACATTACCAGCAACTCCTATTACACAGCACCATATACTGACTGGTGATAGTCCACTTGTCTTTAGAAAGCCATACAGGATAATGAAACACCTACAACCACTGGTGGAAGAATTTATTAATCAACAGCTAAGGGACAGTATTATAGAGAACAGTGAAGGCCAACATAGTGATAGTTCCTAATAAGTCATTGGACAGTACTAAAAAGTATAGGTTTTATTGTGACTATAGGGTTTTGAATGCATGAAGTGTAACAGATACGTATCCAATACCAAACATCACGGAAACAATGGACAACCTAGGTCGGTGTAAATATTTTTCGACACTAGATCTAAAGAGTGGTTACCAGCAGATAGAAGTAAGTCCTGTGGATAGACCGAAGACGGTCTTTACAACGAGCCTTGGTCACTTTCAGTATTGCAGAATGCCATTTGGGGTGAAAAACGCTCCTGCTACTTTCCAGTGTCTGTTAGATGGTGTGCTTTGGGGACTGAAACCGAAGATTGCTATGGTATACCTCGACGATATTGTTACTTTTTCGCATAATATAGAAGAGCATGTGGAATGACTGAACGAAGTATTTAGTAGGCTAAGAGCGGCAAATGTTACGCTTAATGTCGAGAAATGTCAGTTTGCTCGGACGCAAGTGGCTTATCTTGGGCATATTATCAGTCAGGATGGGGTAAGAATGGATCCTTGTCTAACGTCTGCTGTGCATGGTTTTCCAGTACCACAGACCACTAAACAAGTTCAGCAATATGTCTGTTTATGCAATTACTATAGATGATATGTAAAGGGGTTCGTGGAAATTGCACATCCATTAACGAGATTGTTAAAGAAACGTGTTAAGTTTGAATGGACATCACATTATCAGGAAGCATTCGAGAAGCTCAAACAGATACTAACACTAGACCCAGTGTTGATACTTCCTAATTTGGAAGAAGAATTCATACTATCTTGTGATGTTAGTAATATTGCTGTAGGTTGTATTCTTTCTCAGAGGGTTAATGGACAGGAACATCCAGTGGCTTATGCTTCCAATCAACTGAATTAGGCAGAGAAGAATTATTCAACTACAGAGAAAGAAATGTTAGCTGTGATTTATGGTATCTCGTATTTTCGCTGTTATTTATATGGGTGTAAGTTCAAGGTGATTACAGATCATGCAGCATTGAAATGGTTGTTGGGGTTGAAAGATCCTTTGAGTCGTTTAACGAGATTGGCACCGAAATTAAGTGAATTTGACTACGAGGTAATTCACAAACCAGGGGTAAAATATATGAATGCAGATGCGCTTAGTAGAAAAATAGCAGGTGTACAAGCTGTGGGCATAAGAGAGAAGGAGTGGATAAATGCGCAAGCCAATGACAGAGAGTGTCAATTGTTCCAAACGCAACCGCAGTTTGAAATGCAGGATGGGTTGCTTTGCAGGAAGACGAAGTGCGGACTACGCATCGTAGTACCAGAGTCCTTGAGGGAAGAAGTGTTGAAACAAGTGCATGACCATGTATTGTTGGGTCATGGTGGTAAAAGAACAACTGATAGACGGGGAGCTGAAAGGTTTTGGTGGAAGACACGTCGCAATGATGTAGAGCAGTATGTGCAAAATTGTATACCGAGTGCGCAGAGAGCAGATTTAAGTCATCAGAAAATTCAGTTTCAGAAACTACCTCAAGCGGATAGTCCGTTCGCATTCACTGGATTAGACGTAATCGGGGCATTTAACAAGACCCAAGTGGATAATCGATACGTATTAACAATATTAGATCATTTTTCCGGATGCCTGGTAATGGTAGCTATTCCAGATCAGAAGGCAAGCACTGTTGTGCAAGCTTTATTAAATAACTGGTTGCTTAAGTATGGTGTGCCTGATACTATAATTACAGATCAGGGTAGTAACCTTATGTCGGAGCTGATGAAGCAGTTATGCTGTTTATTGAAAGTTAAGAAATAGCAGACAAGCCCATTTCATCCTCAGTCAAATGGACGAACAGAACAGGTTCATAGGATGTTAGTTAAGATGATTATTCATTACGTAAATTCAAAACACACAGATTGAGACATGTATTTAAATCTGTTGACAAGTGCATATAACGCGAAAGTTCATACAGGAACGGGGCTCTCTCCATATGAGGTAATTTATGGTCGGAAAATGCCATCACCATTTGATGTGCTCAAACCTCAGGTAGGTTCACAGGAAGAGTCATTGAAGAATTTTGCCAAGAAACTGAGAGAGATTTGGCAAAGGGTATGGCATGCTAATACTAAAGCTTTGGTGAAACGAGAGTATTGGGCAAAGAACAGGTTAACTGCTGCAATACAGAATTGGTCAATGGGTATTGTTGGCTAATCCTAATGTTCTGAAGGGTAAAACGAAGAAGTTTTTGACGAAATATTCTGGACCATATCAGGTAAATGAAATAGTGTCTCCAATGAATGTAATGTTGCAGTTACCAACCAAGTCGTCAGTAGTTCATGTGAGTAGGATTGAGCTGTTTAAGGGTGCAGTGGATGTGTTACCACAGATTCCTCCAGCAGTAACAAAGGGTGTGAGGGTACCGAAGGTAAAAGAACAGCAGAGGAACGTTCCTTACGCACTTTGGTCTAGGGATAAGTAGATTAAGTGTCCTCAGGGAGGAACATGTATTTATTGTTATTAGGTAATAGGGTATGTGAAGTTTTTACTTGTCATTTGTGTGTTTTAGAAATGGTAAGGAAGGGAGCGATTAACAAGGCTTCCTTTTCTTTCAGGTGCCATGCCAGGATGTGGCCCGGGAAACTTTTTGTCAGTCTGGTACTGCTACACTGTTGCAGAGGAGAGGTGGTGCAGATGCAACCACTAGATAAAGGAATTTTGTTTGCAAGACAATTAGATGTGGTATTGTCAAGCCGCAGGTGGACAATTGTTTTCACGTATAATATATGGGGAGTGAGGAATGATGTACGGACACTACAGGATAGGTTTACGGCACTACAGGTGGCCACGGAGCAGGAGGGGTTGTTTCAAGACATATGGAATGAGTATCAGGAACTTAAGCTCTCACACAAAAAGCTGAGAAGGCAGGTGCAACAAGTGGAAGTGGTCCCGCAAACGCTCCTTCGCAGGAAACGAGGGTGGTTGGATGCAGGGGGAAAATTGTTGAAAACAGTGATTGGAAATGCGGACGAGGAAGATATAAGGAGCTTAAATAGTATGGTGGGGGAGATGCAGGAGTTGGCGGAGGAGACAAAGTCGAAAGTGGATTGGCACACAACACGTATAGGTAATATGGAGCAGGGGATATTGAATGTCACTAGAACAGTGCAGGAGTTGACGTCAGATCTGGAACAGTATGCAGCAAATACCAGGAAAGTGTTGAATGGGGATATAGAGGCTATACAGGCGAGATTGAGTCGAATAGACGGGAAAATACAAGTAGCAGCTTTATTGAGGGTATTAGCAGACAGGGTGGATGATGCGTGTGTCGAAGTGGAAGCGTTATATGAAGCTGTGCATCATGCAGTGCATGGGCAATTGAGTGTCACTTTGTTAGGTCCAGATCAGATGCTGAAGGCATTGCTGAAAGCGCAGAAAGAATTCTCAGAAGGAGTGCAACATGTAATGCCTCCAGCAAAGTGGAATTTACCATTATTCTATCGCATGTCTAAAGTGAGAGTAATTACAGATCAGGTGAGTATACACATAAAAATGCAAATAACAGTGACAGGTATCAATTCGTGGTATCAGTTTTATACGGTAGACCTGTATCCAATTAGATGTTTGGGAAATGAGTGCAAGTGCAAACTCGGGAAGTGTCAAGATGGAGGAGTGCTCATGTGGTCATGTCTAAGGAAGGTTTGACAGACTGTTTCAGGGGAAGTGTTTTTATTTGCCCAGCAAACAAGGTGGTAACCCACAATCATTCGTGTGACATGCAGTTGTTCTTGGGGAATATGGGAACCTTAGAATGTGAAAAGAAGGTGTTACTTCCGAGACCGAAATTTTAGAAAGATGGGGAACATTGGATTAACTTTGTGTTCGAACTAGAGACCGTAGTTGTCACTTGTTACAGAAATGGTAGATTGACAGATATATCAAAACTTGAATTGCAGGGCAGTGGGTTATTGATTAATGGCACTGGATGTGAAATAGTGGGGAAGCATTTTCACCTACCAGCTACTTACACGGGTACAACAATGATTAACGTGACACACCCTATCTTGTATTATCCAGAGGAACCACCACTATATTGCCTCACCAGAACCTAACGTTTATTAATGAGTCCTTGAATTCCACATTGCTACAATCTTTAGATAGCCTGATTATCTCAGAAAAAGTGCAGATCTCAGTTAATCAACAACTGCAGCATGTGCAGCAATATTGGGAGAAACATAAGCAAAACACAATTATATTTGGTACGTCAAAGACTAGCATAATCTTAGTTCAAGTGTTTATTTGTGCAACTTACTTTTGTATACGGAAAAAGATGTCTCATTCTGAAATAATAACCGAACATCATATACCTATGGGATGGATCAGGAGTAGTGGAATGTAATATAAATAGATAACCAATGATAAGATTGGAATCAGTATTAAGTGTAAATAGATTATTAGCGAATAAGAAACGTTTGACAGTTCAAGTGGCTCTGAGCACTTTGGGACTTAACTTCTGAGGTCATCAGTCCCCTAGAACTTAGAACTACTTAAACCTAACTAACCTAAGGACATCACACACATCTGTGCCCGAGACCAGATTCGAACCAGTGACCGTAGCGGTAGCGTGGTTCCAGACTGTAGTGCCTAAAACTGCTCGGCCACCTCAGCCGGCAAAGTTTGAGAGTGTTGAAGGAGTAGTTGTAAGATACCTGTAGAGTATAAGGAAGTATGGTGTGCAAAACCAGTAAGTCCAGAATTGTAAAATTCAGGACGAATTTTCTTAAAGGAGGGGGATGTCTAGTGTTGCGGAATGGTAAAGAGTTGGAAATGTGGAATATTCTCAAAGTTTTGTTGCCTATGCTGAGAGCCAGAGGCAGTACGTTACCCAAGAGGTAGGGGGATTGCACATATATCGGAATGTGTCATCACACAGGGGCAATGGCCTGGTTACACACAACAGGTGAGATAGAATTGCTTAGCATGTGGGTTTGTGTTAGACGAAGACTTTCGTAGAGTGCAAGACAGAGGTACACCATCAGCTGTATTGCATTTCACAACTTTGCGTAAGTCTGCCGTAACAACACGTAACTTTGTCGCAAGAACACCTAAGGGGCGAGTACAACAGAAGAATCAGCAGTATAAGTGGAACGAATGCGTTCATTACAAATGAGCATGATGTCAGGACGTCGCTCGTGCTTCCTTTAAATACGCCAGCTTTGATAGCAATAAGGCACTCACAGTTAGACTTGCAGTTAGATGTGTACTGGGTCACTGCAGTTAGATGTGTACTGGGTCACTGCGTAGCGCTCAGCTCGGTGATCGACATGTTAATCTTTATTAAGGAGATGTTGCAGTAAGGGCGGCCCATCCAGCAGCAGACGTGGGGGGACAGTACCAGCTGTGTTTCTCTCTGCTGCCACTGTCAATCATCAACCCAGGATTATCAAACATCACAACCGGGTAAGCCGACAATGCTGGGGGATTGCAGCCCGTTCCGTCCGTCCACTGTGGACTAGCCACCAGGAGGAGCAGGGAAGAAGACGGAGTGGGATAGAGTACACTCCGCACTACGAGAACGCATCTCGTGCCAACAGTGTCGGGACTCCAACCCACAGGCTACGCGCACATCAGGTTGCTGTCCACAGCCGAGCCAGCCACTCAGCCAGGCGAAGTAAGGACATTCCTCCACAACATCACAGCATGCAGCGCTGCGCTAGCAAGACTGTGCGGCCCGGATCTGGTGTCATCACTACGCGTCAGCGAGGATTTGGGGAAGGTCGTTGAGATCACCAGGCCACATTGTACTCGGCAGGAATAAAGGTGTTATGAATTAATAATTTTTATTTGGTGTTTCTGATGCGTCCACAGTCATTTTCTAGCATCCTGCAAACTGGAGAGTTCACCACTCGGCCATCCAGTCAACCGTAGGTGACCTGGACCATCGGGGGCAGTCAACCATAGGCGACCTGGACCACCAGGGTGCCTACACGTAATTGATTGACAATTCATACATTACAACAGGTGTTTAAATACAGGCATTAAAACTATTAAAGTATAAAACCTAATGAAAAGTCCAATAGTCCACTGTAGCTGTATTTATTCAAGTTAATTAAAGAACCACACAACCGGTTTCGCAACTTTTAAGTCGCATCTTCTGGTGTATATAAACACTATGTCATATGCTATAGGGAGTTACAGAATGCCGCAGAGTAACAGTTGGCATGGCTAAGAAAAATTCTCAGCCCTCCTCAAAGAATATAAACCATCAATAGTGATTAATGTCCTGTCTGTGTTAAAATCTTGAACTGTCATCACTTTGATCATACAGTGTAGGCTTTCACAGCCAGTACTGTCTTCAGCCAACACTTCCAGGCTGATGGGCCTTGGTTCATGTATAAAACTCTCCCCTGACCTTTCGTCTCTGAATGCAGGAGACATCGTCTGAGGATGACTCCTGCAGTCAGAGAGAAAATGTCAGGGGAGAGTTTTATACATTGACCAAGGCCTATGAGCCCAGAAGTTTTAAGTGTCATCACTTTACTGATGTCCACTCCCGGTAGCTGAGTGCTCAGCATGACTAAATGTCAACTCTAAGGGCCCGGTTTTGATTCCCAGTTGAGTCGGAGATTTTCTCCGCTCAGGGACTGGGTGTTGTGTTGTCCTAATCATCATCGTTTCATCCCCATAGATGCGGAAGTCGCCAAAGTGGCGTCAAATCGAAAGACTTGCAACCGGCAAATGGTCTACCCAACGGGAGGCCCTAGTCACACGACATTTTTACTTTACTGATTAAAATATGTTACTGCTGGCCTACATCAAGCAACAAACAATGTCCAACATAAATGACATCCAGGAAAGTATTGGGTCCAAAAGCCAACACGCTTTTTGTGTGTGTGTGTGTGTGTGTGTGTGTGTGTGTGTGTGTGTGTGTGTGTGTTGTGTTTTTGTGACTGGGGCCCCTACTCCTCTGTCAAATAGCTCCTCAATTGGCCTTACAAGGGTTGAGTGCAGCCGGCTTGTCAACAGTGCTCGGCAGACCCAGACGGTAACCCACTCAAGGATTAGCCAAGCCCAACGGTGCTTCACTTTGGTGATCCGACGGGAACATGTGTTACCACTATATCAAGGTCTCTGATATGCTAAAATTATATTTAATCTGCTATTGTGTTTTCTGATCAAACTTCCTACTTGCTTCTGACATAACAAAAAATGATGCTGATAATAGAGGAGAGCTGAGCTATCTTATTGGTTTGATAGAAAGATGGATGGTGGTGATAAAAATTATTTTTACAACTATTATAATGGTATGGTAGAGATTTCTTTTGTGTGATTATGAAAGTATTGCTGAGATGAACTTCATTCGGATACAGTTGCTGCTAACAACTCCCCCCTTAACAGTCAAAACTTACAAATATATAATTTTACTGTGCAGGTACTTATACTGCATACACCAAACATTTATCTGATTCCAGCTGTGCATCTTTTTTGTGATGAAAATGAGAAAACTCTATAGACCTAACTCTCATTGCTATCACACGTACTTGAAGTACCACTATAACTGCATTTTTAATGTGTCATTCTCTATATAGAATTTTTTAAATAAAACATCACGCTTCATTGAGGAGTACCTCAACTGCAAACAACATATTTTTTTATTATTACTGGCGATGTCCATATAATTTATATTGAGCTGAAATGGCTGTGACTAGATGACAGCATAATTACTATATGGCCATATGTTTTTGCCAGTCTGTCAACTTTGTGCATGGGGAACTGTGGTTTATGGAGAGATATTAGATCCAGAAGTTCCACTTACTTAGATGTTTCGATACTCAAGCCAATAATCTTCTCCTTTCACATTGCCATGGTAGATGTCTTGTCAACAACAACAGAATGACTGAGAACTTTATCAAGAACAATTTTTGACAGTATAGGCATCTAACACACAAATCAGTTTTTTTACTGACGTTGTACGGCAGTCCTCTTTCTGTAAGCGTGATGTTGTACATTTCCACTTAATAGCATTTCATGAACTTGCTCTTGACACTGTTCAGTATCACACAACAAACAACAGTAATAACAGATGAAATATTAACACAGCAACTGTAAGGGAAAAACAATCTCAGTGCACAATGAACAATCTCAAATGACAGTGAACCACTTGAAACTGTAACATAGTGCAATCTAGAAGTATTGCAGTGGTGGGAGCAAAGGTCTGTCAACCATAGGTGCTTTCTGTGGCTACATGTCTCATGGTATAGGTTGAATGTGCTGTGACTGCCTCATAAGCCTTACCTCACTATTTTATTCACATCTGTCAGTCCTAAATTAATTTCAAACAGACTATCCATGCTGATTCTTTGAGAGAAAATCATAATGTTAGAGCTTAGAATATGCTCTAGGATCCTGCAACAGGTGGACAACTGGGATATTGGTCTATAATTCTATGCATATGATCTATTATACACTCCTGGAAATGGAAAAAAGAACACATTGACACCGGTGTGTCAGACCCACCATACTTGCTCCGGACACTGCGAGAGGGCTGTACAAGCAATGATCGCACGCACGGCACAGCGGACACACTAGGAACCGCGGTGTTGGCCATCGAATGGCGCTAGCTGCGCAGCATTTGTGCACCACCGCCATCAATGTCAGCCAGTTTGCTGTGGCATACGGAGCTCCCTCGCAGTCTTTAACACTGGTAGCATGCCGCGACAGTGTGGACGTGAACTGTATGTGCAGTTGACGGACTTAGAGCGAGGGCATATAGTGGGCATGCGGGAGGCCGGGTGGACGTACCGCCGAATTGCTCAACACGTGGGGCGTGAGGTCTCCACAGTACATCGATGTTGTCGCCAGTGGTCGGCGGAAGGTGCACCTGCCCGTCGACCTAGGACCGGACTCCAGCGACGCACGGATGCACGCCAAGACCGTAGGATCCTACGCAGTGCCGTAGGGGACCACACCGCCACTTCCCAGCAAATTAGGGACACTGTTGCTCCTGGGGTATCGGCGAGGACCATTCGCAACCGTCTCCATGAAGCTGGGCTACGGTCCCGCACACCGTTAGGCCGTCTTCCGCTCACGCCCCAACATCGTGCAGCCCCCCTCCAGTGGTGTCGCGACAGGCGTGAATGGAGGGACGAATGGAGACGTGTCGTCTTCAGCGATGAGAGTCGCTTCTGCCTTGGTGCTAATGATGGTCGTATGCGTGTTTGGCGCCGTGCAGGTGAGCGCCACAATCAGGACTGCATACGACCGAGGCACACAGGGCCAACACCCGGCATCATGGTGTGGGGAGCGATCTCCTACACTGGCCGTACACCTCTGGTGATCGTCGAGGGGACACTGAACAGTACACGGTACATCCAAACCGTCATCGAACCCATCGTTCTACCATTCCTAGACCGGCAAGGGAATTTGCTGTTCCACGTCCGCATGTATCCCGTGCCACCCAACGTGCTCTAGAAGGTGTAAGTCAACTACCCTGGCCAGCAAGATCTCCGGATCTGTCCCCCATTGAGCACGTTTGGGACTGGATGAAGCATCGTCTCACGCGGTCTGCACGTCCAGCACGAACGCTGGTCCAACTGAGGCACCAAGTGGAAATGGCATGGCAAGCCGTCCCACAGGACTACATCCAGCATCTCTACGATCGTCTCCATGGGAGAATAGCAGCCTGCATTGCTGCGAAAGGTGGATATCCACTGTACTAGTGCCGACATGGTGCATGCTCTGTTGCCTGTGTCTATGTGCCTGATGTTCTGTCAGTGTGATCATGTGATATATCTGACCCCAGGAATGTGTCAATAAAGTTTCCCCTTCCTGGGACAATGAATTCACGGTGTTCTTATTTCAATTTCCAGGAGTGTATTTTTTGTAAACACGATGTACCCACACTCTTTTTCCAGCCACATGAGACTATTCACTGTGCAAGTGATTCTCAATAATTATGAGCAACAGTCTATCCAATGTAAAATCTAAGTGGAATTCAGTCAGGGCCTGGTGCCTTGTTTGCTTTGAGTAGTGGCAATTGTTTTTCAGTGCTCAGTGTGCTAATATAGATATCACTCATTTGTGAATCTGTGCAGTGGTCCAAAATTGGTACAGTAGTATCTCTTGCATGAATACATTTTTAAATGCAGAATTTAAAACTTCTGCTTCTTGTCTTCAGTAACAGAATAAAGAGTGCCAGTATGTGAAATATGAGAGACTTGAAGCAGTTAAGTGCAACATCATCTATCGCAAATAGTGAAAACTCTTTTGTAGATAAAGGCAAAAATCATCTTGCATGCAAATTTGTGTTAATGCACACACTCATACATAATATTTGTAAATTAATGATGTAGCCCACAATTTGGAAAGATTTTAGAATGAATAACTAAATGAACTAACGGATGCTTCTCCTTGTAGGAAAGTCTTAGTTCTCCCATAAAAAAATCTGGATGGTAGCAAACACCCTATTATATATGTATCTAAAGCACTAAACTTAGGTCATGTTAACTATTAAAAAATTAAAAAATATGCACTAAGTATCATACATGCTATACAGAAATTCCATGTATATCTGTAAAATGTAACATTTCACCTTATTACTGACAGTAAACCATTGGTCATAACATTTTTGGCTCAGATACACTATTACACAGTCAACAGTGCAAAGATTACAGCAATGGGCATTATTTATGAGCTTGTACAAACATACTATACTACAGACCAACTGAGAAATATGCAAATACTGATGCTCTTTCCTGACTTCCAGTGCTAACTCTTAGAACTTGACAATCTACAACTAGTATGTTTCCAGCTTGATATTGGTCTTAATATGGCGGTAGATATGTTCCTGCTATGGCACAAATTAATGCAAATTTAACAAATTTGGACCAAGTCTAAGTGCAAGTACTGCATAGGTGGATTCATTCACAGTTTAAGTTACATGACTTTTAAGATCAAAACATACATTTTCAATTGTACAAGAAGTACTAGTGGCCACAACACCAAACAATAGACATTGTTATTCTGCAGGTCCTTCACAAAACTTTTTGGCATTCCTATACAAAGGCACAAAGGCTATTCAGGATAACATATATAAAAAATTTCAACTGCCAATATTTTTATTTATTTATTTATTTACACATCAAGTTCCATAGGAACAAATTGAGGAGCAAATCTCCATGGTCATGGAACATGTCATTACATGAAATTACAACAGAAAAGCAGTAACAAACAAAAATAAATGTTTATGAACCCGAAAAAAGTCAATCCATAAGTTTAAGTAAATGCAATCAACAAAACCATAAGAATCAGCTTAATTTTTCAAGGAACTCCTCGACAGAATAGAAAGAGAGACCCACAAGGAAACTCTTCAGTTTAGATTTGGAAGTGCATGGATTACTGCTAAGATTTTTGAATTCGAGTGATAGCTTATTGAAAATGGATGCAGCAGTGTACTGCACACCTTTTTGCACAGGAGTTAAGGAAGTCCGATCCAAAGGCAGGTTTGATTTCTGCCGAGTATTAACTAAGTTAAAGCTGCTTATTCTTGGGAACAAGCTAATACTGTTAACAAGAAATGACAATAAGGAACATATATATTGAGAGGCCAATGTCAAAATACCCAGACTCGTGAACAGGTGTTGGCAAGAGGTTCGTGAACTTACACCACTTATTGCCTGAACCGCCCATTTCTGAGCCAAAAATATTGTTTTAGAATGGGAACAGTTACCCCAAAACATAATACCGTATGACATAAGTGAATGAAAATAAGCAAAGCATACCAATTTTTGTGTCAAACGAGCACTCACTTCTGATACTATTCTAATAGTACAAATGGCAGTATTAAGTCTTGAGAACAAGATCCTGAACGTGGGCTTTCCACGAGAGCTTACTATCTACCTGAACACTTAGAAATTTGAACTGTTCAGTTCCACTAATCAAATGCCTGTTCTGTGAAATTAAAACGTCAGGTTTTGTTGAATTGTGTGTTAGGAACTGTAAAAACTGAGTCTTACTGTGATTTAGTGTTAGTTTATTTTCTTCAAGCCATGAACTTACACCATGTACTGCACTATTTGAAACTGAGCCAATGTTGCACACAACATCCTTCAGTATGAAGCTAGTGTCATCAGCAAACAGAAATAAACAGAAATATTTTATAGTTACCTGTAACACTAGAGGGCATATCATTTATATAAATAAGGAACAGGAGTGGCCCCAACACTGATACGTGGGGCACCCCCCCCCCCCACCCCCTCCCCTTGACAGTACCCCACTCCGACCCCACATCACAGCCGCTATCAACATTGTGAATAATGACCTTTTGCTCTCTGTTGCTAAAGTAAGAGGTGAACCAGTTGTGAGCTACTCCCTGTATTCATAAATGATCCAACTTCTGGAGCAATATTTTGTGACCAACACAATCAAATGCCTTAGGTAAATCAAAAAATATGCCAAGCATTTGAAACCTTTTGTTTAGCCCATCCAGTATCTCACAGAGAAAAGAGAATATAGCATTTTCAGTCATTAATTGACTTCTAAAGCTGGACTGTACATTTGATAGCAAATCTTGTGATCAATTATCCTTACATGCAAAGCCTTTTCAGTAACTTTTGCAAACGCTGGTGGCATAGAAATAGGTCTAAAATTATCTACGTTATCTCTTTCTCCCTTTTTATAAAGTGGCTTTACTACTAAGTGCTTTAATCACTCAGGAAACTGACCATTCCTAAAGGAAAAATTACAAATATGACTAAATACAAGGCTAATATTTACAGCACAGTACTTTAATATTCTGCTAGACACTCCATCATAACCATGAGAATCATTAGTCTTCAGTGATTTAATTATTGACACAACTCCCTCTTGTCTGTGTCACAGAGGAGTATTTCAGACATCAATCTTGGAAAGGCATTTGCCAAGAAAGTTATATGATTTCCTGTAGAAAGTAAATTTTTATTTAATTCACCAGCAATGCTCAGAAATGTTTATTGGGAGGATGAACCCTCTGATATTAAGCAAATGATTTGTAAGTGTCACTCTTGTAGAGAAATAAGGCTGCACCCCATACACTTTTTTTACCACGATCATTTCCAAATAACCCATAGTAATGTATTCATATTACTTTGTAGGGCTCTTTTAGATGTCATTGTATTTGGTCAAGGTACACATAATAACCAAATACCCACATGGTATTAATATGGTGCCCAACACTATCACTAATGCTATTACATAGGCCTTATCAAAGATATTCACAATTGAAAAGTTGCCACACACAGTTGTCTAAAACAATGGCTTACAATTCATTTCCCATCAATTCAAACACTGTCCATTTAAAATATGCACCTTTTCAACCTCTGATGCAATGGTGGGGCAGAATGAATAACCAGAACATAAAAAGCACAGACAGAAAAAAATTAATACTGTAAATCATCACAAATAGCTCTAATCCTTCTTCACATTCCTACAGAGTCACATTAATCACTAAAAAATGTTCAATGGAGTTGTTAGGTGACTATCAGTAAAGGATGATGCTGACATTACTGATGCCACAGGGTCCAATGATGTATATGTCAGTGTCATTAAGATGCAGCAGTCTGGGCCACATTATTCAGAAGGTGGATGGGACGCATAGTAACAACCATACAGATGTCACATGGGGGACAAATGCTCCAATTTCCTTGGCTAAGGATAGTTTTCAATGCTGGCAGAATCTGCTCTGCTCATGATGATTCAATTAGCTATTACCACAACCACCACCAGAGGATGATAAGCCAGCTAGCTGCCATGCTTCTGCCACAACTCCCAACAGTGGGTAGGCCTACCAAAAGTGTAGGGCCATCATCACTGCTTCCTCATCCCCTCCCAGTACAAACCAGGGAGTTTGATACAAGAAAATGAACTATTTCAGATTAAATGTACATGAAAATGCAGGTAAGTATTAACTTTTTGTAAAATACATGGAGAAGTGAAATACAGTTGTTTTAAAGTACTCTTAGTTTCTCAGCCAAAATGAAATCTTTCAATAAATCAGTGTGGAGAATAATACTGTCCAAGTAAACAGTACTACTTCAGTTATTCATACAGTGTATTTGGTATTGGAAAACTATGAAATATCTGAATTTAATATTCAATTTTTGCTCCATGATTTGCTAACTGGTATTAATTTTTCTTACCAGTTCTGAATGTGCCAATTTTCCCAACTGCAGCACTAGTAACTTGCTTCATTTCTTCTCCTGTCACTGCGATTGATTGCTTTGACCGAGAACTGTCTGTTGCACAAACAGTGCCTCTTCCATCAGATTTACTCCTTTCTCTTCCTAACACCACCCTTGCCTCTTCTTGCACTGGCGACTTTTTGCGATCTTCCTTAATGCGAACCTGAAAGTGATAAGAAAAATTCTTATTTCCAATGGCTTTCTAGTGAACATCTCTGTACCTAATGGAAAAATAAAGTAATTGTGATGATAAAACATTACTGAGTTTTTGTTGATATTTCACACATTTAATGTGAACATATGAAAGCCAATATGTGTAATTGAGAGATTAATTGAATACATTTTATCTCCACAGAAGCCATTCTTTATTTGAAAGATTCCATCAGCTTTTTGGATTACATCTGCAATTTTATATGGATATACTTTGAGGAGAGACATTTTGTTTCCTCAGAAATTTAATCTAACTTTTGCAGTATGACTTTCTTTGTCTGCACCACTCTATCTGTATATCATTCCTACATTGATATGTAGGGAATAGGTACTGGAACAGTAAAGCTGTGAAGTAAGCCATAGCAAATGCCCCAATATTTCAGTCAGTAAGAACATTCTTAAGGATTTCAATTCAAGTCCTAGTTTGGCATGCAGTTTTAAACTGACAGGAAATTTTGCTACCAATATTTATGACTAACAATAAAGGTAAAGTGATTACAGACTCAAGCAACATCACAAGATCTTAACAAATTTTCCATAAAGCCTTGATACTCATGTTTATGAATATTAAAGTGTAAAAAAATAAAGCCCTAATTTTAAAGTACTGCTATGTCTTACAATACGAAGATCTTTAACATGCTGTGAGCATTTATACAACAGCGTGTTCTTAATTCACACATATTCAACAATTCATTCAAAAGATATTTATTTGCTGTTCTTTCTATATGTTTCCTTGTCACATATATAACCCAGAATTATATGAACATGGTCAAAGACGTCACTCAGTCTTACAATTTCACATATATTTACATACAGCTTACTCTTTTATTTAAATAACCCAAAGAAAGTCACTGGTAAGACGACATCTGTACTGTATTTTGTTGATGTATTCCACTTAGAAGAAAAATCTCTCTTTTACCAGGATCTACTGGACACTATGTGTGTGTGTGTGTGTGTGTGTGTGTGTGTGTGTGTGTGTGTGTGTGTAATGAGAACTGGTTCCTTATTTTCTTATCATGCACACATAATATAATCATCTTGAATGCACAAAATAAATAATTTCAAGCTGTGGTGACAGTTGTGATATATGTAAGCTAAGACAATTTGAGTTTGTTGTGTAGCTAATAATGATATGCAGCAGGAAGCCTACAAACTTGCAGGAACAGTGAAAGAGAGGAATAAGTTTGAAACATATGCTGAATACAAAGTCCTGAACACAGATAAGGAAAGAGCCATGCTGAATGTGTGTGGGGACCTGCATGAATGGACAGAAGTTCTGCTGTCAGAGAACTACAGTATTCTACCAAATTACACACATTCTTTCTACTCATATGTAATAACCCAAACAGAAACATATTTTACACTTTTTGAATAAATAATCTTTAAAAACAGAAGACCATTTGTGCAGTGTTCTGTATTTCATATATACCTGCATCTCAAATTACAAACAAATATAACCTTCATACATGAGACTACATTTTAGTTTCCTCAGAAACAGTTTTAGCATAATTAAAATTGGAAACAAAAACTATTAACATATCACAGAGATAAAATATAAATTTTTTAAAAGAGATACCAGTGTTATAAAACATGAAAATGCCAAATTTTCATGCTTCCCCTGTTCACAATTTTTCATAGGCTAAATGAAATACAATTGGCCATGTGTTCAGTACAAAAGGTAATTAATAGATTCTTTCTGTGTGGGAAATCAAATGTCCTTAATCACACATTTGTCATGAAACACTGATGAGTTGCCACATGGTTTTTTCTGCAGTCAATAAAAACACTAACATATATTTCATACTATTGAAGCAAATCATAGTAGATAAGATGGCCATAACAGAAATAGCACTGCGTGGCACAGAATCCAACTGGGGAAGTATATAAGGATATGTTTAAATTCATAAAGTAATGAGGAGGCAACCACTCAGTTATAATGGATCAATACAAGGAGCACAGTAACACATAACAGATAACAGAATTGACACTAGCTTTTCAGCACTAGCTCTGTGTGTGTGTGTGTGTGTGTGTGTGTGTGTGTGTGTGTGTGTGTGTGTCTAGTATTGCTGGAAAAAGAGCTGGTCCTTGAGAGCTATTGTGAATGCTGTTTTCTGTTATGTGTTACTGTGGTCTACACATCGATCTGCTACAGGTGAATGGTTGCCTTTCCTGTATCTTATGTATCGCTCTGTTCATGAGTTAAAATTATTGTTATACATTTTTAAATTCAGTTTTGCAGTGCAACATAGTTTGATGCATATCCCAGTATGGAGTTACTTACGGTAAAAGCAAGGCTTTATTACAGTTCTATTAGATTTTTTGACTCAGAAAATTTTTCACACTTAATGTTTGTCTTAAGTTATGATTAAAATTAATCTATGTGATGGAAACATTATTCACTAGTGTCAGTTCCCACATAAAGGCAAAAATAGCATTTTACCCATGAGCAAATACAACTTAGGCTGTAAATAATATATGTTTGACATGTTCAATGCAGCTGCCTTTATTTTTTATTTTTTCTGTTAATGTGTGTAATATGTCTGTGATATCATCCCTCCCTTCTCTCTCTCTCATGCACACACACACACACACACACACACACACACACACACACACACACACAGTATTTCTTGTAGCAAAGGAAATTACATATGGCAATAATTTTATTATCAGTCATCTTATCTCATTCGTCAATGTTTGGCCTAAGACCAGTTCACAATTGAGAACACATGAAAATACTGAGATGACATTAAGAATGGATTATGCATTGAAAGTAGTTTTTCTTTGTCCAATGTTATTCTAATATAGTATCAATTAATAAAAATGACATGTGCTAACATCTCTTATTCTATTCATATGAAAGCCCAAGAAGCTAACATACCTTCCGAGACAGAGGATGTGATGTATTAGTAAGCCAGGAAGATAGAGTGATAATCACAGAAGGGACCCATGTAACTGTATAACCTTGTCCAGTAGCCTGAAAATTATGGAAT
The DNA here is from genome assembly GCF_023897955.1 of Schistocerca gregaria. Taxonomy (NCBI): domain Eukaryota; kingdom Metazoa; phylum Arthropoda; class Insecta; order Orthoptera; family Acrididae; genus Schistocerca; species Schistocerca gregaria. Next base: position 39,613,825 of record NC_064931.1, on the reverse strand, counting down.
TTAGCCACCTAGTTCAATATAATAACCAGGGGCATCTAAAAAGACAGTTTCTGCTCATGTGTGAAAGACAAGTTTCCAGATTTTAATTTTATTTTCTCACCCTAAGATTCTTCACATAAGAACCAACTAACCCTGCAACAGAATGTATCTTAGTGTGCTGTGTTTCTCAACACGTGTTTTTCTTTCCTTTTCAGTGTTAACTGATCATTGCATGTTTTACACTTATTTGTCTGTTGTATGGCTGTGAAATTAATAAAAACATGATATAATATATGTTACATATTATTTAACAAATAATTGTTAAAAATTTAATAATTAGACCTTGTAATACTGAACATGTAAAAAAGTGTAATTGCAAAGAACAAATAGAGTTAGACAATAAAACTCAGTAAATGACTGCCAAAAATAATAAATTTTTGAAGAGAAAGAAAAACAAATATAAAGATAAATGAATAAGTATTTGTGATGTTTGCCTGATCAAACAAGAAAATGTATGAGAAGAAAAACCTGCATCCTGAGTGATAAAAAGAATAGTTGAATAACACATGGAGCAGGACTGAGATAGTGAATTGATACTTTCCCAATAATTCAACGACAACCAAAATTGCTGTAATGTAGAATTTGAATAGTTTTGGAGTGATTTATTTTACAGATACAGACAGTGCTAATTAATACACTGACACAGTATTCATGATGTAATAAAACAAAGTACTCTCTGGAAAAAGGTTAATCTGAATACTGCAGTGCATACAGAAGCATTTACGCAACCATTCTTCACATACTCCATATGCAAATGGAAGGGTTTAGAAGCCCTAATAAGTGGTGGAATGAAAAGTAGCATCTACTGTGCATTTCACAATAGTTTGAAGAATGTAGACACACATAGGTGTGGATGTAGACCACAATTCATCATGAGGAATGATGCCTCTGGATAAGAGTGACCCTTTCCTTCTTCTAAACTGAAAATTTTCTGACTCAGCCAATCACAGGTGAACCTATGGTTTAATGTAAAATCAGGACTGTGGCATAATTTAATTTTTCACAAAATAATTACTAGGCACAAAAGCATGTCAACTATCAAACAATGTCCAAAGATTAATTAGGATTCAGTACACAATTTTTTGGATTTGTAATCTGATGTTTATCCACCCAGTCATCAGTCAGATATAGTAAGGAAATTTTATAATTTTACGATTAAAATGCATGCACTAAATATGGCAATAAAAGTTCTAATGGAATGTAAATAATTTAGGAGAAAAGGAGACCACTTACCAACAGAAGTATTGAGTCATAGACACACAAAAAGAAAGCAAGGTTTTTATTCTTCTCGTGTGTCTGCTGCTGACTCAGCACTTCCATTACTCAGTAAGTTGTCTCCTTCACTCCTTAATTACTTAAAATGCATACACTAAAGTACATTTATGTTACAAAATGTCAAAGGAACAGATTGCTTTTGGAGATTGAGCTTTTGTAGATGAAGGTGCTGTCATTCAAGAATACACCTACTTGTTGCCATTTGAGGAAAATGGAGTTGGCTGCATGTCTCAAAATCACAGACCACTAAAAGTAATGATTTTCAGAAGTAAGTTGACAGCTCTCATTATCACACATTCCATAATCATATCATTATAACTTCTAGTTCATCTACTGATTCAGATACACTCTGTCAAAATGTTATTTCACTTGTGCTAAGAATAAATATCTCTATAAGAGTTACAGTTTCTATTTTATTATTTTTTGCTAACACTTAAATTTACTATAATTTATTCCATAAAAGTGTTATCAGTGTTAGGGGCCCTTTGAGGAAACAGGGCTACTTGAGTCATATCAAAATAACTGCTTAATGGGCAGACTAGTACCTTATCAGCTATCCTATCAATCACCTTTTCTGACACATATGACAAGTAACTTTGGTGTTAGTCATGATGTGTCTTCAGCCTAGTTGCAAATAATAATGGGAGACCTGCATCAGTGGGAACAATTGTATCTCTAAAAGCAATTGGTGATGGGAAAATTATTACTCAAAAATACATGGTTCATCTGGTAGATCTTGTGGAGAGGAACTGTAGAAACAAAAAACAAAAGAGAGAGAGAGAGAGAGAGAGAGAGAGAGAGAGAGAGAGAGAGAGAGAGATAGACAGAGAGTCTTTTTACAAGGGAGAAACTGCAATAAGACAAAAGGCTGAATTGTGAAAATAAGTGCAAAAATACTGTATGAGCTAGTGCACAGAAAAACAGGAAGTAAGACAAACTAAGTATAGAGTTGTGTCTCTGGATAAAAAATATAGATTCTTTGGCACCACAGCTTACAGCTCAGAAACACAATTACATATTTCTTTATAAGGTAATGAGCACTAATTATTATAAAATATTCAAATCACTGGTTTCATTTCAGCATATTATTGCTATCAGTGGATGTGATTTGAATATTCACAAGAAATAAAAAAGTTTTATCCCTAAGCTAAACAAAATACTTTTGTGTATATAAATGCTGATATGTACAATACTATAAACATCCCCCCCCCCCCTCCCCACCAGCCGGTATGGCCCTGCGGTTCTAGGCGCTTCAGTCTGGAACCGCGTGACCGCTACGGTCGCAGGTTCGAATCCTGCCTCGGGCATGGATGTGTGTGATGTCCTTAGGTTAGTTAGGTTTAAGTAGTTCTAAGTTCTAGGGGACTGATGACCACATATCTTAAGTTGCATAGTGCTCAGAACCATTTTGAACAAAAATTTTTGGTGTTTATCATACTGTTCAGTGACATTTATTTACATTTTGATAAAATTATGTTCCTAATTAGTGACTGTGATGTATACAGAATTATTTGCATTATTTTTGAATGAAGCACTTCTTGTACATATGTAGATAACATCTGTCAATGCCAGTAATTTGCCAAAACAGACAATGTAAACATTTTATAATAATTAATGACTGTGACTTAATAAAACAGTTTCACTGAAGCAGGCATTGGGTTAGACAGCTTCAAAGTGACACTATGTCAACTGTTACAAAAATAATGAGGAACAAAGTGAAGATACATAGAAAGGAAAGAATGCATAATTACTGATTGCAAAATGATGCAGTTCCATTAAAAGCATAAACAAAAATGTGAATAAAATTGTTCTCAAAACACGACAAAAATTACAACACACATTGCTATCTTTTTATCTGGAGTATAGTACAGAAAATGTGGAAGACGTAAGAATCAGCTGTGGTAATCAGAAAGGAATAGAGACATCAATGTTACTCGAGGAAACAGTTGTTAGGTACAAAGAAAAAAGGCAATAAATCATCCCAAATGAGACATTCTTATTATCATCTGACAGTGTTTTTATTATCTGGTGTACAAATGGTACAACTAACAATTGAGCAGATAGGGGAGTTTAGATGGGCTGTTTAGATAAACAAAAAAAAAAAAAAAATGGTTCAAATGGCTCTGAGCACTATGGGACTCAACTGCTGAGGTCATAAGTCCCCTTGAACTTAGAACTACTTAAACCTAACTAACCTAAGGACATCACACACATCCATGCCCGAGGCAGTATTCAAACCTGCGACCGTAGCGGTCACGCAGTTCCAGACTGTAGCGTCTAGAACCACTCGGCCACACCGGCCGGCTTTTAGATAAACAACAGCAAATAAGTAATCAGTTGATTCTGAGTACGTCTGCTGATTCTGTGGTAGCACCATTGAGTTAGATGTTTGAGATGTGTAACATTGGTAAAGCAAATGCCGAAATTTGCTACAAAAGGTAAAATGTGTGAGAACTATTCCATAAGGAAAATAACCCAAAAGCAGTAACTTTTACTTTTATACACAAAATTCTGTATTCACAGACGGTCAATGTTAATATATTTAGGTGACATTCTACTACGTAACATTAGCGAAACTTTCACTGTTTACATATGACTTATACTGAAGCCTTATAAATAATTAGCATAATTGTTATTATAATTATCTGATTTATTCTACATCCTATAGATAGATTTGCAATACAGATACATAATACTAAAAATTATAAAAAAAACTTCTAACTACCTGCCTCCTGCTCCTCAACCTTTTACATGTTTTCAACAACGATGCAAAATATTTAGAAAAATTCAGACACATTTTTCAATGTATCTGAATAATGTCTTACATACTGTGATCTAGTAGACACAATTTCCATTGGCCTCAATCCTTCCATTGACCTCCTTTCATTTTTAACTACAAAAGAAAGAATTCAAAATATCAGGATGCTATGCTTATTTATATTGGATGAACTTTGATGTATAATTCCATACAAAGACAACGATTTTATCCACATATTTCGAAGTTTTGATTCCATCATTTTTTTAGTTCTTCCCCAAATCTCATTTAAACATAAAATATTCTTCTTGTGCTTTGGTATATTCTATTGCCAATCATTTAGTGATTTTACCATTTGAGAATTCATTTAGATCTAGAGTGAAGATGAACTTAATTAAACTATTCTCCTTTGAAATCTCTTATGACATTAAGTGTAATATGATACTGCCTAATATATTGTCTGTCTCCATAGCTGAGTGGTAAGTGTGGCAGAATTCAATGTGAGGGACCAAGGTCGATTCCCAGCCAGATTAGATATTTTCTCCACATGGAGACTAGGTGTTGTCTTGACTTCATCATTTCATCCCCATCAACATACAAGGTTATAAGGTGCCTAAACAGACTTGCACCCAAAGGGAGTTTCTAGCCACATGTACCTAATATTTTGATGTTTATGTACCAGTCTTCATTCATATCTATTTTCCCAGCATTGGCAGAGTGCTTCCTGCAGCCTTGGATATTACTGACAGATTTCAAACAAACTACAGAGCTACAATATCATGTGATAAATGTTATGTTGCTAGTGTGTATTCCATGAAATGGGTTGTAGGTCATCAATTGAAATGGCATTGGTATCTTGCAGTAAGTTATTTGCAATCATGTTGTGCATATCTGTCATGGATCAGGCAGTGATCTGTTACAGTACATAAAGAAATGTTTCTCAACCTTCAGCTTATGGGTGTCAGTATTTTGTAAGACGTGCATTTTGTGGATCTTCTTTTGCTGTTGTGATCAATGTATAACATTCAGAAGATACATAACGTTTGTAAATAATTTTTGTGAAACCTACAGAGCATCTTGTCCAACTGGTATGAAAATGAGAATAAGCTACTGTGTTAATCATTTGCTAACTGACAGGCTACAAAAATGATCTTACTTTCAGACTGAAGCATATGGCTGCAAATTATAAGTGATAGAAAAAAGAGTTCTGCTGCATTAGGATTTCTGTAAAAGACACAAAGCCACAGCACAAATGCTGTCAAAGCTATTGCAACTGAAAATGTCTCAATATTCACCGGCTGATGTACAGTTGGCTTCTGCTATGAGTGTAATCTGCAATTCTTTGAGTGAATACATGATGACATATCAGCTGAAAAATATTGCAAAAATAAAAGATTGAAATTCTTTATCGAGAAACAAAAGTTAGAGGTAGCAGCTTTATAATTCTGTTAACATTTTCATTAAATTTTCTGGAATCATTCATTCAGTGAGCCCACTTTTGTTCTAGTTCTATATAAATGAGTTACCATTATGTATTTAACAAGCTGAAGTAGTTCTCATAGTTAATGTTTCAAGCACTGTGAACATTTAACAGAATTTGGATTGGCTATCATCTACTACCAACAAGCTCAACTGTTGCACAACTAAATGAAGCGATCAATATGAATTATAAAATCACCCACCCCACCTCTAGAGGTGTGGCAACCATCTCATTATTGTAATAACTACAAATAGAAGATATAAGGGTAGTAAAGTCAGGTTCATTTACAATGCATAAATTTACTATATAAGATGTCAGACCTGAAAGCTGAGAAACAATATATGAAAATTGTGGTGCACATACAAAATGAAATCATTTATGTAACATATTTCATTATTATTGTAGCGCTGTTCAAGCTATACATAACAGAGTTGTAAACAAAATAAAAATAGTATGGAATACAAATCACAAAAGAAACTGAAAATATATTGTGAACATTACAGTAAATGATGTGTGTAGCCTTCTCCACAAAATAATAAGTAAAGAATATTTTAAGCTTATTAAGGAAACAAAGACTTACTTTATTAGAAAGGAAACAGCTGAAAGATGTACAGCCATCCAAAAACAAAAGGAGAGGCAGAAACTGACAGAAGTTAAAAGTGTCCACAGAAGTGGAGAAATGGATGCAGATGCGTGAGACAGATTAACTGCACTAAACAAAACAGAAGTAGTGAGTGAAACTGGAAAAATCATAGGATAAACCAAACCATTGTGTGCATTGAGACAACAAGGTCATTAGTTTCAAATGTAATAAAAGAGCTGAAAGTCAAACTTTCATTTGACATACATTACGCTACAACATAAATCAATAAACATGCAGTAGTAACCTATTTAACAAACTTGGCAAATACTTCAACAAAAGAGAGAGATTTTTTTCCAGCTTTCTTAAAAAGGAGTACACTGAAACCAATTTTTATGCATGAAAGCAGATGTGAATTAAGAAACTAAAGGGCAATATCAGCTGATTCCTCATTTACTACCATGAAATAACTAAAGAAAAGAATTGTGAGTCAAAAATGTATGGGACTATAGTCATCACAATATATGGTGTTATGGAACTGTCTAAAACATTTCATTATGTTAATTATTTCTTGTTGATGTAGTATGGGATATGATGAAAGTGTCATACTATCATGAAGTCATGCAAAATAAATAAGGATGGAAATCGTGCATAAATGGTGAGAGAATGTGATCAACCACACATTGCACCTGTTAACACTAGAACATGGTGTGCTACAAGATTTGGCACTCAGTTAAATATTGTTTTGTCTTTCCACAACATATAAATCAGAAGGTTAATCTGAAAATGAAGTTTCTCATGATGACATGCTTGTATAAAATTTTCTTCATCTTCTTGCTGTGTCAAATTAGACAGCTCCAAAGCCAAGAGTCACCTAGCCATAGAGTGTGCATTGTCATCAACCTGTCAGGCAGAAATCTTGATTTAGAAACTCTTTTCTCCTTGAGGAGATTTGTATATAGATTCTAAGCCATATACCCATTGTGGATATTATTAATGGAGTTCAAATGGTAATGTTACATTTCTCACAGGATGTGACTTGGAGCATAATACATTTTGGCAGTAATAAAGCTTCCAAAGTCAAACACCAGCAGATTAGGTAGGAAAGGGCTATGTTGGAGAGATGAAGATTTAATGATGCTGCCAACTAACAATAATGGCTCAGAATGTCATGGAAAAGTGATTCTGATGTTCAAACACAATATACACACATGCCTGAAATGTGATCCTACATTCTCAAATGGTGCAGCTGTTAAAGAATTCTGGTCTACTTAATTATGTCATGAAGATAACATCTGAGCTCCTAAAGTTCCTATTGGCCTTCCCACCTTTAGGGTAGCCAAATATATGACCAAATTCATGAGATCTATGGCTGATCATTGCAAACATCATGGTCTACATAAAAAACCCTCACAGGTTTAGTGAGGTAATCAAGCAAGTCAGAGTTGGTCCAAATGATATTATGGTCAGATTTGATATGGTCTCTCTGTTTACTAAAGTCCATATGGAAGAAACACTTTGACAGCCATTTACTTTTTGTATGACACAAAATTTTATGAAATGACTGATGAAATGGACACAGGTTCTTCACTATCATCAGCAGTGACTAATTTCTTTATGAAGCATTTAGACGAATGTGCCTTAAATCTGGTACCCCTTCACCTGTCTTCATTATATCATTAGTGTTGAGATGAACATAGAAATAAAGTTGCCATTTTTAGATGATTTAATAAAACATATACAAGATGAACATCTAGACCAGTCTGTTATATCACATGCCTATGCACACTTACTTTTATCTCAGTGTGCAGAGCTTCAAACACCCAGCCCAGAAGAGACCAGTTATAATACATTAGTATACAGAGCTACAACTGTTTCTGGGAAGGAACACTTTAGTTCCAAATATGTTAGATTAGATTAGATTAGATTAATACTTGTTCCATAGATCATGAATACGACACTTCGTAATGATGTGGAACATGTCAGGTTAATAAAAGATGTCTGTACAAGAAATTACATTACACAAAATATTGCATGACACTAATGATTAAGGGTTTTTTTTTTTTTTTTTTTTTTTTTTTTTTTTTTTTTTTTTTTACTTACTTTATATCTAAAAATTCAGCCAATGAGTAGAAGGAGTTGTCATCTAGAAATTCTTTTAATTTATTTTTAAATGTTAGTTGGCTATCTGTCAGGCTTTTGATGCTGTTTGGTAGGTGCCCAAAGACTTTTGTGGCAGCATAATTTACCCCTTTCTGTGCCAAAGTCAGATTTAACCCTGCATAGTGAAGATCATCCTTTCTCCTGGTGTTATAGGTATGCACACTGCTATTACTTTTGAATTGGGTTGGATTATTATCAACAAATTTCATAAGGGAATATATATACTGTGAGGTTACTGTGAGGATCCCTAGATCCTTAAATAGATGTCTGCAGGATGACCGTGGGTGGGCTCCAGCAATTATTCTGATTACACGTTTTTGTGTAATGAATACTTTTCTACTCAACGATGAATTACCCCAGAATATGATGCCATACGAAAGCAGTGAATGAAAGTAGGCATAGTAAGCTAATTTACTGAGATTCTTATCACCAAAATTTGCAATAACCCTAATAGCATACGTAGCTGAACTCAGACGTTTCAGCAGACCATCAATGTGTTGCTTCCAGTTTAACCTCTCATCAATGGACACACCTAAAAATTTTGAAAATTCTACCTTAGCTACAGACTTCTGTTCAAATTCTATATTTATTACTGGAGTTTTGCCATTTACTGTACGGAACTGTATATACTGTGTTTTATCAAAATTTAAAGAGAGTCCGTTTGCTGAGAACCACTTAATAATTTTGTGAAAAACATCATTTACAATTACATCACTTAGTTCTTGGTTTTTGGATGTTATTACTATACTTGTATCATCAGCAAAAAGAACTAACTTTGCATCTTCATCAATGTGGAATGGTAAGTCATTAATGTATATCAAGAACAGTAAAGGACCTAAGACCGAACCCTGTGGGACCCCGTGCTTGATAGCACCCCAGTTTGAGGAATCAGCTGTTTTAACATTACACGAACCACTTATTTCAACTTTCTGCATTCTTCCAGTTAAGTATGAATTAAACCATTTGTGCACTGCCCCACTCAAACCATAATGATTTAGCTTATCTAAAAGAATTCCATGATTTACACAATCAAAGGCCTTTGAGAGATCACAAAAAATACCAATGGGTGATGTCCGGTTATTCAGAGCATTTAATATTTGATCAGTGAAAGCATATATAGCATTTTCTGTTGAAAAGCCTTTCTGAAAACCAAACTGACATTTTGTTAGTACTTTATTTTTACAAATATGGGAGGCTACTCTTGAATACATTACTTTCTCAAAAATTTTTGATAGAGCTGTCAGAAGAGAGATTGGGCGGTAGTTGTTGACATCAGACGTATCCCCCTTTTTATGCAATGGTTTTACAATGGCATATTTCAGTCTATCAGGGAAAACACCCTGCTCCAAAGAGCTATTACATACGTGGCTGAGAATTCTACTTATCTGTGGGGAACAAGCTTTAAGTACTTTGCTGGAAATGCCATCAATTCCGTAAGAGCTTTTACTTTTCAGTGAGTTTATTATTTTACTGATTTCAGAGGGAGAGGTTGGTGGAATTACAGCTGTTTCAAACTGTGCAGGTATGGCCTCTTCTATTAATAGCCTTGCCTCTTCTAGTGAAGATCTAGATCCTATTTTCTCCACAACATTTAAAAAATGATTATTCAAAATATTTTCAATTTCTGATTGTTTGTTAGTGCACTTGTCATTCAATTTTATTGCACTAAAGTCTTCCTGTGCTCTTGGTTGCCCTGTTTCCCTTTCAATAATATTCCAAATTGCTTTAATTTTATTATCAGAGTTACTGATCTCAGACATGATACACATGCTTCTGGACTTTTTAATAACTTTTCTTAGTACCGCACAATAGTTTTTATAATATTGAACAATTTCGGGGTCAGTACTCCATCTTGCTGTTAGATACAGTTCTCTTTTGCGGTTGCAAGATATTCTTATTCCTTTAGTTAGCCAAGGTTTTTTATATGTTTTCTTGGAATTATGTTTAACTATTTTCTTGGGAAAACAATTTTCAAATACCCTTAAAAATGTATTGTGAAATAAGTTATATTTCAAGTTTGCATCGGGTTCCTTATACACTTCATCCCAGTCTAGCTGCTGTAGGCTTTCCCTAAAGTTTGCAATATTTATATTGTTAATTGAACGCACTGCTTTGAAAGTCTGATTTATTATACTGCATGGAGCTATGTCATGTACTGTAACAAGCTGTGCACTATGATCTGAAAGACCATTCTCAACAGGATAAGCATTTATGTCCTTAAACTTATCTTATGTGAAGCATTTGTTTTTATAAAAACAGTGACAGGGATATAAATATTAAGCTTTTACTCTCCTAGAAACAAAAACACAAAGATGCTCAACAGTCACAAAATGAGCAACTTGCTGCAGTTCTTTCTTTCTGTGGGGCTACACATAGGGTCCTAATGTGACAAGCATAGGATTTATTTTCTGACTGCACAAGAAGGTTTCAGAAATGTCGAGTTAAAGGCAAATATTGTCTTCATGCTCTGGCATTACAGGCATGCATTACAGACATCAATATGATCTCTGACAGCATCACATCATGATGACATAAGCTGACCAATCACAAGATGATTACTTATTATATAGGACTATTATAGCAGCAGTTATGACACTTAATTGCTCCTCATAAAGACAATAAAGGTTATCATAATAGTTTTTATTCTAGTTTGATGTGTCTAGGAGACAGTGAAAATTTTAAACAAGGAAGTTACAGTGTAAGCTAAAGCTGCATAAAAAATCTGTACAGCCCTATCAAATATACTGATTCATTGTGGGATAGACCCATAACCTCGCTGTTTGGTCTCTTCCCCCAAAACAACCAACCGTTGTGGGATACTGTATTAGGTTTGCAAAAAGTGATCAATTTGTACTTACTAAAGTAGTTACTCATGTAAACACCTCCTTGTAACATAATTAGGAAAAAATCCACGTAAAATCACTATAATGTTGTAACTACAAGCATAAATAAATTTTCTATTCTATTCCATTTTATTCTAATGGATTATCTCAATGCAATGATTAATATTTATTGCTAAATAATCATTTTACAAACCAATCAAAGCATTCTGCACGGTATTCCAGACCAGAAAGTGAGGAATGTATGACATAGATACTTCAAAAATAATGACTCATTTAAATATACTGCCTGACAAAAAAAAGTGAAGAACCTAGAAGACATGGATGGATGTCAATGTAACTTCATACACTTACCCACTGTCACTGGATATGTAAATGATTAGAGCTGCAATTCTCTGTAAGAAGTATAATGGCCACCAGAGTGCATTTGTGAAGTCCACATATGATGTTAGTACCAGGCCTAGTAGTGTATATAAATAGTGTGAACAGGGTCAGATGTTGAGTGCCCAGTGTGAGAATTCAGTGACACATATACTTGTGTGAGACAGTGTTACATGTACCTGGCAGAATTTGAAGGAGCCTCGTTGTGGGTCTCCATTTGGCTGGTGGGTCAAATAATGCAATATCCTCATCTCTGGAACTTTTGGATGTTACAGTGGCCAGATGTTGATCTGCAGTGGAACATGAGAACAGACATACAAATCATCAAGATTCCAGTCAACCACATGTGTCCAACACCGGGGAGGATTGCGTATTGTGCACCTAGCTCATCATAACACCTGTACAGCTGCACCATCTGACTGAGAACAAATAATGGACTTCCTGCAACATTTGTGTCATCTCGCTCCATTGGCCGGAGACTAACAGCAGTCTAAGGAATTACTGTTCAGTGTGTAGTTACCATTAGCACTACAACACAAACAGCTGCATATGGAGTGGTGCTGTGACTGGGAGGCATGACTGCTAATGAATGCCATCGTATTGTGTTCACTGATGAATAACAGTTCTCCACTATTCCTGATGATACTTATCAGGCAGTATGGCAGGGACGTGTGGAGAGGTCCCAATCTTAAAATGTTTTTTGTAAAGGTACAGAGGTGTTACTCCTGGCATCATGATGTGGGGAGCTATCTGGTATGGCTTCGGGTCATAGTTGGTAGTGATTGAGGGAATGCTGATGGCAAAACGGCAGATCACAGACATGCGACAGTATCTAGCTGCTGTTTTTCAATAGGAAAATTCTGGTCTGCATGTGGGACATGTCTCTCTGAACTTTCTGCAAGATTTTGAGGTACTCCTGTGACCAGCAGAATCCACAGATCTGTCCCCAAAAGACATGTGAGGAACCAATCTGGATGTTGACTCAGTTCCAGCACCAGTATCCAGGATATCAAGGACCAGTTACAACAGTTGCAGGCCAGTTTGCCCCAGGAGCGAATACAATGGCTTTATAATACCCTTTCCAGCTGAAACAGTGTGTGGAACCAGGCCAGAGGATGTGCAACATCATGCTGATAAGTGGGCTAATAGAATCAAGTTCTTTGTAAATTTGACTTGATTTTGTAATCAATGAAATAACATCTCATATATCCTCTCAACTCAATAGATCTAATTTTGTTTCCTCCTTCCCTTCAGGTGTTTCACTTTTTTTGTCATGCAGTGTAAATGAAAACTATAACAAATTTAGGAACTGATAAAAATAACAATCTGAAATGGGTAGATTGCATGGATATTATGTGCAAGGAAATAAGCACAGAGATTTTCTCAATAAAGATCAAAGCCAAGTTATCTTAAGAAAAACTGATAACTATATGTCATATAGATTCACATTCCTACATCCATCTCAATCAGTTTATGTATGGATAGGAGAACAAGTAGGACAAGTGGTAATGCTATTTAGACATAAAAAGAATTGCTGTCATAAAATTTAAGAGGTGTACACCATTGTGTGACTATTTTGTCAGTGATGAACAGTAAGACACAACTCCCCATATAACAACAAATATGAGTGTACAGCATAAGGTAGGCAAAACTGCTATATGAAACAACAAAACTTGAAATTGGTAATTTGGCCCACATAGAGAAGTCAGCAGGACAAGTTTCAACCTATTATCCAATATATTAAAATAAAAGTAAGTTTCTTCAAAGAGAACTTAAAGCTTATTTAATAAAGTACTACAAAGGAAGTGCCAAAAACGTGGAAACATACCATGTCTAATATGGTGTAAAAAAAAGTTGGCTTTCAAAATAGCTTCCAATCATCTTGGAATGGATAAATGCAGGTCAATGTGGAGGCTGGCCATGTGGCATCGCCTGCTCTGCCTGTGAGTGGACATGTGGGCGCTCCTTCAGCGAGGTCCGAGCAGGCATACAGAGGGAGGGGTTTATTAGTGATTGGGAGCTCCAACATTAGGCAGGTGATGGAGCCCCTAAGGGAAATAGCAGAAAGGTTAGGGAAGGAGGCCAGTGTTCACTCTGTCTGCTTGCCGGGTGGTCTCATCTGAGATGTGGAGGAAGCTCTGCCAGCGGCGATAGAGAGCACTGGGTGCACCCAACTGCAAATTGTTGCTCATTTCGGCACCAATGACTCCTGCCGTCTGGGTTCAGATGTCATCCTCAGTACATACAGGCGGTTGGCGGAGTTGGTGAAGGTGGAAAGGCTTGATCGTGGGGTGGAATCTGAGCTAACTATTTGTAGTATCGTTCCCAGAACCGATCGTGGTCCTCTGGTTTGGAGCCGAGTGGAAGGCTTAAACCAGAGGGTCAGACGATTCTCCAGAGATCTGGGGTGCAAAATTTTTCGACCTCTGCTATCGAGTGGAGAAATGTAGGGTCCCCCTGAATAGGTCAGGCATGCACTACACGCAGGAAGTGGCTACAAGGGTAGCAGAGTATGTGTGGAGTGCACATGTGGGTTTTTTAGGTTAGAGAATTCCCTCCCTAGGCCCGACAAGACGCTTCCTGAGACATGGCAAGGTAGGAGTAGGCAAAATGCAACAGGTAATAACAATATTAATCTGCTAATAGTAAACTGCAGGAGCATCTATAGAAAGGTCCCAGAACTGCTCTCATTAATAAATGGTCACAATGCCCACATAGTACTAGGGACAGAAAGTTGGCTGAAACCAGATGTAAACAGTAATGAAATTCTAAAGTCAGATTGGAATGTATAGCACAGAGACAGGCTGGACAGTGAAGGGAGAGGCATGTTTATAGTGGTAAGAAGTGCAATAGTATCAAAGGAAATTGACGGAGATCTGAAATGTGAAATAATTTGGGTGAAGGTCACGGTTAAAGCAGACTCAGACATGGTAATTGGATGTCTCTATAGGCCCCCTGGCTCAGCAGCTGTTGTGGCTGAGCACCTGAAGTATAATTTGGAAAATATTTTGAGTAGATTTCCCCACCATGTTATACTTCTGGGTGGAGGTTTTAATTTGCCGGATATAGACTGGGAGACTCAAACGTTCATAACAGGTGGCAGGGACAAAGAATCCAGTGAAATTTTTTAAGTGCTTTATCTGAAAACTACCTTGAGCAGTTAAACACAGAACTGACTTGTGGCGATAATGTATTAGACCTTCTGGTGACAAACAGATCCAAACTATTTGAAACAGTTAACGCAGAACAGATACTGTATCAATGATTTCAGCCGTAAATAGAAATATTAAAAAAAAAGGTAGGAAGATTTTTCTGTTTAGCAAAAGTGACAAAAAGCAGATTTTGGTGTACCTGATGGCTCAACACAAAAGTTTTGTCTCAAGTATAGATAGTGTTGAGGATCAGTGGACAAAGTTGAAAACCATTGTACAATATGTGTTACATGAGTATGTGCCAAGCAAGATCGTAAGAGATGGAAAAGAGCCACCGTGGTACAACAACCGAGTTAGAAAACTGCTGCGGAAGCAAAGGGAACTTCACAGCAAACATAAACATAGCCAAAGCCTTGCAGACAAACAAAAATTACGTGAAGCGAAATGTAGTGTGAGGAGGGCTATTCGAGAGGCGTTCAATGAATTCGAAAGTAAAGCTCTATGTAATGACTTGGCAGAAAATCCTAAGAAATTTTGGTCTTATGTCAAAGCGGTTGGTGGATCAAAACAAAATGTCCAGAGATTCTGTGACCAAAATGGTACTGAAACAGAGGCCGAAATAGTAAATGTCTTTTTCCAAAGCTGTTTCACAGAGGAAGACTGCACTGTAGTTCCTTCTCTAGATTGTTGCACAGATGACAAAATGGTAGACATTGAAATAGACAACAGAGGGATAGAGAAATGGTTAAAATCACTCAAAAGAGGAAAGGCTGCTGGACCTGATGGGATATACCAGTTCGATTTTACACAGAGTACGCGAAGGAACTTGCCCCCTTCTTGCAGCAGTGTACTGTAGGTCTCTAGAAGAGCGTAGCGTTCCAAAGGATTGGAAAAGAGCACAGGTCATTCCTATTTTCCAGAAGGGACATCGAACAGATGTGCAGAACTATAGACCTATATCTCTAACGTCTATCAGTTGTAGAATTTTGGAACATGTATTATGTTTGAGTATAATGACTTTTCTGGAGACCAGAAATCTACTCTATAGGAATCAGCATGAGTTTCAAAAAAGACGATCAGGTGAAATCCAGCTCACGCTACTCGTCCACGAGACTCAGAGGGCCATAGGCACAGGTTCCCAGGTAGATGCCGTGTTTCTTGACTTCCAGAAGGTGTTCAATACAGTTCCCCACAGTTGTTTAATGAACAAACTAAGAGCATATGGACTATCAGACCAATTGTGTAATTGGATTGAAGAGTTCCTAGATAACAGAACACAGCATGTCATTCGCAATGGAGAGAAGTCTTCCGAAATAAGTGTGATTTCAGGTGTGTCGCAGGGGAGTGTAGTAGGACTGTTGGTATTCACAATATACATAAATGACCTTGTGGATGACATCGGAAGTTCACTGAGGCTTTTTGCGGATGATGCTGTGGTATATCGAGAGGTTGTAACAATGGAAAAGTGTACTGAAATGCAGGAGGATCTGCAGCGAATTGACGCATGGTGCAGCGAATGGCAATTGAATCTCAATGTAGACAAGTATAATGTGCTGTGAATACATAGAAAGAAAGATCCCTTATCATTTAGCTACAGTATAGCAGGTCAGCAACTGGAAGCAGTTAATTCCATAAATTATCTGGGAGTACGCATTAGGAGTGATTTAAAATGGAATGATCATATAAAGTTGATCGTCGGTAAAGTATATGCCAGACTGAGATTAATTGGAAGAATCCTAAGGAAATGCAATCCAAAAACAAAGGAAGTAGGTTACAGTATGCTTGTTCGCCCACTGCTTGAATATCCAATGGAGAGCAGCACGCTTCATTACAGGATCATTTAGTAATCGTGAAAACATTACGGAGATGATAGATAAACTCCAGTGGAAGACTCTGCAGGAGAGACGCTCAGTAGCTCGGTATGGGCTTTTGTTGAAGTTTCGAGAACATACCTTCACTGAGGAGTCAAGCAGTATATTGCTCCTTCCTATGTATATCTCACAAAGAGACCATGAGGATAAAATCATAGAGATTAGAGCCCACACAGAGGCATACTGACAATCCTTCCTTCCACGAACAATACGAGACTGGAATAGAAGGGAGAACCGATAGAGGTACTAAAGGTACCCTCCACCACACACCGTCAGGTGGCTTGTGGAGTATGGATGTAGATGTAGATGTATGGTTTTCAAGAGAATCTTATACTATTCTTCATTCAGAATAGCGGCAAATTCAGGTAACGATAATGCACGTGGATACCATCGTGCACATTTCTCTCCCAAGTATACCAGAAAAGAACAATAATACTGACATCTGGTGATTGTGGTGGCCAGGGGAGATTCAACACTTCATTCTCATGTTCAAGAAACCTCTTCTGAACTATGCGGGTTGTATGACCAGAGGCCCCGTCTTCTTGGAACACATATTCACCATTAGGGAAGAAATATTGTACCACGGGATGGACCTGATCACCCAAAATGGTCACATAATCATTGGCAGTAAAGTGACATTGAAGACTAACTGTAGGACCCATGGAATACCATTATGGCTACCCAAATCATCACTGAACCCCAGCGCATTTCACTCTTGGGATGTAAACTGGGCCATAGAGCAGAAACAGTGGAAAACAAGACTTATCTGATATCAAATGCCATTATTCCATTGCTCCATAGCCCTGGTATTATGGCAGAGTGGAACCACATTTTCCTTTGATGGGCATTTGCATCACTGATGAGTCATTTTGGAATTCCAACTAACCCTACAATTCTCTGCTTCTGAAGCTCCCTTTCTGTTGGTTCGCTGCTGACAGTGTACTTGAGTGCAACTTTGAGTGCTTCAGTGATTTTTGCAACTCTAATAATCTTATTATTGTCACAGTTCTCTTAAATGACTGTCTATCATGTCCATTCAACACACACTTTACCCTGTTTTGCGACTTAGTGCATGATGTTTTTCTGCTTTCCCTGTACACAGTATAAATCCTTATTACAGTGCCTCTTGAAACACCAAACACTTCAGCTGCTTTTGTAACAGAAGCTCCCACAATATGAGCACCAACAATTTGCCCGCATTTGAATGCACTGATCCTCGACAAGATGCACTCATTAATACAGAGAATACTTCTTTGATCATGACTACCATTTGCAATGTACTGAGGACATTGCACAGGTCCCATATGTGGTCAAACACAACAGCGCAACCTGCAGGTTTGGCCAGCAATTACACTTATGTGCAAGCATGCATTTCTCATGGTGTTTCCATATTTTTGTCCATAGTCTGTATATACAGTACATGATGGTTGGAAGGTGTGTGGTATGGGACAATGATGGAGAACATAATGGTGCCATTGTGAAGTGTGCCCTATCTCTCTTTACACAGAAGGCATCATGCTCCTGCCTTCTTATTTGCACACCACTAGAGCAGCAGTTTACCATAGTTCACTGGAGCAATGAAGGGTATCAAGTGACTTGAAGAATGTTCAGGTCATTCCCATTTTCAAGAAGAGTTATTGGGCAGATGCACATAATTATAAGTCTATATTGCTGATTTTAATCCATGAATATAATTTTTTTTTAAATTAAGTGGTACAGCTGGCTGTCAGATCATCCATTCTATGACATTAAACAATTTTTTGAGATGCCTGAGAAAGATATTAGCATTTAAAATTTGTCTGTAGTGAAACATATTATTGTGTGCTGTGGTTAATCATGTGTAGTTTCATAGTTTATACAATAAACAATACAACATTATATTATATTAGATTATAGTATAGCTTACTGCATTAACTTTTAGAAGCTATCCTGGTGTAATTTGCTACATTGCCATGCTTGAAATGTATTCTGTAATGTACTGACACTTGTTTATTTTATTATTCTGTATGTACTAGTACATCCTGTATGACGAAGCCAATTTCATTGTAAAATGATCTATGGTGAATAAAATTATTGATTCTTAATTCTTTATGCTAACCTATTGTAACATTTTTGGAGAACAAAAATCTATATAGTAACCAACAAAGATTCCATAGACACCCCAGAAACTCAGCTCTCTATTATCATTAATGAGAGCCAGAGAGCAGTAGACATTGATGAGCAGAATGATACTGTCTCTATTGATGCCTATGGGTCATATGATACATCTACAACTATATTCTGCAAACCACAGAGAAGTACATGGCAGAGAATATGTCCCATTGTACCAGTTATTAAGGTTTTTTCTCTTTCTATTCAAGTATGGACCATGGAAAGAATGATTGTTTAAATGCCCCAATGCACAATGTAATTAATATAATCTTGGCTTCACAATTCCTTTGAGAATGATATGTAAGGGATTCCAGTATATTCCTAGAGTCATCATTTGTAATTTGGCTTTCTTGGGATGGTTTCTGTCTCTAAGAGTCAGCCAGTTCATCTCCTTCAGTGTCTCTGTGACATTCTCCCATGTGTCAAACAAACCTATCATCATTTGTGCTGCCCTACTCTGTATACATTCAGTATCCCCTGTAAGCCCGACATGGTGTGGGTCCCATACACTTGAGTAATATTCTAGGATCAATTTCATGACTTATTTGTAAGCAATCTGCTTTGTAGACTGACTGCATTTCCCCAGTATTCTACCAATAAACTAAAGTATACCACCTGCTTTACCCTCGACTGAATTTATGTGATCACTCCATTCCATATCTCTGCAAAGCATAACAGTTCCACACTGTCATTTAATGAACAAAATGTGAGCTTACTAAGCATCAGAGCAGATTTGTGACTGGATTCGGGAATTCTCAGTGGAACAAATGCAACACAGTACTCTTAAGAAAGAGTAATTTATCAATGTATGTAAAGGTAACTTTGGGAGTACCCCACAGGAGAGTTATTGAGAGATTACTGTTGACTTTATATATAAATGACCTACTGGGTGGTATCAGTAGCTCTTTAAGGTTGTTCATAGATGATCCTGTTCTCTACAGGAAGGTTAGAATTTCAGAAGACTGTAGTAAAATGCACGAAGAACTGCAGAGGACGGATGATTGGGGCAATGAAGGATGCAGCTGACCTGGAACATAAATAAATGTAATGTATGATGTATAAATGGGTGAAGGGATCCATTATGCTTTGATTACACTATTGGAGAAAAATTACTTGAAACAGTGACAACCATAATATACCTATGAGTCTCCATCAAGTGAAACCTAAAGTTGAGTGGCCACAGAAAACTAATTGTAGAAAAAGCAGGTTCCACACTGTAATTCTATGGAAAAATCATATGCAAATTTAATTCATCTAAAAAAGAAGTGGCTTACAAAAAGCTTTTTCAACCAGTTATATAGTATTACTGATCAGTCAAGACCATTACCAGGTTGCATTCACAGAGAGAGAGAGAGAGAGAGAGAGAGAGAGAGAGAGAGAGAGAGAGAGAGAGAGAGAGAGAGAGAGAGAGAGCAGATCCAATGAAATGTGAGATGTTTTGTATCAGTTTCATTTAGCATCCATGAAAGGGTTATGAAAATGATCAACAAACTACAGTGGCAGATGCCCTGCAAGAGAAGGACTGTGCATCATATAGAGGTTAACTATTGAAATTCTGAGAGCTTACATGCTAAGAAGCATTAGACAACATTTTATTTCCTCCCTCATATATCCGATGAACTGAACATAACAACAAAATCAAAGAAATTAGTGCTCATATGGAGGTTTGCTGACAATCATTTTTATTTCCATTTGATTGGTGATTTCTTCCATTTGTGAGCTATGTGACCATTCAGACTTGGCATGTAATAATTCCATGGAAATGTTTTGATTGCTAGAAACTTTATTTATCATGCATTTTGAGTAATAATCATCAGATAAAATATGCTTAGGAAAACTCATACAAGTGGGCAACGCAAGAAAACCATACAATCTCATGTGCAATTGCCATAAGGGGCATTTGCAAAAGATGTTATCTGGAGACATCGCATGCCAAACTCAGACTTGAGTCTGGCATGAGATGTCTCCAAATAACATCTTTTGCAAATACCCCCTAATGGCAATGGCACATGGATGTGTACATTTTACTTGTATTGCCCACTGGTATGAGCTTTTCTAAGCATATTTCATCTGGTGATGATTACTCAAAACATGCCCTAAATAAAGTTTTTAGTGATCAAGACATTCCCATGGTATTACTAAATGCAAAATCATTTTTAAAACACACCATATGCACATAGGATAGGGAACCAAATGCATCCTTCGCCACATGCCATAAGGTGGCTTGCAGGGTATGGAACATGAGAACTGGTTTCTGTGTTTCATGTCACCTCCCTATTTCCTAACAACATCACAGTGCAGCAGTGAATGTGTGCAGCCTACCTCTGCTAACACTAGATGGTCTTGAGTAAATGTATTGAGCTTATTAACAAGTTACCAAAATTTATGTCAGATATTTTGCTAACTCAGACAACTTTGAATTTTGGAGGTTTCCAAATGATTATGAGTCATTACTGAAATAATTACCACAAAACTTTATTAATAATTGAGAAGGTAAACAAATGCAGTGTTAAAAAGGTGAGGAAAAGTTGATGTTCAGTTTATGTCAGAGTTGACAGCCTCATGTGAACAGCAGTAGAGCTTATAGTACAACTGTAACATTATTAATCATTATATTTATGAAATGTTTTCCCTAAATTGATTTTAATACTGTATGAGCTTAATGTGGTGGTCAATGTAAGTGCAGAAGTGCTTAATGGCTGATCTTATACTTGGGACGGTGAAAGTCCTTTTGATGGAAATTAAGCTGTTTCTCTATGGATGTCCAATACCACTTCAACTGAAGGCCATGGTTTTGGGTCATGACAGTGATTAAGAAGTTTGTAAGCAACTGGCACTTAACTTTAAATTTCATCAAACTGCAGAACATCAGACTCATAATAATATTTCTGTGATAATTTAAAATGATGTATACAGTCACATTTTTCATTCAGAAGGCTTTTGCTTACTAATCTTCCCAATGTAATCTTAATATTTTAATATCAGAAAATACTTAACAAATATTATTCCAGAATACAATGAGCCCTCTCAGTACAATAAGTATGTGTCTTATCTGTTCTGTTTTTATGTCACAAACATGAACCAGTTGCACATGAATCTGCATGATTAAAAGACCACAGAGAGTAAGAGCATAAGCCATGATGACTGGTACTTCTAAAAGGCTGCCAGGCATATTTCCTGGTCCTACATCAGATACAAACTTGATAAGCAAGAAGAGCAGAGCATGTTACATGATTTGATAAAGCTTACTTCATGCAAAATTTCTTGTATTCAAGGAAAAGTAGTAAACCTCAAGTCGTGAAACATGCTAAAGAAACAGGACAATATGGTAGCTAATGTAAGTTAGCCCATAAGCAGTTAGAGTAAACATTTAGCTTTTTCATTTGAGGAGACAAGACAAAATGTTTGTTATAGAAACATGGTGTCAAATGAAGTGATATAGTTATTGCAGAGTCATAGTATAACAATAAAAAGAAATCTCAAATTAAATTTGGACTGAAAACAGCATTGGCAGTTGAACCTTCAAAACATTGTATTATCTATGGCATTTGGCTAGTTTTGATGCAGAATATACGGATGTGGAAGGGATTGTAAAAGTAAAAGTGCCAAAAGCTAATCAAAAAGTCCACATTTGATAGCTTTATGTTATACACTGCTTCTAATCAGTCAATTAGCAAATCATTGCAGTATAATATTCTATATCAATAAATTCAACATATGGAAAAGTTTTTCTGTCTCAAGAAGTAAAAAATGAGAACTGGTACCGTATATGAAACAAGTGAGAGATCTTGACTGAAGTCACATGCTGGAACACTAACAAAAGGTTTGTCATTGCAAAAAATGCAGGGAAGGTTATGTTGGGCTGTCTACTCATCAGTGAGTTCGTCAGATATAATTCAAGTACCTTAGCTATCTTTTCACATAACCCAATTTTCTGATTTTGCTTTATGCTGGAAATCTGTTTCATCTGTTTAATGACTCTGATGCAGAGGATACTACAGACACTTACTTACAATATGAATTTAGTCTTAGAAATGATGCAGCATTCACAGGGATTATCCAAAAATGCAACTTGCATTAGTGTGGGGATATAATGAAAAGTGAGTTGTATATAATAATATAGAATTGTACAGTAGAATGGACATTGCAAGAATGTCAGAAAAGACATCTTTGACATGTCAGTGGAAGAATAAGACTATGAGTGGTCTAAATGGAACCATGAGAATTGTCTATGGAAACTGATGTTGCAGTTGAGAACAGATAAGGCGGAAAGCTTTAGATGACTTAAGAAGTGTGAGAAAGCTTTTTTAAAAGGATGATGCATATAGTATGGATATTTAACTGTTAAAAGAAGAATAAAAAATATGACATGTTGGAAAAACGTGCAACAGTCTGCTGAAAAGTGATCATAGCTTTACTTTGATGATCAGCTATCAGAGGACATAATAGATTCATCAACAAAAAAATAGTAGTACATTATTTGTGAGTTAACTTCATTGTTGTGTAAATAATATGTGGATAAAAGCAAAGAAACATTTATTTATCAACACATTTATTTAGTGTATTACATTTTAATTACACTGGTTTTGAAAAACAGAAATAACAAAACAGTTTAGTCTCCATGCAAATACATATTGGAATGCACTCAGATCGTAATATGCAGATATTTGTAATAACATTCACAATATATGATTTCAGTCACAGAAGATAAAAAATTTACAGGCATGGAGATTTTTCTTTGAATGTGCAGAAGAACATATGCCAGCAATGTGAATGAGAAAAACTACAATGATGCTCTACACCAACATATTTTTGTGATGTTAATGCATAATAGAGAAGTTCAAGCCAGTAGTAAAGGATCAGATGAGCAATGAAGAAGCAGCCATAAAATTTTTCAGTGAACAGTTAGCTAGCTTGTGAGGAATAAATGCTTTTGGTTTAGTTCATTCAAATGTCAGAACTGCAGGTAAAAGAGCAAAATTCAAAATAATGCTAATCATAAGAAATGGAAAAAACAAAATTGGTAGTAAAGTAGTAAGATACTGTAAGAATTACAGGAGACAGATGAATCCTGAAACATCAGTATAGTGAGAACAGTAGAAAGAAGAATATTCTTAAGTATTTGTAAATACTAGAAGACAGCATTAAAGCCCAAGAGTGGAACATGACAAACAGGTGAAAAAAGTGTAATGATGATAATAAATGTGACATTAAATAGTAACAAAGTATGAAAAGAAGAACATTATTATTAATGTCAATACAGAAGACAACACATAAATGAAATTGAAATCTTCAAGTTCATACAGGAACCTGAATTCATTTCATTCTTTGTCAGTTAGTACAAAAAATTGCAAGTACATACACTGAAGGCAAAAACTATAACTGCAGGATCTGATATACCCATAAAACACCACAAACTCAGTAAGAAAATTCCTTCTGGCTGAAAGCACTTTGTGATAAATGAAATACAACAATAAAAGATAGAAGCACACAAGTTTCCAAACACCTACAGTAACATACACAATTTTTTCACATCAAAATGTACAAATGTAGTTTATTATCATTACAAATGGAATAACATGAAAATTTTGAAATGGACGAGGTAACAAGAATGGCAATAAAACTAACATAGTCATGATGCTAACATGATGTTAAAAAAACTCTTTGCTCAACATTTCAGCAATATAGATACATATTACCTTTTATCAGATGAAGATAAGTTTCAGTATTATTTTGAGTCTGAACTTTCTGCAGCAGTCTATAGAAGGACTTACAGGATGCATATTAGATGGAATTGTGAACTGGACATTCTAAGAACGGGGTGTTTCATGTATGATGCAGGCACCGTCTTTCGCATTGTATGGAAACTGATATCTTTGTAGGCAGTCTGTGATCTATGCCTGATGCTCTGGCCTATTACTTAGTCTCAGACAATGTGGCAGGTGACATATCAGCTTCAAAATACACTACACATATTAGCAGCATGAGTCATTAAAAACACATCATAGTGCTATTGTATATGTACTGGCAGTATGTGCTCTTGCATTTTCCTGCAAGATATAATTATCATATCTCCTCCTCAAAGAAGGAAACAATAGTTCCAAAGTCTAGGATAGTGTTTTGTGTTTTTATTTGTGTCTGTCAGCAGTACTAAGTATTTTGCATCCTCAACGTAAGAATTGGCCAGCAATTCTGTCTCACAGTTTTATAGTTTTCTTGAGCAAATTTACCTTTTGATAGTATGCACCTTTTTCTTTACTATTAGTTCTCTGAAAGAAGATTATTCACACACCTATCAGATGTTATGGTTCAGTGGAAAATCACACCCTGATAACTGGAGAGATACGTCAGAAGAAAGAGCATTTCAGAATAAACCTCTCCCTAATGCACACACTGCAACAGCCAGTTGCAGTACTGAGATTGAGCATTAGTATCTGAATTGTCAATTGATGAACTACTGTTACTATGTTAAGTTTCAGTTTGAGTTTGTGTAAAGCTTTGTGAGTAGATGCAACTGGCAAACTAAGCTATGAGAAGGAACACTGTTGGCAGTTTTCACTGCAGGAAAGCAAAACTACCTTACCTGCTGCCACCCATAACATTATGGTGAAAGACAAAGGCAGAAAGGTGAAGAAACTGACAAGCCAGGAGCAGTGGAAGTTAACTCACTTGAGTTAACAGAAACTGCAAACTGACTGGAGGCCTTGCTCAAAACTACTGCAAAGAAACCTGACAAGCCAGATGTACCAGAATCTGACTATTCTGAGCTGACTGAAAGTGTAGACTGGCTGCAGCACTGTGCCAAAGAAGAAGAAGAGGAAGCCTCTTGTGGCTGGATGGAAGTTTACAGCCGAAAATGCAAGTTGTGCTTATCTCTGCCAGATGAGAAGACCACAATGATGCCTGTGTACATCTGATAATTGGGCAACATCATGTGAAATGAGATGTGAGAGGATCTGAAAACAACTTGCCAAATCAGGCTTTTGAAATATGGTGATCTATGATGGTCCTGTTATGCAGGTAAGTGTGGCCGCAATACTAGACCACAAAGCAGATAGCAAAGCATTCCAGTATATGATCCTGTGTCCACTGACAGTCAAAGGTGCTGCATTAAAGCACTCGTCCAAGGGCTACTGTGGATGGTGGCCTGTGATGATGTTGCCACTTGCTTCCACATGCTGGGCTACTAAAGGTAAGGAAGGAAGGCTAGGGTTTAATATCCTGTTGACATTGAGGTCATTAGAGATAGAACATGAGCTGGAGTTGTTTTGAGAATAGGGAAGGGAATCAGCTATGTTCTTTCGAAGGAATCCTCTTGACATTTTCGAGGACCAGCTTAGGGAAATCATGGAAAACCTACATTGGGATGGCAGGATGTGTGTTTGAACCATCATCCTCCTGAATACTGTCCAATGTGCTATTGCTGGGACTCTGCTAATTACACCAGAGTTCAAAATGGAAGCTGCCACTGTTGTCATCCTGAAGATGACTGTACAGCCTCCAGAACTGCCAGCTAAACAATAGGAAGTCATACCAGACTCTGAGATGTTTCTCCTTCATCACTGAAATATTTCAGATATTTGGTGAAAACTGAAAAGATGACAGAGGGCTTAAAGCAAGACCCACAGTGCTATCACTGACAACAGTTTGGGCATGTTCCAAAGTACTGTAGCTTCAACCCTATATGTGATAAGTGTGTTGGTGATGACACAAGTTGCAAATGTGACAGGAATCAACAGGAATCACTGACACGTGTGAACTGTGGCAAGGGGCATTTTACCAGATGACTAGGCTGCAATGAAGTACAGTGAAGTGAAGTCTTTGCACTGTGTCAGGACAAAGACAAAGATGAGATGCCAGTGTACATGCCACAGTGCCACTGGAGCCTTTGAGATGCCAGGCAACATGACACACAGCTTGTTTGATGAGTACCCTCCAAACAATGAGAGTAGCGAGGGTGGGAAATGCGCACCTCAAGGCAGTCACTGGCTAGCCATTACAGAAGCAGCATTCTCCACATCAGCACCTCAGCCTTGGTGGCAGCAATGCACGTAGAGTACATGCCTTGCAGCAGAATGTGCTGGACAATGCTGTTGCAGCATCAAGCAAGGGACACCCTCCCCCTCTTAATTGCTATGATGATGAAGACAGCATGCTAGTCACGATCAACCCAACCCTGGAAGAACCCCACCCCGGAAGAAGTACAAAGCAGGTTCAGGATCACACACCACATTGATGTGGAAGCCATCAGGTGTCTCATGTGGGAGGTACACAAGTGGCATCTGAAAGAAATGCATGTTGCCAAGAGGACCAACATGTGTACACATGAGGAAACCACATCACAACCTTTGCACACTGATGGCTATCCAGCAAAGCTGATGAAGGAGGGTCAGGTGTCACAGATGGAAGACCCTGCCCTGAGATAATGAATTAGAGGTCACAAACAGATGAAATAGTTGCACTTTTCAATTTTCTGACAGCTCCCACAGAACACGCTGCTGTGGTGGAAATAAATCAACAGAATGAGGCACGAAGATGGTGAGATGACAACAGATGACAAGCAGTTCTGGGCAGGGTTTTAGAAGGTTTTTCCTCAGCTGTAAGATGCATACCAGAACTGTACCCAATAATCCCCACCAAATAAATTCCCAATTTGGAGATATAAGTTCACCATCCCCTGGCACCAACTGACACAAATAATAGAGATGCAAAACAGGAGAAAATCCCTTACAATTGATTGCAAAGAGAATCATGGTTTTGCTCTCAAACAGTCCATTTTCCTCCATAAGAGGAAAGAACGAAAGGTCCAAAAAACAAGGGAATCTGACAAACCAGTCTTAAGTGCTAAATGCTACAATAATCTTCTCATATTTTTCCAAGGCTGTTTCTACATTGTGTAATTTAATATTTTGGTTGAAACCAATACATCAGCTGCCACACTATCCATGCAATGGGATAGAGCATCATTCAGAGATCAGAACCAACCTATGTGAGTACTGATTACCATAAAACCCTGGAGAATTAAATGCTCTGTATATAAGTGGTGTGTGATGAGATGCCACTTCACATGAACACAATAATTGATAGCATTGCACTTGATATCATTGTTCAGCTTCATGAGAAAACAAAAAATGAATATGTACATAGGAAGTGGAAATATTGAGCATGAGAAAAAGAAAACAAAAAGGAAAGCAGAAAAATTAAAAGATGGAACTGAAAATAGAATAACAAAAACTAGTACAGTTCTCACAGCACTAGAATTAGGAAACACCTTGATTCATTTACAGTTGTTTTCAATAGATTTCATTGTGTATGAGGACCTTCAGAGATGTGGAATGAGGAAATGGCAATATGAATTCAAAACAGTAGTAATTATTAGTGACTTTTATATGCTATTCGCTAACAGGGTTATTGTTGAAAAAGTTACCTATAGTTTTCGGATGTGTTAAAAAGACACATGCTATGGGTGGAATGAGAATTTTTGCTGCTATGGGAAAGGAGTGTGGAAAAATGTATAAAGTCTTTATACAAAAACTAAGTTGCAAGGATGTGTGAGTGATGCAGACAACATAAATCTATTGGGCAGTATTAAATATAGCTACAGACTGAGTGTAGAAAAAAGGTGCTGATACTGACAAAATTTCAACATTACCACCTGAAAATACAAGTGGGCAAATCACTAACAATTTGAAATTACCAAGAAATGAACACAACCATCACATTTTCAACCAGTACTAACCAGAGAGATATAGATAAACCAGTGATGCTGCAACACTTAAGACTTAAATGAATAACAGATTTATTGTTGTAGGAAGTGGATGAGTTTAAAATTTCATTTTACACCCTGCTTCTCTTATGTGCTGCCGAAGTTGCAATTTGAATTTTCAAACTCATTTTTAATGTGTTAATTACAAGAGTTCCCAGAGATAGAGTGTCAGCAGCTGGCAGCAGTTTGCTGAAATGTGTGGTGAAAAATTAATACCATGGCTCAGCATAGAACATTGTTACGGAAGAATTCATGAAGTTGCACCACTTTACCTCAATTTGCATGCTCTGTGCACCAGATAATGCAGTGGGTTGTTGCAAAGGATGCCTGTTTAGTACTAATATTTTTTTATTTGATCAGCTGTGTATCAACAGGAATGAAGATATTTCTCAACTTTTCCAAGAAGGATGGGTTTTGAGGAAGGTCAGGTTTTTTCTTTCATTCATTAAAAATGCTTAGGTGAGATATTGAGTTATATGGTGACTGCTTGGTAATAGTCCAAGACACCAATATAGGCCTGACATTAAATGCAGACTTTCTTATGGATATGAAATGAGCATGTGGAAATCCTGGTGCAAGTCTTTCTACACCACTTTGGTAACTTCTGTGTTGATGAAGA
Source organism: Schistocerca gregaria (assembly GCF_023897955.1). Classification (NCBI taxonomy): domain Eukaryota; kingdom Metazoa; phylum Arthropoda; class Insecta; order Orthoptera; family Acrididae; genus Schistocerca; species Schistocerca gregaria. The sequence goes on along the minus strand of NC_064931.1, from coordinate 39,584,753 downwards.
TGAGATGAAATGATTAGGACTACACTAACACCCACTCCCTGAGTGAAGAAATCTCAGACCCAGCTGGAAATCAAACCTGGGAACCCTATGATCTAGAGGCATGTGCTTCAGACTTCATGGATATTGATAAATTGTGCCTATTCACATTTGTATAAAGATTTTCAAATGCAGATAGAAGAGGTTGACAGTGTTAATTTCTTGAGTTTAAAACATAGTAGTAAAATCAGTTGGGAGGAGCATACAAAAAAGACTACTGAAATGCCTAAAAAGATCTTTGGTTGCTTTTGAATGTTGTCAGATCTAAGTGAAATAAAATTAAAAATGTGGCATACTTTGCTTACTTTTACTAAATAATGTCATATTTTGGAGCAGCTCACCAAGAGAAATTAACATTTTCTGGGTCCATGTGATGTAAATTCAAGAACGTCTTGCAGAACCCAGATCAGTGAACTGTGTGCACCAACTACTGCCTCTCTGTATATTTATTCCTTAATTAAACTGTTCATAAATAATGTACATCTTCTCAAACCAACAGCTCAATTCACAGAATCAACAGAAGGAATGAGAACAATGACTACAAATACTTAAAGTCAAGAACTACTGTCGAGAAAGTGTCTGTTATTCAGGATTACACATTTTAAATAGCTTGCCAGCAGGCATAAAAAGCCCAGTGACAAACAAAATACAGTTTAAAAGGAACCTGGAAGTTTTATTGCTGGCCACTTCCTTGTTCTCTGCTGCTGAATTTCCTGGCAGAAGTAATCAGTATAATTATTGTTAACTATATCATGTAGCATGAAGTGCTATGAAATACCTGACTCCATCTCAGCTTCAATGAAGAAGAGAAAGTTGCATAAATAAGCCTTGAAAACCATTTTTGTTTTATGCACTTTAATGTGTACATATCTAAATTTTTGTTGTGTGCTTTTCAATTGATGTCTAAAAACTGTATAATTTGTTTATTTTTTCCACATTATTGATGAACATCTCACTTAGGATCTGCAGAAGAAATATCAGCATATCAGTTCTTTTGTAAATGTGTATTACGTATTTTTGTTTTTATGACATGTTCCACATCCTTGAATATCTCCTCACTATGGGTCAATGGAAGGAGCACCGTAACAAATCTCAAACAGAAAACTTATTCCATTATAATTTAGGAGTAAAGGAGACACATTACTGATACACATAAGTGTTGATTTGTCAACAAGCCCACATACACGAGACAGAAAATTTACTAACTACCCCTACCTGTGCCCCTACCATGGCGCTGGAACTATGTGTGTGCCTGTCAATGACCCAATGCTTCTGCTTTTCGATCAATGGTTTCCTTTAGTCCTAAAGTATTTACATTCTACCAGAGATTTCCCCTATAATAATTCCATTACAGGTTGAAATAATGCCAACAGTGGCTAAATTTGCAAGAGATAACATATGACATGAGATTTCTACAGGGTGTTTCAAAAATGACCGGTATATTTGAAACGGCAATACAAACTAAACGAGCAGCAATAGAAATACACCGTTTGTTGCAATATGCTTGGGACAACAGTATATTTTCAGGCAGACAAACTTTCGAAATTACAGTAGTTACAATTGTCAACAACAGATGGCGCTGCGGTCTGGGAAACTCTATAGTACGATATTTTCCACATATCCACCATGCGTAGCAATAATATGGCATAGTCTCTGAATGAAATTACCCGAAACCTTTGACAATGTGTCTGGCGGAATGGCTTCACATGCAGATGAGGTGTACTGCTTCAGCTGTTCAATTGTTTCTGGATTCTGGCGGTACACCTGGTCTTTCAAGTGTCCCCACAGAAAGAAGTCACAGGGGTTCATGTCTGGCGAATAGGGAGGCCAATCCACACCGCCTCCTGTATGTTTCAGATAGCCCAAAGCAATCACACGATCATCGAAATATTCATTCAGGAAATTAAAGACGTCGGCCGTGCGATGTGGCCGGGCACCATCTTGCATAAACCACGAGGTGTTCGCAGTGTCGTCTAAGGCAGTTTGTACTGCCACAAATTCATGAAGAATGTCCAGATAGCGTGATGCAGTAATTGTTTCAGATCTGAAAAATGGGCCAATGATTCTTTTGGAAGAAATGGCGGCCCAGACCAGTACTTTTTGAGGATGCAGGGACGATGGGACTGCAACATGGGGCTTTTCGGTTCCCCGTATGTGCCAGTTCTGTTTATTGACGAAGCCATCCAGGTAAAAATAAGCTTCGTCAGTAAACCAAATGCTGCCCACATGCATATCGCCGTCATCAGTCCTGTGCACTATATCGTTAGCGAATGTCTCTCGTGCAGCAATGGTAGTGGCGCTGAGGGGTTGCCGCGTTTGAATTTTGTATGGATAGAGGTGTAAACTCTGGCGCATGAGACAATACGTGGACATTGGCGTCATTTGGACCGCAGCTGCAACACGGGGAACGGAAACCCGAGGCCACTTTTGGATCACCTGCTGCACTAGCTGCGCGTTGCCCTCTGTGGTTGCCATACCCGGTCGCCCTACCTTTCCAGCACGTTCATCCGTCACGTTCCCAGTCCGTTGAAATTTTTCAAACAGATCCTTTATTGTATCGCTTTTCGGTGCTTTGGTTACATTAAATATCCGTTGAACACTTCGTCTTGTTGCAACAACACTGTGTTATAGGTGGTGGAATTCCAACACCAGAAAATCCTCTGTTCTAAGGAATAAACCATGTTGTCCACAGCACACTTGCACGTTGTGAACAGCACACGCTTACAGCAGAAAGACGACGTACAGAATAGCGCACCCACAGACTGCGTTGTTTTCTATATCTTTCACATCACTTGCAGCGCCATCTGTTGTTGAAAATTGTAACTACTGTAATTTCGAAAGTTTGTCCGCCTGAAAATGTAGTGTTGTCCCAAGCATATTGCAACAAACGGTGTATTTCTATCACTGCTCGTTTAGTTTTTATTGCCGTTTCAAATATACCGGTCATTTTTGAAACACCCTGTATATTGCAACACTAGAAGTTATGACATAGTATGACTATGAGTTGTAACAACCACGCCTAACATGAAGGAATACACTGAATTCTTAATTTGAATATACGGAATATGAGTCCACAACCAGTTATGGCAGTGTTTGTTTCAGTTCTGGCATTGTTTGTTAAATATGGCTTGGTTATTAGTGGGACTCTGCATTACATAATTTGAAGCTTTCCATATAATGAAATGTTAGATATGGTAGCTGTGGTGTTCAGGTAATCTTCCATATGAATTTAGGCAAATGATAGATTGATCACCAAGGGTCATTCCATCTATTTTATTAACTGAGGTATGTAACACTATCTACTTTTTAAGAGGACTTTAACTTTTAACACACTTGTGGCACAACTGCTTTCTGTCCATACAGCAAATTCAAAATTAATTAGCTCATAATATCAATTTTTGCCAAGAAGTTAAACTGTAACATAAAAAGCAGAACAACTTTTTGGGATGAATTTGTATTCAACAGCCTAGGTACTTGTTCCAAATGTAAAAAAAATTATAGTAAACATCAAATACACTGATGTTTATTACTTAAATATGGAGTCTACTAATGAATAATTAAAGGACTCAGGGAAAGAAAATGATATCCAATAGCTTTGATCTACTTTGAAACATTCCCTACAAAGACAAATCTTGTGTGAGGATAAATCTCCATGATTAAAAGAAGCTTTATTGTTTCTTATAGCCAGTTAACGTGGATATCAAAAATATAGTGAACCTTTTAATGATTCACTATGCCTTAGGTACAGTTTTAAAGTGAACCACTCAGACTATTTGTAGTTGTATGTTAAGTAAAAGCATGAATTAAAAACAAATAAGTGGCAGGGTATTCAATTTAGTTGCTCAAGGTGAAATTTTCAAAGAAAGAAATTTGTGTTTCACATGATACAGTTAGTGACATATGATGTAATTTGTTGATTATATCCAGTGAAATAACATGAATGGACAGACAAAAAGCTAATTCACTGAGGTGAGGAAATGATTAAGTCAGTGAATTTGTGAATTAAGAGTCGTTTGTGATATATTGTGATTTTGGAACACAAGGCTATGTATATTGGTTAATTCACAGTTTGTCTTTTGTTATCATTGATTTGCATAGCCCCATTTCTTAATAAAGAATAAATAAAAAAAACTAATTTCCTCTGACAATATTACCAGAGCACAATAATCACAGTCATACTTGTCTTGATGATAAAATTTTTAATTCAGGTGGTAAAATACATGTTATTCACTGGTATTAGGCTAGCACATGGAGTGAAGCAGACAGCATGAAGTTCCTAATTATTGGACATTGGGCTGATGTCCTGAATTGAATTCTGAATGTCACATCTATTTGTAGTGTCATAAAATTAGGGCATGGGTGTCTTGATGATATTTAAGTGGTGCAGGCTATGTGACAATACTAGGTTATTTAGGATAAGGAAAATATATGATTTCAACTATACTTTATATAAATAACTTCTAGTAATTCAAATATGACATACCAAATAAAAATACACCACTTTACATTACATTTATAGACTGTAAATGATATATGGAAATTTTCTGAATGATTCCCAGACACACTGAAAGAAACTACCAATTTGTTGGTCCCTTGGGACCCATTCCATTCAAAATGAAACATTTTTTCAACACGCAGCATTTAATCTCAATAGTTGGCATTATAACATATCACTTTACTTCCAAATGCTTTAGTTTTCTTGATATAACAGGTTTTGAAATTTTCGCTGTTATCTACATTTGTAACACTTGTAACATAGTGTATTTATTTTTATAATGGCAAGCCCATTCATTTATACCTGATGTTTTCTTTTAAATTCTATATTTAGTGTTATTTTATTATTTTACACTATGATTGGTTGATGGTAGCCATGCTGGTCTAGCTGGTAGAGCACTAGATTCCAGCCCTGAAAGTCCCAGCTTCAGTCCCATGTAGGAGTGGGAAATTTTCCTTATTCCGGTCCCTCCAGTATGGATGTAAGTCCACTCAGTCAACTACAAAATGAATATGAGGGTTCTTTCCTGGGGGGGCTTACTGCCCTCTTTCCTGGGGGGGGGGGGGGCCTTACAGCCCTCCCCCTCCTAGTACCATGGTTAATGAAAGGCTGCACACTATCTGCAGTCAGATACACCACATACTTTCACTTACATAAGTAGCTGACAGATTCATAACCATATTTTTGGTCTGACAGTATTGTTGCTTCCTCCAATCATTGTATGCAGTATCTGTCATAATTAATAATATTTTGAATAGCAGTTGGTAATTGGGTTGTTAGGTACAATAATCCTTTTTTTGCCAGTATCTTCATAAATCGTTATATACATTGCACAGACTGAAACCATTTTATTTGTTGCTGTTGTAAAGTGTTATAATACCAGCAGACATGTATGTGTTCTAATGACAACATTTTGTTTCCTATTAACTGTTATCTTAAGATACAAACCTCAAGCATTGCAGGAAAGCCCAATAATACAGCAAAAGTATAGATGTACTTTTAAGAATATTTTGAATGTATTCCATGATAAAGGTATCTTCCTAAAAGCTTTAATTCTTTAATTTAGCCTCTGTTGAAGGATGAGAGCTCATGTCACTGATATATGAATCTTATGTTTATTTGTTTGATACAGATTACTCACTGCATGATTGGAAACAACACTAACAAAGAACCAGAGATATTTTTTTCTAGTTTGGATAAAATGTGTCATAAAAATTAAAGACTTCATGAATTTATTGTTGTACAGTTTCCTCAAGCATAAAATATTTGCATTTGTTGCAACTCACTTCAATTTCAATAATAAGTTAAATTTACCTCAGAGATGTTTGACCAAATGAGGAACTAAGGAAACAGAACACTTCGTATTAAATACCATCAGATATGGGCACGGGATGGAACAAAAATACAGTAGTCAAACTGAAAAGTTGCAATGAAGTTCACAAGCATATAAAATAATAATGATACTTTCAGTATCATGTTTACATTATTTACTTTTATCAAAAATGTGCTACCTGTAAAGAATGGCTTGTAGACAATGCAACAGTGTTTATGCAACATCTGTCCAAGTTAAACAGAACAATGAGAAGAGAGACTGGGCTGATGAGGGAAGACAGAGCTTTCATTTTGATGTTAGATGTAACTGGGAGACACAAGTATGGAGGTATAAGTAGGTTGAGGTAAAAGGAATGCCAAATGTAACAGGGAAAATAAGAAGTAAATACAGAGGCAAAGGAGACCAGCAAAAAATGTACATTAAGAGAATGTTTGGATAGATGCAAAATGTGTATAGCAGTGTGAACTTGAATAAACAAAGAAACTTTTTGCCACTATACATATAATATTTGTTTCTCTTTCTTTTCCAAAAATGTGGAGATGGTGTCATTTCCTCCAACCAAGCAATAGACACATATATGTAAGAATGTAATGAATTGTAGTGATCTATCAACTAATAATGAATTTTTGTTCTTATTCTTTTATCTTGCCATTTCCTCATCTTCTGTTCTGCTCATTCTACAGAACCCACATTTTTCCCTTTTATTACTTTCTTACAGCCTCTCACTCTCATACCATGTAACATTTCATACTATATTATCATTAAACAATCTTGCTTGCATCATCTGCTAGTGGTTACTTTTATTACTTTCTACCTATTTAATGAACATTTCTATTTTATGAAAATTATATTTGATTGTAAGCAGAAAGGTCTCTATTTTTATGATGACATGTTCCTAAACTTGTCTCCAGCGTACAGAAAGTTAGTGCAACTTGGTATACACATCTTCATTAAATATTTATAGAAAAATTACGATGAAAGTAGACAAACTAAATGTATCAATTTTCATGTAGACAAAATTATACTCAACATTAAGTCTGCATTATTGGATTTTAGGTGATAATAATAGTAAATGAATCTGCAGCTACATATATATTCTGCAAGCCACTATATGGTGCACAGCAATGTGTACCTTTTACCACTACTAATAATTCCCTTTCCTGTTTCACTCTCAAATAGAGCAAGGGAAAGATGACTATCTGTATGCCTCAGTATGAGCCCAAATGTCTCTTATCTTGTCTTTGAGGTCCTTAACTGAAATGTTTTTCAGAAAAATATGTTCTCTTTCCTCTAGGAATTCCCATTTGAGTTCATGAAGCATCTCCATAATACCTGTGTGTTGATTGCAACTGCTAGCAACCTATATAGCAGCATGCCACTGAATTACTTCAATGTGTTTCTTTCATCTGACTTGTTGGAGTTCCCAAACACTCTAGAAGTACTCAAGAACAGGTTGTACTAGTATTCTATATGTTATCATCTTTATAGTTGAGCTAAACTCTCCTAAAATTCTGCCAAAAAACTGAAGTCTGCCATTTCTGTGTATACATAAATGACCTGATGGACAGGGTGAACAGCAATTTACGGCTATTTGCTGATGACACTGTGATGTAGGGGAAAATATCATAGCTGGTGACTGTAGGAATACACAAGATAACTTAGGCAAAATTTCTAATTTGTGTGATGAATGGCAGCTTGCTTTAAATGTAGAAAAACGTAAGTTAATGGAGATGAGTGCGAAAAACAGTCCTGTAACATTTGAAGAGAGCATTAGTAGTGTGCAGCTTGATGCAGTCACTTCAGTTAAATATCTGGGTGTGACACTGAAAGTGATATGAAATGAAATGAGCATGTCAGGTTGGAGTAGGGAAGACAAATCCTAAACAACATTTTATTGGGAGAATTTTGGAAAAGTGTACCTCATCCATAAAGGAGATGGCATAAAGAATGCTAGTGCGACCCATTCTTGAGTTCAAATGTTTGGGATCCCCACCAGCTATTCAGAGGTGGGATACCATATTTGTCATTGGTAGGTTCAATCAGCATGCAAGTATTATGGAGATGCTTTGTGAACTTCAATTGGAATATACTGGATGGAAGATGATGCTCTTTCCAAAAGGTACTATTTTGCACATTTAGAGAGCCAGCATTTGAGACTGACTGCAGAACAATTTTGCTGCCACTAATATTCATCTAGTGTAAGGACGATGGAGATAAGATACAAGAAATTAGGGATCATACAGAGGCTTTCTGGCAGTTGTTTTTTCCTCGCTCTATTTGTGAGCAGAACAGGAGACAGAATGTCTAGTAGTGGTAGAAGATAGCCTCCACCAAGCAATGTATGGTGGGTTGTGGAGAATGTATGCGAAAGTAATGTATTTGCAGATGTAGATTTGCCTTTCTTACTGCTGACCTTATGTGCTTGTCCTATTTTAATCACTTTGCAACATTACATCTAGATATTTAATCATTGTGACTGTGTTAAGCATCATACATCCAGTACTGTATTTGAACACTGCAGGGTTGTTTTTCATACCCACCTGCATTAACTTAGAAGTCATCCTGTATCTCCTACTGTCTCTCAATGGCAATACTTTCTTGTACACTACAGTGTCATTAAGAGGCAGATACAGATTGCTACTCACCCTCTTAATCATACCTTTAATGTATACAAAGAACAAGAATGGTCCAATCATACTTCTCTGGAGCACTCCCGACAGTTCACTTTGTCTTTGATGAACACTGACTGTTCAAAACAACATACTCAGTTCTGTTACTTAAAAAATCTTCAAGCCACTCATGTATCATATTACAGTCAACAGTGGTGCACTGTGTCAAATGTTTTCTGAGAATCTGCTGGTTCTCCTTCATCCATGATTCACAGGATATCATGAAAGAAATGGGCAAGCTCAAGAACTTCAAAACTTTTAAAGTAAAAGTTTTTGCCCCTGATAGGAAAACATATAGATAGTGACAGAGGCTACCAAATGAAGACTAGGTGCTTTTGACAAATAAATAAAGAGACAAATTGTGTTGTAGAAACTAAATGCAGTGTACACATTCAGTTAATGCCAAGCGTCTTATGTTCCTGAGTCTGACAGTATTTGAGTTAAAGCTTAGTGATAAGCCTCTGGAATCTGTCAAATTGCTTAAATGTTTCAGGGTATTACTTAAGAAGTGATATCAAATTGTAACAGGAAGTATAGTTGTAATCAATGCAAATATTAGTTTGGCAACTGCAGTGCTTTCCTAGACATGATCTAATTGGGGGTTGTACACCCTTTCCTTCTTTTGACCTTGGAATGGACTTACCCATTCAGTATAGGGAGAACTGCAATTTAACTGCAGTACAACTTTACATTTTTCATATATCAAGTCAATACCAGAGATAATAGAACTGATAGGCAACATACAAAAAGTCATAGTACTGACTGAGGAGTAAACCCATGCTTTTGGATTTTCAGTCTGATACTTACAAACTTAGCCACCATTTCAAATAGAAAAAACCATGTAAAATCATTAACAGGGAAAGAAGAATGGAAGGTGTATGATTTATTGGGAGAGGTCTGGCAAAGTGTTGTATATTCCAGAATGTATACCTGTGGAATAAATGGCATACAATATGTTAGTGCACCCAACTGCAAAGTAGTGGAGCCCTTATCAAATGGCATGAGAGCAGACATCAAATAAATTCAGAGACATGCTGCTAGGTAGGTGATTTGTATAGTCTGTAAAAAGTGTAACAGAGATGTTGGGGAACATAAATGGGAATCTCTGGAAGAAAGGGACCATTGTTCTCACAAAATACTATTTTGAAAATTTAGGGAACTGATATGAGAGGAAGACTGTGCAAGAATTCTGCTGTCTCCATCATAATCTCACTTAGGGGTCATGATAATACGTTAAGAGAAATCAGGGCACATACTGAGGCACCTAGATAGTCATTTTTCACTCACTTGATGCGCAGGGTGAGGCAGCTAAGGCAGGCTACTCCAGATATATTCACAATGAGTAAATATAATGAGATGTGGTTTCTGCTAGTGGACACAGTAGCAATTTTTTATGTTTGCCAGTAGTGGCTTATGATTATAGCTGCTGAATTATGATACCCACTTTAAAAAATATATAACTATATATATTTTCTGCATCATAGGGAAGTTCCTTCAGAGGGGATTACAACAACATATCGTGTGTGTAACTTGGTCAAACAGTAACAAGATAACAGCTCTACAAACGATTGACCTGCCATCAGGAGAAATATGCCACAAATGTCTGCTCCTTTGCACCAAAAGGCAGCAAACACACAACACAGGCACAGTTCATATATTTATGACTGTTATATTAAGTGCTGAAAATGTTTACCTTCAGCATGGATACCTGCTATAAAGTGATTCTGGACACATCTTACTGAATGTTAAATATTGTCAAGAGTTATATCACAGGCCTGTGTTATATGGTAGCTTATATTTTTGGTGGTATTTATCAGTGTTTTCTTGTGGATCTCTTGTTTTTATTTTCCCCACAGATAAAATTCCTGAGAGTTGACTTTGCTGATTGTGCAGCCTATGCTGCGTTTGTCAAATGACTACTCCAACAACCTCCAAATATTCTCTTAAGATAGCCTGTTATTATCAGTGCAGACCTAGTGGAACATACATTTTTTTTTTTACACATCAAGTACTGTACGACCAAATTGACGAGCTAATCTCCAAGGTCATGGAACATGTCAGTACATGAAATTACAACATAAAAGAAATAACTGATAAAAATACAATGTTTATGAACCTGAAAAAAGTCAGTCCACAAGCTTAAGTAAACACAATCAACAATACAACATGAATAAGCTTAATTTTTCAAGGAACTCCTCGACAGAATAGAAGGAGTGACTATGAGGAGCCTCTTCAGTTTTGATTGGAAAGTGTGTGGATTACTGGTAATATTTTTGAATTGAAGCAGTAGCTTATTGAAAATGGATGCAGCAGTATACTGCACACCTTTCTGCACAAGAGTTAAGAAAGTCTGATCCAAATATAGATTTGATTTATGCCAAGTATTAACTGAGTGAAAGTTGATTATTCTTGGGAATAAGCTAATACTGTTAACAAGAAATGACAGTAAGGAATATATATATTGAAAGGCCAATGTCAAAATACCCAGACTCGTGAACAGGGGTTGACAAGAGATTCACGAACTTACACCACTTATTGCCTGAACTGGCTGTTTCTGAGCCAAAAATATCTTTTTAGAATGGGAAGAGTTACTCCAAAATATAATACCTGTGGAATGTCTTCCAATAACAGCAGCAGCGTATTTGTTAGGAACTGTAGATAGTTGTAGCTATTTTGTGCCCCATAAGTAAACAAGGGACCAATTATATTTTACTTGAAATACACTCATTATACATCATCAAATCAAGCTTGCTGTTAATCCACTTCTTTCAAACAGTATAGGTTTTCAGTGGACTAGTTGTGTATACCATGAAGAATGATAATTTGCAAATGACAAATCATCTATCAGCAAAATCTTGCACAGAAAAACCTCATAACTTTGCTGTTCATGTAAACATAATTAGAAGCACTGTAACTGATTTTGAAAGTTGACATCATGAAACAACCAGTAAAGTTAAATGTGGAAACAATCAAAGGTGTTGGGATGTAATATTTGTAGAATATTGCACACTGAAGTTGTCTCACTGTGACATATGAAATGTGTATTACCACTGCCAAAATGTTAGTTGCATTTCTCTCATCAATTGCTACTCGTTTTTTAGCATATTTTATTCTTCACACATCCAGTTTCTATTTAAAAAATTGTAATGTTTGTAAAGACAGATAGTGAATGTTTTGCACAGTCAGGATACCTTCCGGCATACAACAGCACAATCACTAATGCTTTGGCAGCCTTTGCCATAAACAACCAAAGACAGTGTATGCATATGTAAACACATAACACATACCTGAGGAATATGTCTGCTTATATTTGGTATAGTAGTGAAGACATTTACAAGACGTAATTTTCTGATGACAGGAGAGTAGTTTGTGGTGCTGTCATCCCATTACTATTTGACAATTTCCACACATATTATGCCAATGAAGTCCTCTTTGAAGGCTTTCCCCATGTCACAAAAATTATTCAGTTCCATTTAAAAATGTGACGCATTATTTGGCAGCTATAAACATTAAAAATTAGTTCCATACATCAGAAAATTTTTCAGCTTAAACAACACCACAATATCTTTACTCATTTTGAGTATTTTTCAGGTGGCCTGTCTTAACTGTCTCACATTGTATATGTAGATAATTAAACAATATTTCCTTAATCTCTTTTTCTTTTTAACTCTTCAAAAACGTTTCTTTATCCTGAAAAGCTCTGTACTCCTTGCTTTCTTTTGTTTTTGAGTTTGAGCCATCACACTTTGAGATGAGCCACATATCTGGTCCAAATTAAAATTAATCTGCTGAATATATTTTTATTATGTCATGTTATAATTAATTCCTGCTTTTTCTCAAGTTTTCTCTAACTTCAATGTGTGCTTCTCTGTGCTTACCAATTTTACATTTAGTGTGGTAATTGAATTTGCATCATTTTCTCTATGAGTTAATCACAATAAAATAAAATTACAAAACTAATATATTATTAAATATTATTTATAATTTACTCTGCATTCTACAATGATATCTTCTGCATATATTACTGCTATTAAGCCATTTATATAGTGATCAGATGACTGCAAATATTGTGAATGAAGAAATATGAAGAGTATAATCAGACAGATTTTGCTGTAAGGATTCATGTCCAGAAATATATATAGCATCTAATAAAAGACTCTTTAGTTGACTCACTATCAAAACTCCAATAGTAAAAAGAAAATACTAGCCCCAGTATATGAACAGCATGATATTTTGCTTGATGCGGTTTCTTTTTGAAATGTTTTGAGTGATCTGTCAGGGATACTTTATCATCATCAACAAAATTACAATAGGAAATGACTGTGCTTCTGCTTGAGTCTAATGACTGCACTGGGAAATTTTAATAATCTGAGATGAAATCGTATTGATGAATGCAGTAACAGTAAAAGCCACATTTACTTAATTTTCTTCTTAGATATGAAATAACACATCTAAAAGAAAGCTGTCCAGCATTGAAACTGGCCTGATTTTATTACAAACAGTTGAATTTTGTTGATTAAGTTTTACCTAACGTTATTACTGAAGGAATGTATTACTGTGCATTATCATATAGCACACTTCTTTTTCCTTAAAAATCTTCCCTGATGAGGTAGACATTCATTATATTTGCCATAATCAACATTATTCCTGAATAAAATCTACTAAGCATATGTTATTTGATGCCGTTGAATGTTTCCCTACTTTATAACTATTGTCAGCTGGACACTGGACTACAAAATATGAAGCATGGTTATGAGAAGAAATTTAGAATATATGCATGCTGTTTTTTTGACAGTAAAAGAACAAAACAAGGACTAATGAAATGTGTACAACAGTACAAATATGTAAAACAGCTATCTTAATATCCAAGATAAGTAACTATATATATGAATCTTACATTAAATATTCTTGCAGCAGCATCAGATTTATGCAAGACTAAGAAAAAACATAAACTTTGCAAATTAAATTTTATTCTCTGTGAGTGGACTTACAACATGTGTAAAACAAGTCAAAAATATATTTTGCAGAACTACGTAATAATGTACAAACTTTTTCAATAAGCTGGCTGAGAACACCTCTCTTGCCATCCCTTGTTGTCTCAGCAACTTGAAAATCTTGGGCTGTACTTGGATGCTGCTGCTGTTGTTGCTGTTGTAGCTGCTGTTGATGCTGCTGTTGCTGTTGCTGCTGTCTACTTGCAAATATAACTGCATTAGCCGTAGCATCCAGAGGCTGGGCGTCTCTCATTGCTCGAGTACGAGAAGTTTCCCGCACTGGTGCTTCTTTCCCATCAACTAATTAGATAATAAAAAATTAATGATGATATATTTTCTCAGTTTTTTTATAACAATGAAGATTTTTTGTTATTACTTTCATGCATGTCAGCAGAAAATTTAATTGACAGTTTGTAAACCATACATAAAGCGATGCTTTGCCAAGATAACTATTAATACAATGAATCAGTAACATAACTGTAAAAAGTCATTAATTAATTGTTCTTTTCAAAGATAAAAGATTAGGTTTATCTGGTTACTCTGGGACATGATTAATTTTGGTCATTTTTCTATGAATAAACTAATTTATGGACTCAGGGGTGTTGTATCCAGGAACAAAGTACTGGGGGGGGGATTGGTTTTAAAATCAGATATGTCCACAATTTGCAGTCTAAGAATAGAACAATAACACACTAATAGTTCTATTCATGTACCAGTACTGGGATCTTTTAATGAAATATCAATAAAAACAAATGTATATGAAGTTCCAAGTACCGTACCAACCAAATGTGTCGTACAAATTATTGTGTTTTTTTATTGTTTACACTTCACATATTGCCTACTAATGTTGGGGCCACCTGGTAGCAGTAAGCATAAACAAATAGACCAGTCCAAAATGTGTACTAAGTCCCAGCTCACCAGATGCAAGTAATGTTTAACTAAATCATGCTTTTATTGATGACAGTAAGTAAGTACAAAATCAAGAATCAGATGAAGGCACATGTAAGATTATATTGTTAAAAAGGTTTGAAAAATTAATCAATGTTAGGCATGTTCTGTTTGTACAGGATCTAAAAATAATTGTGTTTGACGTATTATTTCATGTGAAGTGTAACAAAAGCCACTCATGAAGGACCGCATATTACCCCTGTAAAATCATGCACCCTCTAAGATTTTTCTGTTTGAAGTTTTGTTAATGAATGCAAGTGATATTTTCTAATGATGACACGAATTTATGACAACCATCAGTTGAGGAATTTGGATCTTGCTGAACTGCCATCACAAACAATCATTCAATTAATGTTTGAAGATAGTTTGCTCTCTATACAACACATGAACTTAATTAATTACTATACTTTTGGAAAACAGTAGATGGAAACTGAATTATCCCATAAATTTGAATGCCACAACATTATGTGAAACATACTAACAATTAATAACAACTGTATCACCATAACAACTAAGAAAGAAGGACTATACCTGAAGTTTCATGACTTTATGAATGTTGCCTTAAAAGAAACCAGTGAAGCCATATGATTTGCTATACTCAGCTGCCATTCTACATCCAACAAAACTATTCATTTTAAATCTGCAGGCAGATTCCATTTTAAATATATGCTGGGCAGCTAAAACGCAATAAACCTTTCTTTACAGGAATTACCGTCATGTCATTTCTTCCATGACAGTTGTTGAACAAGAAGGCAAAGAAGAGAACTCATCAATGACATTTTTTATGGCAGTGGACAGTGAAGGTCTAGTGGGAATATTACAGCCAAAGAAACTATGAAAGCAATGAAGAGATTTTATAAAAAAAGAGCAAGACACAGCTCAGTTCACCCATACAGGCAGGCCATCAAGTGTAGAAAAATGGTATTCATTGGTGCGTGAAGCAAGAGTTGTTCAGGGCATTTGAAAAGTGTCACATGTTTCTATCAGGAGTAGTATTAGTCAAACCTAGAAAAAACAATACTAGAGTGATATGTTCAGAAAACAATACCTGTTGAGGTGTGGGCCGCTTTTCTAGTAATGAGTAATGTGTAGTATTCAGTGATGTAAGCCCTCTTACTGCTGTACAGTAAATTATCACAATACACACCTTTTGGCACATGTACATCCTTGAGCAGTCGTGAAGGTGATGCAATAGGATCACTTCAGTATCAGTACATGGGTAGGAACTGTTGGTGACAAATTCAATGGGCCACACATCTTACTGAGCAGATCAACAGGCTCTGTATCACCAATTTCTGAATGTTGAATTACCAGCACTATTGGAGACTATACCCTTGCAGAAAGGGTTTCTGCAACACAATGGGGCACCTCTCAATTTTCTAAGGATTGTGTGACACCACCTCACTGCAATGTTTCATGGGTAATGGAGTAGTTGAGGAGGTTCAATAGCATGGCCTTTCCATTCACAAGACCTGAATCTGATTTCTGGCTTTAAGAACTTTTAAAGCCATTGGGATATACCCAACTCATCAACAACGTACAGACATTACAGAAGTGTGTGACCAAAGTGTGTCACGCAGTCTGAATAGAGCCAGCTATATTTGAAAGAGTGCTTAATTCATTGTGAAGAAGGGGTGAAGAATGTGTCAGGATGCATGGTAGTTATATGCACCATGGCCTATAGCGTCTACTTCTATGTGACCGACAGATGGGACTGGTTTTTGGATGTATCGTAATATGAGCTTATTTTCTCGTTATGACCAATATTACCTCCTGGAGAATTATGTGACACTTTTTTCAGCCCTTTTCTATTTCACGTATAAATGGAGTATTGGGTACTGATTGTCTGTTATAGATGCATATAATCTCTTTTACCATGTTTCTGCGTTCTTTAAATAAGATAAAAGATGAAGATAGCACAAAAATTTTAAACCAAATTTCAAATATTGGTTTCCTAAATCTGACCAACAGATTTCATATAGAGATCATCATCCTTCTTCCAACTAGTCCAGTTTAAGAGCCCTGACAATCTTCACAAAAATCCTGAACTGACTATCCCTGTTTGTTACAACATTATCACCACAGTCTTAAATCATGAACATTCAAATACTTGAACAGTATTCAAGAGTAGGTTGCACAAGTGAAGTTTAAACACTTTGCTTGACAGATGAACTTTAATTTAATATGACTTTCCCAATAAATCATAATGTGATTCTTAAATATTTTACTGATATGACTGAGTCATTGGCATATTTTTAATCTTTCCTTATGTCTGTGATGACACATGTACAATAAAAAGCAGATAATGTTGAGGAATTTCACCATGGGATGCCTATGGAACAGTTAATCACAATGAGCAGGTGAGACTGCTTCATCAGTTCAAGATGGGAAGCCTCATGAGAACGTTGAAAACCCTGATGATGGAGCTTTCACACCAAAATATATATCAGAAATAAAACTTTAAAAACTGAAATACAGACAATGGCAGATATTTAGTCACAAAATATATGTCTTTCACTGTCTCCGTGTGCCATGTGAAACTATTATGGATTCATTACAAATAAAAAAATGAAAAATAGGTGTACAAACATCTTGATCATTCATGGTTATATAATCTGCCATTATAAGCTAAGGAAAATTTGTATAAGTTTTGAGGTGGGGGTGGGGAAATCACCTACCTCTCAAATGGGTGGTGGTGGAAAGAAGTATAGTTCGTGACATGTTATAGCCAGAATATATTCATCTAGTATTTGAGAATGAGAGCACTTAGTGACTTTCAAACAACCTGATACATAATTTCAAGCCTTTATGAGACTCTTTCTCTCTGATACCCCCCACAGAATGATGAAAGTAAAGGTTGGTTGGGTGTGGGATTGAAGGGACCAGACTGCTAAGGTCATCGGTCCCTTGTTCCACGATAAAATCACACAAAATAAAAACTGTCAGTCGTTAAAAACGGAGAACTGAGACAAGGGACGACACAATACAAGAAAGACAGACAAAGACCAGACAAACGGAACTAAAATCACACCGAGTGTAAAGGTGGTTGGCCGACCATCAAAATAAGGAAAAGCCAACCACCAGATGACATTAAAACCCACAGTTTAAAACCACAGGCCAAAGGCCCAAGTCAATACAGGAAATAAAAGGACAAACACTCAAATCATATGATAAAAACCCCCTGCCCGAATAAAACTCAACACGAGGTCCGCCATAGCAACGTCGTCACATAAA
Organism: Schistocerca gregaria; assembly: GCF_023897955.1. Lineage (NCBI taxonomy): Eukaryota > Metazoa > Arthropoda > Insecta > Orthoptera > Acrididae > Schistocerca > Schistocerca gregaria. The sequence continues at coordinate 39,567,044 of NC_064931.1, read as the reverse complement.
AGGGCAGGGAGGGTATCAGGCAGCGCAAACGTCTGCCTGAGTCCTGTTAAAAGCGGGCAGTCCACCAAAATGTGGACCACCGTCAGAGCTGCCCCGCAGGGACATAGCGGTGGGTCCTCCCGGCGCAACAAATGGCCGTGCGTCAGCCACGTGTGGCCAACGCGCAGCCGGCAGGGGATGACAGAGTCCTTCCGAGAGGCCCGCATCGAGGAGCGCCACACACCGGTCGTCTCCTTCACCACCCGAAGTTTGTTGGGCGTGGGCAGGGTGCGCCACTCGTCACCCCAGGCACCAAGCACTTTCTGGCGCAAAAGCGACAGGAGATCACACTCCATAAGGCCGAGTTGCAGAGCCGGTGAACTCACTGCCTGTTAAGCCAGCGTGTCAACCCGCTCATTGCCCGGGATGCCAACATGACCTGGGGTCCAAACAAAGACCATGGAGCGGCCGCAACGGGCAAGAGCATGGAGCGACTCGTGGATGGCCATCACCAGACGGGAACGAGGAAAGCACTGGTCAAGAGCTCGTAAACCACTCAGGGAGTCACTACAGATGACAAAGGACTCACCTGAGCGGGAGCGGATATACTCTAGGGCGCGATAGATGGCAACCAACTCGGCAGTGTATACACTGTTCCCGGGTGCCAGCGACCGTTGCTCACAATGATCCTCTAGAGTAAGAGCGTAACCAGTGCAACCAGAGACCATCGAACCGTCGGTATAGGCCACGGCAGATGTGGGAAACTCGGCAAGGAGAGAAACAAAGCGGCGGCGGAGGGCCGGAGGAGGGACCGAGTCTTTCGGACCCTGTGCCAAATCCAGCCAAATGCATGGTCAGCGCACACACCAAGGGGGCAGACGGAGATTGGCCTGGAAAACAGGCGGGAGAGGAAAAAACTCAATCCCACACAGTACAGCCCGGATGCGAACCGCGATCGTACACCCTGACCGGGGCCGCCTGTCTGGAAGATGGACGATCGAGAGCGGGAACAGGAGACGGTAGTTGGGATGCCCTGGCAAGCTACAAACGTGGGCAGCATAAGCGGCCAGAAGTCGGTCGTGCCGGATCCGCAATGGAGGAACACCAGCCTCCACAAGTAAGCTGTCAACAGGGCTTGTCCGAAATGCTCCTGTGGCGAGTCGGATCCCGCAGTGATGGATGGGATCCAGCAATTGCAACGCTGATGGCGATGCTGAACCATAAGCCACACACCCATAATCAAGGCGGGACTGGATCAGCGCTTAATACAGCCGGAGAAGGGTGGACCGATCAGCACCCCATCCGGTGTGGCTAAGGCAACGGAGAGCGTTTAAATGCCGCCAGCATGTTTGTTTAAGCTGCCTAATATGAGGCAGCCAAGTCAACCGGGCATCTAATACCAGTCCCAAGAACCGATGCGTCTCTACCACAGCAAGAGGTTCACCGTCAAGGTAAAGGCGTGGCTCAGGGTGAACCGTGCGATGCCGGCAGAAATGCATAACGCAGGTCTTAGCGGCCGAAAACTGGAAGCCGTGCGCTACAGCCCACGACTGCGCCTTGCGGATAGTGCCCTGCAGCTGGCGCTCAGCAACTGCAATGCCAGCAGAGCTGTAGTAGAGGCAGAAGTCGTCTGCATACAACGAAGCTGCGACGGACGATCCCACCGCCTCAGCGAGCCCATTGATCGCAATTAAAAACAGGGAGACACTGAGGACAGACCCCTGTGGGACCCCGTTCTCCTGGACCCGGGAGGAACTATGGGACGCAGCAACTTGCACGCGGAAGGAACGAGACGACAGAAAATTCTGAATAAAAATCGGGAGCGGGCCCCTAAGACCCCACCCATGAAGTGTGGCCAGGATGTGATATCGCCAAGTCGTATCGTACGCCTTCCGCATGTCGAAGAAGACGGCAACCAGATGTTGGCGGCGTGCAAAGGCTGTACGGACGGCAGACTCTAGGGAGACCAGATTATCGACGGCAGAGCGGCCTTTACGGAACCCACCCTGAGACGGAGCCAGAAGGCCTCGAGACTCGAGGAGCCAACTCAACCTCTGGCTCACCATACGTTCTAGCAACTTGCAAAGAACGTTGGTGAGGCTTATGGGGCGGTAGCTGTCCACCTCCAGCGGGTTCTTGCCAGGTTTCAACACGGGGAGGACGATGCTTTCTCGCCATTGAGATGGGAACACACCCTCAACCCAGATGCGGTTGAAAACATCTAGGAGGCGTCGCTGGCAATTCACAGAGAGGTGTTTCAGCATCTGGCTGTGGATGCGGTCTGACCCAGGAGCCGTATCAGGGCAAGCAGATAGTGCACTCTGGAATTCCCAGTCGCTGAAAGGAGCATTGTACGACTCCGCGTGGCGCGTGTGAAAGGAAAGCCTCCAACTTTCCAACCGCTCTTTCCGGGAGCGGAAGGCCAGTGGGTAATTCGTAGATGCGGAACACTGAGCAAAGTGCGCTGCTAACCGGTCCGCAATCGTGTCAGAGTCAGTACACACCACTCCATTCAGCGAAAGCCCAGGGACAGAGACAGGCGGCCGATAGCCATGGAGTCGCCTAATCTTAGCCCAAACCTGCGATGCAGAGGTACGGACGCCAATGGTGGAAACATACCGTTCCCAGCACTCCTGCTTCCGTTGGCGAATAAGGCGTCGGGCACGGGCACGGAGCTGTTTAAAAACGATGAGGTTCTCCAAAGACGGGTGCCGCTTATGGCGTTGAAGAGCCCGCCGGCGATCTCTAATCACCTCTGCGATCTCAGGCGCCCACCAAGGCACTGTCCTCCGCCGAGGGGACCCGGATGAACAGGGAATCGCAGATGCCGCCGCAGAAACGATGCCGGTGGTGACCGACTGAACCACCGCATCAATGGTGTCATGGGAAGGAGGTGCGATAGTGGCGAGAGAGGAGAACAAGCCCCAATCAGCCTTAGTCAGAGCCCATCTGGAGGGGCGTTCAGAAGAGTGACGCTGTGGTAGTGACAGAAAGATGGGGAAATGGTCACTACCACATAAGTCGTCATGGACACTCCAGTGGATGGATGGTGAAAGTCCGGGGCTGCAGATAGAAAGGTCGATGGCCGAAAATGTGCCAAGGACGACGCTGAAATGTGTCGGCTCTCCCGTGTTTAAGAGGCAGAGGTCAAGCTGCGAGAGAAGAGTCTCGACATCTCTACCCCGGCCAGTAATCGCGGCGCTACCCCACAGGGGGTTATGGGCGTTAAAGTCGCCCAGTAACACAAAAGGAGGAGGCAGTTGTGCTATCAATGCAGCCAACACATGACGCGAGACATCACCATCTGGCGGAAGATACAAACTGCAGACAGTAATAGGCTGAGGCGTCCACATCCTTGCAGCGACAGCCTCTAAAGGTGTGTGAAGAGGTACACATTCGCTGTAGACAGAGTTAAGGATGTAGACGCAGACTCCACCAGATACCCTCTCATAAGCTGCCCGGTTCTTGTAATAACCCCGATACCCATGTAGGGCAGGGGTCCGCATTGCCAGAAACCAAGTTTCCTGTAGGGCAATGCAGAGGAAAGGGTGACTGCTGATGATTTGGCGAAGCTCAGCAAGGTGGTGGAAAAAAGCGCTGCAGTTCCACTGGAGTATCACTTTGTCCATGTCCGAAAAAGGCGTGAAGGGGCCGAGGAGGCAGATCACGCCACTGGGTCACCTGCTGCCACTGATGGAGGACCAGTACAATCTGCTTCCATGGTGTCTGAGGGTCCGGCGAGATCCAGGTCCTCAGCGGACGCCCGGATCTCCACCTTATCCTCGGACGCAGAGCCTGTAGGGAGCAGTGGGGTGGATGCCACCGCGTGTTCCCTGGACTTAGAGGTCTCCTTCTTCGTCTTGTCTCTCTGGTCCTTGGGTTTCATTGGCTGGGAGGGCTCCAGCGAGTCAGTCTCCGGGACGGAGGAGGAGCGGGAAGCCCTGCGACCAGCCGCTGGTCTGCTTTTCTTCCATTGGCTGACATCACCCTTCCCAGAGGCGGAAACCAGGGAAGGAAGGGACCCAAGGGACCCTTTCCGTGCCATTCGAGCCGGGGAAGTTTGAGGCTTCCCCAGCTTAGAAGTGGGGACTGATGTCCCCGATGGTTGGGGGGTTGCTGCTCCTGAGGCAGGTAGTGCAGGAGCAGCAGGGAGTGAAGTGCCCCCCACCATCAAGGGGGCAGGTGTAGCATTCCGGCTCTGAGAGGTGGCTGTCTGAGGGAGAGCTAATGGGGCCATAACAGTAGTAGCCGCGGTGTAAGAGGCAATCATTCGAACAGGATGGAGGCGTTCGAACTTCTGCCTGGCCTCAGTGTATGTCAGGCGGTCCAGGGTCTTATACTCCATGATTTTTGCGCTCTTTCTGGAAGAGCCTGCAGTCCGGCGAGCAAGGCGAGTGGTGCTCTCCGCAGTTTACACAGATGGGAGGTGGAGCACATGGAGTGGTGGGATGTGATGGGCGTCCACAATCTCGACATGTGAGGCTGGAAGTACAGCGGGAAGACATATGCCCGAACTTCCAGCACTTAAAGCACCGCATCGGGGGAGGGATATATGGCTTGACGCCACAACGATAGACCATCACCTTGACCTTCTCAGGTAAAGTATCACCCTCGAAGGCCAAGATGAAGGCACCGGTGGCAACCTGCTTATCCCTTGGACCACGATGTACGCGCCGGACGAAGTGAACACCTCGCCGCTCTAAAATGGCGTGAAGCTCGTCATCGGACTGCAATAGAAGGTCCCAATGGAAGATTATGCCCTGGACCATATTAAGACTCTTATGGGGTGTGATTGTAACCAGAACATCCCCCAGCTTGTGACAATCGAGTAACTGGCGGGACTGGGCGGAGGACGCCGATTTGATCAAAACCGAGCCCGAGCGCATTTTGGACAAGCCCTCCACCTCCCCGAACTTGTCCTCTAAGTGCTCGACGAAGAACTGAGGCTTCATGGATGTAAAGGATTCACCATCAGCTCTCGTACACACCAGGTAGCGGGGCGAGTATGGTTCACTGGCATCCTTAGTCTTTCGTTCCTCCCATGGTGTAGCCAGGGAGGGGAACGATTTGGGGTCATATGTAGTTGTGTTGTATTGAGCCCTGGAACGCTTAGAGACTGCTGGCTGCTGGCCGCCAGCAAGAGATGATGTACCACGCTTCATTGCGGGTCATCCGCCCTGATGCCACCTACTCCGACCAAGGGCCCTCCCCACGGGCGCCACCCAGCCTCAGCAACGACCACCTGGCAGGATGGCCATTGCCGGGAGTCCCAATGCCCCAAGGAGATAGGCATCTACTCCTTGGCATACGTGGGGAGTTAACAGTGCTGGCATCAGCAGAGCAATCCCTGTGTAGTCAGGGGGCTACAACTAACAGGGTACATGGCGGCCCCACCACAACGGACTGGCTACCATGCTGGATTTCAGGTGATGTAGTCCAATATCGTCATTGGCGCATAAAGCGACACAGCATAGCAGACTGCAATAAACTGCACCCTAGAACAAATCCACGCCCAAGAGATGGTAGGTGAGTGGGACTGCTAAGCGATGACGACAAACCTGGCTAGAGATGGTAATGCATGATGGACACATCGCTCCTTGTAAGGCGTCCTTCCCCAATCGGCTCGCTCTTCGGAAAATTTAGAAGGATGGAGGTCAAACCTGTTAGGGGACCATCTCACAAGGCCAAAACGTTTGAGACTCCTTTTAGTCACCTCTTACGACAGGCAGGAATACCGTGGGCCTATTCTTACCCCCGAGCCCACAGGGGGGGGGGATGAAAGTAAAAAAAAAAAGTTTGTTTCTAACTACATTTTTGTTGTTCATGCAGTAAAACTGCCATTTCAGACTTATTTACACTATCTCTGTTTGCAACACATTTTCCAAACAGTATTCATGTATACAATTGCACAATGCATAGTTCAGTAGATATGATGTCATAATCTCTGAGAGGCATGAAAAAATGCTATACCATGCTTGACATTATAATTTACTACTTCTTTACTACTAACTCATTTAAAACACACTTTGCATACAGTATTCATATATACTACTGGGTGTACCTGCAAAATTATATCATTCTACAGCACATAGTTCAGGAAATGACATTAAAGAATCTGAGCTGCATGAAAACAAAACTGCAAGACAAAATTTGTGAGAGATATGGGTGAAATATTTGCACAAATATATGTGATGTGTGTATTTGGGCAAAGCCATGGGTAAAAAACTCCTGCTAAACCTTCAGATTGATTTCAACCAAATTTGGTACACATATAAATTACTGTTGGGAAAGAAATACTGTGGGTATAAGAACCAACAATGTCCTATTTGTGTGGGGATGGTAATGTGGAGAGAGAAAGGGGTGGGAAGTGATGGACACAAAGAGATGGGGGAGAATTAGAGGGACAAAGGTGGGGGGATAAAGATCTGGACAAAGAGAGAGAGGGGGGAGGGGGGGTGATGGAAGAAAGTGGAGAGGAGGAGATGGGCAGAGAGGAGAGAGATGGAAATGGACAGAGAAAGGAAAGAGGGGAGATGGACAGAGAGAAGAGAGATAAGGAGATAAACACAGAAAGATAAGAAGGAAAGGTAGACAGAGAGAGGATGGAAGAGGAGATGGACAGCAAGCTGGAGATGAGAAGATGGATTGAGAGAGGGGAGTAAAAGGAGATGGACAGAGAGAGGAGAGGAGCTGGAGATGGAAAAAGAGGGGGGAGAGGAGGAGATAAGCAGAGTAGGGAGGGGCATCTGGACAGACAGAGGGAGAGGGGCAGATAGATAGAGAGAGAGGGGCAGAAGGCAATGGATGGCTGAGGGTGGAAGGGAGGGTAGAGGGGAGGGTGGAAGGAAGACATGGACAAAGAGATGGGGAAGAAGGAGACGGACTTGCAAAAGATTGGAATAAATGAATACCTGGGCACAGTCGAGTACAAAGATAGTAATATTTAAATACATTCTACACATATAAGTTTGTAAGCTCCACTGCAAATATCAATTTTAATATACTAATTTAGGAATTAGGAAGGATTATTATAAACAACTAAAACAACTAAAATGCTGATGTTCTGACTGATTTTGCAGCAGCCCTAAGAATACCACTGCAAATTCTATCAAAACATAACCAGTTGTTTTAGTGTTTTATAATGATAAAGGACTAATTCACAAAATGATTTTATTCATAATAAAGTACTACACAATTTACATCAAAAGTACCATCTCACCATATCAATAGCAGATACCCTCTAAGAAGAATCAAACTATTACCTACAGTGGTGGCATCTTGTCCAGCTAAGCAGAGTGCAGGTCTTACAAGGTGTGTAAGAAAAGTAATGAGTCTGATTTTTTTATCTACCAAAGATTTTATTTTTTCAAACAATGATATTGTTCCCTTCAAAGCAGTTCCATCCGACAACTATACACCTGTGGAGTCGTCATTCCCAGTCTTGGTGGCAGTGCTGAAAGGCTTCAACTAGTAGGGCCTTTAACATGCAAGTCACATTCTTTTTAATGTATTCTAGTGTCCCAAAATGATGGCCTTTAAGAAATTTTTCTATTTTGGGAAAAGAAAAAAGTCATATGGACTCAGATCAGGTGAACTGGGAGGCTGTGGAACATGAAGAATGCCTTTTGAGGCCAACAATTCCACAGTGGAAGTGGCTATGTGATGCAGGGTGTTGTTATGATGCAGCATCCACTTGTCTGCAATGTTTGGTCTCACTCAATTCACCCTCTTTCAAGGACTTATTTGTAAAACATTTGGTTGACAGTTTATCTTGGAGCAACAAATTCTTTACATATAATACCCCTACTGTCAAAAGCATATCACCACTGTTTTCATCTTTGACTTGGTCATCTGAGCTCTTTTCAGTCAAGGAGATGTCTCAGTCAGCCACTCCTCACTTTGCTGCTTTGTCTCATGATTGCTCTAAAAAATCTATGGTTTATCACCTGTGATCACACAGATGAACCATTCATGGCCCCAAGTTTAATACAAAACTTGGTGACACAATGTTGCTCTAAATTCTGCTGTTCCATTTTAGTAACACACAACAAACACACAGCTTCACTGATAGCTCTCTCAAAAATCATGTGATGGCTGTGTGGAACTGAAACTCGGACTGAGCATCTGGAAGAGATGAACACACCAGTCTGCACAAGCTGAACAACACAGCATTTCCAGATCACTCTTAGTGTTGTCAGTCTCATTACTTTTCTTACATACCTCCTACGTAGTGACTGCACATATAGGAACTGAAATCATTTAATGTGGAGCATATGTCAAGAAGATTATGATTTAATATTACATTGTCATTTAGGTCATTATAGATGGGCCTCAAGCTCAGATTGTAAAAAAAAAAGGGGATGGAAACACCCTATATCGTTTTTCAAAGGGATAATTATGGCATTTCCCTTTAGTGACTTGGGAAAACCATGGCAAATCTCAATCTGTGTGGTCATGTTGCAATTTGAATCCTAATCTTCCTGATTACAAATCCAGTGCCTCAATCAGTGAGTCTGTATGTACATTGGGTGGGAGTAGGCCTCAAGAAATTTGGTGCCAAAGTGCTGACATAGTAACTGTGCTATAGATGTCAAGTGGCATGATAGGCAGTGTTATCCAAAAGAATCAGCCCAGAATACACAGTTCATTCCCCGAACAGTGACAGAGTACAGGGTATATGAAATCAAGACAACATATCAGTCACTGTATTATGTTCCATTGCCATGGAGTCATGACCACACTATCTGAGTCAGTACGTAAACTAGAAGCCTAAGGCTTATTGTAGTATATAGATTAAGGAAGGAACTTGCACATTTATTTCCTTTTTTGCTACACCTACAGTCATTTAGATACAGCCAATCTCATACTTTTACACACTTCTCTTATTGTCCAGTAATCCTCATTTTACCTGTTATACACTCAAACTAGAATAGTTTATTTTAAAGCTCTTGAAGCAGTAATGGCCATCTCTTAGTAGTTTCAAAAATATTTTTATATTAATTTCAGACCCCAATTGTATTTTAAGACTATTTTTAACTTTATAACTGTATATTACTGGTATATGATTTCCAAGTTTATATTCTCTCTTCATGTTTGTGCTATCACTGTTTAGATGAATTGTCAGCATTGTTGCTGTTTATGCTGATGTTGATATTGATTTCAACACTGTATGGAAATCTACACCTGCACTACATCCATATTCTGCAAAAAATGTGAAGTCCATGGCATACGGCACTTCACTTTGCATGAGTTATTAGGCTTTCTCATTCCATTCATAAAGAGAACATACGAAGAAAGACTGTATAAATGCCTCTGTGTGTGCTGTAATTAACCTAATCTTGTCCCCTAGTCACTTAAAAATGGTTCTTGAATTTTTTTCAAGTAGGCTTTCTCAGGATACTATCTATCTTAAAGTGTCTGATAATTTATGATCTTAGTTAGAATTCTGCTAACAGCTGATCAAATTGCTGTTTATTACAACACAACTGACTTCATTTCATGCCCACAAAATGTAGTGAGACTGTACTTCTGTTTTTACAATGTAGGTTGTACCTGACGATGTGGCTTTAGACCACAAAATCAGTTGTGTTTTAATAAACAACAATTTTATCAGCTGTTAATGGAATTCTTCCTAACATCATGCCTTTCAACAACTGCGGGTTCCCAGAATATAAAATAGTTTCTGACAATTTGGCTTCTTCAGCATCCTTATGACACTCTCCCATGGGTCAAACTGTGGTGTCACTGCCAGACACCACATTTGTTAGATGGTAGCCTTTAAATTGGCCGCAGTCCGTTAGTATACGTCGGACCAGCGTGCCACCACTATCAGTGATTGCAGACCGAGTGCCGCCACATGGCAGGTCTAGTCTAGAGAGACTCCCTAGCACTCGCCCCAGTTGTACAGCGAACTTTGCTAGCGATGGTTCACTGCCTACATACGCTCTCATTTGCAGAGACAACAGTTTAGCATAGCCTTCAGCTATGTTATTTGCTATGACCTAGCAAGGCGCCATATTCAGTAATTAGAATGAATTTTGAACAGACAATAATGTGAATCATGTACCACCAAGAGCGACATTCATCATTAATTGGTTAAAGTTAAGTATCAAACCAATTACGTCCGCTTTCTGAATTCTCGTTCCTTGTCATGTTCCAGACCTCACGTCAGTATAGTTCTTCCCTCCTCACACCAGCCTGCGTGAGCTAAAACGCATGCATTTCAGCCTTCACTAGTAACACGGTGTTGGCTCTTCTTCCAACACAACACAAACAAACCTGTGAACATTCATTCTACCTTTCTACTCATTCATTCAATGTCCCTAGTTAGTTCCATTTGGTATGGGTTCCACACACTTCAGCAATATTCTGGTATAGGATACACGAGTTATTTGTAAGCAATCTAATTTGCAGACTGATTGCATTTCCCTAGTATTCTACCAATAAACCTCATAAACTATCTCATAGTGTGTACAGCATCAGAAGATCCCTGACAGTTAAAGTGGGTTTCGCATAGCTGCTACATGGGACTACGAGAATCAATCACATAACATGATATTTGTTTATGTTCCTTTGGTGATGTCTCAGTACTGCCGCAGTGTTAGGTAGCTGTGCCTTTCAGTCCATGTTGCAGCATTTGTGTGCAGTTCACTTGAAAGCTGACAACACTGCTGCTTGATGTAAGGAATCTGCTTTTGCCTCAGAGAGTGTGGGTAAGGAAGCGTCTGCTGAGTCAAGTTGGGGATAACAATAAACAGAATTAAAACCAGATTTGGGATAGTTGGTTATAATTTCTTTCCTTAAAATGAATCACACGCAGAAAATCAAAAGAAAATGAGTCAGTAGAAGTAATGGTCAGGCAAATGATCTACATCTGTATAGAAGGAACTAAGCACCTGACAATAAAATTAGAATAATAGAAGATTTTAATGCATTTTTAGAATGGCTGACAGTGACATTTGAACTCTTCATGAAAATTTTGGAGACTAGATAGCTAAAACTGTGCATACATGCAGTAGTGGTGGGCACAAGTGCGAACACAACAAATGTGTTTGGCATGCAAGAAACTAGTTAACCTGAGCACTGTGCTCATGGCAAAAAAGAAAACCGGATGATGAACCTGAACATAGAACAAAGTTAAATGTTCCAGGCATGAAGCATGTGAGCATAATGAATGCAGTGAGAAGACCAAATGCTACATTTGGGGACTATAGTAGTAGCTGGAAGAGATAAAACACAGAGAGTAGAAAATGAACTAAAACTGTTGGTAAAGGAAGGAGGCAGCATTGTCAAAAAATTTCCATTGAGGAGACTGCAGAAGTCTTTTTCATCGAGAAGAAGATCAGCTCTGTAAATACATAAATAAAATTGGAATTTTAAACAGTATCTAAAATGATTGTTTTATAAATTATAAGAGTGGAGCAATCAGTCATCCTTTTTCAGATTTTTTTAAATGAATCCAGATTTCGGCCAGTGGCTAGCCATTCTCAATGCACTATTTTCTATTCTCGATGCATGGGTGCCCAAACAACAGGGACTTACATGCATCGATAATATAAAATAGGGCATTGAGTATGGCTAGCCACTAGCTGAAATCTAAATTTGCATAATAAAGTCCAAAAAAGGACGACTGATTTTTGCACTCTATAATTTATAAGCCACATAACAGTGGCTGAGTGCACCCACTTTCCAAATGGAGGTAATCTTAAAAAATGATTGTATTTTGCATCTCTCCACCTAGGGAAAGTAAGATGACATACTTTGGGCTTGAGAAATGTCTCATGACTGTATTTCAGAACTGATTCATTAAATTATAAACACAAGTCTAGCCTGCTGGTTTAAAACTGGTATAAGAAGCTTTTATTAAAATTCCAAGCCAATGGAGGAGTTAGGATAACACTTAACTATTATAAACACACATGATAACTCATATAATTGCAGAAACTGAATGAAACTGTTCAGAGGAAATTCTAAGATAGGAAATATTATTCTACTTCTTGTATAACTGTAATCTTTGCTGCTGTTTCTTTTAATTTCTCCCACAAACAGCACAGCTGTAAACTGAACAGTCTTTGTGCAACCACCATTTGCACACTACACATTGCAGATAGTCAGCTTCAGATCACAGCTTCAGACATTGTACATGTTCATCCTCACTGAATTCCTCTGACTCATCATCAGAGTGAGTAACTGTTTCCTGGTTTTTATCATCATCTGATGATACCTCAAATTCAAATCTTTTCTGTGTGTTCTTGGAAACTCCTGCACATTTCCTTGACAACTTAGCTGATTCATTTCTCTGTGTTTTATGAGGAGATTTTTCAGCAGGCTTCTTGTTATTTTGTTTTCCATGTCTTCTTCTTTTATTCTGTTTGTCAATGTAAACTGGATCTGTTATGTTAAAAGTAATTTGTTTCCTTTTTGAACAAGATGGTTTTAAATATGAGGGAATAGGTCAGGTAGCCCACAGAATCTCGGATTATGTTAATTGTACATTTTGATTAGTATTAGATGTAGATATTGGAAATGAGAATTCATTTACTAAAGACTCATTAGCAGTACTTCATATGCTTGCACCACAATGAGGACAAAAGGAATCAGGAAAGTGAGATGAGCAAGCAACATTAGTAGATTTCATTGAATTACTTGTAGCTGGCGAGGAGAAGTGGAAACATAAAAATTAGATGAGGAAGGTGTGACTGGAGAAGAATGATCAGAATTGTTTGGTTGCGGTGTACAAGATAAGCATAACTGGAATAGCAGCCATATTAAGTGGACAGATACCTGCAGCTCTAAATGCTGAAATCCCATTCTCAACACTAGCAAATTGAATCCATGTTGATTTCAATAATTCTCCAAAATGAAATAATCTTGATACCATTGTTCACCCTTACGAACTCCTGACTAGCACATCTTTCCAATATGTCTTTAGTGGTTTGAAAGCAACATAGTCCAGTGGTTGTTTAACTGCCAAAGCATTCACAACAAAGTGCCAAAGCATGAAACACTTCTAAAAAATTACTGAAGCTCACAAATTACCAGGCACAGAAAGATGGCTAAAACTTGAAGTTGACAGTAGTGAGAACTTTGGAGGAAATTTAAGTGATACCAAAAGGATAGGGAAATGGGGAATGCAGGTGGTGTATTTGTCAGACAAGAAACTCAGATCAACCAAGATAGAGATTGAAGCTGCACTTGAGACTGTTTGGTCAAGTCTAAGTATCAAGGCTAGACATAAAATTATAATAGGTTTCTAATGTAACTGAAAACTTTAGATAAAACCTCAGTTCACTTATACATAAGTTCCCTAATCATTCTGTAATCATTGGGGGAGACTTTAATCACCCAAAAATCAACTGGGACAATTGTAGTGTTGTTAGTAGTAAGTGTGTCGAGAGATCCTTTGAAACATTAGTAAATGAATTCCCTGAAAACTACGTAGAACATACAGTTCTGAATCTCCCTCATGTGATGGAAATACATTACATCTAATGGCAACAAACATATGTGATCTCTTTCAAGAAGTCCACATTGAAACTAGTATCAGTGACTATGACACAGTTAAGGAAACAATGAATGTCAAAGTACCAAGGGCAACTAAGACAAGTAAAAGGATTTATATGTACAGAAAACTAAACAAATCCATGGTAGTGTTACATCTCAATGAGAAACTTGAAACTTTTCAGCTCAGAACAGGAGCGTGTGGTGGTACTACAGCTCAAGTTTAAAAGACTAGTTGACCATGTATCAGACAGATATGTACCCAGTAGAAAAGTTCATGATGTGGGAGATCCTCCATGGTATAAAGTCATTGTAAAGAAACTTCTAAATAAACAGAGACTATTGCATAATAGGTACTAAATAAAGCATTGGGCTGTAGATGAAGAGATGCTGAATGAAACACATTTGGCAGTCTCTTAGCAATGCATAAAGCCTCCAGTGACTACTATAGCAGAATATTGTTGAAAGATCTTTCATGAAAACCAATGACATTCTGATCATATTTAAAAGCTGTTAGTGACACCAAAATTAGTGTCCAGTCACTCATGGGCACGACAGAAACTGAAACTGAGGGTAGCAAAGCAAAATCAGAAGTACATAATTATATTCCCAAATGTTCCTTTACAAAGAGAAGCTCATATTTCCCCAATATAATTCTCATACCAATGAAAAGCTGAAATGGATATTAGTGTTAGTGGCATTGAGAAACAGCTCAGATCATTTAACTGAACAAAGTAGCACGGCCAAATGGAATCCCTATCAGATTCTATATCCAATATGGAGATGAGTTAGCCCCTTTCTACACTATACTCAATTGTATATCTCTCTAGCAAACAACTGTGCCCAGTAGCTGGAAGAAACAATAATTTACACCTGTCTACAAGAAAGGTAGCAGAAGTGATTCACAAAATATCCAATACCCTTGACATCCATTAGTTGTAGAATCTGAGAATATATTTCAAATTCAAATATAATGCCTAACAGAATAACCTCCTCCATGCCAACCAACATGGATTTTGAAATACATAGATCAGATGAAACCTAAATCAAACTTTTCTCACATGACATTCTGAAAGCCATGGATCAAAGCAGTCAAATAGATGCAGTATTTCTTGATTTCCAAAAAGCACCTGTCCCTGAACTACACCCATGCTTACCATCAAAAGTATGATCATATGGAGTATCAGATGAAATTTGTCACTGGATTGAGGATTTCTTGGTAGGGAGGTTGCAGCTAGTTATCTTGGATGGAGGTCTTTAAAGGTACAGAAGTAACTTTGGGTAAACACCAGGGAAATGGGTTGGGTCCCTTGCTTTTCATGTTGAGTATTAATGATCTTGTGGACAATATTAATAGTAACTTCAGACTTCTGACAGATGAAGCAATTGTCTACAGTGAAGTACAGTCTGAATGAAGCTGCACAAATATTCAGTCAGACTATGATAAGTTTTCAAAGAAGTGCAAAGATTGGCAACTTGCTTTAAATCTTCAGAAATGTAAAATTGTACACTTTACAAAATTAGAAAACATGGTATTCTATGAATATAATATCAGTGAGTCACAGCTGGAATCAGTAAACTCACACAAATGCCTGGGTGTAACACTTAGTAGGGACATGAAATGAAATGATCACATAAGCTCAGGAATGGGTAAAGCAGATAGCAAAGTTTGGTTTATTGGTAGAATACTAAAAAAATAAAATCAGTCTACAAAGAAGATTGTTTGCAAATGATTCATGTGACCCACCCTAGAATAGTGCTCAAATGCGTGAGACCCCTACCAAATAGAACTAACAGGGGATCTTGAATGTATACAGCGAAGGGCAGCACGAATGATCACAGGTTTGTTTGAGCCATGGGAGAGTGTCACAGAGATGTTGAAAGAACTGAACTGGCAGGCTCTAGAGAATAGATGAAAACTATCCCGAGAAAGTCTACGAAGAAAGTTTCAAGTAGCGGCCTTAAATGATGACTCTAGGAATATACTACAACTCCCTACAGATTGGTCCCATAGGGAGATCATTAGGCCAAGATTATATTAATTACAGCATGCACAGAGACATATAAACAATCATTCTTCCTGCACCTTGTATGTGAATGGAAAAAATCCCTACTTACTGGTACAGTGGGATGTACCCTCTGCCATGCACTTCATAGTGTTTATATGTAGAAGATGATATGTGGTATGGACTCAGTAGGAAGATTATTTTGATGTCGTTATCTGTGGCTACTTCTAACACACTGACATTGTTCATATGCAAATCATGGACGTTCAAGATAAGAAAATTTTTCCTGAATGCCCTCTAGGAATAAAATCATTTAGTAATGAATTCATGAACAAGACTGTATTAATAAAGGTTGACTCAGGCCTGATTTTGTTAACTGCTCTGGAGGTGCTTCCAATTGAAATCTGGGTTAGCTGTACTTGCCCTTCATTATTTAAAAAGGGGTAAAATTGGCATTCTGCATTACATCAAGCCAAAATAGTAACTGTCTTGCTTTTCTCATATGATGTTATAACTTTAATATCTTTGTTAACCTTATGAGCAATTACTTGTCCAGCAAAAGTTTTTATCTTGAGTCCAGTTTCATCAGCATTCTACACATGGGTCAAAAGTTCAAAGTCATCAGATACTTCTTTCCTGTTCATGCCTTCTTTATACAGAGCTCAGAATTTATTCTTAAAAAGGAACTTAGCCATAGTTTTACCACCATTTTCTCATCTTTGTTAAATGTACACACATCAAAAAAAGTTTTGTATCACCTCAGTTCCGAGAGTTCCGGAACCTGTACAGAAAATTGGAATAGAGATCAACATAAACATCATTTCTGCCCTTTTTATTGCTCATGAAGACCACACATTGCATGTTGTACCACTATACAGTGAGAGGTGGTGGTCCAGATTGCTGTACACACCAGTATCTCTAATACTCAGTAGTAGGTCCTCTTGCATTGATGCATTCCTGTATTCCTTGTGGCATACTATTCACAAGTTCATCAAGGCACTGTTGGTCCAGATTGTCCCACTCCTCAACAGCTATTTGGTGTAGATCCCTCAGAGTGGTTGGTGGGTCACATTGCCCATAAACAGCCCTTTTCAATCTACCCCAGGCTTGTTCGACAGGGTTCATGTCTAGAGAACGTGCTGGCCACTCTAGTTGAGCAATGTCGTTATCCTGAAGGAAGTCACTCACAAGATGTGCATGATGGGAGTGTGAATTGTCATCCATTAAGACAAATGCTTTGCCAATATGCTGCCGATATAATTGCAATATCAGTCAGAGGATGGAATTCACATATCGTACAGCCATTACAGCGCCGTCCATGACCACCAGCGGTGTAAATTGTCCCCACATAAAGCCACCCCAAAACAGCAGGGAACCTCCACCTTGCTGCACTTGCTGGACAGTGTCTAAGGCATTCAGCCTGACTGGGTTGCCTCCAAACATGTCTCCAATGATTGTCTGGTTGAAGGCATATGCGACACTCATCAGTGAAGAGAACGTGATGCCAGTCCTGAGCGGTCCATTTGTCACGCTGTACCACGCTGCATGGTGTCGTGGTTGCAAAGATGGACCTCGCCATGGACGTCGGGAGTGAAGTTGTGCACCACGCAGCATATTGAACACAGTTTGAGTCATAACATGACGTCCTGTGGCTCCACAAAAAGCATTATTCAACATGGTGGCGTTTCTGTCAGGGTTCCTCTGAGCCATTATCCATAGGTAACGGTCACCCACTGCAGTAATAGCCCTGGGCCGGCCTAAGCGAGGCATGTCATCAACAGTTCTAGTCTCTCTGTGTCTCCTCCATGTCTGAACAACATCACTTTCGTGCACTCCGAGACACCTGGACACTTCCATTGTTGACAGCCCTACCTGGCACAAAGGAACAATGTGGACTTGATCAAACCGCAGTATTGCCTGTCTAGGCATGCTTGAACTACAGACAACATGAGCCTTTTAGCTCCTTCCTGGTGGAATGACTGGAACTTATCAGCTGTCAGACCCCCTCTGTCTAATGGGAGCTGCTCATGCATCGTTGTTTACATCTTTTGGTGGGTTTAGTGACATCTCTGAACAGTCAAAGGAACTGTGTCTGTGATGCAACGTCCACAGTCAACGTCTATCTTCAGGAGTTCTGGGAACCGGGGTGATGCGAAAGATTCTTTGATGTGTGTAGTTTTTAAATCGAGTATGTCCACTATATTTTAGGCTATCTTTCTAACATCTCTTCTTCATGGAGCAAATACTACAGCCTGGAGCTCAAGAATATGTTTTACCACTACTTTCGGCCTGAAGTCCTGGTTATTATAGAAGTGTGAGACGTTCTTTAGAGAAATAATTGTTTTTTTATTCTAGTCTTTACAGTTTTCTCAGAAATATTGAACTTCTTGCTTGCTGCCTGCAAAGAAATAGTTTTATTCAATACAGCATTGGTCACATTTCTCACATCTTCACTGCAAGAGGCTTGATTTGTTATCCAATTATTGATATTTGGCATGGTGTGTTTAACTTGCAAACACAATACACGTGATGTAGACATACTATACTACCCTGTAAGAATGAAATTGCAGCATAGTAAGTTGATACTCCATGAACCACGGACCTTGCCGTTGGTGGGAAATCTTGCGTGCCTCAGCGATACAGATGGCCGTACCTTAGGTGCAACCACAACGGAGGGGTATCTATTGACAGGCCAGACAAACATGTGGTGCCTGAAGAATGGCAGCAGACTTTTCAGCAGTTGCAGGGGAAACAGTATGGATGATTCACTGACCTGGCCATGTAACGCTAACCAAAACGGCCTTGATGTGCTGGTACTGCTAAAGGCTGAAAGCAAGGGAAACTATAGCCATAATTTTTCCCGAGGGCATGCAGCTTTACTGTATGGTTAAATGATGATGGCATCCTCTTGCGTAAAATATTCCGTAGGTAAAATAGTCTCCCATTCGGATCTCCGGGCGGGGACTACTCAAGAAGACGTTGTCATCAGGAGGAAGAAAACTGGCGTTCTACGCATCGGAGCATGGAATGTCAGATCCCTTAATTGGGCAGGTAGGTTAGAAAATTTAGAAAGGGAAATGGATAGGTTGAAGTTAGATATAATTGGAATTAGTGAAGTTTGGTGGCAGGAGGAACAACACTTTTGGTCAGATGAATACAGGGTTATAAATACAAAATCAAATAGGGGTAATGCAGGAGTTGGTTTAATAATGAATAAAAAATAGGAGTTCGGGTAAGCTACTACAAACAGCATAGCGAACGCATTATTGTGACCAAGATAGACACGAAGCCCACACCTACTAGAGTAGTACAAGTTAATATGCCAACTAGCTCTGCAGATGATGAAGAAATTGATGAATTGTATGATGAGATAAAAGAAATTATTCAGGTAGTGAAGAGAGATGAAAATTTAATAGTCATGGGTGAGTGGAATTCGAGAGTAGGAAAAGTGAGAGAAGGAAACATAGTAGGTGAATATGGATTGGGGGTAAGAAATGAAAGAGGAAGCTGTCTGGTAGAATTTCGCACAGAGCATAACTTAATCATAGCTATCACTTGGTTCAAGAATCATAAAAGAAGGTTGTACACATGGAAGAATTCTGGGGATACTAGAAGGTATCAGATAGATTATATAATGGTATGACAGAGATTTAGGAACCAGGTATTAAATTGTAAGACATTTCCAGGGAAAGATGTGGACTCTGACCACAATCTATTGGTTATGAACTGTAGATTAAAACTGAAGAAACTGCAAAAAGGTGGGAATTTAAGGAGATAGGACATGGATAAACTGAAACAACCAGAGGTTGTACAGAGTTTCAGGGAGAGCATAAGGGAAAAATTGTCACGAATGGCGGTAAGAAATACAGTAGAAGAAGAATGGGCAGATCTGAGGGATGAGGTAGTGAGGGCAGCAGAGTATCAAGTAGGTAAAAAGACGAGGGCTAGTAGAAATCATTGGGTAACAGAAGAAATATTGATTTCAATTGACGAAAGGAGACAATATACAAATGCATTAAATGAAGCAGGCAAAAATGAATATAAATGTTTCAAAAATGAGATCAACAGGAAGTGCAAATTGGCTAAGAAGGGATGGCTAGAGGAAAAATGTAAGGCTGTAGAGGCTTATCTCATTAGGGGTAAGATAGATACCGCCTACAGGAAAATTAAAGAGACCTTTGGAGAAAAGAGTATCACTTGTATCTATATCAAGAGCTCAGATGGAAACCGAGTTCTAAGCAAGGAAGGGAAAGCAGAAAGATGGAAGGGGTATATAGAGGGTCTATACAAGGGCGATGTACTTGAGAACAATATTATGGGAATGGAAGAGGATGTAGATGAAGATGAAATGGGATATACGATACTGCGTGAAGATTTTGACAGAGCACTGAAAGACCTGAGTCAAAACAAAGCCCCAGGAGTGGACAACATTCCATTAGAACTACTGAAAGCCTGAGGAGAGCCAGTCCTGACAAAACTCTACCATCTGGTGAGCAAGATGCATGAGACAGGCGAAATACCCTCAGACTTCAAGAAGAATATAATAATTCCAATCCCAAAGAAAGCAGGTGTTGACAGATGTGAAAATTACCGAACTATCAGTTTAATAAGTCACTGCTGCAAAATACTAACGTGAATTCTTTACATACAAATGGAAAAACTAGTAGAAGCCAATCTCGGGGAAGATCAGTTTGGATTCCGTAGAAATATTGGAACACGTAAGGCAATACTGACTCTATGACTTATCTTAGAAGAAAGATTAAGAAAAGGCAAACCTACATTTCTAGCATTTGTAGACTTAGAGAAAGCTTTTGACAATGTTGATTGGAATACTCTCTTTCAAATTCTGAAGGTGGCAGAGTTAAAATACAGGGAGAAAAGCGCTATTTACAATTTGTCCAGAAACCAGATGGCAGTTATAAGAGTCGAGGGACATGAAAGGGAAGCAGTGGATGGGAAGGGAGTGAGACAGGGTTGTAGCCTCTCCTCGATGTTATTCAATCTGTATATTGAGCAAGCAGTAAAGGAAACAAAAGAATAATTTGGAGTAGGTATTAAATTCCATGGAGAAGAAATAATAACTCTGATGTTCGCCAATGACATTGTCATTCTATCAGAGACAGCAAAGGACTTGGAAGAGCAATTGAACGGAATGGACAGTGTCTTGAAAGGAAGATATAAGATGAACATTGACAAAAGCAAAACGAGGGTAATGGAATGTAGTCGAATTAAGTCGGGTGATGCTGAGGGAATTAGATTAGGAAATGAGACACTTAAATTAGTAAAGGAGTTTTGCTATTTGGGGAGCAAAATAACTGATGATGGTCGAAGTAGAGAGGATATAAAATGTAGACTGGCAATGGCAAGGAAAGCATTTCTGAAGAAGAGAAATTTGTTAACATCGAGTATAGATTTTAGTGTCAGGAAGTCATTTCTGAAAGTATTTTTATAGAGTGTAGCCATGTATGGAAGTGAAACATGGACAGTAAATAGTTTGGACAAGAAGAGAATAGAAGCTTCTGAAATGTGGTGCTACAGAAGAATGTTGAAGAGTAAATGGGTAGATCGCATAGCTAATGAGGAGGTATTGAATAGAATTGGGGAGAAGAGGGGTCTCTGGCACAACTTGACTAGAAGAAGGGACTGGTTGGAGGACATGTTCTGAGGGATCAAGGGATCACAAATTTATCATGCGGTAGCATTCTCGCTTCACACGCCCGGGTTCCCGGGTTCGATTCCCGGCGGGGTCAGGGATTTTCTCTGCCTCGTGATGGCTGGGTGTTGTGTGCTGTCCTTAGGTTAGTTAGGTTTAAGTAGTTCTAAGTTCTAGGGGACTGATGACCAACGATGTTAAGTCCCATAGTGTTCAGAGCCATTTGAACCATCACAAATTTAGCATTGGAGGAGCAAATTTAGCATTAGCGACTAATTTAGCAGTTCAGTATTTGAGGGCAGTGTGGAGAGTAAAAATCGTAGAGGGAGACCAAGAGATGAATACACTAAGCAGATTCAGGAGGATGTAGGTTGCAATAAGTACTGGGAGATGAAGAAGCTTGCACAGGATAGAGTAGCATGGAAAGGTGCATCAAACCAGTCTCAGGACTGAAGACCACAAAAACACAAGTTGATACCTGTTTTAGGTTTGTCTCCTCTCCTACTGCCTTCATGTGTTAAATGTCCTAAGGTGGTAGTGAATAAGAAGCACCTTGACTTTCCAGTGTAAAAACGTCTTAATAGCATTAAACACTCCACATGCCATTGCCACTAACCTATCTATTACTTGGATCATTTGATTTTTTGTTAATTTCTTGGCATGCCCACTATATAACAATATTGCATTATGTTCATGTAATTTTAGACACTTACATCAGCCAGTCAGGGTGAATTTTCCCTCTTGAAACTTGTGAATACGCTCACAGTTGCTACAGAATTTGCAGCACATGTCTTCTACAGATACTAACTTGCTACTAACAGACTGCTGCTGCAACACACTGACAACTATGAAAATGGAAAGTGCATCTTCTCTTCTACCTGCATCAACTCTACTAGCTTTACTCTGTCCCTGGATATAGACAGTTTCTACAAATTCATCTCTAGTATGAAAGGATATCCTGTGGATATTTTAGGATAGTTAAGGCAACTCTATCACAATTTTGCGATGAGGCACAGAAAATCCAATTTTGTTGAAATGGGTATCAAAGTAAAGACTGATACTTGTCAGATGAGCACATGGAAAACATACTTTATATATGCTGAATTTAAAAACGATTCTTTGTCTGTAATAGTTTTTAAGAAAGCAGAACAACATCCATGCCAACCTCAAGTAGGATAGGATTTTTGGGAAGTGCTGAGACGGAATTATCAAGGAAAATTTCCAGAAATACTGAATGGTACTAACTATACCAGAGAGCTTGTATAACCAATAATGGAAGAAGATATCTAGAAACAAAGATTATGTAACTTACCAAGCGAAAGTGTTGGCATGTTGATAGACACACAAACAAACACAAACACACACACAAAATTCAAGCTTTCGCAACCAACGGTTGCTTCATCAGGAAAGAGGGAAGGAGAGGGAAAGACGAAAGGATGTGGATTTTAAGGGAGAGGGTAAGGAGTCATTCCAA
This sequence comes from Schistocerca gregaria, assembly GCF_023897955.1. NCBI lineage: Eukaryota > Metazoa > Arthropoda > Insecta > Orthoptera > Acrididae > Schistocerca > Schistocerca gregaria. The sequence continues at coordinate 39,544,432 of NC_064931.1, read as the reverse complement.
TCCCGGGAGTGGCAAGACTTACCTTAGGGGGGGAAAAGGGACAGATATACACTCGCACACACACACATATCCATTTGCACATATACACACACAAGCAGGCGTTTGTGAAGGCAAAGAGTTTGGGCAGAGATATCAGTAGGTGAAAGGAATTGTTTGTGAACTGGAAACGGTGGATTTTGTAGCAGCGGTAGTGTTGGAAGCGGAAAAATTTTTTTTGGTTATGGTTTGGAAGTGGGTTACGTATTATTGAGTACATACAGGCGGGATAAAATTGTATAGTAGATTACGGTAAAAAGGAGAAGGTGAATACAAAGTGAAACTACCAAACTCTTTGCCTTTACAAATGTCTGCTTGTGTCTGTGTGTGTGTGTGTGTGTGTGTGTGTGTGTGTGTGTGTTTGTGTGCGAGTGCATACCTTTCCTTTTCTGCTCCTGGGATTGGAATGACTCCTTACCCTCTCCCTTAAAATCCACATCCTTTCGTCTTCTCCTCTCCTTCCCTCTTTCCTGATGAAGCAACTGTTGGTTGTGAAAGCTTGAATTTTGTGTGTGTGTTTGTGTGTCTATCAACATGCCAACACTTTCATTTGATAAGTTACATCAACTTTGTTTTTAGATATATTTTTCCCACGTGGAATGTTTCCCCACTATTATACTCATATCATTAATTTGAACCCAACAATTACGTTTGTTATTGTAACTGTTGCACTTCAAAATCTTTTCTGTCATCTTTCTTGCTCTTTCTGTTTTTGCAAGTCATTTCACTTTGTATTCACCTTCTCCTTTTTACTGTAATCTACCATACAATTTTATCCCGCCTATACACACTCAATAATACGTAACCCACTTCCAAACCATAGCCAAAATTATTTTTTTCAGCTTTCAACACTACCGCTGCTACAAAATCCACCGTTTCCAGTTCACAAACAGTTCCTTTCACCTACTGATGTCTCTGCCCAAACTCTTTGCCTTTACAAATATCTGCTCATGTCTGTATACTTGCGGATGGATATATGTGTGTGTGTGCGCGAATGTGTACCTGTCCTTTTTTTCCCCCTAAGGTATGTTTTTCCGCTCCCGGGATTGGAATGACTCCTTACCCTCTCCCTAAAAATCCACATCCTTTCGTCTTTCCTTCTCGTTCCCTCTTTCCTGATGAAGCAACCGTTGGTTGTGAAAGCTTGAATTTTGTGTGTGTGTTTGTGTTTGTTTGTGTGTCTATCAACATGCCAACGCTTTCGTTTGGTAAGTTACATCATCTTTGTTTTTAGATACAATAATGGAAAAAGGATTTATTTAGCATTTACATCAACTAGGACAGGTTTTGCTGTATGCAAGTTTTGGAAAATTTTCTTTTTTATTTAATTGCAGTTCTCAGGTACGTAAGGGATGGAAGTAATGTGCATTATCCGTTTGTGAATTGTATAAACATAGTTACGTGTGTGATATTATTTTAACTGCCCCTAAATCATATTTTCTGAGGCACAAATTGGGTAAACACACCAAATTTGCTGAAAGAAGTGTGGGAAACTGCCTAAAAGCCACACTCAGGGTCGCTGGTGCACCAGCTGCAATTGTTAATCTGCTTCACAGTTTTAATCCTGGCCTGGCTCCATTTCTTGCCACATAACACAGCATGTTACACTATAAAAGCAGCTAATTGAAGAAAGGAATATAGAACTTAATGTCCCATTGATGACCAGATTATTTCAAATTAATGATATGGTGTTTGAGGGAAATGCAACAGTCATGTACAGTCTGGAGTTGCTCATGATCCAAGGGTTAGAGTTTAATTTCTAAAATTAGAAACATATTCATAAAAAGAATGAGACAAATGGCAATATCAGTGTGAAGGAGGTTCAAGGCGTGATTGGTCTGTAATGTGTATGTTAATATAGCAACACAACAGCAATGGAATAATACATAAAGTAAAGGAAAGGCAAACACTCACTTACAGCTGACTGGTGTGTGCTGCACAGAAACATACAACATACACAAAATTTACAGTAGCTTTCCAGCTATTGCTGTTTCTCTAGTAGCATTCACACAAATAACTATAAAGACACTCAAATGCTCACACACACCCTTGGCGAGACAATGTATTTACAGTTACAGAGTGATACATTTAGAGGTCAGGTGATAGAAGGTACAGTGGCACGTCGGCCAGCTAAAGACCCAATCAACAATCCACTCCTTGGGTGACAGGCTGAGAGTGGTGCTAGGGGTGCCCTAGTGAAAGATTTGTATACAGTGTCTATTACAATTAGGAAAAAAAAACTGACACAGGTGAAAGTGTATGAGAGAAAAGGGAGAAAGAATGGGTGTCAAATGAGAAGTTGTTTGTGTGGAAAGATGTTCTTCAACCTGCCCTGACTGGTATTAAACAGAAAACAGTGCAGACATAAAAATCCATTGGACATGTTAATCAGGAAGCAATGATAAAAATTTGATGACATCCTTTGGAAGTAGTATTCAGGCAGGACACAGTTGAATGGCAAAGCATTTGCCTTGACTCAGCAAAACATTATTCAGCAACCCTGACATAATATAGGGCAGCAAGTGTGCAGTAACTGTTACTGAGTATATAGCATTTTCTGTTAAGTATTATTATATTCTTAATGCAGGGAGAGAAGTTACAGATAAAGAAATTCAGATACTTTATGTTGTAACCGCGACCGTTCTGGTTGCGGGGTGGCCATGAACCAAAGTGCGGCAGGACCAAATGGGAACAGCCCACAAACAAACAAGAAAGAGGATGGACACACACAATGACAGACGACCGAGCAAGACACCAAGAACAGCAACATTCAAGAAGCAATGGGGTCACAAGCAAAAACCTCACGAAATCAAAAACAACCACTCGAACATGAAAACAAGCAAAGTAAACACGATGTCTGTAAGCGAGACATTGAGAGACTCACGCAAATATCAGACCACCTTGCTGAGAGAGAGGCAGGCACTTAAATACATGACAGGGTACATCACTATTGGCTGCTGGGACCACGTGCCCCGCAGTGGCGCCCTCACATTATACGCTGGCCAGGATCACGTGCAGTCGCGGCTTATGGCATGATGGCTGCAGAGACCTCTAGTGGTAATCAAGTTCCTTGCCATCTGGCACGGATTTGAAACCCACGTCGCTTACTACCTGACCTTTAAAGCTAGAGGAGACAGAAAGGTGATCAATCCAATGTATAATCCTTCTCTCTGAAATGAAAAATGGTGATGTTAATTTAATCTTGGATGCTTATGGAATGAACAAACTTTTCCCCTGTAATGTAATAGGCACAATATCTGGAAGAATTTTTAAAAAAGTTCTAAGATGTTCAAATGTTTAGTGATAAGGGTATACACGCAACCCAATGGTAAGTCCTGCTGCATGAGTTACTTCTGAGAGCCATGTGTGACAAAATTATTTCACTGTTGTGCAAGACACATGAGACAGGAGTAATAACTTCAGATTTCAGGAAGAATGTAATAATTTCAATTCCAAAAATGCAAAAGGCTGACAGGTGTGAATACTATCAAACTATCTGTTTAATAAGTCATGATTACAAAATATTGACATAAATTTTTCACAGAAGAACAGAAACACTGGTAGGAGCCAATCTTGGGAAAGATCAGTTTTGGTTCTAGAGAAATGTAGAAAGGTGCAAGGCAATACTAAGCCTTCAATTTACCCAACAAGATAGGGCGAAGAAAGGTAAATCTATGTTTAAAACATCTGTAGATTTAGATAAAGTGAATGACAATGTTAACTGTGCTATAATACTTGACATTCTGGAAAGTAACAGGGGTAAAATACAGGGAATGAAAAGTTATTTATAGCTTGTACAGAAACCAGACTGCACTTATAAGACTTGTAGGACATAAGAGGGACACAGTAGTTGGGAAGGGAGTGGGGCAGGGTTGTGGATTACCTCTGATGTTATTTAATCTGTACATTGAAGAAGCAGTAAAGAAAACAAAGGAGAAATTTGGAAAGAGACAGTACATGGAGAAGAAATACAAATTTCAATGTTTACTGATGACATCGTAATTCTGTCAGAGATGCCAAAGTATTTGGAAGAACAACTGAATGGAACAGCCAGAGATTATAAGATGAATACCAACAAAACTAAATTGAGGCAATGTAATGTAGTTGAATTAAATCAGGCAATGCTGAAGAAATTAGATTAGGGAGCAAGAAACTAGAAGTAATAGATGAGTTTTGCTATTTGGGCAGTAAAATAACAGATGATTGCTGAAGTAGAGTGGGTATAAAATGCTGACTGGCAATAGCAAGGAAAGCACTTCTGAAAAAAGAGGAATTTCCAGGGCCATTGTCACCAGCATCCAATGGCACAACAATGCATATTTCCTATTATATTTTAATCATTAAATTGGGGATAGAACTCAATTATCATGTTTTGTTCTCAATTCTTTTAACAGTAATTGAGGACAACAAATGCTTATTTCTTTATTTTTCTTATTTTTTGTCATCAATTTTTGGAACAGGAACATTCTGCTGAACATTTTAAACTAGAACTCAATTGAATATACCAGATCAACCATATCTGGCATGAATTACTTATTTCATTACAAGAAAACGGACTAATAAGGGTGTGGAACTATTTTCTGGTGTGTCTTAATTTTCCCTTGAATTTATAAATTATGATATACTGATTGGAGGCATACCAAAACATCAAATTAGGTCATCTGGATAACTGTGGTGTTATTTTGCTTCTGTTTCAATTGAAATAGTTTAAGAATGAGGAATAAATATCATCATTTTCAGCATCTGGCAACCTAGTTTGTGAATATGGGCTCAATTAACCACAGGAAATAATAACAGAACTAAAAACATCAACAGAACCACGCAATACAACTGACACTTGACAAACGATCTGCAGAGACAAAAACAAAAAGGAACACTGAGGGAGGTATAGTATCACATCGCAAGATGATCACAAGTGAGTGCACATGCCCTTCTCCAGCAATCGACAAACATGAATCAAAGTCATCTTTGTTTCCATTTCATATTCAATGGCCACTGATTTAGTTTTAAATTAGGTACAGGAATGTGTTTACTTTTGTAAAAGTAAGTAAAAACTCATTATTTAACTGTTCTGTCTGACTTTGAAAACAATTCAATGTCTTAATTTTTCCTCTTTTTCATTTTTTCTTCCCACTTGCTCAATTTTTTTTCTGTTTGATCTGAAATTAATTTTTGCCATCCTATACCACACCTAAAATTTTGCTGCCCTAGTTGGCCACCTAGTCTTGCCTAATGGTAGAAATGGCTCTGGGAATTTCTTAAAATCTAATGTCAATTTAAATGGTGGGAAGGTATTTGTCCAGAGCATAGCCTTGTTCATAAGTGAAACATGGATGATAAGCAATTGGCAGAAAATCCTAAGAAATTTTGGTCCTATGTCAAAGCGGTAGGTGGATCAAAACAAAATGTCCAGACACTCTGTGACCAAAATGGTACTGAAATAGAGGATGACAGACTAAAGGCCGAAATACTAAATGTCTTCTTCCAAAGCTGTTTCACAGAGGAAGACTGCACTGTAGTTCCTTCTCTAGATTGGCGCACAGATGACAAAATGGTAGATATCAAAATAGATGACAGAGGGATAGAGAAACAATTAAAATCGCTGAAAAGAGGAAAGGCCGCTGGACCTGATGGGATACCAGTTCGATTTTACACAGAGTACGCGAAGGAACTTGCCCCCCTTCTTGGAGCGGTGTACCGTAGGTCTCTAGAAGAGCGAAGCGTTCCAAAGGATTGGAAAAGGGCACAGGTCATCCTCGTTTTCAAGAAGGGACGTTGAACAAATGTGCAGAACTATAGACCTATATCTCTAACATCGATCAGTTGTAGAATTTTGGAACACGTATTATGTTAGAGTATAATGACTTTTCTGGAGACTGGAAATCTACTATGTAGGAATCAGCATGGGTTTCGAAAAAGACGGTCGTGTGAAACCCAGCTCACGCTATTCGTCCACGAGACTCAGAGGGAAATAGACACGGGTTCACAGGTAGATGCCATGTTTCTTGACTTCCGCAAGGCGTTTGACACAGTTCCCCACAGTCGTTTAATGAACAAAGTAAGAGCATACGGACTATCAGACCAATTGTGTGATTGGATTGAGGAGTTCCTATATAACAGAATGCAGCATGTCATTCTAAATGGAGAGAAGTCTTCTGAAGTAAGAGTGATTTCAGGTGTGCCGCAGGGGAGTGTCATAGCAGTGTTGCTATTCACGATATACATAAATGACCTGGTGGATGACATCGGAAGTTCACTGAGGCTTTTTGCAGATGATGGTGTGGTGTATCGAGAGGTTGCAACAATGAAAAGTTGTACTGAAATGCAGGAGGATCTGCAGCAAATTGACGCATGGTGCAGGGAATGGCAATTGAATCTCAATGTAGACAAGTGTAATGTGCTGCAAATACATAGAAAGATAGATCCCTTATCATTTAGCTACAAAATAGCAGGTCAGCAATTGGAAGCAGTTAATTTCATAAATTATCTGGGAGTACGCGTTAGGAGTGATTTAAAATGGAATGATCATATAAAGTTGATCTCGGTAAAGCAGATGCCCGACTGAGATTCATTGGAAGAATCCTAAGGAAATGCAATCCGAAAACAAAGGAAGTAGGTTACAGTACACTTGTTCGCCCACTGCTTGAATACTGCTCAACAGTGTGGAATCTGTACCAGATAGGGTTGTTAGAAGAGATAGAGAAGATCCAATGGAGAGCAGCGCGCTTTGTTACAGGATCATTTAGTAATCGCGAAAGCGTTACGGAGATGATAGATAAACTCCAGTGGAAGACTCTGCAGGAGAGACGCTCAGTAGCTCGGTTCAGGCTTTTGTTAAAGTTTCGAGAACATACCTTCACCGAAGAGTCAAGCAGTATATTGCTCCCTCCTACGTATATCTCGCAAAGAGACCATGAGGATAAAATCAGAGAGATTGGAGCCCACACAGAAGCATACCGACAATTCTTCTTTCCACGAAGAATACGAGACTGGAATAGAAGGGAGAACTGATAGAGGTACTCAGAGTACCCTCCGCCACACACCGTCAGGTGGCTTCCAGAGTATGGATGTACATGTAGATGTAGAATTCAGACAAGAAGAGAATAGAAGGTTTTTAAATATTATGGTATAGTAGAATGCTGAATATTAAATGGGTAGATAAAATAACAAATTCCAAACAGAATTGGATTAAAAAGAATTGTATGGTACAGTTTAACTAAATGAAGAGATTGGTTGATACGACAGATCCTGAGGTATCATGGAATTGTCAATTTGCTTATGGAAGGAAGTATGGGAATAAAAATTGCAGAGGGAAACCAAGGCTTGAATACAACATGCAGGCTCAATTGGATGCAGGTTGCAGTACTTACACAGAGATGAAGAGGCTTGCCCAACATACACTAACATAGAGAGGTGCATTAACTCAGTTTTCAAACTGAAGACCACAACAACAGCATTGGAGAAGCAGCTGTCAGTATCAAATTCTGCAGTATTGTCTGAATGTGTCTCTGTGTGAATTCATTCACAAGCTAGGCAAAAAAGTTCTAGAGAAAGAAGTTGTTGGAAAAGCAATCTTTGTGCATGACATACTGATACTGATAGCAATGTCACCATGGGAGGAGCTTGTAGACACCCTAGAGGAAGTGCTAGAATTATGGTCAATGGAAAAAAGTCCAAAACCAGAAAGAAAGAATAGGCAAGACTTATGCAGGCACATAGTGTGTGATGATGGGTCTAAACCAAGTTAAAGAACATCAGAAATTTCCTTGTTTTTAGATGCAAAAAGTAGCTGAGAGGATTTCTCAGTCAGTGTGAACTCTAGAGGGAGGCTGTGAAGGACCAGTTATTAAATAGCACTACCTACCTATGCTACTGAAAGACTAGTATGTCTGGAAATGAAAAGAGTAAAGCAACAAGGCTTTTGAGGATATAAAACAATGGGCAGTGAAGTAATGAGGTCCTGTCATACTTGGTGCCATAGAGCACTTAAGAAATGGGGAAAACATTACACATTAATGAAGCACGATACCCCAACCTTCCAGTGAAGCTTTATTAAATTTCATTATTATTTGCATGATACATATATCTCTTCATAATGCCACAAATGCCTCACACAATGGCTGCTGTACCTATAGAAATGTGATTCATCAGATACCACCCATGCAGAGAAAATGTAGAGCCTGGTTTACTCAGCATGAGACGTTGAGTAGTAGAGAACATGTATGTAGGCCATAAACCAGCTAAAATATGGTGTTTTAGCTTAATTTTTTGTCAGTCTTATCACAACATCTTAGACAATGATATTATCAATAAACACATAGTTTTCTCTAAACCAAATCAGAATAAAAGTCTCCAACATTAAATAAAATTGTATTTTACATGTTAGAGTAAAATCTGCAACATGAAAATGAACATTCATTTATATACTTCATACCTTTCATGTACACAATATTTTCTGATGTGGGAGATGTCATTGCTTGCCCTGAATGGACCCGACATTCAACTTTCTGACTGCCATTGATTCTGTATCTGAAACATGTAATAGCTAATCAGAGGATGGGCTACACATTTGATATTACAATGTGAATTTCAAAATAATGAAGCCTGAATGAATTCAAGTGAAAGATTGACAAGAAAAGAATAACAAGATTATGTAACAATATATTCATTAAACTGCAGAAAAAATACAAATGATGAACATTAGATATGAGGCAGTGAAACAGCCTCTAAATAAAATGGATGCTCACACAGGTTTACTTGTAATGTAGCTTAGTTTATCCTTACTTTGATAGACCAAATAAATTCATATGCTCAACATTGACTTGTAAGTGAACCATGTGCAAAAATTATAAGACAGATGTGTCAATACCATCAAGTTGCATACATATTAAAATTCAGTACCAGAGGGTCTTCATAAGAATCTGTTCCATGAATTTATTCATTTATTTATATACATTGTGCCTTTCTGTTGGTGTATGTGAGATGTAAGAGTGTGGAAGGAAGTGATATGCAAAGTTTATAAATCCACAATAAAATGTCAAGCAATTGTTGAGAATAGTCATGGTAATAACAATATCATTCATGTATGAGAGTGTAATATGTTCTGTTAACTCCTAAGAGACCTGAAATGCCATCTTGATATAGCTGTATTTAGGTTTTTAGTTTACGTCTGGCATATTATTTTTACCTTGTATTCTGTGTGCACTGCATAGATTTAAGCAAGAAGTACCTTCGCAATACAGAATGAATCTTCTACCTGTAAATGGTTCAAATGGCTCTGAGCACTATGGGACTAAACATCTGAGGTCATCAGCCCCCTAGAACTTAGAACTACTTAAACCTAACTAACCTAAGGACATCACACACATCCATGCCCAAGGCAGGATTCGAACCTGCGACTGTAGCAGTTACGCGGTTCCGGACTGAACGCTTTAACCGCGAGACCACTGCGGCTGGTTCTTCTACCTCTACATCTATGTTTTACACTTACATTCAACAGTGTGCTGTTATAAAACTGCCTAAGAGATGACAACATTGGACTGGGCCTCTGACCCATACTCACATATTTTGCACCCAACTGTTTTACCGAATGACCTATATAGGCATGTCAAACAATCTCTACCTGCCAATACATCTTACCTCATTTCCAAATTCAACAGAAACTCTGCTATTTTTCTTGATGATCTACCTCTCCTGGAAGCAGCGATTGGTGAAGAATGACTTAGCCACAGAATTGGAATATTTTGCCATATGGACTGGAAGCACACAATTTTAATCTATCAGGGAGTTTCGTAACAGTCTACTCTTCACTGTGAAGTGAAAACTTCATCTGGAAAAAAGCTCTTCAATTGTGGTTAAATCATTCCCTACCATGTCCTTTCCACCAGCAGTGCTAAGCACGTTATGTGGCAATAAGGTGTTCTGAGGAATTTGGAAAGTAGGAGATGGATACTGTCAGCCTGAAGTTGTGTGACAGGTCATGAAATGTGGCTGGACAGCTCAGAAGCGTGCCTGGATAGTTCAGTTGATGAGAAGCTGGGATTGGGTTTTGAGACCCAATCTGGAAGGCAATTTTAACTTGTAAAAGAATTTTATATCTTTAATATATTTACATTTTGAGTAATATTGCCTTAAAAGAGCAGTGTGTGGTATACTCTTGTATTGGTGCTTCTCAATGCTATTCACAATCAACCCTCCTTTACTCACGTGGAACTTCGTGACATGGTCACTTACATGGATGACAGGTGTCATCCAAGAAGCAAGTGGTCTATTTGTATACTTCAAATGGTCTTAATGACTGATTTTATGATTTGTTATTAAATCTAAATATAATACATTTAATATTCATACACAGCATTTTAAACAGTTTGACCATTCGAAGAACAATATCTTCAGCTGAATTAGTGGCATTACATGGTCCCTCTAGTTGCTTACCGATGTACGGTTCTAAATTCAAAGTGTAAGCTGTTTTTACATCAACCAAAGCAAACACTTTTAACCCATACTTTACTGGTTTGCAAGGGATATATTGCATGAATGGAATGAACAGTTTCCTCTAAATTCAAAAAGCTGTTTGTCAACAGTAAGATATTCACTAGGCGAAAAATATTTTTGGCAATTGGTCGTGAAAGGTTCAAGTACCTCTCTGATAGGAGCCAACTTGTCAGTCTCAATGCGAACACCTCTATCAAGGATATTATCAAACCTAAGACATCTCAACAGAAACCTGAATCGGTTTTCACTTATGCATAAATAACATGATTCCAGTCCGTTTCTCTTTGAGTTATCCCACAATTTCAAAATACTCTTCCTAGAACATCTCAAAGATCCACACAGATATAACAAACCAATGAAAGCTCTGATATCTATCGCATCCCTTTCCCCAGAGAAGTTACCATGAACTTCACTGATGGATATATTAATGCATGTTGTGATAATGCTTATTATGTTTTCATCCAAGAAAAAAATTCAGAATTTCTATTTCTGTCTTTTTTATACGAGCTTGATTTTATGGTAAAGGCAAATGCATAATAATATTACAAGATCTGCTTCTAACAATGGTAGGATATTTATTTTTCCTACATTTACTTATTCCACCTTTCCCTAAAAGAAATGCAACCTCTTGAGTTACTTCTTTCTGTGACTCATATTCATCATTCTCTGGTACTTCTTGTTCTGTTACTGAATCGTGACCTCTTTCATGAACACAGTCCTCAGCCTCTGAGTCAGTGCTATCACTGTGAGCATCTTCATCACTCAGCTCATTGAACCATTCCAACAATACATTAGGATCTCTACTAAACTCTGTCCAAGGTTTCTTTGCTTTTGACATTTCTTCCACAATCTAAAAATAAAGAGAATACTAGGTAACACGGAAGGTAACTGCAATCAGTTTCAATAAGCCCAAATTTATGCACATGAAAGATCAATTGAATCTTGGAAAGCAATAAAGTAATACAGACATACTGGTTCATGGTGTGGGTTCCTGTAGTCATGTCCTAGTTCATGAACCACGGGCAACGTATGAGTGGCCAAGTAAGTAGTCCCGACAGTCGGGATACCAGTTACTTTGGAATAAGGGTGGGCATCTCGGACATATTCTGAGTCGTGGTCTCCTTTGTGCTCATACGGCAAAGACTACCAAATCCACCGGTTAGTCCCTCAATCGTTAGGGGTAAAACTCAATGGGACTCGGGGCAAGTAAGGCTAGCAATCTGATTCCCTGATATTTTAAATATGATGCTGGCAACAATCAGAGCAAAATACCTCGGACCTTTGAAGGTGACGGAGTCCAACGTCTAACTGACAAACCAGGGACTCCTAAGATACGACTCGGCAAACAAATGGTAATGAGATGGGGAGCTATTAATATCAATGGGGACTACCCTGGGAAGAAGGTAGAGCTGGCAGAGGCTGCAAATAAGATGGGGCTGGACGTTTTAACTGTTAGTGACATTTGGGTAAGGGGTGAGAAAGAAGAGGAAGTGGGAGAATACAGGGTCTACCTGTCAGGAGTCAAAGCAGGAATAGAGCAATGGGGTGTAGGGCTTTACATCAGGAAAGAAATGGAACCAAGCATAGTTGCAATAAGGTATGTAAATGAACAACAGATGTGGATAGATTTGACAGTGTCTAGCAAGAAAATTAGGAGTGTGTCAGTATATTTGCACTGTGAAGGGACAGATCAAGATAAGATGGATAGTTTTTATGAAGCACTCAGTGATGTAGGACAAGGACGGTGTTCTGCTCATGGGTGATTTTAATTCCAGGATTGGAAATCGAACAGAAGGGTATGAAAAGGTTATGGGTAAATTTGGAGAGGATATGGAGGCCAACAGGAACGGGAAACAACTCTAGGATTTCTGTGCCAGTATGGGCTTAGTAAGCACAAACTCCTTTTTTAAACAAAAGAACATTCACCGGTATAGTTGGGAAGGCAAGGGAACCAGATCTGTCATTGACTATATAATAACAGATCAGGAATTCAGGAAGGCTGTGAGGGACACACGTGTATTCAGGGGATTCTTTGATGACACTGATCATTATTTAATCTGCAGTGAAATTGGGATTGTGAGGCCGAAAGTGCAGGAGGTCATGTCCATATGTAGGAGGATAAGAGTGGAGAAACTTCAGGATAAGGAAATCAGGCACAAGTACATAGCAGCAATCTCAGAAAGGTACCAGTAAGTTGAATGTAGTCAATTACAGTCATTGGAAAAGGAATGGACAAGGTACAGGGACACAGTACTAGAAGTGGCTAAAGAATGTCTTGGAACAGTAGTGTGTAAAACTAGGATGAAGCAAACAGCTTGGTGGAATGACACAGTCAATGCAGCCTGTAAAAGGAAAAAGAAGGTTTATCAAAAATGGCTACATACTAGAACTCAGGTAGACAGAGAAAGTTATGTTGAAGAAAGAAACAAAGCCAAACAGATAATTGCAGCATCCAAGAAGAAATCTTGGGAAGACTTTGGGAACAGATTGGAGACTATGGGTCAAGCTGCTGGAAAACCATTCTGGAGTGTAATTAGCAGTCTTCGAAAGGGAGGTAAGAAGGAAATGACAAGTATTTTGGACAGGTCAGGAAAACTGCTGGTGAATCCTGTGGATGCCTTAGGCAGATGGAAGGAGTATTTTGAAGAGTTGCTCAATGTAGGTGAAAATACGATCAGCAATGTTTCAGATTTTGAGGTAGAATGGGATAGGAATGATGATAGAAATAGGATCACGTTTGAGGAAGTGGAGAAAATGGTCAATAGATTGCAATGCAATAAAGCAGCTGGGGTTGATGAAATTAAGTCGGAATTCATCAAATACAGTGGAATGTCAGGTCTTAAATGGCTACACAGGATAATTGAAATGGCCTGGGAGTCAGGACAGGTTCCAGCAGACTGGACAAAAGCAGTAATCATACCAATCTTTAAACATGGAAACAGAAAAGATTGTAACAACTACAGAGGTATCTCCTTAATCAGTGTTGTGGGTAAAATCGTCTCAGGTATTGTTGAAAGGAAAATGGGAGTATTAGTTGAGGACCAATTGGATGAAAATCAGTGTGGGTTTAGTCTTCTTACAGGTTGTCAGGACCAGATCTGTAGCTTACAGCAAATAATGGAGAAGTGTTATGAGTGGAACAGGGAACTGTATCTATGCTTTATAGATCTAGAAAAGGCATATGACCGGGTTCCTAGGAGGAAGTTATTGTCTGTTCTATGAGATTATGGATTAGGAGGCAAACTTTTGCAAGCGATTAAAGGTCTTTACATGCATAGTCAGGCAGCAGTTAGAGTTGACGGTAAATTGAGTTCATGGTTCAGAGTAGTTTCAGGGGTAAGACAAGGCAGCAACCTGTCTCCACTGTTGTTCATATTATTTATGGATCATATGTTGAAAACAATAGACTGGCTGGGTGAGATCAAGATATGTGAGCACAAAATAAGCAGTCTTGCATATGCGGATGACTTAGTTGTGATGGCAGATTCGACTGAAAGTTTGCAAAGTAATATTTCAGAGCTAGATCAGAAATGTAAGGACTATGGTATGAAGATTAGCATCTCCAAAACGAAAGTAATATCAGTGGGAAAGAAATATAAACGGATTGAGTGCCAAATAGGAGGAACAAAGTTAGAACAGGTGGAAAGTTTCAAGTACTTAGGCTGCATACTCTCACAGGATGGCAACATAGTAAAAGAACTAAAAGCGAGGTGTAGCAAAGCTAATGCAGTGAGCGGCTCAGCTACGATCTACTCTCTTCTGCAAGAAGGAAATCAGTACCAAGACTAAGTTATCTGTGCACCGTTCAATCTTTCGACCAACTTTGTTGTATGGGAGCGAAAGGTGGGTGGATTAAGGTTACCTTATCAACAAGGTTGAGGTTATGGATATGAAAGTAGCTAGGATGATTGCAGGTACTAGTAGATGGGAACAATGGCAGGAGGGTGTCCACAATGAGGAAATCAAAGAAAAACTGGGAATGAACTCTATAGATGTAGCAGTCAGGGCGAACAGGCTTAGATGGTGGGGTCATGTTACACGCATGGGAGAAGCAAGGGTACCCAAGAGACTCATGGGTTCAGCAGTAGAGGGTAGGAGGAGTCGGGGCAGACCAAGGAGAAGGTATCTGGATTCGGTTAAGAATGATTTTGAAGCAACAGGTTTAACAACAGAAGAGGCACCAATGTTAGCACTGAATAGGGGATCATGGTGGAATTTTATAAGGGGGCTATGCTCCAGACACCAGTCATCCGCGTGTGCTCTGTATCCACAATCTGAAACAAAGTAGGTCTCATCATCATCATCATCATCATCATCAGCATTAAAGACTGATTATGCCTTTCAGCGTTCAGTCTGCAGCATAGCTCCCTTATAAAATTCCTCCATGATCCCCTATTCAGTGCTAACATTGGTGCCTCTTCTGATGTTAAATCTGTTGCTTCAAAATCATTCTTAACCGAATCCAGGTACCTTCTCCTTGGTCTGCCCCGACTCCTCCTACCCTCTACTGCTGAACCCATGAGTCTCTTGGGTACCCTTGCTTCTCCCATGCATGTAACATGACCCCACCATCTAAGCCTATTCGCCCTGACTGCTACATCTATAGAGTTCATTCCCAGTTTTTCTTTGATTTCCTCATTGTGGACACCCTCCTGCCATTGTTCCCATCTACTAGTACCTGCAATCATCCTAGCTACTTTCATATCCGTAACCTCAACCTTGTTGATAAGGTAACCTTAATCCACCCACCTTTCGCTCCCATACAACAAAGTTGGTCGAAAGATTGAACGGTGCACAGATAACTTAGTCTTGGTACTGATTTCCTTCTTGCAGAAGAGAGTAGATCGTAGCTGAGCCGCTCACTGCATTAGCTTTGCTACACCTCGCTTCTAGTTCTTTTACTATGTTGCCATCCTGTGAGAGTATGCAGCCTAAGTACTTGAAACTTTCCACCTGTTCTAACTTTGTTCCTCCTATTTGGCACTCAATCCGTTTATATTTCTTTCCCACTGATATTACTTTCGTTTTGGAGATGCTAATCTTCATACCATAGTCCTTACATTTCTGATCTAGCTCTGAAATATTACTTTGCAAACTTTCAGTCGAATCTGCCATCACAACTAAGTCATCCGCATATGCAAGACTGCTTATTTTGTGTTCACATATCTTGATCTCACCCAGCCAGTCTATTGTTTTCAACATATGATCCATAAATAATATGAACAACAGTGGAGACAGGTTGCTGCCTTGTCTTACCCCTGAAACTACTCTGAACCATGAACTCAATTTACCGTCAACTCTAACTGCTGCCTGACTATGCATGTAAAGACCTTTAATCGCTTGCAAAAGTTTGCCTCCTAATCCATAATCTCGTAGAACAGACAATAACTTCCTCCTAGGAACCCGGTCATATGCCTTTTCTAGATCTATAAAGCATAGATACAGTTCCCTGTTCCACTCATAACACTTCTCCATTATTTGCTGTAAGCTACAGATCTGGTCCTGACAACCTGTAAGAAGACTAAACCCACACTGATTTTCATCCAATTGGTCCTCAACTAATACTCCCATTTTCCTTTCAACAATACCTGAGAAGATTTTACCCACAACACTGATTAAAGAGATACCTCTGTAGTTGTTACAATCTTTTCTGTTTCCATGTTTAAAGATTGGTGTGATTACTGCTTTTGTCCAGTCTGATGGAACCTGTCCTGACTCCCAGGCCATTTCAATTATCCTGTGTAGCCATTTAAGACCTGACATTCCACTGTATTTGATGAGTTCTGACTTAACTTCATCCACCCCAGTTGCTTTATTGCACTGCAATCTATTGACCATTTTCTCCACTTCCTCAAACGTGATCCTATTTCCATCATCATTCCTATCCCATTCTACCTCAAAATCTGAAACATTGCTGATCGTATTTTCACCTACATTGAGCAACTCTTCAAAATACTCCTTCCATCTGCCTAAGGCATCCATAGGATTCACCAGCAGTTTTCCTGACCTGTCCAAAATACTTGTCATTTCCTTCTTACCTCCCTTTCGAAGACTGCTAATTACACTCCAGAATGGTTTTCCAGCAGCTTGACCCATAGTCTCCAATCTGTTCCCAAAGTCTTCCCAAGATTTCTTCTTGGATGCTGCAATTATCTGTTTGGCTTTGTTTCTTTCTTCAACATAACTTTCTCTGTCTACCTGAGTTCTAGTATGTAGCCATTTTTGATACACCTTCTTTTTCCTTTTACAGGCTGCATTGACTGTGTCATTCCACCAAGCTGTTTGCTTCATCCTAGTTTTACACACTACTGTTCCAAGACATTCTTTAGCCACTTCTAGTACTTCGTCCCTGTACCTTGTCCATTCCTTTTCCAATGACTGTAATTGACTACATTCAACTTACTGGTACCTTTCTGAGATTGCTGCTATGTACTTGTGCCTGATTTCCTTATCCTGAAGTTTCTCCACTCTTATCCTCCTACATATGGACATGACCTCCTGCACTTTCGGCCTCACAATCCCAATTTCACTGCAGATTAAATAATGATCAGTGTCATCAAAGAATCCCCTGAATACACGTGTGTCCCTCACAGCCTTCCTGAATTCCTGATCTGTTATTATATAGTCAATGACAGATCTGGCTCCCCTGCCTTCCCAAGTATACTGATGAATGTTCTTATGTTTAAAAAAGGAGTTTGTGATTACTAAGCCCATACTGGCGCAGAAATCCAAGAGTTGTTTCCCGTTCCTGTTGGCCTCCATATCCTCTCCAAATTTACCCATAACCTTTTCATACCCTTCTGTTCGATTTCCAATCCTGGCATTAAAATTACCCATGAGCAGAACACCGTCCTTGTCCTTTACTCTAACAATTACATCACTGAGTGCCTCATAAAAACTATCTATCTTATCTTGATCTGTCCATTCACAATGCGAATATACTGACACAATCCTAATTTTCTTGCTAGACACTGTCAAATCTATCCACATCTGTTGTTCGTTTACATACCTTATTGCAACTACGCTGGGTTCCATTTCCTTCCTGATGTAAAGCCCTACACCCCATTGTGCTATTCCTGCTTTGACTCCTGACAGGTAGACCTTGTATTCTCCCATTTCCTCTTCTTTCTCACCCCTTACCTGAATGTCACTAACAGTTAAAACGTCCAGCCCCATCTTATTTGCAGCCTCTGCCAGCTCTACCTTCTTCCCAGGGTAGCCCCCACTGATATTAATAGCTCTCATCTCATTACCATTTGTTTGCCATGTCGTATCTTATTAGTCCCTGGTTTGTCAGTTAGAAGTGGAACTCCGTCACCTCCAAAAGTCCGAGGCATTTTGCTCTGATTGTTGCCAGCATCATATTTAAAATATCGGGGAAGCAGATTGCTAGCCTTACTTGCCCCGAGTCCCATTGAGTTTTACCCCTAACGATTGAGGGACTAACCGGTGGATTTGGTAGTCTTTGCCGTATGAGCACAAAGGTGACCACGACTCAGAATATGTCCGAGATGCCCAGCCTTATTTCAAACTAACTGGTATCCAGGCTGTTGGGACCACTTACTTGGCCACTCATATGTTGCCCGTGGTTCATGAACTAGGACATGACTACAGGAACCCACACCTTGAACCACTTTGATATTCAGTCGGCAAAATAAAAAGAATAAAAAAAACTGTAATTTTGACAGCTTTATGGACAATTTGTGTCATTACAGCTTTGAGAAGCCAAAATACTTTACAATAAATATTCAAAATGACAACCACTAACTTCAGTAGAGATTGTTCAATGCTGAGCCATGTTTTATCTCATCCTTTATAAAATTCCATGCTGCCTCTGCATTGTACCAGAGTCTACTACATTGCACTCAGTAAGCTCATCTACTTTTTTTATCAGTGCTGAGTACAGAATGATCTTTCCATATCCAATCCTCTCATTGTCAACAGAAGTGAAGGGCGAGATCAAGAGAACATACATGCCAAAGGATTTGGCATCCCCTTCCATTTACTCTGTGTGAAGATGTCTGTAAGGGATGCTCAGGTAAGATGATCGAATTGCGCTACAACACCATCACATTGGTATGACATACTAATGTCCATTTGAATGGATAATCTTTGAGAACTTTGGACAAGACACTCTACAGAAACATCACAATGTGGTGAGACATGAGGTCCAACAGGGTGGCCTCCAACAATTTGAGCCCAAACATTTGTTGAGTATCTCATATTTTCTCAAGCATTTAGTGTGTGGATATACAGTGCCCATAAATGGCTATTTCAGGTGTAAAACAGTAGTCTCTGTCATAAAAAACGACTCATTATTAATCTGGTTGATCAGGAACTAGGTGTAGATGGTCACTGTGTGGGAACTGCCAACACTCATGCAAATGACATACATTGCACAGGAAATCAGGAAATCACATGTGTTGATTCTTTGTTTGGAAGAAACATGTTCCAAAAGAACTTCTTCAAAATCAAGGGCCTGTAACCTGCTTCATGCACCTGCCTAATTTCTGTCATCTGAGATAGTTCCTGTTGTCCTTAGTGGGTGCTCAACATTAGTAAATGTTGGTTCACTAGGAAGTTGTTTGTTTATGTATATTTCCATGTACAGCCAATCTGTTGCTCTGGTATTCCTGTGAGATTGTCCATAACATAAATGCATATCAGAATATGTAATTACTCTTCATGAAGACAGATTGTTTTAAAATCAGTTCAAGATCTGCAGATACATACATACAGAGAGCAATGAAAGCATCGTAAGGATGCAGCTATAGAGTGACTCAAGTGGACTAGCTATGTATTTACATTCTTCCCTGTGGTGGCAACCACCAATGGATGGGAGAGGAGCTACCAAACAGATAAGAATTCAAAAACCTCGTAGTGCAATACATGCTTCATTCCTCAGTTTAGATCCCTTGATGAAAAATGTTCAAGATATCATTTTTTATAGCCTCACAACAACTCGCCTAACTTCTCAATTCTTGTGACAGTTATTTTGAAAGTAGTCCAGAGATATCTATATCTCTTCCAATAAACATTTCCTGGCAACTGTTTTCAGACCTTATTTTGGTTACTTTTTAGATGAACCTAGTATTTCCATTTTCCAAGTGCCATAAGAATGAAGACTTGCTTGTAAATACAAGTTTGTTATTAGTCATATATTTGTGTGCTGCAGCTGGTAAACTAAACGTCAAAATGGCATGATGCAGTGGAATTTTGAAAGAGCACCCACAGTTGTGAAAAAAGCTGAAAATTGAGAGCTCCGCCTCTTTACAAAAGTGGCTCTGTCTCTTTAAAAGTGTATCTAAGACACAACTTGTTGTCAGGAACATTGTTATTACTGGCCCTTCCAATATATTCTGAACCTATATGGCTGAAACACCTGTGATGGAAACATATAAAATCCAATCGGACTGCTGATCCCATTCACATTCATCCACTGACTCCCACACAAAATTTGTTTAAAATGTGCTGATATAAAAAAAATCAAAACTAAAAAAGTATGTCAAGTACATTTAGCTGCCAGATTGCTTTAAAAAAATCAGCTGGCATTGTGAGTATTCAGGTGTTCACTGATCGATGGAAATAAAATCCAAACTGATATACATAACTATATCAACTAGCTCAATTTTTGTGAGACATATAAGAATATAAGCTGCACAAAAAAGGTTTGCACAACACGTATATCTATAAATGTGTGTTTCTTAGTGTTGTGACTCGCCGATCATTCAAAGCGCCGTTGCGCAATGACGCACGTCCTCTATGTGCGGCGCTCTCTGCCAGCCATGCAGCAGCTGCGCCACCTAAGCGGCCAGCCGAGCAGCGGCCGCTAGAATGGGACTCGGTACTCATTCAAATGCTAACGTGTACACATGTCTTGTTTGTCAACTTACTCTGTGACTTATATGTGTTGTGTCGTTCTGAAATATATGTGTTCAACTTGACGTTATAATAACTGGAGACAAGGTAGTGGATTTTTCCTTTTCACCGTTGACCCACCGGTTTCCATGGCTATTGTCGACCAACTATTGCAAAATCTTCTTGAACAGCAAACGCTTCTAACAGCGGCGATTTGCGATTTTGTCGCTGCATCAAATGCGGGGTGTTTCTCGTCATTGGCTATACCTCCTTTTCCTCCTTACGATGAGACGGCGGAAGACTGGTTTGATTATGAACAAGGTCTTCAACAGCACTTCTTGGCATTTCATGTCACGGATGAACAACCATGTAAGTCTCTGTTCCTTTCCTGGATTTCACCTCAGATGTATCAGTTGTTGTCACAACTGGCTCCTTTGAAGGATCCCGTGACTTTGTCCTTTGCTGAAATGTGGTCACTTCTGTCTGTCTATTTTCAAAAGCAAACGCATGTGGTAGCCTCTCGTGTTGCCTTTTATCATTGTCAAAAGCAGCCACATCAATCCTATCGCGTTTGGGCTGCTGAATTTCACGGCCTCAGTCAAGAGTGTCAATTTGTTACTGACATTCACAAAGAATCCTATGCCGATTCCATGGTATGGGACGCTATTATCTGGTCGGTGCCCGACAAAGAAGTTCGGCAATGTGCCCTTCAGTTGGCAAATCCGACTCTAGATGAAGTTCACTCCATTGGGCAGTCTTTTGAAAATTCTCGCGCCGCTGGAGCACAAATAGAGGCGTGGGGCGATGTCAAGGAAATACATTCTCTGTGGGCTGTTGAAACGCGTGCGGCACAGTCCTGCCGGCTGACGTGGCCGTAGTGTGCTCCCACGCACAGCCTTGGCCTAACCATAAACAACCCACTAAGAAACTGCAGCAAAACCCCTGGCAACTTCTTTCATGTCCGCGGTGTTTTATGAAACATTCACATGAGGATTGTCTGCAACGTTGGGCTGTGTGTCACAATTGCAAAAAGGAGAGTCATGTGTCTTCCGTTTGCAAATCCGACCGCATACATGATGTTCATGAACATGACGCTGATTCTGATTCTGTGTTTTCTGTCAATTACACTTCTTCCCTTTCAGGAAAGTTATTCCTCACTGTCCAAATCCTTGGTTGAGATGTTCGCATGCAGGTGGATACCGGTTCTGCTGCCACTATAATTAATTCTCAGATATATCTTCAGTTGGGGTCTCCAATCCTGTCATCTGTCACTCGGCAATTACGGACGTACAATAAACAGAAGATTTCTCTCTTGGGACAGTTTAATGCTGAGGTATCTTACAAATCCATCATTCACACTGTTCCCATATTTGTGGTCAACCAGAGTAACGCATACAATCTTTTTGGTTTCAATGGCTTTCGTGTTTTTAAGTTCTCCATAGATGACTCTGTCAATATCGTCTCTGACGCTATTCCTAATGCCCAATTGGATTCCTTGTAGACAACATTTTTGTCCCTTTTTTCTCCTGGGTTAGGCTGTGCAAACGACTTTGAAGCTCATATCATGCTCAAACCCACTCCTCGGCCTAAGTTTTTTCGGGCTCAGCCCATTCCTGTGGCCCTTCCTGATCAGGTAAAACGGGAGCTGGATTGTCTCACTACTTCAGGGGTCTTGCTTCCTGTCACTTCCAGTGAGTGGTCCTCTCCTGTCATTGTCATTGGTAAGCCCAATGGTGATATTTGTCTCTGTGGCGATTTCAAAGCCACTGTGAATGCTCAATGCCTCATTGACACTTACCCTTTGCTCCGACCTGAAGAGCTGTTCACTAAACTTACTGAAGGCCAGTATTTTTCTAAAATTGACCTGTCGGAAGCTTATCATCAACTTCCTCTCAACGCTGCTTCCTGGCAGTTTCTGGTCCTTAACATGCCGTTCGGCCTCTATCAATACCAACGCTTGCCATTCGGGGTTGCTAGTGCCCCTGCTCTCTTTCAGCAATTCTTGGAACAATTATTGCTCCCTGTCCCTGGATGTATCAATTACATGGACGACATTGTTGTCACTGGCTCCACCACTGAAGAACATCTTCAAAATCTAAGCACAATTTTTCATGTCTTACAGACTGCCGGTCTTAAGTGTAATCTTCAGAAATCACAATTATTTCAGGCATCTATCACGCACTTGGGGTTTCAACTCTCTCAGGATGGTATTCGTCCGCTTCAGCAAACTGTTGCTGCGATCGATGCCCTTCCTCGCCCTACATCTGTTAAGGAACTGCAGGCCTTCTTGGAGAAAATAGCATACTATCACAAGTTTTTACTGTCTGCGGCTTTGGTGGCTCAGCCGTTGCATCGCCTACTGCATAAAAATGTGCCTTTTCACTGGTCCGCACCATGCGATGCGGCTTTCCAGAAATTGAAGACTATGCTGAAAGAGGCCCCGTGCCTGGCTACTTATCAACCTGGCCAACATCTTGTTCTTGCCACAGACGCCTCTCAATACGGGGTCGGTGCAGTCCTTGCACACTGTTTTTCTGACCGTTCGGAACAACCCATTGCTTATGCCTCCAAAACGCTCATGGATGCCCAACAAAAGTATTCTCAAATTGAAAAAGAAGCTTTGGCCATTATTTATGCTCTTCATAAGTTTGGTGTTTTTCTCTATGGCTCAAAATTTCATCTTGTTACGGATCAGAAACCACTTATTTCCTTGTTTCATCCATCAAAATCACTTCCCGACAAGGCTGCACACCGCCTCCAGCGTTGGGCTCTTTACTTGTCTTGTTTCAATTATGAGATTCATTTCCGGCCAACGGCTCAACATGCAAATGCTGATGCTCTGTCTCGCCTTCCCATGGGTCCTGATCTGGCATTTGATAGGGACAAACTCTTGTGTTTCCACCTGGATGTTACGAGCAGCGGGTTGTGGACGGGTTCCCCATCACTGGGGACAGGCTGGCAGCTGCTACGGGTTCTGACCCTACCCTCTCCTGGATTTTACGCTGTATACAGAAGGGTTGGCCAGATCGCCCGTCAGCTAAGACTTCTGATCCATTGCGGAACTACTATGCCTTGCGCTACTGCCTCATGGATAGGGATGGTGTTATCCTCCTTTCCACTGACAATGCTTTGCCGCATGTTGTGGTACTTGCATCCTTGTGTGCTTCGGTCTTGCGCCTCCTTCACCAAGGGCACAAAATCTCTGGAGCGTCGTCATGTGTACTGGCCTGGCATCGACTCTGAAATAGCACACATGGTCGCTGACTGCGGCCCTTCGGCGTCACAGGCCGCTGCCCTGAAATCATCTTTGTCACCGTGGCATTCGCCTGAGAAGCCCTAGGAGCGCATTCATGCTGACTTTGCGGGACCCTTTTTAGGTACTTATTGTCTCCTTGTAATTGATGTCTACTCTAACTTTCCTTTCATTGTCCGTTGCACATCGCCTACCACCGTGGCAACCACCAGTGCTCTTGCCCACATTTTTTCTTTGGAAGGCCTCCCCTCTACTCTTGTTAGTGATAATGGTCCGCAATTTGCCTTTCCGAATTTGCGTATTTTTGTGCTCGTCATGGCGTTATGCATGTCACGGCCCCGCCATTCCACCCACAATCATATGATGAGGCTGAACGACTGGTCCACACATTTAAGGCTCATATGCGGAAACTTCTGACTTCTTCTGCTGCTGATGATGTGCTTCTCCAGTTTCTGGCATCTTACCATTTCACCCCCATGGGCGACCTCAGCCTGGTTGAGCTCTTACATGGCCGACAGCCCCGCATGCTACTTCATCTTCTGCGGCCTTCCACCTCACGGCCGTGGGTGCCTTCACTTGGCCGGCTCACTGCCGCCAACCTCGTCTGGGTACGGGGATATGGCAGGCGGCCAAAATGGAGCCCAGGCCGCATCTTACGACACTGTGGCCGACGCCTGTATGAAATCCAGATGGACACGGGTGTTGCAGTGCGTCATTCGGACCAGCTTCGGCCTCGTGTGCCGACAACACCTCTTCCGAATGCCACTACACCACCTTCAGCTCTACCTGATGCTCGGGATCTTGGCTTCTCTCAATATTCACAACTCAGCCCTCTCACCGTCATCGCGATGCCAGCACAATAACAGACGGCACCAGGAGATGTGCCCATGCAGGAACCAGATGACCATCCTCTGTCAGAGCCAATCTGCTCGCCCATGTCTCCTGTTATATCAACTAGACTTGCTGCAACGGGCAGATTGGTGCATGGGGCCCCAGCAGATTCGACCCCTACGTCTCCTGTCATCTTGACCCATTATCATTGGGGACACTTCCGTCCGCATGGGAAACCTCCTCCTTGAGGCTTTACGGCGAGTCAAACAATGCCTATGGATGTTAGCCATCTCCAGGACACCTCTATCAGGCCCAGTGCAAAAATTTCAAAGGGGGGAAAAGTGATGTGACTCACCGATCATTCAAAGCGCCGCCGCGCAATTATGCGTGTCCTCTACGTGTGGCGTTGTCTGCCAGCCATGCAGCAGCTGCGCCACCTAAGCGGCCAGTCGAGCAGTGGCCTCCAGACTGGGATTCAGTACTCATTCGAATGCTAATGTGTACACATGTCTTGCTTGTCAACTTACTCTGTGACTTAAATGTATTGTGTCGTTCTGAAATATATGTGTTCAACTTGATGTTATAATACTTAGCTAAAGAATGAGTCTTCAAACCATAAAAGTAACTCTAATGTGAAATAAAAGCAAACTAATAACCCCAAAATAAAGGAAATGTATTTGAAAATGCACTGTCAGGCATGGCTATCACTTGGAGGGTGACTGACTCGATCTGTGCACTGTTGGAAAGCAAGGTGCACTCAGACCTTGTGAGGCCAACTCAGGAGCTACTTCACTGAGAAGTAGTGGCACCAGGTGACAAAAACTGACAATGGAGAGGAGAGTGGTGTGCTGGCTCCACACCCTCCATATCCTCCCCCAATGAAGCCTTTGGGCTCAGGATGACACAGCAGGCAGTCAGCGCTATTATGCCTTGTGATGATATTTGGTTTGCGGGGTGCTCAAGTGCATGGTTATCAACATCTGTACAATATCCCAACCTTTGCACTGTCAAGTCTCACCACTTACCCGAATGATGATGAAATGATGAGGACAACGCAAACACTCAGTCCCCAGAGAGAGAAAATCCCTGACCTTGCAAGGAATGAAGCCTGGGACCCCGCGATCAAGAGGAAGCAGTGCTAGCTACTAAACCACGAGCTGTGGTCACTGTTGTGCCTTATGAGGCCTGTTCAGATGGAGATTTTTATTTGAAAGGGCACATATTTTTACATCTGGAAAATAAAAATCTGTTGCCGAGTAATGTTCAAAATTGTATTGCTCCATCCTATGGTTTGTGACATGTTCAAATCCTCCTCAGTGTCCTGTCCTCAAGGTAGTTGAGACACTGCTGCTTGAGCCCATCTCATTATTCAATGGCAACTCCCCCAACAGCAAGTGTAAGAAAAGGATTCCTGCAGTGACACACTGTATGTTTCAATAGGTTCCAAGCATGCTCAAACAGGTTCAAGTCAGCAGGTATGAAACATGGACTAGTGGTACATGGCTGCTTCCACAGTCTTCTATGATCATCATCAGGTAGTTATTGGCAAAGAGAAACAGGCACCATGATCCTGGTTTCCTTTCGGCTCATAGGTCTAACTGTAAAACCATGAAAAATTTTCAGTCTGTCTTCACTTTTAAATGCTGTAAAATTCATCAGGAATGACATGTGGTTTGAATTCCACTTGAAACTGTAGGTCCTCTTTCCCCAGTGTGATTACAGGGGCACAGAAGTTGCCAAAGTGGAATCTGATTGAAAGACTTGCACCAGACCATTGGGCCACACAAAATTATTAGCCTGGTTTCCTTTTTCAACTTCTTTGTGAACCTTGCTGCTCAGCAGTCTGTATTGTTATTTTTACTGGATACTTAGAAGTCCAATTCATCACATTGTTAATGGATGCCTAGAAGCCAAATTGATCAAGTAGCAACAGCTGTATGCTATATGGGTCATCACAGCCTTCCCAGCTGCTTCCAAAATGATAGTGCGCTGTTCTGTTGCATTTTGCATAGGGTACATACAAGCCACAATTAGTAAGTAGTGTTATCAGCTGGTGTTGTTGTCTGTGGGCGCTGACTATGGGGCAAATCTTTAATGTTTGATGTCTAATGACAGCAGCTAACTTTCATAGCATCGTTGCAGTGTAAGCCTATCAGCAACTTTACCTGCTGACTAACCTTCTTGCCATCAACTGACATTCACAGTGCACATATAGTATAAGCTTGAAATAACCCTTCAAAGAATGTCAATAGATTTGAGACACAGTGAGCACTACTCAACTGAGAATTCAGCTTCATTTTTGTCTCAATTACATAGGTGACTTCATGTAGTGATTTCCTGTGGCCAAAAGGATATTGAGAAAGAGGTTTCCAAAAAAGCCAAACCTATGTAACTATATATCATGAGGTGCTAATTTTTTGAGCAGTTTATTTGATACAATACCCAATAATAAAAGAATAAATTCCAGTTTTGTTTTGCAAACTGCATTGTAATAATTTCTTATGTTCATGCATATTTTTCAAACAGACCCCATCCTTAATATTTTATTCCTTCCTTTTTTTCTTTTTCTTTTTTTTCTTTTAATGAAAGAACCCTCACATGATATAACACAAATCTAAAAAGGAAGAAATGGTGAAATGAAATAAATAAATAAATAAATAAGTAAATATGTATTTACGAGTTAGCTGCATCCATCTGTAACATATTGATATGTTCAAGTAGAGACTGCAGTTGATGATGTGATGTTTCTTGTGTTCCAGATTCAGGGCCACTTGGCTGTACACGATCTGTGCTTCCTTGAGGTCCTATGCATTCTGCTGTTGCTAGGGATTTTACATATGGTTCCAGCTGATGAGCAATTGCACTCAGGTGCTTTACTTCAGAACGCAATGTTAAAATATCATTCATCTGAAAGAAAAAGTAAAGCATAATAACAAAATGAACAGATACATTGAAAAATACAAACACACAACATAGAAATGATTGGTAAACAATTAAAAATGCATTACTGAAACATTTTTATGCAGAACATTCACTGTAACACAAAGAGCTTTCCCTTTTGGTTATTACATAATGACATACGAGGAGAAGAGATGTCAGATGGCGCAGTTTGTCCCATACTTCCAGGATCTCATGTGTTTTTTGTACCTACCATCAAATGTTTTGCCTATTTGTCCTATGTATCTGACATCACAAGTGTTACACTGTTGTTGATATATAACTACTTTGTGGTATATGTCTATGTTTTTGTCAGTTTTGGGGTGTATTATTGCATAGCATTGTCTGTTGTGTAGGCTATGTTTATTCCCTGTATTTTGAAAATGTTGGTGATTTTATGTGTGAGTTTGTGTTTGTATGTCATTGTATTTTCTTTTGTATTTTCCTGATTATTCTGTGTAGTTGTTATGGTACTGAGTGTTTGTGTTTGGTTCTGTTTTGTTGTTGTCTGAAGTTTGGTGCTTTTTGCTTCTATTTTGTTGTTGAGCCTTGTGACTATGTTACTATTGTGCATTATTATTCAGGGTGTATACATAGACAAGGAAAAAAATTCCCAGATTTTTCCCAGATTTCCCGGTTAAAAATACACTTCCTCCCAGGTGAAAATACACTTTTTCAGCGTTAAGTGACAGTATACTCTTCCTTGGCACTGTAAAACTCATTAATCCTTTGAATGTTTATGATTTTATATACTGACGTAGAATTTCCTGGCAATTTAGAAAACGAAACTCAGGGGGGAAGAACACGTTTTGAAAGACCTTTGATGTGCAGCAACATGTATGCTGCATATTTTTGTATTACGAAGGTATAAATTTGAATTCCACCAAACACTGCATGTCACTTTCCAAAGCATTGAAATCGAAATTGCAATGCACTTTTGTAAGCCAGTCATAGCTCATGTCACATGATCTCACCAGCTTATGACAGCATAGGACACATGATGTAGTCAGCTAATAGCAAGATCACTCTTAAGTAGCGTGAACATACAAAGAAGAAAAGTTAATGGT
This sequence comes from Schistocerca gregaria, assembly GCF_023897955.1. Taxonomy (NCBI): domain Eukaryota; kingdom Metazoa; phylum Arthropoda; class Insecta; order Orthoptera; family Acrididae; genus Schistocerca; species Schistocerca gregaria. The sequence continues at coordinate 39,515,956 of NC_064931.1, read as the reverse complement.
TTAAATTAATATACATGGTATTCTTATATAATATTAGTCTTGAAGATTAATAAGCTGGAAGAGAAGCTAAGCTTCCACATATAATGTTGATCTTTTTTGCACGTGTTACACTTTAAGATACGTCACACAAATGTGCCAGTAAAATTTTTAATAACGACGTAAATGTCTGTTCTTCTGGGCTCTAAATTCTGATCTTCTGGGTTCGAAATTCTTCTAAATGGTTGTCCTTTGAGAGTTGATTTTTACATGAGAGTCAAATGCTTTGTGCTTTAAGAAATTCATCATACATTCTTGCACATACTTCATCTTGTGTAAAAGGAAATCTACTTTGAATGTAATGCTTTTTAAACCACCATTTGCAATATTTTCCCATGACCCAATAGAAATAGGTTCGTTTGAGCTGTTGCAAGAGAGCGCCAAATAACAGATGTCACCGCACTTGTGCAGCTACGATGACGCAGGAAGCCCATTATGTCAGTATGTGTAAAACATTAAAAGATCTTACAATATGTCATAAAAGAAACAAGGCATCAGAGGATACTTCAGGAGTGTCGGAATTTCGTGAACCACACTACAATGCATAATTCGGCTTAAAATGAACATTCGTGTTTGGTTCTTTATTACGACATAATGCCATACGTGCACTTGAAATGCAGCGAACAGTTGAAAATAGCCAATAGTGTGAAATTAAATACTTTGTTTCAAGTAAATTTACTGCCTCAGCAGAAAATATTAATAAAAGTCAAACTGCCAAAAATAACTTCATTGCTCTGTAAGGCGATTAATGCTTGACTCTCAGAAAGGTGGAAATAAAATCTGAAACTAATAACATATTTTAGCCTTCCGTTATTATGCAAATGTATTTTAATTCATTTGATAGCTCCCAGACACAAAAATCCATTTTGTTATCATTTAACGTGACAGAAATAAATGAAGAGGAAACAACAAAATCACTGAACATAAACAGAGGTCACCTGGAGACAATCCACCTCCCCACCACAACTCAGACTGCTCTGTGCATCAGCCCCAGATTTACTATATTTCCAAATCGGGGCAATACTAAGTAGTGGCGCCCAGTCACACTTCTGAAACCAGAAGCAGGAGAAGGTACTACTCGTATGCGACTCAACTGTGCATGCGCAAGAGCCCACCCGCAACTGCTCAAATGAGTCTAATTTAAACAGTTGTCACATCACGCTCATCGGAGGCAATTTGTTGTTATAAAGCATTGCATAGTCTTCCTAAAGTCTTTGACACAGTTTGCTTCTGGCAGACGCTTGTATGAGCACTGTTTTGTTGCTGTATTGGTGCATTTCCTTTGCAACTTAAGTTCCCCCCCCCCCCCTCCCCCCGTTTATGTTTGGTTGCTGCAGTATTAATCTGCAGTTACGGGATACAGTAATATGCTTTGTTGGAGTATTGGTTCTTACCAGTCAGAATCACAAAAATTTAACTGAAAACTAAAACAATGAAAAATTCCCGGAATTCTAAACAATTCCCGGGTTTCTCCCGGATGAAAAAATTCCCGGGTTTTTCCCGGATCTCCCGGTTGTCCCGGGTCATATACACCCTGTTATTTCAGGTTCTTTTTAGTAGTTTTCTTTGGTGAGTGACACTGTGTTGAGTCTATGGAGCATGTGTCGAAGTGCTGTTTGCTTTTGTGAGTGTGCGTGGTTCGAGGATTGGGGAATGATAATATCAGTTGCTGTGGGTTTACGGTAAATTTCAAACATATGATTATTGTTCTGTTCTTTGATTGTTATACCCAGAAAGTTAATTTGGTTGTTCTGTTCTCTTTCTATGGTAAACTTTATATTTTTATGTACATTTTTCATGTCAGTATATAGTTTTTCAATTTTTGTTTGTAGTAAGTCTATTAAGCAAAGGGCGTCATCCATATACCTGAGCCAATAAAATATGTTGTATTGCTTTGCTATTGTTTTGGTGAAAATTATCTGTTCTAAGTGGTTTACAAAAATATTTGCCAAGGCTGCTGAAACTGTGGACCCCCATTGGTAATTCATCTTTCTGCACATAAAATTCATTACTGAATTGGAAGTAATTTTGTTCTGTTAGGAGCTCTATTAATGTGAGAATTTCATTAATCTGTTCATCAGGGAGTTGATATAAGTTTTCAGGTTGTTATCTATGATTTGTATTGTTTCTGGTACTGGTATGTCAGAATACTTGCTTTCTATACTAAATGAGAAGAGTGTAGCAGTTGTGGTGGCAGCTACAAACATGCAGAACATTTGATGTCAGATACAAAGAACAGATGAGAGCCTGGAAGTATGAGACAAACCACTCAACATTTGCAGAACACCTAAAAGAACATAATCACAAACCAGCCACTGGAGAAGAAGACATGAAAATAATTAGAATCAACAATAAAAAACACCTCCTAACCCTGCAAGAAAATTACCACATATAGAAAACCAAAGAAGAAAAGAAAACCCTGTTTAATGATCAAGTCCACATGCCAAACAATTTATTTTTTTACGATAATAGATAAAAAGCAGCTGATCATTGCTCTGACAGCTATTACACTCATATTTTCTATACTCTACATCTCACAATGAATAACCATCAACCCCTCCCCCACCACCCCATCCCACCCACACACCCACACACCCACGCCCAACCCACCCACCCACCCACCCACCCACCCACCCACACACACACACACACACACACACACACACACACACACACACACACACACACACAGATATAAACATCATGAATAGACGTTAGTTTTCAGTATATACTTCAGTTGGCAACATGTAGGTAAACAAAGCAAACAGGATGAAACACATAGTGAGCTCACAATATTTACGCCTTTAAAAGCACAGTTTTCAAATGAATGTCTATAACTATTGCCAGAAGAGTAATAGTGCACCACAAAACTAAGGGTAAACAGGGTGAATAGTGTGAAGGAAAAAGTTTGGAATATAAAAATGAGCTTATGTTATGTAAATAAAGTGGTGGTGCGACCTCCAGACCAGATAAGAGGAAATGCAGATGCTAACCAAAAACATGTAGAACTGTAAGTAATTACTTATTTACATAAAAACATGATGTGAACTGTTTTCTAATCTAAAAATAACAACATAAAAACAAAACTGTATCATTCTAGATCTCACTCAAGATGCCCTAGAGTAAAAAAGGGCAAAATGCATCTGGGAGAAATAAATTACGGTGCAGCAAAGAAAGGCAGTTTTTATTTAGAAAACAAATATTTCTGTGCTTGCTGCAGAGGATGGCCACACAAACAAATTTTAGTTACATACCCATTTCTCTCTCTTTAGTATCCCCACCAGCCGATATCAGTATGGACGCAGGTGAGATGTCATGGGTCTTATGGAAGAATAGCGTGGAAAGCTGTCACAGATGCCACACAAAGCACTGTATGGGTAGAACCACTGACCCAGTTGTTTCCCTGTTGGTGGCAATAGACCAGGACTGTCAGTTGTTATGCAGGTTTCAACTACCTTCGGCCAGACTTTCACCTTGTGCCATGTTCAGTTTCTGTGTGGTTAGTTTTTCAGTTGCACATGCTCGTCATGTTTCATGTTTGTCTTTGTGCTCATCTCTACACAGTGTTCAGACTCACAACTCTCACACAGATAGACTTGCACAGCAAGCTTCTTTTCCTCATCTACGGTTCAGCTCCCTAGCTTTGTAGTTATGCAACTGTTGGCTAGTATAGTTAGATTTGTGCCGATAATGATGGTTCATGGCATCATCATGTCCTGTGCAGGTATAAAAGTGGCAATTTAGGATTTTCCTACATCTGTGACAGTATTCTTCTTTTTTCATGGTGTTAATTTGTGGTCACTATGAACCCCACATTTTTGCAATGCTGGTAGGGGCAGTTGTGCCTCCAGGCACAGCAATAAAAGATGTAGAGGGGCAATTGTAAGAACTGCTCAAACAGAATGCAGAATCGCTCCAGTCTCACACTGCGCTGGTGACGGGCCAGGCACCTGCAGATAAGCCTTCTTCCCCAATGCCCTGATGCTGTTTGCCAGCTATGGAGTCTGTGGGAAGGTATAAGTAGTACCTGCACCAGTTCTTGCTGCACTGCAGGGATGCATATCATTGATCCAGTCAATAAGGCCACCTTGTCGCTGTCCAACAGTGTAGGTTACTATGAAATCATGAAAATTTTGAAGCTCTCCAGTAGCCTGAGAAACTTAACTTTGAGGAACTCCATCAGGTGCTCAAACAGCATTCTAGACATTACAACCATATGACTGCAGCATGGTTGCAGTTTAACTGACACCATAAGTGCACTGGGCAATCATATGCAATTATTGGTCTGAGTGTCCCCAGTGTTCAATCTTGTATGAGGCCTCGCTAATTAGAAATGTGACTGTCCAGTTAGAAGCTGACCCCAAGGTCCAGCCTATGGCATTGGCTTTGTCTGGCACCTCCTTAGCTGAACTTACTCAGATCCCTGAATCATGTGAACTTTCAGCTGCAGCAGTATGCTTTCAGGAACACAACTAATTATTCACAGGTCGAAAAGGAGGCATTCGCTATCATTTACATGATTAAAAAGTTTTCTTATTTGATGTGAATTTCCAAGCCACTGGTTTCTTTACTCAACCTTCAGTCAACGTCAGTCAGGTAGGACTGCAGAAGTGGGCACCATCATTACCAGTCCATCACCCAACATGATAATGTGGCTGCACTATCACAGTTTACAGCAGGACTGGAGTTTGACTGAAATCAGAACCCTTATCTTTGCATTGGCTAGTGCTTTGCAGCAGACATTGCATGATCTTACTTTGACAGAATGGGAGGTCATGACCACCACAGTTGCTGACCCAATTCTTCAGAAAATCATATCACCAGTCCAGATGGGACAGCCCCCTTCTTCACAAGTGGAGTCAGCATGGCATACATTTTTCCACCAGTGTGACTGTCTTAACATGGTCTGGGAGTTCCACATGCTTGCCATGGATGAGCAAAGGCATAACATGGCTGTCTGTCTAGCACTGCATTCTCACATACTCCAGTTGCTGCATGTGTCGCACTGAGTCATGTCCTGCATGAAGGCTTTGGCTCTGCATCACATTTACTGGCTGGCAACTGATTGAGATATTGAACATCTTGTGCAGTCTGTGCAAAGAGCTAGGCGGCACCTCTGCATCAGTTTTCCCCTTGGCTACTGCTGGAGCACCTAGGGACAGGGTGCATATCAATTTTGCAGACTTATTTTTTGAAATCATGTGGCTGTTTGTAGTGGATGCATTGTCTAACTTCTGATATGTTGCCAAATTGTCTTTCCCAATGTTTGCAGCTACTATTCACATGTTGTCCATCATTTTTGCTATGAAGCCCCTCCCTACTACCCCCCCCCCCCCCCCAAAAAAAAAAAAAAAATCCCTGGGTGGACTCTAGTATCCAGTAACTAACAGTAACTTGTGTTGTGGGAGTTAGAATATTTTTGCAGTTGCAGCATCTGACTAGCACCATGTTTCATCCAGCTTCCAACTCTGAAGTGGAGGTCTTCATGTGAATGTTCAAGACTGAAATGGAGAAACCATTGTCTACATTGTCCCATGATGATCCACTATTTAATTTTCTTTTCACATACTGGGCAGTGCCAGTTAGGGGGTGCAGTCTGACAGAATGTCTGCATGGGCACCAGTCACATGCCCCACAGAGTTGCAGCGTGCTGTGCTTTCCTTACAGGGCTGCCGTTCAGGCCCGGTCTTTTTGCTGGCATTAGGGGTGGCTGTTGGGTGTAGTGATGGGCCAGAAATGTCAAAATTTGTTTGTGGTAGATGTCAGATAGGAGCAGTTGACCCACCATTCCAAATTTGTTGCTTCTGCTATCTATTGGACCAGTGGTGCCACACACTCTGTACCAACTGGTCAACATGGTCAGTCATGGCATTTTCCCAGTATGAGGCTCCCAATTGTGGCAGCATGGCACTACTGCCCACCACCATGCCCTTCGCTGTCTTACTTTTGTCCCCAGAATACAGCACCAGTGGTGGTTGTTCCTGCAGCTCATGTCAAGCCCATTGACTTGGAACTTGTCCCTTCCTTTCCCTGCTCACTTGTGGATTTGATTTGATTTGATTTATGAGCCTTCATGCCTGCTGATGCAGGAGGACCAGCCATTCCACCAGCCAGTACACTCTTCAACTGTTCCAGAGGTGTCAGCTCTGTCAACACTGCCTAATGCACTACCAGCACCCTCTCCAGTTTGGCGATGTAGGTTGCGGCACCAACCTGTTCATTGTTCTATGTGACTTTTTCAGGGGGAGGGTGGGGTGATAAATTTAATATCCCTGCAAGTGGATACCAATGATGAGTGAGTAGTGCAGCAAGCTGTCCTGGATGGCACATGTGAAGCACTGTATGTGCAAAACCACTGACCCAATGCTTACTTGTCAGTGATAGTAGGCAAGGGTCATCAGTTCTTATGCTGATTTTACCACTCTTGGACCTGGCCTAACCCTCATGCCACACTCTGTTTCCAAGTTCTTAGTTGCTCAATTGCTCACACTGGGTGTATTTGATGTTTGTTTTCGTACTCATCTCTATGAGGTGTTTGGACTTTCTGCTCTCCCATAAGATAGACTTGAACATTGAGCTTCATTCCCTCTTCCAGGATTTAGCTCCCTGGCTTTGCTGTTGAGCCACTTTCAACTAGTATAGTTACATCTGTATGGACAGTGACTGTTCACAGAGCTGTCACACCCTGTGTAGGTACAAAACTCTCCATATGGCCCTTTTACACTGACCAACTACACTCACACAACACTACTGTAATAGTACTCCCACTAAGATCTGAAATGTCATTATATGGTAGACATATTTCTAGGAGATTGATCACTCTGCCTAATGTAACGGTACAGACATACTGATATTCTCACTTCCAGTATTAATGATGGATAATGGCACGTGCTTTCACATTTACACTCTTCACTGACTAAACTTTGTATAACACTGATCTTTCCAGTCACACAAAGAGAGTGCTGCTGGGTCTACATCTACACAAAATACCCTCTTCATTTCAATTAATTTAGGCTAGTATTTATAGGTATTGCAATTTTCACAAATGTTAGTGTAGTGGCAGTAAGAACATATAAGTTACAACAGATTTGTGTGGGAATCATTTTGAGCACTGGGTAATATTGGTGCTACCTCGTCTCCTCCTGCCTGGAATGAGGAGGCAGCTCAGTGTAAGAGTAATACAAATTTTATGAGGTACCTTTGAAATTGTTTCAAGTTGACACAAAAGTATTTTCAGGCTACTCCTGTCTTAATATGAAAATTCAAAGTGTTGCCCCTATCTATGTGAACTGAGTGTTCAACTAAGCTGTTACTATTTCGTATTTCCAGAATGAGATTTTCACTCTGCAGCAGAGTGTGCGCTGATATGAAACTTCCTGGCAGATTAAAACTGTGTGCCCGACCGAGTTTCGAACTCGGGACCTTTGCCTTTCGCGGGCAAGTGCTCTACCAAATGAGCTACCGAAGCACGACTCATGCCCGGTACTCACAGCTTTACTTCTGCCAGTACCTCGTCTCCTACCTTCCAAACTTTACAGAAGCTCTCCTACGAACCTTGCAGAAGTAGCACTCCAGAAAGAAAGGATACTGCGGAGACATGGCTTAGCCACAGTCTGGGGGATGTTTCCAGAATGAGATTTTCACTCTGAGGTACTGGCAGAAGTAAAGCTGTGAGTACCGGGCGTGAGTCTTGCTTCAGTAGCTTAGTTGGTAGAGCATTTGCCCGCAAAAGGCAATGATCCTGAGTTCAAGTCTTGGTTGGGCACACAGTTTTAATCTGCCAGGAAGTTTCATATTTTGTATTTTGTTGGTTGACTAGAACACATGTATTCAGTGAGACAGGTGGCAGTCCAGTGTGTTTTAACAGACTCAAAATTTATGATTATCTGTATTATAAAGTGTCAAATACATAAGTAACTTTTATTCTTTTACGACAAGGGACATGTATGCATAACAAAATGTGCTACATTGTGAAATTTTAAAATGTTTGGCAAGATAGTTGTGAGTAAATCTACTCAGTGTGTGATTATCTGAAATTAATAACAGTATACATGGGGAATTTTACAATTGGGAAACATTTTGGTTTCATTAGCAGCTATGGAAGCATAAATGCATCAGCACAGAGACATGAACATCTTAAGTCTAATGCAAATAGGAAATAGCTGTGACCACAGACTGAAAATTAATTAGTTACTTTCATTCATGAGCAACCAATGCTTCAGTGCATTGCTAATATTGAGACAAAGATGTAAACTCAAATATGAACAAGATTCCAATTATTTGCAATTTAGTGATTCTAATTGAAGTAATGCACACATACTTGAAAGCCGCACACATTAGCAGCATGTTGTCAACAGTGAAAGTGTGCCACAAAGGAGCAATAATGTGAACTTGCGATAGAGCCCACCATGTCCAAGTGCCTGTTTAAACCCTGCCATGCTAAACTAATGCTCATTTATCATGTATTACTGCCTGCATACTTTTGTCTTATCTTACTGTGTTTGGTGTATGTTACGGTGTTTGGTATACATGCCTCTGTCTAATAAAGTTGTGCTAATATTCTTGGTTGTGTTGTATGTCCAAGTTACAACAGAAGTGACAATGAGTATAGTATTGTTCTCTGTGTGGTTTGCAGTCTCTGCTTGTGTCCACGATACTGACGAGTTTTTATGCTGGCTGGTTGATCGGCCAGGGGTTCTTACTGCACCGTTGCAGCATTTTGTGATCAGCAGGAGGTACTCACCACAGTGCAACACAATCTAACACAGATATTGCAAATGCTTGCTCTGTTTTGGCCAGTTCTGGTCCATTCAAACTATATTACCTGCCACGTCACCCCTTTGGCCTCCCGTTTGGCCTGGTGCTGCCCTGTCCATTTATCCACCATCGTTTTTGGCTTACAATGAGTCTGTCAGACAATAGGAAGCTTATGAAAAATGGTTGCAGCAACATTTTCATGCATTTGGACTGGCTGATGTTAATTTATGCCATGCTTTATTTCTGTCTTGGTTATCACCTTGCATGTATCAACACCTTGCCAACTGCCCTCCACCCCTGCAGGATCTGTCTTCATTTATTTTTAGATAACATGTGTGACCTTCTTCCAATAAGAAGCAGACATATGTCATTGCTGCTTGAGTTCTATCCATGTCACAAGAAACTAGAACATTCCTATAAGCTTAGGCAGCTGAGCTTCACAGTTTAAGCCATTGTTGTCACTTTGTCACCGATGTACATAAGGAGACATATGCCAACCAAATGGTTTGTGATGCAATCATTTGGCTGGGCCTGATCATGAGGTTCGTGGACAGTCACTTCAATGTGAAAACCCTCCCTCTCTGACATTTTGACTACTGCACAGCCGTTTGAGGCTTTGAGAGCTGTGGGTAGTCAAATTGAATCCAGGTGTGACATTTCAGAAGTTCAACCTGCTTCTCCCTGCTGTTTGTCGGATGGTTCACAGGGGGACGATATGGTGATGGTAGTCTGCATGCAAGCAAAACATCACAGCAGCCCGCCCAAATCAATGCAGCAGCCATGGCCACAGCAGCAGCACAGCAAGCCAAGTAATGATAAAAATGCAAGTGCTCCATGCTTCCCTCTTGCCCCTTGTGTTTTGTCATTCATGATAGGCGAGATTGTCCTAAGCATTGGGCCGTTTGCTTCCAGTGAAACAAGATGTGGGCCACATGGCTCCTGTTTGTAACGCAAAATTGTGACAGCCTATTGCATATGCTGACATGGATGTCAACTGTGTATCAGCAATCTCCAATTCATCCAAAAAGCTTTTTATTGATGTCATGGTTTATCAGAGAGTTTGACACATGCAAGTCGACACTGGTGCTTCAATGTCATTAATCAACTTGCAAACATAGGTTTGGATTCTCCACACTTAGTGCCAGTGTCATGACATTAGTCACCAACAATTAACAAAGCATTCTGATATTAGGTATTTTCTCAGCCCTCATCACATAAAAATCTGTGGTTCATCTGCTGACTTTTCTGGCGACAAACAATGCACGCACCAAAAATTTGGTTGGTTTGGACACCTTAAACATTTTCAGGTTTACTACTTTTGATGACATGTCATCTCTGATCAAGTGCCTTACACATAACTTGATCCTATATGCTCAGAATTTTCTGCCCCATTTTCTGTGGGCTTGGGTTGTGCCAATAATTTCAAAGCCCACTTCACCATGAAACCTTTAGCTAGATTCCATTTCTTTTTGGCTTGCCCGGTGCCAATGGCACTACATGACCAAATCAAGGCAGAGCCCAACCTCCTCATGGCCTTCTGGGTTGTCCAACTGATTGCATCCAGCAAATGGGTTACCCGCTTAGTCATTGTCAAAAAGCCGTTGGGATGGTGCTTCCAAAGTTTCTGTCAATGCTCAGTCTATCACTGAGATGAATTCCTTACTGTGCCCTGATGAACGCTTTTCTATGCTCTCTGCTGGTCAGTATTTTGCCTAATCAACCTCTCTCATGCATATTTGCAGCTTCCCATTGATGTTGACTCTCAAGCGCTCTTGGTCGTTAACACTTCTTTTTGCTTGTATCGATATTTGTGGTTACTATTTGGTGTCACCAGTGTCCTGGAGATTTTTCAATGGTTTCTTGAACAACTCACGAGGTCTGTGCCTGGCTGTGCCTACAGTCTTGATGATATTGTGATGTCTGGCTCCTCTGCTGCTGAACATCTCAATAACTTATGTATGCTCTATTCAGTGAGATCCTGCAATTGCTGCATGCTGATCACTGGGGAGTGTCAATACCAAGGTGTTAGCCTGGTGTCATATTTTTGGGCTGGTTTGGATGGCGACATCATTTGTTTGGTTAGGCATGTTCTCAATGTGCATCACAGCAAGATTCCCTGCAGGCAACATTGTCTCTGTGGCCGCAATCTTTGCAGGACTGGGACCATCTCCACATCAATTTTGTGGCCCTTTCCTTAATGCATACTGGCTAATAGTAATTTATGCATTCTCTTGACTCCCATATGTTGTTTGTTGCCCATCAACTTCAGCCTCTGCACCATGGCAGCCCTGTCTAAAACTTTTTCCATTGAAGGGCTTCTAGCAATGTTGGTCTCTGATAATGGCCCTCATTTTATGCCACAGGAGTTTACCTCCTTCTGCAATGTCCATATGATTCACCACATTTTTGTCCCACCCTTCTACCTGCAGTCCTATGTTGAGGCAGAAAGGTTAGTTACAGCATTCAAAACACAAATGAAACAACATGACTAACTGCGATGGATCAATTTCCTCCTTCTTCCTATTGCTTCATGTTGTTTGGCAGGAACAGCCCCACCAAACTGCTCAACAGGTGTCAACCCCAGATACTCCTGCGGCCTGGCCAGGGTAACTAATCTGTGCAGCCATTGTCCCATTTCTGATCCAAGGTGGCTGTCTGGACACGTGGGTTTGGTCATTTCCCACAAAATGGATTCCCACTGTCATATCCTGAAGCTGCCATCTCTGCGACATCTGTATGGAGGAGAGCCCCTGTGTGCGCCATTACAACCAGTGTGCCCGTGTGTAGATGACCAGATCCTGGTCCCTGCTACGACATACGAAGGGTCCCCTATCACTGCAGCTTCTCCAATACTGCTACAAATGTTGATGTAGCTGCCATCCATAAAAGACCTGTCCCCACCACCTCAGGCATCAACTGTGGGGGTACCGCAACCACCAGGCCCTGGGCCTGATGTGGACATGGAGCTCACACCGACATCACCCATCTTACTGTATAGGTTGTCATGAGGAGGCAGACTGCAACACTGCCTGCACCCGAAGTACTTCTGAACATATGCTCCAGTATCAGCATGTCATCTCAGTCAGAGCCTTGGGGAGGAAGACACCATGGACATCTCACAAACACGAGCTGTTCCCCAAGGGAGGAGGAATGAAGTAATGTGTGCACTCTTGAAAGCCATGTGCATTAGCAATGTGTTGTCATCCACAAAAATGCACCGTGAAAGAGCAATACTGTGAACTTCTGATAGAGCACACCATGAGTGAATGCCTATTTAAACCCTGCAACACTAAAATTGCTCTCAGTTATCATGTGATTACTCCTTGCATACATTTGCCTTATCTTACTGTGTCCAGTGTATGTTATGGTGAACGGTGTACATGCTACAGTCTAATAAATTTGTGCTAACATTCTTGGTCATGTTGTGTGCCCAAGTTACAACACTAATCAGTCATGTTCTGGGTATCAATTACACTCCTGGAAATTGAAATAAGAACACGGTGAATTCATTGTCCCAGGAAGGGGAAACTTTATTGACACATTCCTGGGGTCAGATACATCACACGATCACACTGACAGAACCACAGGCACATAGACACAGGCAACAGAGCATGCACAATGTCGGCACTAGTACAGTGTATATCCAACTTTCGCAGCAATGCAGGCTGCTATTCTCCCATGGAGACGATCATAGAGATGCTGGATGTAGTCCTGTGGAACGGCTTAACATGCCATTTCCACCTGGCGCCTCAGTTGGACCAGCGTTCGTGCTGGACGTGCAGACCACGTGAGACGACGCTTCATCCAGTCCCAAACGTGCTCAATGGGGGACAGATCCAGAGATCTTGCTGGCCAGGCTAGTTGACTTACACCTTCTAGAGCACGTTGGGTGGCACGGGATACATGCGGACATGCATTGTCCTGTTGGAACAGCAAGTTCCCTTGCCGGTCTAGGAATGGTAGAACGATGGGTTCGATGACGGTTTGGATGTACCGTGCACTATTCAGTGTCCCCTCGACGATCACCAGAGGTGTACGGCCAGTGTAGGAGATCGCTCCCCACACAATGATGCCGGGTGTTGGCCCTGTGTGCCTCGGTCGTATGCAGTCCTGATTGTGGCGCTCACCTGCACGGCACCAAACACGCATACGACCATCATTGGCACCAAGACAGAAGCGACTCTCATCGCTGAAGACGACACGTCTCCATTCGTCCCTCCATTCACGCCTGTCGCGACACCACTGGAGGCGGGCTGCACGATGTTGGGGCGTGAGCGGAAGACAGCCTAACGGTGTGCGGGACCGTAGCCCAGCTTCATGGAGACGGTTGCGAATGGTCCTCACCGATACCCCAGGAGCAACAGTGTCCCTAATTTTCTGGGAAGTGGCGGTGCGGTCCCCTACGGCACTGCGTAGGATCCTACAGTCTTGGCGTGCATCCGTGCATCGCTGCGGTCTGGTCCCAGGTCGACGGGCATGTGCACCTTCCGCCGACCACTGGCGACAACATCGATGTACTGTGAAGACCTCACGCCCCACGTGTTGAGCAATTCGGCGGTACGCCCACCCGGCCTCCCGCATGCCCACTATATGCCCTCGCTCAAAGTCCGTCAACTGCACATACGGTTCACGTCCACGCTGTCGCGGCATGCTACCAGTGTTAAAGACTGCGATGGAGCTCCGTATGCCACAGCAAACTGGCTGACACTGACGGCGGCGGTGCACAAATGCTGCACAGCTAGCGCCATTTGACGGCCAACACCGCGGTTCCTGGTGTGTCCGCTGTGCCGTGCGTGTGATCATTGCTTGTACAGCCCTCTCGCAGTGTCCGGAGCAAGTATGGTGGGTCTGACGCACCTGTGTCAATGTGTTCTTTTTCCATTTCCAGGAGTGTATATCAAACCTATGTCCAGCAATATATGCTTTGAAACAACAGGATACAACAGGAATAAATTCCAAGGCAAATGTGGCAGGTAAGATGTAATAACTTAATAGATTACAAGCAGTGAAGAGGGCAGTCCACATATTAATGATAAAGAAAGCAGAAAGCAGAGAAAAAAATTTCTTAGAAGCAGTGAACGAGAACATAAAAGGAAAGGAAAGAAAAAGGAAAGGAACAACACTGAAATGCAATAGAGCCTGGAAAGCTTAAAACAGTGAATGGTAGAGTTTGAACATAAGGGAAAATAATTATGCATGTAAGCGAAAACTAAACTACAGAAGGAGAAATCATACGACTAATTTTCCACAGACAAAAATGTCATCCAAAGTCTTGCTGTTTTGTTGTATAGCATATTCTGCAATGCACTATTATGTGTCACTGGTTTATCAGGGTAAGGGGAAAATATCTCAGCTTGACAATGAGATGGTATGCATAGTATTAAAATGTCATTTTTGTTAAGATAATAGATGTTGTACAATAATATAAGTAAAGCATAATTCGACTTGCAGGACAGTTTGGTTTATATGGCATTTAAAGTAGTCTTGCTGTGTGTGTTTTGTTCAAATAACAAACTAGAATATCACATCATCCTGAAATTCATTATTTTGGATTGTTTATCAGCAAAAAAGTTTGAGCAAAATTAATGAAGATTTGCAAATAGTCTGCTATTTCTTTTTAAACAAATAAGAAAAGGTCAGCTAAATTCAGTATTGGCATACTTGAATAACTAAATACTACAAAACTTTGCGAGATGAGTGTCACTTTGTTGAGAGCCTATCAAAAGCTAATACAGCAACAATGTAGTCATCTATTCCTGGACCATTTCAGACTGAATAAAACTAAATTTGCATTCCACTTTGTTATTGTGTATGAAGCAGTTGTCCATCACTTCATTCCAGAACTCCAAAGCACTCAGTGGAATTCTGTGATCCTTCATCAAAAAAGGTGAGACGCTCATATCTCATAGAAAATTGCTTTGTGAAATGAATTAGCCTGACTGATTGCAAAGTAATAGGTTAAACAGTAACTTGTGAATACAATGCTACTCTTTTGGATCAACCAAATGAAAAATACATGAACTAGTTCTGAGATGGAAAAGAATAATAATGAAGTATTTGAAATTTGAGTTGTTGGAATGTCCATCCCATACACCAGATTTGGCATCCTCTCACATCTATTTATCCACATATTGAAAATTGTGGTGGGGAAACGCTTTGAGTCAAATGGAAGAGTTGTGGTAGATGAGTATTTTGCAGATCTTCCGTAACTGCAGATCAAGGATGCAGTCTACTAACAGGAATAATGTTTCATATAACACACTGCACTAAACATGAACCATCTTTTAAAAAGACTATTTTTAACCTAAAACCATGACTAGCACAAAATATGTTTACCTAATCTTCTACTTCATAGCAACTAAGTTGACAAAGAAAGCTGAACACCGAGTGAGGTTGCACAGTGGTTAGCACACTGGGCTCACATTTATTGCATGTAAACCACAACCTGTGACTTGGTAATGTGTTGCAGTTGTAAGCCACTGGATCTTCATTTGGAATGGCAGGTGGACTGGTTGAGGTGGGAGTAGTATCAGGCAGGGTGGGTAAAGGTAGAGGGAGGCAGAGGCAGGGAAATGAACTGGGGGTGAGTGGCTACAGTTCGGAAGGAGGCAACCTGTTTGGCAGCTAGGAATGCAGGAGGGAGGAGTGGCAGGTATATGAGTGGCAGGTATATGGGTTGGCATGGTTGCAGCAGCCATGGGAAGCAGCACATGCTGAAGGCAACATGGGTACATGAATTGGGAAGTGGTCACAGGATGGAAAAAGGGGAAACTGTTAGGTTGACTGTGTGGGGACAGTGCCACAGATTTGTCCATAAACCTCCCCTTCAAAGGAAAAGTAGTTATGGGTCAGGATATAGTTGTTAAGGTGTATAAGAAATGAGGTGGTGAGTTTGGAGGCTGATGGCTGTTGGTAGAGGTAGTGTTCAACAGCTGCAAAGCCATGGACATGAGGGGTGTTGGTATATAGGGAGGCAGCATCAACACTGATGCATCTGGGAGGTAAAGAGTTGAGGATGGTGGAAACTTGATGTAGGAAGTGGTTAGTATCTGATGTGGGAAGTTAGGTTTTGGGGAATTGGTTGGAATTGTTGGTCAACAAGAGCAGAAATTCTTTCAGTAGGAGCACAATAGCCAGCTATAATGGGATGTCCAGAATTGTTGGTTTGTGGATTTTGGGGTAGCATCTAGAAGGCTGGTGTGTGGAGTGTTATTGGGATGCGGAGGGAGATAGACCCAGGTGAGAGGCACTGGGAAAGGTCCATGGATTTCAGTAGGGCTTGGAGGTTATCTTGGACTTCTGGGATAGGATCACTCTGGTGACAAGACTGTTGTAGGATGCAGTCTGTTGTTCTTGCTGTGTGTTAACTTTGTTCACTGGAGTTATATGCTATTTTTCTCACTGGCTGAGAGGTTTTCTGGCGAATAGGTTTCTGTTTGATTGTGTTCATGTTTTTAATGTTGTCATAGCCTTTATTCAGTGGTATTAGTTGCTTTCTGCATATCTTGGGGGAACTCACCTGGAGGTAGATGTATTTTCAAATTGGAAAAAAAGGCAATACACATAATATGTAATCTAAGGCATAACGAATCATGCAGACAACATTTCAAAACAAATGGCATTATGACACTGCCCTCTGCTTACATTTATAATATCGTCTCATTTGTCAAGTCATACCTGTTAAACAATGACTGCACACTAAAATTCAATGGAGATATTCATAACTATGCAACAAGGCAGCAATCTGACCTACATATGATTCAGTCCAGAACTTCCTGCTACCAAAAAAGTGTTTTAAATGTTCAGATACAAATGTATAATAATTTACCCAATGAAATCAAAGCAACAAAGAACCCAAGAGCCTTCACACATAAGTTAAAAAAATATCTATTGGACCATTGCTTTTATGCAGTTGATCATTTTTTTGAAAGGGGTTAAAAATGTAAACAGTATGATAAATGTTCAATTAGGTCTGAAAATTATATACTGTGCATGTCTATGAAATATACTGGATTACTTTACTATTACATTTGTATTGGCTGTTTGTATTTTACCATACAACATTTGTATTTACTGTTTTGTTAAAGATAGCTAACTTCCTCATTGCAAAATAATGTAAAATCACTTTATTAAAAATTACTTGCAAATATGTTCTCTTGACCTGTCCAATATCGTATGTACAACCTTAAAATTCTATGATTTGTATTAACTGTTTTGTTTAATATAGATAATTTCCTTGCTACATAATATGTAAAAATCAATTTGTAAAAATTACTTGTAAATAGCTCTCTTGACCTGTCCAATATCATATGTACATCTGTACAGTACTATGATTGCCTGGATCAATAAAAATACAATACAATACAGTATTTGTGTGTCACACTGGTTGTCTCCATCCACGTGTTGTTACCAAAGGAATTCTCTTAGTTGATGCAGTTGGTCTGTATTGTTTTCAGTAGTTATTTAGTGCATTTTTCATATTTTTGTGACAATCCAAGTCCCAAGACTGGCAATGCATTTTCATCTATGATTTGAGTGCACATTTCCATTATCATGTCTGCCCCATCAGTGCCTCACATACTTTGGCTACAGAAGCAGCAAATTTAGAAACTGCTACAGGGTGTAACTCAGATCCCTCAGGTTTTGGTTGCTACAGCCACATTTAATCATTCCTCTCTCACAGCTGTGCTGACTTTTTGTTTGTTTGACAGAAAAAATTTGGGACTTGTGCCATCAATAGTTGGAGTTGCACTTTATGGCCTATGGCCTCCAAGGTACACAACATAGCACTCAGTTTCTTCTCAATGGGAATACAGAAATTTTTTGTTTGTGTTATCAATTTTTCACAGTCTCTCGTCCAGAGGACATAGACTATAAACTGTTAGTCGAACAATTAAATGTGTATTTTTGTTGTGTCAATCACCTCGTGCTGAGCAGTGAGGATGTCATGTCCTTCTTCAATGTTGGACAGTCTTTTTCATGGTGTTTGAGTGAAAAGTGTCCAGACAGGGTGACCAACTGTTTTGTGTGTGGCAAGCTGGGCCACTTTCAGTCAGGTTGTTTACAACATTATTGTTGTGCCATGCAGCACTGTGTGTTTCATTCCCAGAGATCTATGGTGGCACTATCACCACACTTTGTCAAGCCTGTGACGCCATCAGCTGCCAACCATCCTCTCCACACTGACTCTGTCACCACCAGCCTTCCAGTCATCATCTGACCTATCGGCTACGATGTCAATCCTATCATGAGTCTAGACGTCACTGGCTCTCGGGTCATCACTACCTGTGTTGACAACATCATCAGTCCTACCTTCATCAGCCCTGTACCAGCTGTCACTCATGTCGTTGCTGAGTCAGTGATGCCATCAGCACTATCATCAGTCCAGGCGTCAGCAGCCCTATCCCAATCAGCCCTCATGTCATCACCAACTATGTCGATGATGACGCCAGTTTGGTCATCGATGGCTCTCCTGTCGGTGCCAAGCCTGTCAGAGACAACATCATTCCTGCGGTCCAGCCTGGCACTGCCAGCCCTGATGTGGCTGGCTCTCCAGTCATCACCACATCTGTCTGTGTTGACGTTGGTCTGTTTGTCAGTCCTCATGCAGCTGTCCCTGTTCCAGCCAGCCCGAATGCTGTTGTCACCAGCCCTTTTGACACTGATGCCAGTTGTCATGCCAGTGAGTAAGTTGCTGGCTCTGCTGTGGGAGGTCCCTTGCTACCACCACTGCAGCTGCTGCTGCCAGCCAGCCTGGTAGTCTTCACTGGAATCACAATGGTTGCTCATGCTGTCACTCACATTGCTGCTGCTGAATCTGTCTCACCATCTAGGCCTGTGTCACTGATCCTGTTGTGTGTTCATCTGGGAAGTTTTGCCACAAGCCCCACTGATGCCCAGCCTTCCCCACTGCAGCCTGCGACAGCCAGTCGCCATAGTCCTACATGAACATGAATGCTTGTTTTGTTGGGATCTTATTCTTCAGTTAATTAGCGGTTTTGGGTTCAATTTCTCATGTTGTTTCATAGTTTTATCTGTGTTTCTATGCACCTGGTGCTGAGTGTTTGCAGTTTCTGTACTGTTCTTGGGCATCAGCAGGCATGTGTCCCACAACACATGCTCAGCAATCTTGTTAGCTGTCTCCTGTATTCTTATTCAGTGGTTTATATAGTTTCCAATGTTCTTATATCTGCATAGTGTTTTTGTTCAGTTCAGTGTACATGGAATGCAATGTTTGGTTTTTTCTTTTTCTTTTACTGGCTGTATTGTTCTTGGGACAGTCACCGCTGGTGAGGACTGCCCCTGTGAATGCAAGACGTCTATGAGATGGCAGTGCCATCTATTTTTAATTTTTAAGGAGGGGGGCAACATTGTATCCATCTGGTATTCAATTCCTCCACACACCAGGTAGGCCATGCAGACAGCCAACCCACCAGGGGGACAAGCGAACACAGCTCACATCAACACAGAGATATTTTCCTTGTACGGCGTAGGCTGTTTACTACAGAGCTACACATTGCCTCCACAGTGTTTAGGGCCACCAACAGGCAGTGTCCTGTTACAGAAGAGTGCACTGTTGGAAGGGCACTATTTGGTACACCAGGTCACATGCTCTTGCAGTGCCATGTGGATAGCCATTTATGCCTGACTACTTGGGCTACCACTGGACTGTGCTAAGTGAATTACACCTTATGCCTCAAGTTGGCAGTACCAGCAGTTCCATCCAGCTGCGTCAGCAGTTCAGTCCCAGTGCTACAAGTTTGTAGTACCAACAATTTTGTGTCAGTGCTTTACACCGGCAGACCTGGCTCAGTTCATTGTCATCTTCACCTGCAGTATACCATCAATCATATGCCAACAGTGCTGGCCCAGTAATGTCTAAGGTATTCATGCTGCTGTCTACTATGTCACTGGTGTTTGTCATATAGGCACATTACAGACAATGTCACAGAAGTGACATTTCTGTTAGATATAAATTGAGTTCAAGATGGTGGTGAGTATAGATGTACATGATGTTACTGCTAAATTAAATTACAGTGATGTAGTTAAAAAGATCATTTGTGTGAAGTGCAAAGAAGAACTGAAAATGTATAGTGAACATATTTCAAGTTCACAATCAGTAATCAAAAGATTAAGAAGAGAAAATGACAGCCTAAAGCATGAAAATATGGAGCTTATGTCGAAACAAAACATGGGTGTACTGCTAAAAGTTAGCAACTATAAGTCGATAGAATGGAAGACAGTGAACAGCAAGTGTAAAGCATGAGGTGAAAAAATGTCACCTTCAGTGAGTAAACCAAGTTTCGAGTGTAACAATTTTAATATCCTTTATTTCAAAAACTGTAGTCAAGTGACTGGATCGAAATATGAGGTAAATTCAAGTGTGTGTAAAAACGTCACAAAAAGTAATCTTCACAGGAAAAAAACTGAAAACTCTCACAAAACAGTTAGATTTGCCCTACCTGTGCCTCAGCTCTTACCAGAAACCAATATTGATAAATGTGAAAGTGTGAAATTAGGCGAAAAAGAATTTCGTAAACTATGCAGTGGAGAAACAAACAAAAAATGGTAAAAAACACGATCGTTGAACCGTCGAAAAAAAGGTTCAATGTTCTCTTATTAACAGACAGCCACAGTAGAAATTTGGCGAGTGTTTTACAGAACAATTACAAAGATATCCAAGCAATAGGAATAGTAAAACGAGGTGCAAGTCGAAATCTGTTGTTGATGTCGACTAGCAGGGAAACAAAAAAGAAGAGAATGACGAGAAAGAAGAAAATGAATATGTAGTGTGTATAGCTGGTGCCAATGACATCACAAGAAATGAAAAATGAAATTGCCTAGGAAGCCTGGAAAACATCCTAGAAGCAAATAAATCACAAAACACTTTTACAATGCTGCCTCACAGGTATGAGCTCATACACAATTCATGTATAAATAAGTTGATTCGAAAAACAAACATTGAAACAAATGTGTGCTTATTTTTGACAAATGTAAAATATTAGATGTAGGCAAACTCAACAGAAGCCTACATACCAGACATGGTATGCACCTAAATTTTGAAGGCAAAAAATTCTTGTGTGACAAAATATGGGAAATTATCAAAGAAAAAGGCAAATGAAACAGAATTCTCAGTCACAAAGTAAACAATGATGTTTTTGTAGAGGAAAGCATAATAAATTAACCCTTGCATATAAGGATGTCCAGTATATAACCAATAAAACAGATCAGCTGAGTGTTTACCTAAATGAAACTAAGCCACACTTCTTCCTAGCGAGTGAATTGGGATGCAAGGAAGAGGAATCATATGGTTACAGGCTAAAAAATTACAGACTTATAAACTTGTACTGCAGAAAGACACACAAAAGTGGTGGGGTAGACATTTATAGTAGAAATCATATAAAATGTGAAAAAGTGAAATGGATAGATGATCTGAGTATTGAAATGGTATTTGAGGTTGCAGCAGTAAACAACAGCCTTATTATAGCAACACTGTATAGTTCACCTGGAAGTAACACAGAAGAGTTTCTAAATTGCCTAGAGGACTTACTGGAGGGGACAGCAGTGTATAAAAAACACTTGTTGCTTGTTGGAGACATCAACATAGACTCATTAAATAATAGTGTTAATTATTTGCACTATATGGATGTATTACAGTGTTATAACTTTAAACAAATGAACTCAGAACCTACAAGAGCCACTGAAAATATTAAGACATGTATTGACCATGTTCTCACAAATGTAGGAAAAGAGAAAGTAAATGTAAACACCTTAGAAGACTACATTTGTGATCACAGAGCCCTTACTATGGAAATTGATGTAGGGAACATAGATGTAACTGAAAGTGATACAGGTATACATAAAGTACTGGAAAAAGTTATGTATGAGAAACTTATGAAATTTATAAATAAAAACAACATCCTATGTAATGAACAACATGGATTCAGAAATAAGAGGTCAACAAGAACTGCTGTCTATGAGTGCATCAATTCCATCCTAAACCTGATGGACAAAAAAACAAGAAACAATAGGAGTCTTTATTGACTTGTCAAAAGCTTTTGACATGGTGGACCATAAAATTCTGCTATCAAAGCTAGATAGATATGGTATTCTAGGTCTGTCTCACAAGTGGATCAGTTCCTTCCTGACTAATCGTATGCAGGCAGTGTGCATCAAGCACACAAATATTGAACTAAAAACTGTCTCAAATCACTTATCTGACTATAAACAAATTAAATGTGGTGTACCCCAAGGATCAGTATTGGGACCCCTTCTGTTCCTTCTGTACATAAATGATCTATGCCTAAATGTTGATGCACACAAAACAATCATATTTTCAGATGACACCACAATTCTACTAAAAGGAGACGACGATGAACAGTTACAGCAGACAGTAAACGTGGTCATGAAACTACTTAGCAGCTGGGCACAGAGTAATCAGCTTCTAATAAACAGTAAGAAAACCATTGCTCTAAAATTCCACAATGTTCCTAACAAGAACATGCTTATCCCATCAGTCTCTATCAATGACAAACCAGTTGGTAACAATACTGAAACCAAATTCTTAAAACTTTGGTCGCAGAGTAACATCAGATGGAATAAGCATATTGAATATCTCAATGCAGAACTGAGTAAAACATGTTACCTTCTTTGTTCATTAAAATCATGCTGTAGTGAGAAAACAGTATTGAATGCATATCATGCGTACTTTCATTCTCGTCTTAGATATGGTGTCACCTTCTGGGGAAACTCTAAAACAGCTAATAGCACTTTAAAAGGGCCATTAGAATCTTGTTTGGGTGCAAGCCTAAAGACTCTTGTAAACCCCTGTTTAAGAAATCTGCTATTCCTCCATTACCATGTGTATACATTATAGAAACCCTTTTGTTCTTTAAATTAAATGTAATAGGCAAGGACTGGAGACTGCAAAAAAACTGTGATATACATGAGCACTTTACCAGACAAAACAGAAACTTACATGTGACTCAGATCAGCACAGTATTGTGCCAAAAAGTTACTTTTCACATGGGAGTTAAGCTTTATAACAAAATTCCTGAAAAGATAAAGGCTATCACTGAGGTCAATACATTTGGAAAATCTCTAAAGTCATATTTACAGCATCACTGCTTTTACTCCATTGAAGAATATTTAAATTTATGAATGTGTTATATAAATACTTATGTGTAAAGTGCATTATTGTAACCTTAAATCTGTATGCACTGAAATGACTTTCAGCCTCTATATTTATAACTTGAGTTGTCCAATGTCTTATGCATAAGCTGCTATGTAGACAACATGACCAATATAAAATACAATACAATCCAAAGAAAATTTAATTATTCTAAACTTAAAATGGTACTAGGGAATGAAAAATGGGAACCACTGTACAATGAAACTGAAGTGACTGAAAAATGGGAATATTTCTAAAGTTACTCAGTAACACTTTAAATGAAACCTGTCCCTTAGTTAAAACAGTCAACAAAGCTACAAACCATAAAGCTGAGAATCTCCCTTCTGAAATTATTGAACTGAGGGAGAAAATGAAAGATTGCTAATATACTTTTTAGAGATACCAAACTACAATATTTCTCAACAAAATATAAACTGCTCAGAAAAAAACTTACAGAGAGTCCTTGACTAACGTAAAAGCACAGAAATATACCTCTGAAATAAGGAACTCTAGCTGTATCAGTAAAACTGCATGGAAAATAATGCATAAAGAAAGTGGGAAACAGAATTCCTGTGAACACAGCAACATAACATAAAAAGAAAATAGTGAAGAAATAAATGTGTGAGAAATTTATACAAAATTTCAGTACAGTTGGTACAAATTAAGTTCATGTACAGCCACAAAACTTTAGCCTTGGAAAATCTAGCCAGTTGTTTTATATCCACGGCATTACTGAGAGGGATGTCCTAGCAATCATATCAGCACTTCGTCCAAAAATGTCTTGTGGCTGGTATGATATTTCACCTAAACTGCTAAAGGAACGCAGGAATGAATTAGTGAAACCCCTGACTCACTTGATAAATACCTCCCTCAGTAATGGTGTATTCCCTATGCTTTTCAAAATTACTGAAATTATACCAGTGCATAAAAAGGGATTAAACACTGACACTAAAAACTACAGGCCAATATCATTAACCTCAGAACTAGGCAAATTGTTACAGAGAGTAATACTAAGTCAAGCTGTATCATATTTCACCAAACACAATATATTAAACAACGTACAACATGGATTTAGAAAAGGGAGATCTACTACAACAGCAGTAGCATCTTTTATACATGAAATATTAAATAAGCTGGACAAAAGTGACAACGTAATAGGCACTTTCCTAGATATGAGTAAAGCCTTTGATACTGTGAATCATACCATTCTTCTGTATAAGCTAGAAGAGTACTGGTTGAGAGGACTAGCCTTGAAACTACTTGCCTCCTATTTAAAAGACAGGAAACAATGTGAAAAGCTAAATTATAAAAATAATGAGCAGCTCCTAACAATCAAATCAACCTTCAGGACACTTCAATGTGGCATGCCTCAAGGAAGCATACTAGGACCTTTTCTGTTCCTTGTATATGTAAATAACTTATTTGAGCCCCGAAACTGCATGGTTGTAAGCTATGTCGATGACATATACTTCACTAGCTGTGGCAGTGATATGCAGTCTGCAGCTAAAAGTATCGAGATCAGTTTCAATACTCTGTCCGCATACCTTACAGCAAACAAGCTTCTTGTAAATAAAGACAAAACATTAAAAATGAAGTTCATCCTCAGTTATAATGCTGCCATAACTGATACTGTATTTAAATCCCCATTGTGTCTTGCATATGCAAATTCACATAATTTTTTGGGCATCGTTGTTGATGAACACTTATCATGGAAATAACACATAGATAATATTTGCAAGAAAATCAGTAGAAATGTGTATCTTCTGAAACGGGTCTCAGCCTTCTTGGACCATGATACTTTAAGGCAAATATATTTTGGGTTGATTCATCCGCACCTTCAGTATGGTATTGAGATATGGGGTGGGGCACCAGCAGTTCATATTGATAGACTTTTTAGATTATAAAACAGGCAGTCAGAATGATAGCCAAGGTAAAGAAGAGAGAGCCTTGTAGACACATCTTTAGAAAATATAAAAATCTTACAGTGTACTCCATGTATATACTGCAGACAGTCATGTCCATGAAACAAAATCCTGAATTTAATATGACAAACAGTAATGTACACAACTATGATACACAGGGAAGGGAAAATTCTCATAGAATTGTGTCCCATAAAAAGGCAATGGACCACAGCCCACATAGCATGGGAGCAATTTTCTACATTGCACTACCCTGTGAATTCAAGAAAGTAAATCAAAATATGCTAAAGAGTAGACTGGAGCAATTATTAATAGAGAAGTGTTGTTGCTCTATTGAGGACTTTAAGTTGTAGTGCTATCTTGGAAAACAGTGTATATAGACAATGTCTTCGATCTATCAGTGGTATGAAAGAATGTAATTATACACTGTATTATGAGTAATGTACTATTACAAATATAAGCTAAATTGTGTTACACTATACTGCAAACAATTGTTAAATACTATTAACTGCAACACAGTGGAAGGTCGTGCTGTAATCCCTCTGCCAGTATGCTTAATAACAAAAACGAAGAAAATGAATGGATCAGAAGTTTCAGTACCTAGATGCTCAGATGATTCTGTTTCTTCACCAAACAGAGATAACTCAATGGTTACATGTACTGCAGAAGAAGAAAAGGCAGCATTTCCACTTTCTGAACCTACAGCAACAGCACTTGTGCACCTGCCTACATGCAGTTCGTCAAAAATATCACTGCCAGCAGAAACACCAGCTGCAACAGCAGTACAACCCCTGGAGCCTACAGCAACAGCAATCTTATCCCCACCTGCAAGCAAGTCAATAGCTTCATCATCTGCAAGGGAATTGACAGCATCAGCTCAAGGTAAATCAACAAGCAAGTCAACAGTTTCATCATCTTCAGTAAAGAAGGAAGCATCTACTGAAGAAAAATCGACATCATCACAGAGAACAGGAGGTAAACGTAAAGTTGTGTGTCCTCCTCATCTGAAGGATTTTTTAACCACAGGCACGAGAAAGAAGAAACCACCAAAATAGATAATAATCCAAACAACTTCTCCATTTTTCATCAAAACATAAGGGAAATAAGAAGCAAACTAGATCAATTAGAAGTTAACATAAACAACAAAAACTTTATGAACAATGCTCAGATCTTATGTTTCTCAGAACACCATATTACAGAAGGAATTGAAATGTTACATATAGACAGTTATAGCCTTGCCTCCTACTACTGTAGAGATAGCATGAGAAAAGGTGGAGTAGTAATTTTCATTAAGAATAATTTAACTTTTAGATCTGTAGATGTAAGGAAATATTGCAGTGACCAACAGTTTGAAGTGTGTGCAATAGAAGTGACATTAAACAGTTCCAAATTAATAGTAGTTACAGTGTACAGGGCACCAGGAACCAATTTCACAGTCTTTATGGTTCAGTTAGAATTGTTACTATCAACCTTATTTTCTAAAAATAATAACATTATCTTACTTGGGGACTTTAATGTCAACTTCGCAATGGAATGCAACAACAAAGTAGAGCTCCAGAATTTGCTGAGTTCCTACAATCTTACATCAGTGGTTGACTTTCCTACTAGGATCACACCTGACTGTCAATCTCTGATAGACAATATATTTTTAGATGTAAATTTATACCAGAACTTCACTGTCACTGCAATAGTAAATGGCATATCAGACCATGATGGACAGCTCCTCACTCTACATGACTACAGACCTGTCAAGAAAGCAGTCCCATCCTGGAAGGCAATCAGACTTATGAACAAAGAGACCCTGGAATTTTTTAACCATAAGCTGCAGCATGAAGATTGGAATTCAGTTCGCAGAGTAGATGATGATGATACAAAGTTCAACATATTCATAAATGAATTCCTATCCCACTTTGAAGAAGCTTTTCCTAAAAAGTTTGTTAGGAACAATATTTCCTCGTCCTTAAAGAAGCCATGGATCACAAAGGGTATTCGAGTGTCATGTAAATATAAGAGAGAACTTTATGTTGCAACCAGAGGATCAAGGGACAGAGAATTAATCAGCCATTATAACATGTATTGTAAAATCCTAAAGAAAGTTATTCAGACATCAAAAGCACTGTATTATGTAAAAGAAATTGATAACTCCAATAATAAAATGAAGACTGTCTGGCAAATAGTTAACAAGGAGACAGGGAACAATAAAAAAAGAGCTGTAGAAAACTTCATAATCAAACATGAAGGGAATCTTGTGCAAAATCCTGAGATCATAGCTGAAATCTTTAATAAACACTTCCTGTCAGTGTCTGAGCAAATAGGCTGCAAGGGTTCTGTGAATGATGCCCTGACCTTTTTGCGAAATGCTTTCTCTAACAAAATCATCCAAATGCATATTAGACCTGTTACAGTATCAGAAATTGAAAGAACAATTGCCTCCATGAAAACCAAGAACTCCTGTGGAGTAGACAATATTTCTAGCAAATTGTTAAAGCAGTGTTGTACTTCTGTAAGCAATATACTGTGTCATATTTTCAATGCCTCTTTGCAGCAAGGAATTGTTCCTGATAGACTAAAGTATGCTATCGTGAAGCCTCTCTTTAAGAAAGGGGAGAAAACTGATGTTAAAAATTTCAGACCAATATCTCTCCTGACTGTGTTTTCAAAGGTACATGTATTCTAGAATTTTAGAACACCTACATAAATTCAATATTCTCAGCAAACATCAGTTTGGTTTCTGGAAAGGTCTGTCAACTGAACAAGCAATATATGCTTTTATAGATAAGGTTTTGGAATCTCTAAATGAGAAAATGGTGACAACAGGGTTATTTTGTGATTTATGTAAAGCCTTTGACACTGTGAACCACCAAATACTGTTACTGAAGGCAGACCATCTAGGAATAAGTGGTGTAGCAAATAACTGGCTTCAGTCATACCTGACAGAGAGGAAACAGAAAGTAGTCTTAGATAAGTCAGACAATTTGTGTGGTGGAATGATTTCATCAGAATGGAGAGACATAAATTGTGGAGTTCCACAGGGCTCTATTCTTGGTCCTTTACTGTTCCTGTTATTTATAAATGATTTACCTTATTCTTCAATGATTCAGTGCAATTTTACCATCTTTGCAGATGATACTAACATAATGGTTAATGGTCTTAAATGTGAAAATGTTCAAGAGTCTGTTAATACTATTCTTATAGATTTAATGAAATGGTTTACTGCAAATGGTCTTTCACTTAACCTTAGTAAGACTAATTATATTCAGTTCACCCCAACTGCGAAAACTGAGGAAGAAATGACTGTTAAATATGCCACACAGGTCATAGAAAGAGTGGAAGTAACAAAGTTTCTAGGCGTGAAGATTGACTGTAGAGTAAACTGGTCCCATCACATTTTAGATCTTTACAAGAGACTCAGCTCTTCAGTTATTGCAATGCGAATCATCTCTGACAGTGCAAACTTAAGCATTAAAAAAGCTGCATACTATGGTTACTTCCATTCTTTGATGGCATATGGAATTATTTTCTGGGGAAATCAACCTCTTGCAAAGAAAATATTCATTGCTCAGAAGCGTGTTGTAAGAGTGATGTCTGGTGTAGATCCTAGATGCAGCTGCAGAAGCCTATTCCGGAATCTGGGAATTTTTACAACTACTTCTCAATATATATACTCACTTATGTGTTTCATAAGTAAAAACACTGATTTATACAAATGTAACAGTGAATACCATCAGTATAACACAAGGAGGAAACATGATTTCCACACTGAAGGTAAAAATTTGAAGATTGTGCAGAAGGGTGTACAGTCCTCTGGTATAAAGATATTTAATGCTCTTCCTCCAGAAATCAAATGTGAAATTGCCAACAAATCTACATTTAAAGAGCTTCTGAGGCAATTTCTGTTAGCCATGTCATTTTACAGTTTGGAAGAGTTTATGAAACACAGTGAGAAACGGCCTTAAAATAAGATGTATTATCATATAAATTGAACATTAAGCTGAACATTCTTGTCACATATGTAACTCTTTTAGTGTTAACTGCCTATATTTAACAGTCTGGGTTATATGACCTTTTCAGGTTTAATTTACTTTGTTTTATACCTGTAATCTGTAGGTCTAAGGATTCTCATTCCATTATATTGTGTTATGGATCATTGTAGTGGTTAAGTAACTTTATATTCTTTACCTGTAAACATAGTGTACAAGTACTTGTCATTGACAATGTAAAAATTGACACACACTACATCCATGTGAAATTGTCACAGTTGGATCCATGGTGTAAGAAATAAATAAATAAATAAATAAATAAATATAGAGGAATCTACTTGTAGTGCCCTTTTGAAAAATAGTGTGTACAGACATGTGTCTGATCCATGTGATGTTATGAAAGAATGTAAATATTTTACTGAATGTGTGTGATGTAAGCTAAATTTTGCTGACAATGTCCAAAAACTTTTTATTATATGGACAGTAAATAAATAAATAAATGTAGTTAGTTGTATGGACATTCATCCAAGGACAATACAGTCAAATTTTGTGTTATTAATAAACAATTATTCTTTCACAGTGTCCTGATCACTCCTCGTACAAGGATAGCAACAAGACTGTCTGTACCACCTGCAGTGAATCCTTAGACATCCTACTCTATACTCGGTATGTTAAATTTGCCTCTAACTAATTCTGTGCTACTGAGCATAGACTTTCCTTGAATGATCATACAGTTACTAGGGCAGAATCAGGTATTCAATAAAAGCATCCAACAATTAACTTGAGGTTACCTAGTCCTGCTACTTGTATGCAGATAATTTCACAATCAGACTCAATTTCAACCTCAATAGGCACAATATTTTTCTCAACATCAATGAACACTCAACCTCCTACAGTGTCTAATTTGTCTCTTCAATATGTCTCACTATATTTTTCTGAGATTTCTACTACGGGTTGCAACTAGATCTCAGTTCTGAGAATAATGTGAGTACGACAACTTCCCTGGAGGGCAGAGATGTGGGTTTGAGTCCTAGTCTAGCACATAACTTCAGTCTGTTAGAAATTGCCATTACAGTGTAACATCTACAATATAGTTGGAGTTTCATTTTAGGATCAGTAGTTGCTACAATCTTCTCAATATTTCTACTATGAGATGGTTTTGTTAAAATTAGCTTTTTAATTATTAATACCCATTCAGTTGTGATTATGTTAACTATGCCGGCCAGGGTGGCCAAGTGGTTAAAGGCGCCACAGTCTGGAACCGTGCAACCGCTAAGGTCGCAGGTTCGAATCCTGCCTCAGGCATGGATGTGTGTGATGTAGTTAGGTTTAAGTAGTTCTAAGTTCTTGGGGACTGGTGACCTTAGAAGTTAAGTCCCATAGTGCTCAGAGCCATTTGAACCATTTTTATGTTAACTACAGTGACACAACTTTTTTATGTGAGAAAAAATAATTTTGAAGTTTTGAATTTAGAAATTTTCTGGGTTCACAACACAACCCTCAAAACTGACAAGCACTGTTTATTGACTACCGTAGGTATCTTTCATCATAATTAGTTCCATCAAGTCAATATTCATATCCCTGACACTATGATCATAACAGGATTTCATTACACCTACGTCACAATTAATATTATGGGTATGACCTTTATGCATGAAAATGATATTAACTTTGAAGTTACTTTCTATACAGCACTAAGTAACAATAAATAAAGATGCACTGTAAAAATTAATACAAGCTACTGGATACCTGTGACTGGAAGATCTCTTGCTCCACATGTATTCGGCAAAGTTGTTCTTCCCATAAAGTATCAAAAACATTTTTCAGCCTTTCAAGTTCAACTTGATGCCTTTCTAACTGTTCTTCTAGTAATGAACATTCTCTGGTAACATGCTCGTATCTTGCAGCCAGGGGTGGAGTATGTGCCCGGCGCAATAACGTGACATCTCTGTGAAGTTCACCAAGCCGCTCCTTTACACCACAGAGTTGCTGACTTAGTTCCTGAAACAAAAGGATAGAAAACTAAACAAGCTGACTAGACTTAGGTATGTAAAAGCTTCCTCATTAAGGAAACTAGAAACACTATAAAATTATGTGCTTTTGTATCCAGTGAGCTATTTGGAGCACATCATTTGTTTGTAATCTCTTTGTATTTTTCTTTATACTGTTACATTTTATTTTTTGTACACTGTAACTCACTCTCTCTTTGAATGTCCTCCTTTATTATAAAATCATCATTTTCTATGTACAATCATTTCAGTTACATTTAGTTACCAGCTACAGTACAAGCTCTTTTAATAATTTTTCTCACTTTCACATATCTCAGGAAAGGCTATTTACCTTTTTTTGGGTCTTATTCTGCTCTTTCTATTGTTTTATGAGTTTGTATATTTGCATGCATATAGTCTTGTGTAATCTCAGAATCCATCAGTAATACAAATATTTCCTATTGCATTTGGTATATGGTATATGGCCTCTTCCATAATGAAACCACAAGTAAACATTCCCATTCTTGTAGTATGCACATCTCTTGATCTTATCAAGAAAGGAAACCTTCAATGACTGGACAGACATCTACCACACAATGTAACGTACAAGGAGAGTGTTTTGTCACAAACAAGGATATGACAAACAACACTTCTGCCCCTAGAGAAAGCTGTTGCCATTCAATCCAAAGCTCTTATGGACATATCTTGATATTTGAAGTACAAGAAGGAATAAAATATTGCTATATCTGCAAGTAGCTGGATATCAGTGCATTCATCAGAACCCAGGAAAGAACACATCAAGCTAGAAGGTGGAAGGGCTGCCCTCAGAAGATTGGTTTGTTGATTTGGGGGAGGGGTGCAAACAGCAAGGTCATCGGTCCTCCTGTGGACAGAACACAACATTAAGCTGTAGCTGAGCTAAACACAGCTGACTGACAGCAGATAGGACATAAACCAGGACAAGACCAAAGAAAAGTACATAAACAATGAAATGCAAAGCAGAAAACTTCACCACAATGTTGTCAACAGGCAAAGAGCAAAGTCAAAATCACAACCAGAGACAAAGACCAAGTGCCAAGCAAGGTTGTTATCCAGTAGTCCATAGTACAATGATGATAGTAACCAACAATATCAGACTTGAGTACAGAAATGGCTGACTGTTTACTAGGCAGCTGTATTTATATCAACTGTGAGGCACACTGTGGGCTGGCATATTCATGTGGTGAGACGAGTGGCATGCTCACACTGCGAGTGCAACACTGCAGCAAGACTATGTCCTCTAATGGCCATCTAGGTCCATTACCTCCTACGGGCATTCAGTTTCCATGGCGCTGGATACAAGACAAATAAGACACAACAAAAAAACATACAGCCAATTTTGAGTAATCTATAAAACAGTGGAATAATTTTGCAATTGAGTGTTATCTGGTAGTAACCTATGGTACTAATGAAGAAAATGGAGGTAAAACTAATTTTTAAAAAAAGCAAACATGACAATGTGTGCTATTTTGTGATTATTAATTGAAGTACATGAATGAATAGTTTTCTAATTTATGTCTTTTAAAAACAAGAATATCATAAATATTTAAAAAATAGCTGTTGTTTGGGCACACTTTGGTCATTTTCATTCTCCACTCGTCATTTTTATTCAGAAAGTGTTGTTACATTGACATAAACAATTTCTTGTTATATAGTGTCATTTAACAGTTAAGTAAATGGCAGAAAGTATATGACAATAATATTAAATAGATACACTGTATGAATTATGGTTACATACTACATTGTATTTATTTATAGCTGATTAAAATAAGAAATGTAGACCATTTGTCACACACTCCCTGAATTCATGAGCAGCATAAAATACTTTACTTTTCATCCATTTTTCAATGATACTTTGAAACTGATTTATTGGTACTTTCAAGTAATTCACGGAAGTAGGCAAGACCAAGAGATTTGTAGCAGTTATGGGTTCTTGCGTGCCTAGAATATGACAAGTTCACTGTATCCAGTTCTGGTAATACTTACTTAGATTTTTAATAAATAAAAAGGTATTATAGATATATAGGCTAAGTACTGTCATTATATTAAGTTGTTTGAAATAATCTCCACATGATTCAAATGGCTAAGTTCGGCATTGCACGCGTTGCCTTTCTTTTTTCATTTAAACACTAATTTTGAGACTATAGAAGTAGCCCATACCAGTACTCCATTATATGAGATGGGGGGGGGGGGGGGTTAAGAATTCAAAACCTGCATATATTAAGAGTTCTTTACTGAAATAATTCCTTAGCGTGTAATGTAGACAGATGCCGACACTAGCTAATCTGCCACATGGTTCTCCTGTGTGTGGGTATCCCAGCAAAGCTTTTGGTATAAGTGAAATCTTAATAGTTTGACTAATTTGTAATCAGAACTGGGAGCATTCAGATGAATATAATGTGTCCAATTTTATTGTAACTTTTTGTCTTACATTTTTCTGAAACAAAATGGTTCACCTCTTCATCATTACCAGTACACTGTATTGGAAATATTCAATGTCAAAATCACATGTTACGATTGTTGTGCCATCTAAATATAGTACCACACCACAAGGCACAACTGTAGCTACTTCAGTTTAATGAATAATTAATAGTTAATGTCCAGCAACAGGCCTCTGAGAGAAACCTTTGAAACTGGAAGATAGTCTGGCTTTTGACAATTTCTCTTTAATAATAACTTCCTACCATTCCCCTGAGGCTGTATTAGGGATAGAATATTCTCTCCTGATATGTAGTGATAAAGATTTCTGATAAAAATGTTCTTGGGACAATATTAAATATTTCCTTGGCTCCAACAGTGTTATATAGATTACATTCTTATTTTCAAAACAACTACATATCTTCATTCCCATGCTCTCAACTGCCATTACTGTGGAGAGACTTGTCTGAACCCTTACTGCAATGAGCTACATGGTGTGTCAGGACACTAGACCATCAATATAACATGCAAGTCCAGCAGGTTGCAGAAACACCAGTTTGCAGGTGAACTGTCGTTGGGAAACAAGCTCACATCATTCCTGGATGATAACACCAGTTTGTCTTCATGGGGAACTCCAACAGCCAGCACCACAACAAACAGTGATCAATTCCCCTACAGCTGGAAACTGTACCACCACTAGGAGGTGTGGTGAACTCAGCAGTACTTGCTTCCACTAAGTCATGTGCCTGGAAACAGACCATGCCATATCCATCTGCCTATGCAGCATTAAGGCCACTGCCCAGCCTTGTCAAGCCAGCTCCAGCTGCTGCCTGAACCAGAACTACATGCCTTTGCCATGACAAGAAGCAGCCATTAGTCAGCCATGAACATCCACCTCAGCAACTTGGCCTCTGTAAACTCAGGTGCAAGGATTTGGTATCTGCTGGTTTATTGAACTTACTGCTTGTGACTAATGAGCAGCTGTCTCCTTGTGGTCTATCTGTATTTTTGAATTTGTTCTAATTTCACTCAAAAGTGACAATGGTTCACATTTGTTGTGGAACTTCTATATTTGTCAGTCTGCCATAAGCTTTATATAATTTCTGATATTTACGTTCTTTATACAGACAATTTGTAACATCAATGGATTTTATATGAAGCAAGACTTCTATAATTGTTAAAATAAAGGTGATATTGTTTTCTGTATACCTAGGACCTTTGTTTTGCTTGCGGAGCCCACATGTCACAATACTACATATATTATTTGATTTCATGTTTAGGCATGAAGTATCCTTTTAAAAGTATACGCAAAGTTATCCAGAGATGCTCTGTCTCCTTTCTTATGAACTCTGATTGCAGATTCCTCAAAGATGCTAGATGATTTCCTGAATTTAATATTTTATAAATTATATCAGTCAATGGGATTACAACTTGTTTTCTGATACATTATATAGCATAATATGAGGTCTCCCTCCCCAATGACATTGCAATTTGTGAGGAGGCTTGCATGCACTGTAGCAGCCTTTTTACAGTAATTGCAGGGGCAACAGTCTGGATAACTAACTGATGTGGGCTTGTAACATCAGCCAAAATGGCCTTGCTGTGCTGGTACTGTGAATGACAGAAAGAACGGGGAAACTACAGCCATAATTTACCCCAAAAACATGCGGCTCTACTGTATGGTTAAATGATGATGACAAACTCTTGCATAAAATATTCCAAAGGTAAAATAGTCCCCCATTCAGATCACTGGGCAGGGACTATTCATGAGGATGTTATCATCAGGAGAAATGAAACTGGTGGTCTATGAATTGGAGCATGAAATGTCAGATCCCTTAATCAGGCAGGTAGGTTAGAAAATTCAAAAATGGAAATCGATAGGTTAAGGCTGGATATAGCAGGAGTTAGTGAAGTCAATGGCAGGAGGAACAGGACTTCTGGTTAGATGAATACAGAGTTCTAAATATAAAATCAAAGAGGGGTAATGCAAAAGTAAGTTCAATGATGAATAAGAAAATAACAATGTGGATAATCTACCATGAATAGCATAGTGAAGACATTACTGTAGCCAAGATAGACATGACGCCCACACCCACCGCAATAGTACAAGTTTGTATGCCAACTAGCTCCACAGAGGATGATGATGAGGATGAGATTGAAGAAATACATGATGAGATTAAAACAATATGTTCAGCTAGTAAAGCGAGACAAACATTTAATAGTAATAGGCGACTGAAATGAAAGAGGAAGCAACCTAATAGAATTTTGCACAGAGGATAATTTAATCAATACTAACACTCGGTTTAACAATCATTTACAATCATGAAAGAAGGTTGGTGATGTGGAAGAGCCCTGGAACAATGGAAGGTTTCACATTGATTATATATTGGTAAGACAGAGATTTCACAGCCAGATTTTAAATTGTAAGACATTTCCAGAGGCACATACAAACTCTGGCCACAATTTATTGCTTATGAATTGTGAGTTAAAACTGAAGAAATAGCAAAAATGAAGGAATTTAAGGAGATGGAACCTGGATAAACTGAAAGAACCAGAGGTTATTGAGGGTTTCAGAGGGAGCATTAGGGAATGATTGACAAGAACAGGGACAAGGAATACAGTAAAAGAAGAATGGGCAGCTTCAAAAGATGAAATAGTGAAGGCAGCAGAAGATCAAGTAGGTAAAAACATAAGGGTTCTTAAAAATCCTTGGGTAACACAAGAAATATTGAATTTAATTGATGAAAGGAGAAAATATAAAAATGCAGTAAATGAAGCAGGTGAAAGGGAATACAAACATCTACAAAATGAGACTGACAAGAAGTGCAGAATGACTAAGCAGAAATAGCTCAAAGACAAATGTAAGAATTTAGAGTCATATATCATTAGGGGAAAGAGAGATACCTCCTACAGGAAAATAAAAGAGACCATTGTAGAAAAGAGAACTACCTGTATGAATATCAAGAGCTCAGATGGAAAACCAGACCTAAGCAAAAAAGGGGAAGCTGAAAGATAGAAGGAGTATATAGAGGGTCTACACAATGGAGATGAACTTAAGGCAATATTACATAATAGGAAGTGGATGTAGATGAAGATTAGATGGGAGATATGATACTGAAAGAAGAATTTGACAGAGCTCTGAAAGATCTACGTCGAAACAAGACTCTGGGGGAAGACGATATTCTGTCAGAACAACTGATAGCCTTTGGAGAGTCAGCCACAACATAACTCTTCCATCTCGTGTGTAAGACATATGAGACATGCAAAATACCCACAGATTTCAAGAAGAATGTAGTAATTCCAGTTCCAAAGAAAGCAGGTGATGACAGATGTGAATATTACTGAACTATCTGTTTAATAAGTCATAGTTGCAAAATACTAACAGGAATTCTTTATGGAAAAACTGGTAGAAGCTGACCTTAGGGAATATCAGTTTGCATTCTGGAGAAATGTAGGAACACACGTGGCACTAATGACCCTACAACCTCTCATAGAAGGTAGATTAAGGAAAGGCAAACCTACATTTCTAGCATTTGGAGACTTAGAGAAAGCTTTTGACAATGTTGACTGCAATACCCTCTTTAAAATTCTGAGGGCAGCAGGAGTAAAACCCAAGAAGCAAAAGGCTATTTGCAACTTGTACAGAAACAAGATGGCAGTTATAAGGGGCATGAAAGGGAAGCAGTTGCTGGAAAGGGAGTGAGACAGGGTTGTAGCATATCCTCAATGTTGTTAAATCCATACACTGAGAAAGTAGTAAAGCAATCTAAAGAAAAATTTGGAGTAACTATTATAGTCCAAGCAGAAGAAATAAAAACTTCATGGTTTGCTGATGAAACTGTAATTCTGTCAGCAACAGCAAAGGACTTGGAAGAGTGGCTGAATGGCATGGACAGTGTTTTGAAAGAAGGATATAAAATGAACATCAACAAAAGCAGAACAAGAGTAATGGAATGTAATCAAATTAAATCAGGTGATGCTGAGGGAATTAGATTATGAAGCGAGACACTTAAAGTAGTAGATGAATTTTGCTATTTGAACAGCAAAATAACTAATGATGGCCAAAGTGTAAAGGATATAAAATGCAGACTGGCAATGGTAAGAAAAACATTTCTGAAGAAGAGAAGTTTGTTAATATCAAGTATAGATTTAAGTATCAGGAAGTATTTTCTGAAAATATTTGTATGGAGTGTAGCCATGTATGGAAGTAAAACATGGACGACACACAGTTTACACAAGAAGAGAATAGAAGCTTTTCAAATGTGGTGCTACAGAAGAATGCTGAAGATTAGATGGGTACATCATGTAATTGATGAGGAGGTACTAAATTGAATTGGGGAGAAAAGAAATTTGTGGCACAACCTGACTAGAAGAACAGTTTGGTAGGTAGGACACATTCCGTGACATCAAGGTATCACCAATTACCAATTTTGTACTGGAGGGAAGTGTGTGTGTGTGTGGGGGGGGGGGGGGGGGGGGGGTAAAAATCATAGAGCGAGAACAAGAGATGAATGCAGTAAGTAGATTAAGAAGGGTGTAGGTTACAGTAGTTACTCGGAGATAAAGAGGCTTGCACAGGATAGAGTAGCATAGAGAGCTGCATAAAACCAGTCTTCAGACTGAAGATGGTGACGACAACAACAACAAATATGAGAAGCAATAGTACTCAACTGTTCTAGAATTTCTGTGTTTAGCTCCTAATTTATTGACTGCCTTCCCCATTTCCTGAGTCCAGCAAACACTATCTGTTATTTTACTGTTTGTTGCTGGCAGCAGAACCTCTGTTTTCCTCACATCTTCTGTGACATTGTCATTTGGTGAAGTCTGTAAAAATGTACATTTCAACTGTTTTGAGGAATTTATATCTGGTGTACATAACATAGACTTTCCCCATATATACTACTGATGAGAAGCTCTCAGGTTCCCAGCCAAATGGCAGCATTAAGTTAGTGTGATGTTTCAATGAGTGCCATACTCACCATCTTTGGGAAAACATCAAGATTTGCAGATGTCCCCATATCTATACTAGTGGTGTGCTTTCTTCACCTGGCTACAGGCAGCTGGATCCTGTGCAGCCATTGGGCAGGGAACAGGTGGGATGCACGGGTGGGAAGTGGCAGGTGGGTCAGAGGCTGTGCTCAAATTTCTGCATAGGCATTCCAGAAGTGTCTTACATGCTGGATAGCATTGTGTGTGCTTTCATCATATTGTCACTATAGAGAGCTTCCAAGCAGAACTGATGAGATTCATGTAGATCCATATCTCTATGGATTTATTTGTAATGTTGTCTCAGTAGATAATTGCTCGGCACAGCAATTTGGTGTTCTAGTAGTCAAAAGTGTGCTCTTCATTACACTATGCTCTGCCACTGCTGATATTTCTGTGTGTCCCAGTTATACACACCTTATGTGTTTTTCACAGTGCTTCCAGATACAATGCTGTGTTTGCCACATGAATTGGTGACTACACGCACAAGGGATTCTTTATATTTGTGGTACATTTTGGGAAACTAGTAATTTTTACCACAGGTTTTTGTTTTGCTTTAATAGAAACCTTGTTTTGTGTATTTGCTTCAGTTCTTAACAGGAATTAGCAACTTTTCAGCTCAACAGATTAAAAGATAATCAGTAGGCTTTATTTAAAGTTATTTGTTGACTGCCTGTAATACATTACATCAGGCAAAATGCAGCCCCACTGTGAATGCTGTTCTCAAACATGGGATGAGCTGGTTGACATTCATAAGCAGCTTGAAATCACCATAACTACTGTCAAACAATTGGCAGCTGCTGCAAATCAGTGTGCTGCAAGAGCTCCCGAGAGTCATGTACCTGTGATGCCAGTACCAGAGGTACCTCAAGTACTGTCCTCTCCTGTGGTTCTCATCTCCTCTGAAGAAGGTAGAGGATCTGTCATTACTCATCCACCAGACTGCAAGTGGCATGTCAATGGTAGATCTAGGCATCCTGCACAGGGCATATGGGGAACCAGGGAAGACTCAGGGTGTTGTACTGACCCCCGAACCAACAAGTTTGAGGTGCTGTCCTTCACTGATACTGAAACTGAGCCAGTGGGAATCACTTCACCGACTTTTGGGAAACCTGTTATGCTCAGTGTCAAGAGGATGCATATGCGAAAGGGTAGGGGTCTATTAATTGTAGGCAGTTCAAATGTATGGTGAATAATCAACCTGTTGAAGAGGCTATTCCAGCAGCCACTGAGGGAACAGGGTGAACCAACTGCAGATTGTGGTGCACATTGGAACAAATGATACCCATCATCTGGGCTTTGAGATCAAACTTGGGTCATTCCAGCGATTGGCAGAGAAGGTTGAGGAGGCCAACCTTGTGCCTGGAGTTTCAATGAAGCTCACAATTTGAAGCATTGTCCCCAAAACTGATTGTGGCCCTTTGGTTCTGAGTCAAGTGGAAGGACTCAACCAGAGACTTCAGAGGTTCTGTGACTCTCTAGGCTGCAACTATCTGGACTGTCATCTTAAGCTGGTTTCACACATGCAACGAAAGTATCGCCACAAGTCAAGTCATTCTGGAGTGGCGCTGTGAGCTACCGTTCACACAGGACACCACAAATTCTTTGTCATTGCGCAGTTTCCAAAATAGCTTCACCTGTCTCAGCTGATTAAACGGCTGTACATATTACTAAATAAGATGTTTTGGAAACATAATAAATGTAAAATATTACTTACCAAAGTGTTTCTCATCTCTCTTGTCTCGACTACATGTTTTAAGAACCGATCTGCAGCTTCAAACCAAGCAAGAAATACCATCTGTAGACGCACCACTCTTAAGTGATTTCAGTACTTTTTTATGTCCATTCATGTAAGCATTTTGAATTTTTAATTTTGTTGTAGCTACATGAATTCCAGGTACATATTCACGCATGCTGTTTACTGTTTCAATTAATGCAGCATCTCTCAAATTTCTGTCTTTGTATGATTTGCTTTTGTGGTTCCAAAGGCATTCTCATTCTTGATACACCTCCAAGGATCTCATAATTGTCGCTGTTGACCACTTTGTGACATATTAATAGCAAAAACACTATCTGCGAACGAATACGCACTAGAAAGGTTTGAATCCAACCACGAGGTAGCAATCGAATGATGTTATTCGATTGTGGAGAAGGCAAAATGGCACAACAAAGTAGAACCAAGTTCAACTTTTTGTGGCGTGACAAAAGTTGCTCATCTTAAATGGTGCCATCAAAAACTAGGAGTTCACACATGCAACTACAAAGCAACTGCAGTTTGCCATTAGCAGTGGCAATGCTTTTGTTGCCTGTGTGAATGCGGCTTTAGGGTTGAGAACTGTAGGGTCTTCCTAAATGGGTCAAGCATGCATTGCACATCAGAGACTGCTAACAAGGTTTTCAGATTAGGTGACTCTCCATCCAATCCAGATAACAATAGCTGTAGGAAAGCATCAAAACAAATGCCTCCCACAGGTAAGAGTATTAAAATCCTAATGGTAAAGTGCTGAAGCATTTGCAACAAAGTGCCAGAGTTTAAAGTGCTCATGAAAAGCAGTGAAGCTCACATAATACTAGTTATAGAGAGCTGGTTGAAACCTGTAATTGACAGCAGTGAGATTTTTGGGAAAGATTTAAGTCTATATTAAAAGGAGAGGCAAATAGGAAATTAAGGTGGTGTATTTTTCACAATAGACAGTAAACTCAGATCCATTGAGATAGAAATTGAAGCTGCGTGTGAGTTCATTTGGGCAAGACTCAGTAGAGGGGTGAGCATAAAATTATAATTGTATCCTTGTATTGTCCACCAGATTTATCTCCTGATGTAACCAAAATCTTTAGAGGAAACCTCGGTCCACTTGTGTGTAAGTTCCCCAATCACACTGAAATCATCAGAGGAAACTTGAATCCTCCAGAAATTAATTTGGAGAATTACAGTTTTGTTAGTGGTGGGCATGATAAGACATTCTGTGAAACACTATTAAATGCCTTCTCTGAAAAGAACCTAGGACAGGCAGTTAGGACACCCACTCATGGCGGAAATACAGTGGATCTAATGGCAACAAATAGACCTGGCCTCTTTGAGAACATCCACACCAAAACTGGTATCAGTGACCATAACGGGGTTGTGGTGAACGCAAAAGTACAAAGGACAACTAAAACAAGCAAAACTAGATTAAAGATCAATAGTGTCATATCTAAATGAGGAACTCGAAACTTTCAGCACAGGGAAGGAGCATGTAGAGGAACTATGACTCAAGTTTAAAAGAATAGTTGACCATGCACTGGATAAATATGTATAAACGAAGTGTAGGGCTATAGATAGAGAGATACTGAATGAAACACATTTGTTTGCCAAGAGAGCAATGCATGATGCCTTCAATGACTACCATTGCAGAATACTGTCAAATGATATTTCACAAAACTCAAAAATATTCTGATTGTATGTAAAGACTGTTAGTGGCACCAAAGTTAGTGTCCAGCCCTAGGAACTGAAACTGAGGTGAGCAAAGCAAAAGCTAAAATGCTTAACTCCATTTTCAAATGTTCATTTATAAAGGAAAACCCAGGAGAACTGCCCCAATTTAATCCTCGTACCACTGAAAAGATGAATTAAATAAGTATTAGGATCAGTGGTGTTGGGAAACAACTGAAATTATTAAAACTGAACAAAGTTCCAGGGCTCAATGGAATCCCTGTCATATTCTACACTGAATTTGTGGCCGAGTTACCCCTCTTCTAACTATAATCCATCATAGATGCCTTGAAGAAAAATTCATGCCCAGTTCTTGGAAAAAAGCACAGGTCACACTCATCTACAAGAAGGGTAGTAGAGGTCATCCACAAAACTACCTTCCAATATCATATACATAGATTTGTTATAGAATCTTAGACCATATTCTGAGCTCAGGCATAATGAGGTATCTTGAACAGAATGACCTCCTCAATGTCAACCAGTGCGGATTCCAAAAACATCAATCAATCAATCAAGTGAAACCCATACTTGGACTTTTCTCATAAGACATACTGAAAGCTTTAGGTCTAGGCTGTCAGTTAGATGCAGTATTTCTTAATTTTCAAAAAGCATTTGAGTCAGTGCCACACAAATGCTTACTGTCAAAAGTATGATCATATGAGGTACCAAGTGAAATTTGTGACTGGATTGAGTATTTTTTGGTAGGGAGGGTGCAACATGTTATAGAGTCATCGTCAGATGTAGAAGTAACTTCAAGTGTGCAGCAGGGAAGTATGTTAGGTTCCTTGCTGTTCATGTTGTGTATTGATGATCTTGCAGACAATATTAATGGGAACCCCAGACTTTTTGCAGATGGTGTGTTATCTATAATGAAGTACTACCTGAAAGAAGCTCCATAAACAGTAAGTCAGATCTTGATACGATTTCAAAGTGGCGTGAAGATCAGCAACTTGCTTTATATGTTCAGGTTCAAATGGCTCTGAGCACTATGGGACTTAACTGCTGTGGTCATCAGTCCCCTAGAACTTAGAACTACTTAAACCTAACTAACATAAGGACATCACACACATCCATGCCCGAGGCAGGATTCGAACCTGCGACCGCAGCAGTCTATATGTTCAGAAATGTAAAATTGTGCCCTTCACCAAAAAAAAAATGTTGTCACCTGTGACTGTAATATCAATGAGTCACTGTTGGAATTGGCCGACTCATATAAACACCTGGGTGTGACACTTTGTAGTGATATGATATGGAATGATCACACAGACTCAGTCATGAGTAAAACAGGTGGTAGACTTTCGTTTATTGGTACAATCATGGGAAAAAGCAATCAGTCTACAAAGGAGATTGCTAACAAATCATTCGCGCAACTGGTTCTGGAATATTGCTCAAGTGTGTGGGACCTGTACCAAATAGGACTTTATAGTGGACACTGAAAGTATACAGAGAAGGGCAGCACGAATGGTCACAGGATTGGTTGATCTATGGAAGAATGTCACAGAAATACTCAAGGAATTGAACTGCAAGACTCTTGAAGATAGATGTAAACTATCCCGAGAAAGTCTATTAACAAAGTTTCAAGAACCAGCTTTAAATGGTGATTCTAGAAATATACTACACTTTCCTACATATCACTGACATAGGGATCATGAAGATATGATTAGAATACCTACTGCATGCACAGGGGCATGCAAACAATCATTCTTCCCATGCACCATATGTGAAAGGATAGGGAAGAAACCCTAATAACTGGTACAATGGGACGTACCCTTTGCCATGCACCTCATGGTGGTTTGCAGAGGGTAGATGAAGATATATGTTATGTTATGGAGGGTCTATTACAGGGCAAAGGAATTGTTTTGTCTTATGTGGTGG
This sequence comes from Schistocerca gregaria, assembly GCF_023897955.1. NCBI lineage: Eukaryota > Metazoa > Arthropoda > Insecta > Orthoptera > Acrididae > Schistocerca > Schistocerca gregaria. Next base: position 39,472,316 of record NC_064931.1, on the reverse strand, counting down.
CCAAAAGAGTGTCCTGATGTATTTTCCAAGCAGCTTCAGGATTTTGGCTGATGGCAACCCCTATGTAAGGAAGGAAAGAAAATATCTTGCCTCCTTCCTCCTCTACCTGGGTTGCTGCAGCTTTCCTTCTTTTGATGGCCCTTCTACTCTGTGGTTTACTGGACTAATTGTTATGGAATGCTTCCTGGAGGTGTAGTAGCTCAGCTGTGAAGCATTATTTGTCACAGATGTTGTGCAGCGTATGTATGAAAGTGGTTAGCACAGTCTGCCTCTGCACTGGATGATAGGAACTCACTGCATGTTGGTATAGGTTGTATGGGTTTTCTCCCTAGATGCTGCATGGCCTAGTGTACCATTTGCCTTCTTCTTTATTAGTAGGACATATATCCAAGAAACAAACAAATCCACTCTCCTCTTATTCTATAGTGAATGCATTGTTTAGAATTGGTGCCGTTTAGATGGCCCAGAAACACATCCAGCCCCAGTCTCCCTCATCTGCATGCTGGAAATATATCATTGGCACACAAGAAGTGTCATTTTTGACAGGTGGTTTGATTTTCCACCTTTTCAAAGAGTTCCATGTAGAAATTTTCAATCTCAGAAACTAACGGGGTCCCATGGCCCTTCCAAATGCACTTGATGTTGGTGGCAGTCAAGGCATGCTCAACAAATTTAACTATTTTCAGCTCAGAGTTTTAAGCAAGGAGTGCCAAATAAGCTTAAAGAGGCATTTTCATGAAGAATTCTGTAACACTGAATCTCAACAGCAAGTAGCCCCCCCCCCCCCCCCCCCCCCCGGCCACAAGGTGCTTTAAATGCATCTGAACAATCTGCAAATATGCGGATTACTAAGTATTGGCTGCAGAGACATCCCTTGCTTACTGATTTTGGGAAGTCCATTCAGGCATGGTAGGGCTGATACCTGTGGTACAGGCATTGATTTAAATCCTTTGGTTTTATTTTTATTTTGTTTTACGTGTCTAGTTCCATAGTACCAAACTGAGAAGCAAATCTCTATGGTCATGGAATGGGTCAATACATGAAATTAACACCAGAGAAGTTAATAATACATAAAATAAAGTTTACATTAATCCCATGCACACAACAACCTGCTGAGTATATACTTGCATATTCAACAACTTAACACAGGAAGTTGCTTAATTTTTTCAGGCTCTCCTCAACAGAAAGAAGGATTCAGCCAAGGGGAAACTCTTTAGCTCAGACTTGATATTGCAGGATATTGCTACGATGTTTTAATTCTTGAGGTAGCTTATTGAAAATGGATGCAGCTGAATACTGCATGCCTTCCTGCACCAGAATTAAGGAGATGAAATCCAAATGCGGTTAGGATTTCTGCCTTGTATTAACTGAGTGAAAGCTGCTAATTCTTGGGAATAAGCTCATAACAACAAATGACATTAAAAAAATAGTTTTTGAGAGGCCAATGTCCGAATTTCCAGACTTCCAAAAAGACAGTGACAAGAGGTTTACACCACATAATGCTTGAACTTCCCATTTCAGAATGAAAAATACCCTTTGTAAATGAGAAGAGTTATCCCAGAATATAATGCCATGTGCCATAAGTGAATGAAAACAAGCAAAGTAGACTAATTTTTGTGTTGAACTATCACTTACTTCAGATACTGTCTTATTGCTTAGCATAGCAGTATTCAATTTTTGATCAAGATCCTAAACATGGGTTTTCCATGACAGTTCATCATCTGTCTGTACATGTAAGAATTTGGATTCTTCAGACTTACTGATCATATGTCCAGTCTGCATAATCAAAATGTTGGTTTTAGTTGAATAATGTGTTAGAATTAGAGAAAACTGATCAAACTAAATTTACTGAATGCGAATAACTTGGTGACAGCTGGATTAAGTACAGATGTACCACATGTTTGTGACACATGGAAAAAATTTTTAAAAAATAGTAAAAACTGAGTCTTATTGTGATTCAGCATCAATTTACTTCTACAAGCCATGAACTTGCATCTTGAACTGCATTATTTGATACATTGCCTATACTGCATTCAATATCTTTCATTACTGAGCTAGTATCATCAGTTAGCAGAAATATTTTAGAATCACCTGTCATATTAGAAGACTATCATATTCATAAGAAACAGAATTGGTCCCAGCATTGACCCCTGACTCAACCACCAATTAACCCTGACCCAGTCAGATTCCATGTCACAGCAATTCTCACTGCTGTGGAGAATGACTTCATGCTACTTGTTCTTAAGGTATGGGAGGAATCTATTTTGTTCTGGGTGACTTCTCATAACTCTTTTCATTTCCTAAATCTCATCAGTCCTTTTTTTTTTTTTCATCCCTATTCCTTTCCCTTCAGTCCTTCTACCAGACGGTGGGGACATCTTCTTTGGAAGCTGGTATGTTTTCACATATCTCTTAAGTGTTTTTTCATGCTGCTGATTTATGAGACGATATTTTACCTAGTCGATTATATTATGTTATATTTTCAAATGAGTCTTTGAGTTGATGACAATTTTATTCATATCAGATGGATAAAAATTAAATGTGAAACGCTAATGAGCATGAATATAAACGTCTTCATGTGGGAGAACCACAGAAAATTTCTGTTTGGCCATCTAATTAGACAGGGATCTGAACCATGTTTCACCAGTGGAAGTCCAGTTGCTTAACCACTGTATCACGTTGCTCGTGTGCGTGCGCACGCGTGTGCTTGTGTGTGTGTGTGTGTGTGTGTGTGTGTGTGTGTGTGTGTGTGTGTTTTCTATAGTATAAGACATAAAACTGTATACACAATAATTTGGTACTGATTCATCCAACATCCTGTATGGTTATTTATATTGTAATATGATACTTTTAACTAGATACACACCACTAACTGTTATTATCTGTTGACTGATTATTCACAGTAACAGGCAAGGAATTCTCTTTGGCAAACCAGGAAACAAAAATATTTGAATATCAGAACCACCAGAAAAATATGTATGTGGCTTACTTTTATCTGAGTATCAAAACTCCTACAGTGGTTGGAGAAAGGACCTTCCCCTTCAAGTGCCTTAGCCCTCAATGCTGAATGCTGCCTTCGAGAAGGAGGAGGATGAAGCATGACAGGGTGGGCATGTCCCTGTACTTGGCCATGCACTGCAGCACAGGGTTGGCCTTGTTGCACTTGCTGCTGTGATGATTCGTACAAAGCTCCACCTCCTGCACAGAAATTCATGCATAGTAATGCCCAAGAAGCAAAAACGATTCTTCATTCACTTTTTCTGAAATGCAACAAATGAAATTAAAAAAGAATTAAAGATATGTTCATAAGATTAATATAATCAGACTGTTACAAAAATGAGTGAATGTGATTAAACAAATAAAGTGTTTCAACTTAATATCATTTAAAATTATTAAGTTTTAAAGAATAATTATTGGTATTAAATATAATTAGTGCAGTGTTTATATAGTTGAATTTAAATGTCCTTCAGACACGCATTGTGAATATGATATTATATCAGCTGTTTGGTTTACTATAGATACATCAGAATTTGTGCTGTGGACTCAAACCCAGATTTATCTACTTATCATGAGCAGCTTCCTTAACCACTTCAGCTATCAGTACATGCCTCCTGGACAATCCAAATCTCCGTATGTCATTGTGTCTACATCCCATAGTGCTTGGACACCATTCTTGTGATTCTAACAGATGCATGTCTGAAGAACATTTTCATCGACCTATACAGCCACATTCAAATAAAGATGCTCCTCTATCTGTACTTCATGCCAAAGCAAGGCAAATGGATGAGAAAAACAATTTCTCTCCCTATGCGGGGAATCACACAGATGGAGTGTGAGTGCTATGGGATGTAGATACCGTGACGAGTAAGTTTGGAGCAGTCCGTGAGGCATGTACAGCTAGCTGCAGTGGTTAAGGTGACTGCTCACAATAAGCAGGAAATCCAGGTTCAAGTTCCTAGCCAGCACAAATTTTCATGTGTGTGTAGTAAGCCAGACAGCTGGTCTAATATAGTATTTGATGTGAGGGCATCTTATAAAAGAATTATTGGTTTAAAGTAAAAAGTATGAATGGGAATATAGGAACTTCTTATAAATACTCAGTTTTGTAAAAAGCTATCAAAACATATTTTAACTCCTTTTAAGAAATTCATTAGAGTAGCTATTACTTATGATTTATTTACAAACATTTATGGTGCACATTATTTGAAGGTAGTGTACAGTGAAAACTGACTAAAACTATATATGTCATGTCATGTTCTGTAAAAATACATTTATTAATAGTTCCAATAGTTTGTAAGTGATTGTTGTAGACAAAGGAACACTAGCTCAAACATCAGAAAATAATTTACTCAGTTATTACTTCTGAATAAGAATGAGACTTTATCATATCAAAGAAGTTAATAATTTTTTTTTTTTAAAAGAAGGGAGCTGCCATATCATAGATCTGTGGAAATCTATTGTAGTTAAACTAAAATGTAAATGAAATTAATGTAAAAGTAAGAAAGAAAAATGAATGAGGAGAAGAAAATTGTCTAGATGGAGAGAAGAGAGGGTGAGTGGGGTGCGTATAAAAAGGGTAGAAAATCGGAGGCACATAATTACGGGCCAATTTCACTGAGACCAATTTGTTGTAGAATCATGGAACATATATTGCGTTAAGACACAATGACCTTTCTAGACTCTGAGAAGCTCATCTGTAGACACCAGCATGGTTTTAGGAAACAGCAGTCATGCGAGACACAGCTGGCCCTCTTTGTGCATGATATACAACAGGCTCTAGATACCAACTACCAGGATGATACCATATTTCTCGACTTTCAAAAGGCATTTGACTCAGTCCTGCACTGTTGCTTGCTCCAAAAAGTGCACACTTACAGTCTATTTGACGACATTCACGGCTCGATAGAAAATTTACTAGCAGGCAGAGAGCAGCATGTTGTTCTGAATGGGGTGACTTCAACAGACTCAAGCACAACTTCAGGTGTGCCCCAGAGCAGCATAATAGGTCCACTGCTTTTTATGATTTACATAAATGATTTGGTTGATGGTACTGACAGCGGCATTAGACTGTTTGTCGATGATGCTGTAGTCTACAGGAAAGTACTATCACACAAAAGTTGTGAACAAATCAATGGAAATTTGCAGAAAATAAATGCGTGTTGTAATGACTGGCAGTTATCTCTCAATATTAGTAAGTGTAATGTACTGTGTATTACAAGGCAAAAATCTACATTAATGTACATGTACAAAATAAATGCCCAGTCTCTGGAAATAGTAACATCTGTCAAGTATCTGGGTGTGACTATTTGAAATGATCTCAAATGGAATGATCAGATTACACAAGTAACAGGAGGCAAACTCTAGATTGTGGTTTATTGGTAGAATCGTGAAGTGATGCAGTCCTTCAACAAAGGAAATTGCTTACAATACATTAGTTCGTCTAGTCGTAGAGTATTGTTTGTCTGTATGGGACCCTTACCAGTTGGGTCTCATTCAAGAGATTGAAAAGGTCCACAGAAGAGTGGCAAGATTTGTGAATGGTACATTTAGCCATCATAAGAGCATTACAAATCTAATAGAAAGTTTGAAGTGGGATACACTTGCAGATAGATGATGCCCTAAACTGAAGGGGCTGCTCACTAAACTCCTAAATCCAATCTTCCCGGAGTATGTAGAACATATATTGTCATCACCAACTTTCAAATTGCACAATGATCACCATTCAAAGATAAAGGAAATTAGAGCCTGTACAAAAGCGTTCAGACAGTCATTTTTCCCTTGTGCGATCCGCAAGTGGAACACAGGGGGGCAAATATGACTTTGGCGCAAATTGTGCCCTCCGCCACACACCGCTTGGTGGCTAGTGGAGTATATATGTAGATGTAGAATACAGTATAAGAACAACCTCCTTTGAAGAAAGTCTTGTGCAAAGAGATCAGAGAATTGCGACAAGGATTGGCAAGAACACATAAGTATGCAGCTATAAAAATAATTGGCCTCCTCTTTTGTGAATTAAAAATGCTGACAGATACTGAAAATAGTTTTAACAAAAAAATGAAATACATTCAGCTTGACAGCTCAATATGTGAATTGGAAATTGACATTATCTGTGTGGTTGGACAATGTTTATTGAATGTTATTGTAAAATACACTACTGACCATTAAAATTGCTACACTATGAAGATGAGGTGCTACAGATGTGAAATTTAAACAACACGAAAAGATGCTGTGTTAAGGAAATGATTAGCTTTTCAGAGCATTCACACAAGGTTGGCGCCTGTAGCGACACCTACAACGTGCTGACATGAGGGAAGTTTCCAACCGATTTCTCATACACAAAGAGCAGTTAACCAGCATTTCCCGGTGAAACATTGTTCTGATGATGGAGGAGGAGAAATGTGTATCATCATGTTTCTGACTTTGATAAAGGTCAGATTGTAGCCTATTGCAATTGTGGTTTATCGTATTGCGACATTGATGTTCGCATTGGTTGAGATCCAATGACTGTTAGCAGAATATGGAATCTGTGGGTTTAGGAGGCTAGTACAGAATGCTGTGCTGAATCCCAGTGGCCTTGTATCACTAGCAGTCAAAATGAAAGGCACCTTATCTGCATGGCTGTAACGGATCATGCAGCCACGTCTTGATCCCTGAGTCAACAGATGGGGACGTTTGCAAGACAACAACCATCTGCACGAACAGTTCAACGACATTTACTGCAGCATGGACTATCAGCTCGTAGACCATGGTTGCAGTTACCCTTGACGCTGCATCACAGACAGGAGCACCTGTAATGGTGTACTCAATGACGAACCTGGGCACACGAATGGCAAAACGTCATTTTTTCAGATGAATTCAGGTTCTGTTTACAGTATCATGATGGTCGCATCCATGTTTGGCATCATCGCAGTGAACGCACATTAGAAGTGTGTACTCATCATCGCCATACTGGCGTATCACCCAGAGTGACGGTATGGGGTGCCATTGGTTACACGTCTCGGTCACCTCTTGTTCTCATTGATGGCACTTTGAACAGTGGATGTTACATTTCAGATGTGTTATGACACATAGCTCTACCCTTCATTCGATCACTGCGAAACCCTACATTTCAGCAGGATAATGACGACCACATGTTGCAGGTCCTGTAAGGGCCTTTCTGGATACAGAAAATGTTCGACTGCTGCCCTGGCCAGCACATTCTCCAGATCTCTCACCAATTGAAAACATCTGGTCAATGGTGGGTGAGCAAACTGGCTCATCATAACATGCCAGTCACTACTCTTGATGAACTGTGGTATCGTGTTGAAGCTGCATGCGCAGCTGTACCTCTACATGCCATCCAAGCTCAAAGCCCAGACAAATCAAGGCCGTTATTACAGCCAGAGGTGGTTGCTCTGGGTACTGATTTCTCAGGATCTATGCACCCAAATTGCGTGAAAATGTAATCACATGTCAGTTATAGTATAATATATTTGTCCAATGAATACCCGTTTATCATCTGCATTTCTTCTTGGTGTAGCAGTTTCAATGGCCAGTAGTGTAATATTAAAGTAAAAATACAATTATATAAGTGACTAACACGTGGCCATGTTTTCAGCGAGAAAATATGTAACATTTGTACCCTACTAACATGTATTACTTCATAGCAATTTGTTACAAATATTGTTGTTGTTGTTCTTGTTGTGGTCTTCAGTCCTGAGACGGGTTTGATGCAGCCCTCCATGCTACTCTATTCCGTGCAAGCGTCTTCATCTCCCAGTACCTACCGCAACCTACATCCTTCTGAATCTGCTAGTGTATTCATCTCTTGGTCTCCCTCTACCACTTTTACCCTCCATGCTGCCCTCCAATACTAAACTGGTGATCCCTTGATGCCTCATGACATGTCCTACCAACCGATCCCTTCTTCTAGTCAAGTTGTGCCACAAACTTCTTTTCTCCCCAATCCTATTCAGTACTTCCTCATTAGTTATGTGATCTACCCATCTAATCTTCAGCATTCTTCTGTCGCACCACATTTCAAAAGCTTCTATTCTCTTCTTGTCCAAACTATTTATTGTCCATGTTTCACTTCCATACATGGCTACACTCCATACAAATACTTTCAGAAATGACTTCCTGACACTTAAATCTATACTCGATATTAACAAATTTCTCTTCTTCAGAAACGCTTTTCTTGCTATTGTCAGTCTACATTTGATATCCTCTCTACTTTGACCATCATCAGTTATTTTGCTCCCCAAATAGCAAAACTCCTTTACTACTTTAAGTGTCTCTTTTTCTAATCTAATTCCCGGAGTATCACCCGACTTAATTCGACTACATTCCATTATCCTCATTTTGCTTTTGTTGATGTTCACCCTATACCCTCCTTTCAAGACACTATCCATTCCATTCAACTGCTCTTCCAAGTCCTTTGCTGTCTTCAACAGAATTACAATGTCATGGGCGAACCTACAAGTTTTTATTTCTTCTCCATGGATTTTAATACCTTCTCCGAATTTTTCTTTCGTTTCCTTTACTGCTTGCTCAATATACAGATTGAATAACATCGGGGAGAGACTACAACCCTGTCTCACTCCCTTCCCAACCACTGCTTCCCTTTCATGTCCCTCGACTCTTATAACTGCCATCTGGTTTCTGTACAAATTGTAAATAGCCTTTTGCTCCCTGTATTTTACCCCTGTCACCTTCAGAATTTGAAAGAGAGTATCCTAGTCAGCATTGTAAAATGCTTTCTCTAAGTCTACAAATGCTAGAAACGTAGGTTTGCCCTTCCTTAATCTAGCTTCTAAGACAAGTTGTAGGGTCAGTATTGCCTCACGTGTTCCAACATTTCTACGGAATCCAAACTGATCTTCCCCGAGGTCGGCTTCTACTAGTTTTTCCATTTGTCTATAAAGAATTCACGTTAGTATTTTGCAGCTGTGACTTATTAAACTGATATTTCGGTAATTTTCACATCTGTCAACACCTGCTTTCTTTGAGAACTGAATTATTATATTCTTCTTGAAGTCTGAGGGTATTTCTCCTGTTTCATACATCTCGCTCACCAGATGGTAGAGTTTTGTCAGGACTGGCTCTCCCAAGGCTGTCAGTAGTTCTAATGGAATATTGTCTACTCTGGGGGCCTTGTTTCAACTCAGGTCTTTCAGTGCTCTGTCAAACTCTTCACGCAGTATCATATCTCCCATTTCATCTTCATCTACATCCTCTCCTATTTCCATAATATTGTCCTCAAGTACATTGCCATTGTATAGGCCCTCTATAGACTCCTTCCACCTTTCTGCTTTCCCTTCTTTGCTTAGAACTGGATTTCCATCTGAGCTCTTGATGTTCATGCAAATGGTTCTCTTATCTCCAAAGGTCTCTTTAATTTTCCTGTAGGCAGTATCTATCTTACCCCTAGTGAGATAAGCCTCTACATCCTTACATTTGTCCTCTAGCCATCCCTGCTTAGCAATTTTGCACTTCCTGTCGATCTCATTTTTGAGACGTTTGTATTACTTTTTGCCTGCTTCATTTACTGCAATTTTATATTTTCTCCTTTCATCAATTAAATTCAATATATCTTCTGTTACCCAAGGATTTCTACCAGCCCTCGTCTTTTTACTTATGTGATCCTCTGCTGCCCTCGCTACTTCATCTCTCACAGCTACCCATTCTTCTTTTACTGTATTTCTTTCCCCCATTCCTGTTAATTGTTCCCTTATGCTCTCCCTGAAACTCTGTACAACCTCTGGTATAGTCAGTTTACCCAGGTCCCATTTCCTTAAATTCCCACCTTTTCGCAGTTTCTTCAGTTTTAATCTACAGATCATAACCAATAGATTGTGGTCAGAGTTCAGATTGCTCCTGGAAATGTCTTACAATTTAAAACCTGGTTCCTAAATCTCTGTCTTACCATTATATAATCTATCTGATACCTTTTAGTATCTCCAGGATTCTTCCATGTATACAACCTTCTTTTATGATTCTTGAACCAAGTGTTAGCTATGATTAACTTATGCTCTGTGCAAAATTCTACCAGGCGGATTCCTCTTTCATTTCTTAGCCCCAATCCATATTCCCCTACTACGTTTCCTTCTCTCTGTTTTCCTACTACTGAATTCCAGTCCCCCATGACTATTAAATTTTCATCACCCTTCACTATCTGTGTAATTTCTTTTATTTCATCATACATTTCTTCAATTTCTTTGGCATCTGCAGAGCTAGTTGGCGTATAATCTTGTGCTACTGTAATAGGCATGGGCTTTGTATCTATCTTTGCCACAATAATGCATTCACTATGCTGTTTGTAGAAGCTTACCCGCATTCCTATTTTCCTATTCATTATTGAACCTATTCCTGTGTTATCCCTATTTGATTTTGTGTTTATAACTCTTTAGTCACCTGACCAGAAGTCTTGTTCCTCCTGCCACCAAACTTCACTAACTCCCACTATATCTAACTTTAACCTATACATTTCCCTTTTTAAATTTTCTAACCTACCTGCCCAATTAAGGGATCTAACATTCCACGCTCCGATCCATAGAACGCCAGGTTTCTTTCTCCTGATAATGACATTCTCTTGAGTAGTCCCCGCCCAGAGATCTGAATGGGGGACTATTTTACCTCCGGAATATTTTACCCAAGAGGATGCGATCATCATTTAACCATACAGTAAAGCTGCATGCCCTCGGGAAAAATTACAGCTGCAGTTTTCCCTTGCTTTCAGCCGTTTGCAGTACCAGCACAGCAATGCTGTTTTGGTTAGTGTTACAAGGCCAGATCAGTCAATCATCCAGACTGTTGCCCTTGCAACTACTGAAAAGGCTGCTGCCCCTCTTCAGAAACCACATGTTTTTCTGGCCTCTCAACAGATACCCCTCTGTTGTGGTTGCACCTACGGTACGGCAATCTGTATCGCTGAGGCACGCAAGCCTCCCCACCAATGGCAAGGTCCATGGTTCATGGGGGGTTACAAATATTAGCCATAGAAAATGGAAAAAAATGAATTAGACTGAACTCTTAATTCTAGATGCAGCTACAGATGTTTCACACTAATGAAGGAAGTTACAGGCTAATTATAGTGGCATACTGATACCATAAATTTGGCAAAAAGTATAATAAATAATATTTTGTTCCGAAAACACAAATTGGAGTTGTCGCAATATAATTTCCACTGATCTCAGTTCATTTATTCTAGAGATACTCATTTTGTTTATTCCACCAAAAAATAAATTTATTTACAGCTCAAAATAATATTCATTTACAGCACAGTGATCTCATTATTCATTAAAAATTCTTTCTCTACAAGCCATTTTTTTGGTCAGGAATAGCAAAAATCTAGAATACGATGGATAGGAAACCATTTGACAAGCTGGCTTATGCATTTTGTTGTAAGAATGATTGTTTGTGTGTGTGTGTGTGTGTAAGATCCACTTTATTATCTTGTGGGAACAGTTGAACATCGCACCAATTAATCTGCTCCAAATATGTTACATATTAATGGATGAGATAGAGCAGCCCAGGACATATGTCACATTTAACAACTTACTACGTAAAAAAAAAAATAAAAATAAAAGAGAGAGAGAGAGAGAGAGAGAGAGAGAGAGAGAGAGAGAGAGAGAGAGAGAGTGAGAGAGAGAGAAAGAGAGAGGAGAAGGAATGTAACTGATAACTGAGGTGTTACAGTGGTCACTTTGACACTGATAGTAATAATCTGTACCTAATTTGGAATAATCAAATGTTTGTCACTGTATATGGAATGATATGTAATCCGAAAATCCCATTAGTTCTGACATCAACACTGGTGTGGAACAGCTAAGTTTCACGGTAAAACGAAAATATTACTAATGCTCCTGGCTACATTTGTCGGACAATGGTTTCTTGCAAAGTCTATAGTAACTGATTTCTTTGTTTTCAGGATCAAGCCATTAAATAAATGTCTGATGTCACAAGAATAAACTTATTTTTATAATTACTAAGAAAAATCTGGTGAGCATGTCCCATATTGTGCATTCCTAGGAAACTCAGCAGGAAAGGCCACTGAGCAGAATGCATGCTGTTGAGTCGCTTTTTGGGGGGAACCTCATGCTTGGCAAATAGGAGAGTGTGAGATGTACTACAGGTTGATGCTACACACAATTTGCGATATTGTGAGCTAGCCTGTCTGTCACAGCAGACAGGTGGTGTGTGTGAAAATTGCTAAAAATTGTTTACAGAATAATATCGTTCAGCAGGTAGGGTCCATCCATTTACTTGGTTATTAATTGTTTCTAGTCTATAAATTTCTAATATCATCAATGTCCAGTGCGTTCACAGAGTGGCCTACTTCATACAGTGGGTGCACATGTATGTTACCATGTCACCTTTTTGCCAACTGATACAAGGTTTAGAATGCAATTTGCACCATCAGTTCACTTCAGTGAACTCTGATAATCAGATGCTTTGTTCATGTAATCTACTGCCCCTGGCAAATGTTTTTCTGAATACATGAAATCACTTTATCTACTGCCAGCTTTCCATAGGCAAATGCTGTGTTCAACTATGTTGCTATGTTACCAAGCTGACTTACTCACTCATTCTCTTCTGGACTGAACCTAAACTGATCACTCAGCAAGCTGTTAGATGTCTGGTATCACAAGAATAAACTTATTTTTATAATCACTAAGAAAAATCAGAACAGCATGTCACATTGTGTGCACTGCTAGGCATGTCTGCAGGAATGGCCACTGAGTAGAATGCCTGCTGTTGAGTGGCTTTTTAGTGGAAACCTCATACTTGGTGAAGAGGTGAGCATGAGATGTACTACTGCTTGATACTACTCAGAGTTTGCGATGTTGTGTGCTAGCCTGTCTATCACAGCAGAAAAAAATTGTTCAAATGGCTCTGAGCACTATGGGACTTAACATTTGAAGTCATCAGTCCCCTAACACTTAGAACTACTTAAACCTAACTAGCATAAGGACAGCACACACATCCATGCTCAAGGCAGGATTCAAACCTGCGACTGTAGCGGTCGCAATGTTCCAGACTGAAGCGCCTAGAACCGCTCGGCCACTTCGGCCGGCTGTCACAGCAGACAGGTGGTCTGTGTGAAAATGGATTTGCACATCACCACATAGTTCCCTTCTTGTGATAGGTCATGGTCGGTTGATGGACGCGGTTACTGGAATCTGTGTCGCTCAGCACTCTGAGACGGGGGATGAACACATGCAGGTGGCAATTGTACGAGGTGCCTCCAGAAGATGACCTGGTGTACATCGCACTGCCAGTCGAGGATGGTGGTGTTGAAGTTTCGCAGATGGCCTGGCAGTGTCTGATGGGCTGCAGAGTACACAGTGGCCTGCTGGTGCTCAAACAGGCCATACAAGGCTGGTAATGCACCGTGCGTCCCGCACGGGTAGCATATTGCACACCATCCAGTGCTGGTGCCACAAGCTGTTGTAACCCTTTGTCAGAAGCATTGGTCACGTGCTGTTGTGTGGGTATGTTGTGGCATTGCGGGGTTGGTGACCCATCACTCAGTGATGAATGCATAGTGCAGGCATCCCATGACCCAGTGGATGGCGGTGTGGTGATATAGTGTCTGGGGTGTGGCAACAGCAGGTGTAGGGAGCTTTGCCAGTGTAGCTGGTGACAGGGATGGCAGCATAGCATCCAGGTTGAAGTCCCACACATTGGCTGCTGGATTGGTAGTGGCAGCTACGGTATCACTTACAGTACCTGGTCGCAGCTTGATTTTGATGCTGGAGGATGCACAGAGGCTGGGAAGGTAAAATGTATACCAAAGTTTTAGATGGTCGATAGAGTATGTGGAGGGAGTTACTGTGGAGATGGGTGGAAAAAATCTTCTCTCCTCTCTTCAGCAATGTGGGTGCAGGAGTGGCTGGTTGGTATACACTCAGAGTATAACATGTGTGCACATGTGAAGGACTCGTGCTCACTGTGGCACCATGGCATACCAGAAAAAGGCATGCCATGTGGTCATGGAGCTGTTGAGCAAAATCTGGAACTCAGCTGGTGGTTGGCAATGGATGGTGCTTGGTGAAGTCTCCTGGGATGATGAGTCACTGCCCGTAGATGATTTTGAGAAATGATGCACCAAAGTCAGCATTGCGTGCCACTGGAAAACCTAGAAGAACTAGCAGTAAGGCAGTACCCAGTTGTATTATGCCACGTGAGGGCAGCTTTAAATGTTCTGTGGGATCTCTCCACCATGCCGTTTGTGGAGGGGTGGCAACTGGTTATGAAATGAACAAGTGTGCTGCAAATTGCAGTTAATATTTTAAATAGGTCTGATGTGAACTGTTGTTATGTGGTGGGAGCACCAAAAACATGAGTCCCAAATGTCTAGGAAAGCTTTACCCACTGAGTCTGCCATGATGTCAGGCAATGGTATGGCCTCCAGCAACCTGTGAATCTGTCGTTGACAGTGAGTATATATCTGTGGTCATTTGATGATGGGAGGGATCCATCAAGCTCAATATGGACATGGGAGAAATAGTGGTCAACCAGAAAGAAAGAGGCAATTGGAGCACAGAAGTGGTGGCTTACTTTGGTATGCTAACAAGGGAGGCAAGATCATGTCCATGGATAACTAGCCACATTCTTTAGGTGGTGTTGGTAAAAATTCACTATCCCAAGTATTCTACGGAGTTCCTTAAATGTTTTGGGGTGTGGGAACTCAGTGATATTGCAAGTCTTCTCGCATAGTGCATGGAGCCAATACGTGATATTTCATACCCCAAAAAATCAATTTCCAGGACACCAAAAACACACTTTCCCAGGCCACTCTTGTTATTTGGAGGTGGGAGAAACCTTCTGGAGATGGAGACGGTGTTCCACTGAGTTATGCAAGTTAATGAGGATATCATCCAAGTATTCAAAGTAAACTGAGGTTATCAAGGAAATGCTGCCAGGTCTGGGTAGCATTACAATGCCCAAGGGGCATAAAGCCTCTGTCAAATAGACTGAAAGGCATGATTATCACTGTCTATCCCACATCTTTCAGGATGAGTGAAATTTTCATAAAAGGTTTTGCACAGTCTAGTTTTATGATCATAGTAGCACTCAACAGGTTGTCACTGTACCTGCACAATAGTGGAAATGGATAATGGTTGTTACCCATTCTTATGTTGAGGGTGCAGAAGTCACCACATGGATGCCAAGTCCTGTCCTTCTTGGGGATAAGGTGGAGGCGGAAGCCCAGGGGCTTTTTGAGATGTGTAACACCCCTGCAGTTATGGTTGCCTTGATTTCGGCTTGCGCAGCCCATTGTTTGACAGGTGGGAGATGCCAGGATGGCAGAAGTCTGAGGTGCCCGGGGACACTGGAATGTAGTGTACCATATTGTGACATACGTCACGAGGGGGAGGGAGGGGGGGTGGGGAACAGGAATGGTGGGTGAGGAGTAGGAATTCAGAGTGTTAGTTGGCAAAAGGGACAAGAATAGGATAAGTGTCTAGTAGCAAAATGGGTGGTGGTGCAGCAGTCAGAGGGTAGGGAGCAATGGAAAGTGTTGCTGATGATACGGCAGTTTCCCAGGTTGAGGAGAAGACTGTAGTAGACAATCAACTGTTCACCAAGGATGGGGTGTGTAATGTTGGCCACACTAAAGGTCAATGCAAAATCTCTGCCGAGGCGGTGGTCAATGGAACAGGTGTACGAACAGTAAGAGGTGATTGGTGAGCCATTTGCGGGCGTGAGGACTGAGGGGTGAGGGTGAACGGCATCAAGCAGCAGGCAGTAACTGGTGGGTGTAGATGGATACGTCTGAGCCAGTGTCAATGAGGTAGGGTGTTGAGAAGAGTAGGCTACAACAATCGCACATGAAGGGGCATTGCAGCACCTCGGACCATCCGGGCACACCTGCTGGTGGCTGCTGTCGGAGTTTGTGTGCCGTGCACAGGGTGCCCAGGAGTTGGTAGCATTGTTGCTATATACCTCATGATACCAGCACAAGCCACTTGCAACCAGGGTCATCTCAGTCACTACTAGTTGGTGGATGGGAGGGGGGGGGGGGGGGGTCGTGACTGGGCAGGCAGACTTGCTAGCAGCTGCAGGCCAGGGGTTGAGGATGTGCGTGTCACACACAAGTTGGGTGCTTGCCAGTCATGAATGTCAAGATTTTAAACATGGCTAAAACAGCAACTGTCATACACTAAAATCACATCATGCCGTGGAGATATATAAAACAATCATGCCAAAGGTGTTGTCAGTAGTTAAAACATGATGTTTTAACTACTGACGACGCTTTCGTCATGATTGTTTTATGTATCTCCACTGCAGGATGTGATTTTAGTGTATTTTACTTCTGATGAAGGTATATTTGGATATACCAAAACCGTGGTCAAGGATTTTAATAAATCTTTATCCTGCAACTGTTTGGCTGTTATCATTTACCATGTAGTCACAAATGTCACCGTGTGGTGTCAGGCACAGTCTGGGGTTAGAGTGATGCATGCATGCCTGGGCAAGAGATGAGTTTATTCATCTCCGCAATCATCTGGTCCATAAGCTGTATCCTGTCCATGGGGGCACCAGAGGGGCTAGCGGATGAGGAAATGGACACTGCGGGTGGAGACAGCTTTGCGGAGAGGAGGTCATGGTGCTGTGTTACGGTGATCACAGAGTGGATGTTGAGTGAATGAAACACCCTATTGGCAGTGATGGCTGTTGCATCAATATTCATGTAGTCATGCATAGCCAGTGCCATACAGGTGACAGCGGGCAGGCATGTGAGCCAATTTATGAGCAGCAGATTATTTGAAATTATCGTGGATTCAACCAGAGAGCACAGATATTGCAAGAGCTGTGAGGGTCTCATATTGATGCATACCTCTGTTGAAAATAATGCATGTGCGCACTGCATCTCTGATGATGAAGTCAACCACAATATCAAT
This sequence comes from Schistocerca gregaria, assembly GCF_023897955.1. NCBI lineage: Eukaryota > Metazoa > Arthropoda > Insecta > Orthoptera > Acrididae > Schistocerca > Schistocerca gregaria. Next base: position 39,455,427 of record NC_064931.1, on the reverse strand, counting down.
TGGTTTTGTGCAATCTGGGTGGGGCAATTATGATGTCACATACTTCTGCAGTGATCAAAGTTTCCAGCTGTGTGACCATCAGAGTGGTATGGGTAGTGCAACTAATCACTGAAGAGCCTGTGAAAATTTTTTCAGCAGAGGCAAACTACAGCCAGGGTGTGCATTTTCAACTTCTCACGGCGTAATGAGTAATCCATTAAATTTCGGGCATGCAGCCGCACAAATAAAATTTCTTCTACTTATATTTCGGCCGCATATCGTCTGGCCATCTTCAGAGTGAGTCTCGAGACTGACTCGCTCTGAAGATAGCCAGACGATACATGGCCGAAATATCAGTAGAAGAAATTTTATATGCGCGGTTGCATGCCCGAAATTTAATGGACTACAGCCAGAGTTCCGGAGAACTGAAAAGCAGCAGGCGGACTGTGCCATGAGCTGGATGGGTGGGGGAAGGCAGGATGTGCACAGTGGTGGTGCCGTTTTGCACAAGTTCGTTCAGGAATGTATGAAACGCAGCCACTGGCTCCATTATCTCAGGGGGGCGGGCGGCAGGGTCTCTGGCCATTGGCTGGGGCCAAGCTCAAACAGAGGGGTTAGCCAGTTTCAGATTCATTCTGGATTTGGCCCATGATGCTAAGTTCGTAAGCTGTCTGGTGTGTGGCTTGGGCGAGATCACCAGTGTGGGAATGGGCGAGATTACTAGTGTAGCAATGGTTGTATATTCCACCAACTAATCTGTTCCAAATAAACGTTACATAGGACTAGACACAACAAAATGGCCCAAGACATACTTCACAAGGTTGGGACTGTACGGTGGATGGTCCAGCATTTCCCACTGAAACTTGCTAAATATATAAGGGGCATTCAAGTGAAACTCGATCACTAATGTAAAGTAATGGTAATGATGTTATTACCTCAAAAATGGTACATTTATCCCATAGCAACACTAGCTGGTCGATTCCATCCTTGAAGAAGCTAGTCGGCTACTGTCAAACCCAGGCCTGGACCCAGTCACACACTTTGTCATCTGTTGCGAATCAATATCCACAAATGGCTTGTTTTAGAGGTCCAAACATATGAAAGTCATACAGTGAAAGGTTGGGACTGTACGGTGGATGGTCCAGCATTTCCCACTGAAACTGCTTCAATGTTGTCTTCACCACATTGGCCTTATGTGGGTGGGAATTATCATGCAGGAGGATAACACCATTGGACAAGTTGTGTTGGTGGTTAGACTTGATGGCTCGTCTAAGATTCAGTAAAGTGACTTGATAACACTGGGCATTGATGGCGGTTCCCCATTCCAGGAACTCAACAAGCAGTGGGCCCTTGTGGTCAAAAAAGGACATCATGACCTTACCAGATCTGGTGTGCACAGCCTTTGATTTCTTTGGAGGTGGTGAAGTTGCATGTTCCCACTGCTTGCTCTGATGCTTGCTTTCCGGTTCAAAAGGGTGACACCATGTTTTGTAACCTGTGACAATACACAACAGAAAGTTGTATTTCTCCTCATGATAATGTTGCAGATGACTTAAAGACAGCGCCATTCAAGTATTGTACTTTTTAGCAGTCATATGGTGGGGAACCCACTGTGCACAGACGTTTTGTAAGTTCAAGGGTTGATGCATTATGGTGTGGGTGGTGCCCACACTAATACCCAGTAACAAATGAATCTTGTACACAGTGATTTTGCAGTTGCCCAAGACTAAGGCACTTCCACAACCATTTCCGATGTGATGACATGATGAGCCTGTCCAGAACGAGCATCATCTTCCAGTGACTCAAGCCCCTTAAGGAATCATTTGCACCATTGAACACACTTGAATGACTCAGATGGTACTCATCGTACACAGCCTACATCCATCAGTACATTTCACGACCTCCAACTCCCTCCACCACCAAAATTCGAATCGCTCCTCAATGTTCCTGCTTACTCGCCTGCATGTTCAGTAGTGGACGATAAACTGTGTGACCACCTCCTTTTCAGTGTGAAACCACACTGACACTATGCTACATAAAATGGTGCACCCACATCATTCTCTCTAAGAATAGATGGTGCCAGTCACCATACCCATATTTACATGGTACCACCTTGCATGCTTACCAAAGGTAGATGCACTGACCAGGTTTCATTTGAATGAACCTCTTATTTGAAAAAAATCTATTTAAAAAAAAGCATCTCATTACAAGTTACAGTGATCACTTTTATGCTGGTAATAATAATGCATGCCTCATTTTGAATAAGCAAACGTTTGGCACTGTACAGGAATCAATATTAAAAATGCTCTGGACTAACATGTTGGACAATGGTTTCTTGCTACATCTATAGTAAATGATCTCTTTGTTTTCAAGATCAATGTAGTTAATTGGCCTTAACACACAAATTATTAAAAATTGCTCCATCAAATCACTCAGTTATTAATTATTCATAGTCCATAAATTTCTAATATCATCCTTGTCCAGTGCATTCATACAGGGGCCCACATAGAACTCAACAGGCCACTAAATGTCTGATATCACACAAAATAACATATTTTTGCAATCACTAACAAAATTGGGAGAGCGTGTTCAGTCGTGCAGGTTGCTAGGCATCTCTGCAGGAAGCGCTACTGAGAATAATTCCTGCTGCCATGTGGCTTTTTGGGGAAAACCCCATGCTTGGCAAAGGGGTGAGTGGGAGTTATACTACAGCTTGATGCTATGCGTGCTCTGTGATGTTACGTGCACTGATTGACATGTCATCTGCTCGGTGCTAGTCCATCTGTCACAGCAGATGGGTGGTGTGTGGAAAAATGGACGTGCTTGTTGTCACAATAATTCTCTAACGATATCTCAATTTTTTTTTTTTTTACTTTTCATTTTTGGTGTACATTTACTTTCACCAACCAATTATTTGACACCAATTCTGTTTCTGAAGACTGGTCAGTCTACAATTCCTCTTCAATCACACAATAACAACGTAAGTACTTCACACTATGCTTCAGATTTTGCAAACATAGTTTTTAAATGTTTTACACATGAAGTTTGATCTTAAATTCACAAGCACAGTACCTACCATGCAGTCAGCTCCTTGATAGAAAGAACATTGTGCAGTATATTATGCATTTATCAATATAATTTCACAAATATCGATGGAAGGGTTTTTCAACACAACATTATGAGTTTAACAATCATCACATTAAAAGAAAGGTATGTTCAAATGGCTCTGGGCACTATGGGACTTAACTTCTGAGGTCATCAGTCCCCTAGAACTTAGAACTACTTAAACCTAACTAACCTAAGGACATCACACACATCCATGCCCTAGGCAGGATTCGAACCTGCGACTGTAGCAGTCACTTGGTTCCAGACTGTAGCACCTAGAACCGCTCGACCACTCCGGCCGGCAGAGAGGTATGTAAAACATGCTGTGGCCATACATCCATATTTAACAGAACTTATCCATTAATAAATGATCTTGAGACCTTGTATAGAGTCCTCATAAATTATCCTCTGGTCAGGGTGGATCTGGGCTGGACCATAGTCCCTTTTTAACTAAATAATATTTATCATTGTGAAATACTCACTTTTACCAGTGCCAGTGACTTAAGATACCATGTGAGATGGCACAGTGATGAGACATCAGACTCACATGCTGGAGGACAGCAGTTCAAATTACATGAGGCCACCCAGTAGAGGTCTTCTGTGGTTTACCTCACTCACTTAAGGCAATACAGGAATGGTGTCTTTGAAAAAGGCAAGGCCAATTTCCTTTCATATCCTTTCCCAAACCAAGCTTGTTCTCCATCATTAAATCTTATGTTCCTAATCTTCTGCCATTGCTCTCTTCATTTAAGATATAGCTGCAACCTACTTTTATTTCCAGTTTTAAAGAAAACCAATACAAGACTCATGCTTGGAGTCACCCTACTAAACAAAATTTCCTGTCACTTCATAGATAATTGTCAAATATTTTCAAATCTCTCTCATACACTGAAGCGCCAAAGAAACCGGTATAGGCAAGCGTATTCAAATACAGAGATATGTAAACAGGCAGAATACAGCACTGCAGTCGGTAACACCTGTATATGACAACAAGGGTCTGGCGCAGTTGTTATATGGGTTACTCCTGCTACAATGGCAGGTTATCAAGATTTAAGCAAGTTTGAATGTGGTACTATAGTCAACACATGTGCGATGGGACACGCCACCTCTGAGGTAGTGATGAAGTGGGTATTCTGCTGTATGATCATTTCACGAGTGTACTGTGAATATCAGGAACCCACTAAAACATCAAATCTTTGACATCCTGCAAGAACGGGACCAATAACGACTTAAGAGAATCATTCACCATGACAGAAGTGCAACTCTTCTGCAATTTGGTGCAGATTTTAATGCTAGGCTATCAACAAGTGTCGATGTTTGAATCATTCAATGAAACATCATCGATATGGGCTTTCAGAGCCAAAGGCCCACTCCTGTACTCTTGACAAGTGCATGACACAAAGCTTTACACTTCGCCTGGGACTGTCAACATCAAAATTGGACTACTGATGACTGGAAACATGTTGCCTGGTCAGATGAGTCTTGTTTAAAACTCTGTCAAGTGGATGGATGTGTACGGGTGTGGAAACAACCTCGTGAAGCCATGGCCCCTGTAGTCAACAGGGGACTGTTCAGTCTGGTGGAGGCTCTGTAATGGTGTGGGGCACGCTCAGTTGGAGTGATATAGGACCCCTGATACGTTTAGATATGGCTCTGAGAAGTGATATGTATATAAGCATCCTGTCTGATCACCTGAGTCCATTCATGTCCATTGTGTATTCTGACAGACTTGGGAAATTCCAGCAGGACAATGCGACACCCAACATGTCCAGAATTGCTACAGAGTGGCTCCAGTAACACTCTTCTGATTTTAAACACTTCCACTGGCTACCAAACTCCCCAAATATGAACATTATTGAGCATATAGTATGTGATGCCTGCAACATGCTGTTTAGAAGATATCGCCACCCCGCCGTACTCACATGTATTTAGGGACAGCCCTGCAGGAATCATGGTGTCAGTTCTCTCCAGCACTACTTCAGACATTAGTTGAGTCCATGCCACATTGCATTGTGACACTTCTGCGTGCTCTTGGGGGCCCAACACAATATTAGGCAGGTGTACCAATTTCTTTGGCTCTTCAGTGTAGCTATTCAGTTATTACAACATTAGAATTCAGCTTGTGCTCTCAGACAAAATATTCTGCCTTGAACATTAAACCCTTGTGTCATACTTATTTTTTCTTATGATGATTTGGTTTTTCAATTTGGGTGTATTCTCCATTCAGTACATCCTGCATATCCCTATCAACCTGAAATGTGATTCTTTACAGGTGACAGTCTTGCATCATACATTTAACACAGTTTTTTTAGCAATGATGGTCATAAAAAAAGAACTGTATCATCTTACCTGAAGCTTAATAATCTGAATAGCACTTATTAGAAATCATTACAACGCACTTCTATATCTCCCTCCTCCTTATTGCATGCATCTTCATCAATTTTTTTGAGTGAGCTAGTCTTTTCTTTAACACTAACTGCATTTCTTTCTTTATTCCACTCATTGATTCCAAACACCAGAAAAATATATTTCAAAAGCTGTGCTGTTGCATATATGCTTTTAGACATAAGTTTAATTAGGGTGTGGTATGGCAGCATCCAGTTGAAAATGGCTTAAGAGTCAAAATTGCAACTGTAGACAATAAACGTATTTACAGGCCCAGGAAAAAATGTTATTATTAAGAAGACTGAAACTGTGAAACCAATACCAAAAAATTAATCAGCTGTAAAGGAGTTTACTGATGACATGACTACTAATCCAGGTAACTCTCACTTAGATAGCTTAAGAAATATCCATCACATACATTTATTAGGAGGAGTTAGTGAGGCATGAATAATTAGCTGAGGCTGGAACCAGAAATGGTGTCAGGATGGACCATTTTTGTATACAAGTTAGACGGATAGTGTAATATCAATCTGAGAATGTAGGAAATGCTGTGGGTATTATATTCCTTATTTCAAGAAGATACAAATGGTACTCAAAGCTTCTGTGAAATATTAATTTGAGCTTTTCATATACATGATAATACTGTGTGATGAGCAGACATGCATAATGGTTGCACTACCTTCTCCTGATGTTTCTTGGTGTTGTGAATGTTGCTGCTGTTGTGAACCAGAAGCACCTTTCCCCACCCAAGGCTCCAAAGCATGAGAAAATTCATTACGATAATTTGTTCGTATCTGACTTGACTGTACAGATCTGTAAAAGAAGAAGAGAAGAGAATGTTTATATCAATACATACAAAAGTTTAACACAAAATGTCAGAAACAGAAAATTTTTACTCAACTTAAGTACAAGCAAACTTATTGCATTCTTTGGGATGTATTTAACATTTGTAAAATTAATAATTAATAAGATGAATCAGTTCTGTGACATGAAATTTTTATTGTGAAGGTATATATAAATTGTGTACACTATATTCTACACATTATCAAATTGGCAAGGAAGTGTTTAGCACTCCATCAAGATCAGCATCATGAGAGATGAATGCTGGGGGCGAAAAGTGAGTATACCCTAATTAACAGATCATTCCCGGTATTGGCATGGAAAACTGAAGTTGTATTGAAAGACAGGGAATTGAACCAAGTCCTTTTAAGTACAAATTTGTGCTTAGGTAGCTCAGATAGTAGAGCACTTGCCCGCGAAAGGCAAAGGTCCCAAGTTTGAGTCAAGGTCTGGCACACAGCATTAATCTGCCAGGAAGTTTTACAAATTTACTGTCTTAATCATGGTACTGCCTCTCTCTCTGGCTTGAGTCCCATAGTGTTCAGAGCCATTTTCTCTCTCTGGCAAATTAGGAAAATATGAAATATTTAAAAAATTCATTACTGCCAGGTACTTCAGAAAATGAACTGAAGCAAAGCCTCTCTGAGACTTAGGTTAATTTATAAAACAAAAACCATTGTTCTCTTCATGAACATAAACATGCATTATACATACTGGATAAAATATACGAATTGGACAAAATAACATGAACATCCTGATACAAACACAGCATTTCCATAACTTATTTCATAAATTACCTGCAACACACTTACATAATCTTTTGTTTGCCCCACTCATGAAGTGTGGTGAACAGCCATTATCTTGGAGGTTATTGTGCTGTTTTGTTGATGTGACAACATTTTGAACTTCACAGACTTACCAGAAAGTAAATAACATGTAGCCACTTCATTTGGGTATCCTTGGCAATAGTTATAAACCATTTAGGGGTACTTGATTGGCTGTTTCTAGGGTTGTGGCAGCAGAGTACAGTGGAAGAGTTTGACTATTAAACAGACTGCCTGATGGGGGAAAAAATACAATTGAAGTACCCACTAGACATGGTTGGATATCAATGTAACATAGTACACCTACATGCCCTCGGCAGATATGTCAATTATTAGAGCTGCAATTCTATGTGACATATACAGTGTTCATTGGAGAGCATTAGTATTATTTAGATTTAGTGTTGTTACCATGCCTGGTAGTATATATAAGAGACATGAACATCATCATGTGCTGAGTGATCACTGTGAAACACATGAAAATGCTGCACGCTCATATGAGATGGCATTACCAGTGCCAGACAGAGTTTGAAAGGAACCTCACTATGGATCTCAAATCATGCAATATACAGATTTATGAGGTATGCAGAAGTGACAGAGGCCTGATACCAAACTGTATGGGAACATGAGGAAATGCATACTCATCAAGATTACCACCAACCATGTCTGAACACCACATGGGAGGATCACAGTAATACACATCAAGTGCAGCCTAACCCTCTCACACCAGCACCTGCTATCCAAGAACAGGTAATGGACACTCTGCAAAATTCTGTATCATCTCACACCAATGGTCAGATAGTAGCAGCAGTGAGATTATGGAATTGCCATTAATATCACAACACAGATGGCTGAGTTCGGAGTGGGGGCATTAGCGGTAGGCATGGACTCCTGATGCATGGTACTGCATTCTGTTCAGCAATCACTCATGGTTCTGCACTGCCTCAGAGGGTCTTTGTTAGCAAGAATGGTGGCAACCTGGAGAGATGTTCAACTCATCCAACATCTCAGAGGGGCACAGTAGTGTCACTCCTGACATCATGGCGCAGAAAGAAATCAGTTATGACCTCAGATCATGGCTGGAAGTAATTAACAGAACACTTGTGGATCAACAGCATGTCACGGAGATCCTGCATCCTCTGTATTTCATCTCCTGAGACAGTAAGATGGTGCCATTTTTCAACAGGACAATGCTTGTCCACACACAGTATGTGTCTATGAACAGTCTGTGTGATGTTAAGGTACTCCCAGTGCCAATAGATCATTTGTGTGTCCAGCTCTTATGTCAACTCTCTCCCAGAGGCACTATCCAGGATATCAAGAGCCAGTTAAAAGAGTTGTGGCCAGCTTGTCTCAGCAGAGGATAAAATAGTATCATGACACCCTTCCTAACAGAATAAGTGCACTTATCCTGAGCACAGAGGGTCAATGTCATACTGATAAGTGAACTCATACTGCTAAGCTATTTGTAAATTTGACTCAGTTATGTTATCAAATACCCTCCAACCTGTGAAGCTTCATTTCATTTAACCTTCCCACTATGGGTGCTCAACTTCTTTTGTCAGACTTTGTAAACAGTGGAAAACAGTAAACATACTAATGGAGGCAAGATGAAATTAAAGAGTGCTGTTACATTGTTTCAAAATATGAGACAATTTGGTATTTCCACCCATGTATTACTTTAAAAGAAAGTTTATGTTGCATTCTGTACCTGTAGCTTCACTTGAACTGTGTAAATTGGTTCTATTCAACACACACACACACACACACACACACACACACACACACACACACACACACACACACACACACCAGAAAAATATAATGCACACAACTCCACACATCAGTGCACCTACTGGCTGAATGAATGAGAGAAAAGTCTAGCATTATATATAACTAACATCTCTGCCACAGACCTTGTCAACTTAGTGGTAGACTGTTTGGTATCATGGTGCAGCTGCAGGGCAACACATGATAACAGCCTAACCAGTGTTGGTACCTCTGTAGAGAGAGGAAGAAGTGTTAGAAATTATGTTCTGCAATGACCTGTCATTTTCATTCCAGATTTATATTTAAAAATACCCTCTAAGCCAAAATTCTATACTCTTGCAAGCAATCATTCAGGAGTTATTATTAATTCATTGATGTTTAAAATGAAACAAAAATCTGCTATATGATTAAAGTTATGAACACCAAATTAGGTATGAGAGTTTAATTATACATTATATTCATGGGTGTAGTGTCTTATTGCATGGTTTTTGAGTTTTTTCTGCTAATAAGTTCTCAGATGGAGACTTTCACCTGGTTTTCCAACATGAGAGAAAATTGTATTGTTATCAAATAATGAATTAGTCATTTTACTGTAAGTACCTCTTCATTTTAATATTAAATACTTCCATGAACTGTTTTAAAAGTCATGAGATATTTCAGGACATCTGAAGACTTCTTATTACAATATAGAACTTGTCTGGGTGCATGAAATAAAATAAAAAAATTAATGTGTAGCACGGAAAAATACATTTTCTTGTAAACTACTGCAATTTACATAAGATTTTATTTTGCTGACATTTAGTTGCAAACCAGTTCCTCTGAGACCTTTGATTAACTGTGATGTGCAAGTTGTAGTCCTGCTTTTAGAACTGTGTCATCAGAACTGTTCACTCTGTAAAGTGCTCACCTGTGGAGTGACCATCATTGCCTTCAGGGGTAATGGTGTTCACCCAGCAAACTGGCCATCATTCCTCCAATGGTAATGGTGGCTCTGTAAATTGACCATCATTGCCACCCAGGGGTAATGGTTATCACTCAATAATGGAATGAAACGGAATGGACTGACATTTGATTCACACCACTCAGGGGGGAGTGGGGGAGGCTGAGGATGCAACAGAACAGATTAGAACGACATCACATAGGCCATCACATGGAACAGAAGAGAATGGATTGGAATTTCATTTTTAAAAAGTTGACAGTGAATTTCACTCACACAGGCCATTAAAACACAGAGGAATGGAACAACAAAAGTTACAAAATACATTTCATTCACACAGAGCATGAATATGGGAAAATGAAATGAATCAGAACACCCTCCCCTTGTTAAAGTGACCCAATATTTGGACTAGTCTGGACCAGGAAGCATAGTACAGTAATAATATGTTCTTACCCTCAAAAGCTAGTCTCTAGAAATGTCTTCTGGACACCAGAAAAAAGGCTGAGGATGAGAGTTCAAAAGTATGAGGGTCTGACACACAAAACTATGCACTTCAGTTTCATTTTAACAAATCTTATTAGTTGAATACTTCCTCCTCCTATCTATTAGGCTGACAATCTAATCCAAGAGTGCCATGGAAAAATAATAACATTGCATTGTTTGTCACTAGACAAGGCTAACGTTAAAAAAAAATTGTAATACAACCACTATTCCAACAAGTGTTGCAAGTTACTACCATCTCATGTCCCTCTGAAAATTTAAGAACCTTCCAAGAGGGTGTGCAACAAACTTGAACGCATAGTAACTTCTGAGCAACTCATGACATGACTCAACATTTTGCTCTTTCAGTCTATCAAAGGTTTTGTTAGGAATTAACTGACTTTTGCCAAAGTCACATCACCTCTCACAAAACCTCTCATTTCTCTGCAATGACACACACTCTGTTAAAATCTCCCATAATACACACAGCTTCCCAAGTAAAATCCAACTAAATTTCCCTGATGTCAAGAACAAACCTTCAAGTACTGGAACAGTGACGAAATCCTAAGCCCATCAGTAAAGAGCTAAAGGTAAAAGTAGCATTCTCAGATACTTACTGCGTGCATGCCCCCCCTCCCTCCCCCCCCCCCCCCCCCCCCCCACACACACACACACAGATATGCATGTTTCAATACCACTGAGGCTGGTCGCCTGCTCAAAGCCAAGCATATTACTTATATGTATAATTTCACTCTCCAAACTACACAGCCTTTGAAGAAGTATGTTATGATATGGTATTTTCTAATTGCATTTCCATTGCCTATTTCTCCACAGAAAGATAAGATGTATCTTATGAAGTCTCTGCCTTTTGTATATGTTATTTTCAGTTACTGTATTATCTTGTAATCAAATTACCTCTCTATGGAGTACTACCTCAGTTGTGTAACTGCGTTCATGACCTCCTGTCAGAAAGGTCACAGTTGTTAGTAACTGATGAGAAGTCATCAAGTGAAACAGAAATTATATCTGGAATTCTCCAGTGAAGTGTTGTAGTTATTCAGGTGTTCTCAATCTATAAAAATCAAGTAAGAGACAATCTGAACAGTACTCATAGACCATTTGCAGATGATGCTATTATCCACAGTCTAGTAATCAGACAATGAAAATGAATTACAAAATGATTTTGACAAGATACCTCTATCATGCAAAAAGTGACAGTTAATTCTGGACAATAAAAAGTGAAAGGTCCTCCAGTGTGTACCATACTAAAAGATTTTAGTTACATGATAAATTACACAAATTTTAAGCTTATATTTCAGCTAAATACTGACAGATTACAATTATTAATATCTTAAACTGGAACCACCATTTAAAAATTTTTGTGGAGTACGCAAATCAAAGACTATGTTATATTGGCAGAACACTCAGAATGTGCAAGAAATATACTGAAGAGATTGCCTTATCTATGTCTGTCAATCCTCTTCTGAAGTATTACTGTATGGTATGGGATCCTCATCAGATAGAATTCACAAAAAGTTCAACGAAGTGCAGCTAGTTTTCCACTATCACAAGATAGATAGATAGATAGATAGATAGAGATAGAGGTAGAGATACAGAGAGAGGGAGAGAGAGTCACAGATATGACAAGTGATTTGGGGGAAATCATTAAAACAAAAGGCATTTTCTTGTGATGAGATCTTTTAATGAAATTTCAATCATCAACTTTCTCATTCAAATGTGAAAATATTTTATTTCTGATAAGAAAAACCAGAGCTCACATGGAAAGATTTCCCATGTGCTATTCAAGAGTGGAAGAATTGCTTGGGATGGCACTGTCTAAACTTCTGAATATTTGTATGAGGCAGTTGCTCATCATATTCCATTTTATTATTTCTCAAAATAGCTGCTTTTAAAAATTATACACTTTTGTGCGTTTTAGTTTTATAAGTCTGCAAATGGCTTTAATGTTTTCACAAGATGTTATAACCATTTTCCATAAATTTAATTAATCTGATAACTAGTTGACAACATTTCTCACAGACATTACAGATTACAGAACTCCTTCTCATGTTTTAGTGGCACATTAAATGACAGTAGCATAAAGCCATATAATGCCATTTAAAGCCATATAATGTTTGAATAAAGACAACATTCACATCAAGTTAGCTTGAAAAGTTGTCAGACAAAGATTGAATAACTTTGTTGAGTGGTTAATACCTACAACAAAATTATAGTTACATGTGGGGTAAAAGTATAGGATCTGAAGAGGAAATGCAAAGCAATGACTGCTTGCTTGGCTGGCGTTGGACAACAATAGCTCCACAGCTGGCTGGCAATCTGATTCTACTATCAGAGTGCAAGACTCAGTTATCAGCAGTGTTGTCACACATTGCAAAATAGGTAGGTAATGTTCACTACAAAATTATAGTTATTGCTATAAAGCCAGTCAATGTAACCACAAAGTTCAGGGGCGAGGAGGTGACGAGCATTTGAAATTGTGACAGTGGTATGCAAAGTACCCTTTGCAACACACCATAAGGTGGTTTGTGAAGTATAGATGAAGATGTACTATATTTTCCTTGTATGTCCATATCTCAAGGACAAACCTGCCTTTGAGCTTACACTTCCCATTCCCTGAAATGTGTAAGCATCTGCACCTAAGCAAAGCTTTCGATTGCATTCCAGTTAATGTACTACTGGGGAAACTAGAGTTTTATGGGGTGAGAGGGAGCACTTTAGCTGTGATAAATTCTTATTTAAGTAACTGAAAACAATCTGTTTCAGTCAGAAATGTAAATTCTTGCGTAATGGAAATCAGCACAGGTGTACCACAAGGGTCTATCCTTGGACCCTTCTTCTTCATTGTAGCTATTTATGATTTACCTAAAAACGTAGCCCACCCTGTCATGTGTTATGCTGACAGTACAACACTACTTACCATACATCAGAACATTTCAGATCTGAATAAACTAAGAAAAGAAACACTTGATAAGGCTCTGGACTGGTTTGGAGCCAATAAGCTCCTGTGCAGTCCTGATTAAGTGCAACAACTTTTAATGGGAACATCAAATGAAGTAGACAATAAGTCAGTAAAACTCTCAGCTATTCACATTGACTCTAAACTCTATGGGAGGAACATGTCAATCACATATGTGAAAAAATATCTCGGGTGCATACCTTATCTTGAAACTAAGGGAGGTAGTGAGCTTAGAGTACCTTAGGGTGACATACTTTGGGCTATTCCAGTCACATATCTCACATGGTCTGATTATATGGGGGCACTCCCCTCACATCAAGAACATCTTGAAATTCCAAAAAAGAAAGAAGTCTTACGCACAATATGTAAAAGAGGTCATAGGGAGCACTGTCTTCCTCTTTTTTCCAGACTCAGAATACTAACAATTATGAATTTATACATCTATGTGTCTGTACTCTACATTAAAAATAATATTTCAGAATTTATTGCCAGAGGGGAAATACATGAACACAACACCAGGGCTAAGAGTAATTTAGACATACGGTGCCAAAGATTAGCAAGAACAGGAAATTCCCACAAAGTTAACCCACTCAAAATGTCCAATAAACTGCCAATTCATATTCAGTCAACGATTATAATTTTTTTAAAAATTAAGTGGTACAGCTGGCTTTCAGATCATCCACTCAATGACATTAAAGAATTCTTTGAGATGCCTGAGGAGGATATTAGCATTTAAACGTTGTCTGTAGTTAAACATATTATTGTGTGCTGTGGTTAATCATGTGTAATTACATAGTGTATACAATAAACAATATAATAGTATATTACATTAGATTACAGTATAGCTTATTGCATTAACTTTTAGAAGCTATCCTGGTGTAATTCAGTACACTGCCATGCTTCAAATGTATTCTATAATGTACTGACACTTGTTTATTTTATTATTCTATATGTACTAGTACACCCTGTATGATGAAGCCAATATCACTGTAAAATGATCTACGGTGAATAAAATTCTTGATTCTTGAAATGTATAAGTGCACAAGCATTCGAGCTGATTCAGCGAAATATGATGCAGATGTCAAAAAGACATGTCTTATCACAAGTTGCTAGCTAATCACTTTTGCTTGTTGGAACAACATGGAACTAGCCAGAGCTATTTGGAACTTTATGATCAGGTGTTTCACATGAGTATTCAAGGAAAATATGACAATTCCTCGAATGTGCATGTGCCGACACCCTCGCCACCTGCTGATTCTGCAGGAAGTTGTGTTATAAAAGCAGGGCTGTCACTTGGAGTTGGATGTTATCGATGCTGGACAATTCTGAATATCAACATTGTTCAACATTTATCTTCCAGGATGTGCATATGATAGAGATGCGTGAACTCGTTCATCTTTGGGGACTAGTTCACTGGTGATATTCCTTTTTGGCAATCATTCGTTTTTCCTTGTCCATCATTTCTTTTCTACCTAACTGCACATGCCAAATGAATTTTAGATAAATTTCCAGAAAAATATCAAGTATGCAGAAGTATTACTTCTGCATCATAAATTCATTGATTGCTTTATATGGACAAGTTGTTTACTTTGATTTCCTTAGTTGAATGAATTCTTAGAAAGTATCACATTACCAAGCTGGCATGACAAGTCAGTGACCACAGGCCAGGGAGTGAGAGGTCAGAGCAGGTTGAATGTAAGTACATATGGAACATGTTTATGACCCAGCATGGACCACCACCCACAGTCATTCACTTTTGCGAGAAGCTTGTGATCATAGCAAATACAGTGTCTTTGTTTTCAGTTCATAATACTCTCCCCCCCCCCCCCCCCCTTGAACCCATGAACCATGGGACCCTGCTGTTGATGAGGAGGCTCACATCCCAAACAATACAGATAGCTGTACCATGGGTGCAACAACAATGGAGGGGTATCTGTTAAGAGACCAGACAAATGTGTGGTTCCTGAAGAAGGGCAACAGCCTTTCCAGTAGTTGCGGGGACAACAGTCTGGATGATCTGGCTTTGTAAAATCAACCATAACAGCCTCACTGTGCTGGTACTGCAAAGGGCTGAAAGCAAGGGGAAACTACAGCTATAATTTTTCATGAGGGCATGCAGCTCTACTGTATGGTTAAATGATGATGGCATCCTTTTGGGTAAAACTATTCCAGAGGTAAAGTAGTTCCCCACTCAGATCTCTGTGTGGGGACTACTCAGAACGATGTTGTTATCAGGAGAAGCAAAACTGGCATTCTTCGGATTGTAGCATGGACTGTCAGATTCCTTAATCGGGCAGGTAGGTTAGAAAATTTAAAAAGGGAAATGGATAGGTTAAAGGTAGATATAGTGGGAATTAGTGAAGTTCAGTGGCAGGAGGAACAGGACTTTTTGTTAGGTGAATAGAGGGTTATAAATACAAAATCAAATAGGGGTAATGCAGGAGCAGGTTTAATAACGAGTAAAAAAAATAGGGACACAGATAAGCTACTATGAACAGCATAGTGAGTGCATTATTGCACCCAAGAGAGATACAAACGCCACACCCACTACAGTAGTGCAAGTTTATATGCCAACGGGTTCAGGAGATGAGGAGGAGATATGATACTGCATCAAGAATTTGACAATGCACTGAAAGAGTTTAGTCAAAACAATGCTCCGGGAATAGACAACATTCTACTAGAGCTACTGATAGCTTTGGGAGACCCAGCCATGACTAAAATCTTCCATCTGGTGAGCAAGATGTATGAGACAGGTGAAATACCCTCTGACTTCAAGAAGAATATAATAATCCCAATTCCAAAGAAAGCTGGTGCTGATAGGTGTGAAAATTACTGAACTATCAGTTTAATAAGTCATGGCTACAGAATACTAACATGAATCCTTTACAGAAGAATGGAAAAACTGGTAGAAGCTGACCTCGGGGAAGATCAGTTTGGATTCCGGAGAAATGTACGAACATGTGAGGTAGAAACCAGATGGCAGTTATAACAGTTCAGGGGCACAAAAATGAAGCAGTAGTTGAGAAGGGAGTGAGACAGGGTTTTTGGCTATCCCTGATGTTACTCAATCTGTATATTGAGCAAGCACTAAAGGAAACAAAAGAAAAATTTGGAGTAGGAATTAAAGTCCAGGGAGAAGACATATAAACTCTGAGGTTTGCCGATAAAATTGTAATTCTGTCAGAGATTGCAAAGGTCGTTGAAGGGCAGTCAGATAGAATGGTCAGTTTCTTGAAAGGAGGATATAAGATGAACATCAACAACAGCAAAACAAGGACAATGGAATGTAGTTAAATTAAATTAAGTGATGTTAAAGTAATTAGATTAGGAAACAAGATACTTTAAGGAGTAGTTTTGTTATTTGGGTGGCAAAATAATTGATGAGGGCCAAAGTAGAGAGGATATAAACTGTAGACTGGCAATGGCAAGAAAAGCATTTAAGAAGAAGAGATATTCAAGAAGTATAGAGTTAAGTGTTACGAAGTCCTTTTAGAAGATAGCCATTTATGGAAATGAAACATGGGCGATAAACAGTTTAGACAAGAAAAGAATAGAAACTTTTGAAATGTGGTGCTATAGAAGAATGCTGAAAATTAGATTGGTAGGTCATGTAATTAATGAGGAGGTACTGAACGTAATTGGGGAGAAGAGAAAATTGTGATACTACCTGACTAAAAGAAGGGATAGGTTGGTAGGACACATTATGTGGCATCAAAGGATCACCAATTTAATACTGGAGGGAAGTGTGGGGGGTTAAAATCATAGGGGGAGACATAGAGATGAATACAGTAAGGAGATTCAGAGGGATGTAGATTGCAGTAGTTACTGAGAGATGAAGAGGCTTGCACAGGACAGGATAGCATGAAGTGGAGAGCTGCATCAAACAAGTCTCTGGACTGAAGATCACAATAACAACAACAATAACATTGACAATATATACTTGTGTACTAAAATTAGAAGCTTTGTATCAGCAATGGCACTAATTCTATAAATATGCTGGGAGATAATCGGAACCTCATAAGTGAAAAGAAAGAAGACTTTTTTCCAAAACCTTCATGACATATTGCACATCACTGCTTTGAAGAGCTTTACAACTGAGGAAGATAACCAGTTTTTGACCAATCATCATCTGAAAGTGGCCCCTAGGTTCATGCCTGGAACCAGTTATAAGTCATTTGTTAAAGAGAACTTCTGAGTAGGCACAGGCAGCTATTAACAGATGAGAGTGAAAGAAACATGAAATTCAACACTTCAGTAAATTCATTAAATATTAATTTCAACACAAATGTTCTGAAAAGGAAAGCTCACTATTAGACAATGCTGATAATTTTATGTGTATTTCAGTCATTTAACTTATTATGGAAAAATGTAGGCAAATGTGTCCATGAAACTTACACTGAAAGGCTTTTTACTTAAATCATTAGTTTCTCTCACAACAGTACAAAATACAGTTACTTTTAGAGAAACGCGTGTTTTGTTGAAAATGTTTTGGAAAATTGTCTCTTGCATTTACCTCTGAGGCATAGGATATACATGGTGATTATAATTAGAATTCCAGTTTCAACACAAAGTACATAAAGAACCACTCCTCAGAATGATGTCAAATATCAACAGAATGTTCTAGTGGGAAAAAATTATGAAAATTTTGCAACTAGCTGTAAGTGGCAGAATATGTAAAATAAAAGTCATGGGGTACATAGTTGTTTCTCAGACTGCATCTGAGATGCTCAGCATGACTGTGTCAATGCAGGATTGTGTCCTACTGGCAAAGCTAGTCCACAAGGTCTGATGTCTCCCAAGGGTCTGGAGAAAAAGATTATGAAATTTGGAAAGACATGTTCTTTTGAAGTGCACATTATTTTGAAGTTCAGGTTCTTTTGAAGTGCAATGTGGCAGAAGGAGGAAAACAACTGATCCAACATCAGTACATGATGTGGCCACAGTGCTGCAGGAGGGGTAGAGTGGTGATGTGCAAAAATGCAGTGCACGGGATTGCTCGAACTTTGGACATGGCTGTGAGCACAGTGCATAAAATTATACAAAACATATGGCATTGCTGGCCTATGAAACTACCTATATTCAGGAGTTGCTTCATGCTGGCCTGTCAGTAACACAAGTATTTGCTCTACAATTTCTTGCTCACATGGAAGTGGATAATAAATGGCCATGGAACATTCTGGGGACAGACAAAGCCAATTTCCATATCCAAAGTCATTTCAATACACATGTCACATAACTGCAGAATATGAGTAATAGAACATCTGCTCACACATCAACTAGTACCGCTTTAGTCTTCAAAGGTAACTGCATGGTGCAAGTTGATGGCTTCGCAATTTCTCTCTCTCTCTCTCTCTCTCTCTCTCTCTCTCTCTCTCTCTCTTTCTCTCTTTTTTTTATGAGATGGGTTCTGCAGGTCCTGTTTCCTTTACTCTCACTGGTAAATGAGAGTCTTTCCAACCTTTCAACAGCATAGATGTGTGGGTAGGATCAGTTTTATGCAAGAAGACACTCCTCTCTACATTGCATACTCAGTGAAGCAGCTGCTGCAGAGGCATTTTTGAAATGATAGAATTATCAGTTGTCATTTTCCTACAGCCTGGGCATTCAGATAACCTAATCATAATCTGTGTGACTTCTGGCTGTGTGATTATCTAAAAGATGCTGTATTCAGTGCTCTGATTACAGACATAGCTGAACTAAAGCCATGTATTGTGCAAACACATTTTGAATGTGACCCACAAGACATTCCAATCTGTTGTGAAAAATGCTGGCTTTTGATTGCAGCTTGAGACAGAAAATGGTGGACAGTGTACTGACTATGTCTTGTGGCAGTCTCACAACAGTTAAAAAATTTCTTTGTTACTTTTTATGTAGTTTTTGTCCTCAGGAGAATTAAAAACCAATGTCATTGTTTCTTTTTACAAGGTTTTTGGCCTCAGGATGATTAAAAACTGACTTTTCCCATCCAATGTGGTATGATCTTGCCATGGTGGATGAGTTTATCTAATTAACAGTGCCACAATTATTGGGTGCCAAACTTGTGCAGTCACACACATCGCAACAGTATGGTGGGGTTAATGTGCAACTTACACCAAAGCTATTGTACTGGGATTCATCTATGATTTGTAATCAAATCCATTTACATTATGATGCTTACGGCGCAATGTAGTGGGAAAAGTGTTTTTTTGTGTGTTTGTTTCTGTCATGTTTCCACATCTTTGATAAAATTCTGATCAAATTTGATGTCATTCTGAGCAGCAGTTCTTTTGAAACTGGAACTTAAATTATAATCATACTGTATAAGTGGATAATGTTGATATTTTTTAATTAACTGCAAACTCTCTTATCAAAGAAATATTTCGTGTAACATCTTTACATGCTCCTTGGGGATACATCATGCAAGGTGGAGTGCAAAAGTCATTTATATATGGAAAATGTTTGTTCCATGATGACTCTGAATTATGACCACAAGAAAAGATTGCAACTTGTTCTGTTTGCATTTTCCTTATGAGTATGTAATTTGAAGCAGGATCCTGTGCACTTCAGAAGCCTAAGCACCATATTTGGATTTCAGAATTCTTTCAAAACTTTGTGTAGGGGTGTGCACTGTGTATAAGGATGTCAATAGTGATATCCCTGTGTGGCTTTACAAAAACTGAAAATCATGCGTGTTCCCTTTTCTGTCACCTTAACCTTCTGAATCCAAATGAAAACTACACTGAATTGTGAAGCAGAACCAACAGATGAAAATATACAAGACTCAACTAGCATTCAATAAAATCTCTAAAATTATGACTAACAGGATTGAACAGTTCATTTTTAATACAGTAAGAGTGTCTCCAAACAGATTTGATTTGAGTGACAAGTTCCCTAAGAAAGATTCTTCACATTGGCATGAAAATGAAGATGTCATCATTGCTCTACACCTAGTTACTAAACTAAAAGTTGTAAATTATCCAGCTGAGAGAGTGAGGGGGGGGGGGGGGGCAGCAGGGGGAGCAGGGGAGGGAGAGAGAGAGAGAGAGAGAGAGAGAGAGAGAGAGAGAGAGAGAGAGAGAGAGAGAGAGAGAGAGAGAAAAGCTATATGAAATTCAGGTTGTGTTTGAGTATTCCCATCAGGTTTCAGGCCAAGAAAGAGACTTTACCTAAGTATAAGTATGCTTAAAATAAAATATGATTTTCTTGTCATATTTGCCTCACAACTTAGTAAATAGTAGGTTTATAAGTAGTATTATTGAAGTTAATGCACCAATATGGTATTAGTAAGTAAACTGAAAGTAAAAAAGTATTTAATTAAAAAACTACTTCTAAACAATAGTTTTTGAGATAAAAAGTAAATATGATTTTATGTCATTCTACAATTTTTTAAATGGAAAAGCACCACTTTCCCTTTTCTAACTGAGCTGGAACCACCCACAACTCATCTGTATGTGCAGAGAAATGAAACTACAGGGTAACACAAAGAAACAAACACACCTGAAAAATAGGAGCCTCCCTAAGTGTTTTGTTTTATTTTTGGAAGAAATGAGAAAATCGTAAGTGTTATGTAAACCTTCTTACATTACAATTAAAAAATGATTAAAAGTTATCTTAAAAACTGTTAAATCAAACAGATGAAATTTCAAAAGTCTATGAATAAAAACAAATAGCAGCCCATTTCCCATGGCCAAACAAAAAACAACTTGTCTTGTTCTACAATTGACCAAAATGATGAAGAGATATGCAGATTTCTCTTTTTTTGTCCTGAAGAATATGTATTATTACATACAACTTAATTTTTATGTAAGTTATGTAAGTATAAAAAAGTTGAACTGTAATGAGTGGCTGCACAAAAAAGAAGAAACCCAGCCAAATGAGACTGAGGCAGCAACAAGGAGAGGAACTAGACTGAAGTGGGAATGAGACCTGTCAAAGTGAACTGTGAATGACCATTACTGGGTATGAGACCAACGGTGACCACAATGAATAGTGAATGATAGTTCTCAGGAACAAGACTAACTGGGACCAAAGTGAATGGTGAACAACTGTTCCTTAGAAGTAATTCCTCAGTCTTTTCGATCATTTTGGTGAACGTTTCCTTTGGACCCATTCAGTTGCAATATACTTTCCAGTTTATAATCTTAACAACAGTTACTGCTACTCACCCTAAAAATGACTTGTTGAGTTGCACATGGGCACAGCCAAAAGACTGTTATACATTGAGCTTTTGGGCAAGGCCTTCATGGGAAAAGAGAAACATACACACATTCACAGAAGCAAGCACACCTCCTACACACATGACCACTATCTCTGGCTGCTCAAGCTGGGTCTGGCCTGAGCAGCCAGAGATAGTGGGCATGTGTGTGTGTGTGTGTGTGTGTGTGTGTGTGTGTGTGTGTGTATGTGTGTGTGTGTATTCTTTTCTCTTTTCTCATGACACCTTTGCTAAAAGCTTAATGTGTATCCGTCTTTCCATTGTTCCTGTCTGCAATCAATGTGTCATCTTTATGGTTAGTACCAATCCATCCTTTCCATATTTCAACCTGGACTATTCATTGTATTATTAACAATATTACATCTTACAACAACTATTAATTACTTGCTGTAACTGATGCATGCTTTTTTTTCCTCATTCAGTGTTGCAAAATCTGCAGGCAGCTGGAGAAAGAGAACAAGGGTGGGAGGGGGGGGGGGGGGGGGGGTTGGGGAGGGTGAGAGAGAGAGAGAGAGAGAGAGAGAGAGAGAGAGAGAGAGAGAGAGAGAGAGAGAGATGTAGGGAGGGGAGAGGGGGAGAGGGGGAGAGGGAGGGGGAGAGAGAGCAGCAATACTTGATTGTGAGGAAATTGAGAGTCTTCTGAAACACGCGCAACTCTCCAGAAAATAAAAGTAAGTCTGATGTACTATTAAGATTCTTACATCTTTCGCCTACTGATTTCTTACTGTAACTCACGGATGCTTTTCACATTCAGTGTTGCAGCATCCGAAGCAGCTGTCGTCTCGTACCAGTACCTGATCAGAACAGTAGTCAAAGGGCTGCAGCAGCTCCTGACTATTACCCAGTCAGAGTAGTGGTTGAGAACCAAAGACCGACAGGAAAGTCGCTTGGTAGGCTGAATATTGTGGTCATCACTGGCTTTGGGACTAAACTAATAATTTGTGAATTTGTGTTAGTGAACTGTCCAGTTCACTACTATGGGTGATCCATCTCCAAAACACATTTAATTACGTCCAACCAATGATATTAAATGGGTTACTGCTAAATGTGCATTAAAAAGACAAATATGTGCAGGTGTTACAGTTCATCAGTCTGGGTTTAAGGGTCCTACACACTTCTTGGATGTCAGTGCTTATATCTTTAAGAAAAGAGCACATCAAATTAACCAGCCTCTTAAAATCAGTTTTTAGCAGTCTGCAGCTTTCTCTTGCTCAAGTCAGATGAAGTAAAGCAAATGTAACTCAATACAAAGGATGAGAGTTTAATGTTGTTCAAATTTAGTGATGATTGGTATGCAACTAATGTTATTTGTAAGCTATTGAAGAAACTGTAGACATTTGAGAAGAGAGATTCTCACTGGGTGTTGAAAGAAATAGTTCAGCTTTTTGTAGGATGATATATGAAACTGCAAAAAATGGTAGCAGATAAACATGCAGTAATAAATGCTCATTCAAAGGAAAAGTAGTCAGTTCTAGCAGCTTTATATCCTGTAAATAAGGATGTACAATGTGAGTCGAAATATTGTGCCACATGCAAAAAAATGAAACATTGCTAACATACCATTCCTTGCAGAGCTGAAGCATGTTTACATTTTCAAACAGTAGAATGAGGGTACCTCTGTTAACATCTATGACATACAGTTATCTCATTATGAAGAGATGATCATGGAAGACAGGAGAGATCAAACAGAATTTCTATTTGTTCTGTTATATGTTATAAAGCACCATTGTGAGAAACATGTAAAATTATTTATGATGCAAATTGCTAATACATAACATACCATTTTGACTATGTGAAAAACTTTTCAACACTAGAAAGTAGCAATATTACTGTTTATAAGCATACAAGTGAAATTTGTGAGTGCTGGTTATGTTATTTTCACTCCAAACACAAAATGGATACACACTCAGTTGACTGTCCACAGTTTAAACCAGTCAGTGGTATAATGCCCAGTGGCAGGAATGAGTATGTAAGATGTACCAGATTTAACAAGAACCTAAAGCTGCCGTTTGTGATTTATGTTGATATGGAACGTATGGTAGAACCAGCTTCTACTTGCGGTCATAACAGTACCTCTGGTTCACACTCTGATTAGGTGCATTTGCATACATCATTCACAACAGCTTATTACATACACTCTGGGCTATGATTAGGCATATCTGCATTTAAACTGTACAGAGGCAGAAATTGCATGAAATGGTTCCTGAACAGCTATATGCAATTTCTGAGGCTGTGAATAAAATTTTATTGCAAAATAAATAGCTGGAGATAAGCCATGAAGAAGAATTATTGTGTTTCTCAATAGAAGTCTGTAATACTTGCCATGAACTGTTTAAGAAAGAGATTGTTAAACATAGAAGCGACTGTCATTTCACTTGTGCATTTTGGGGGAGGGGGGATGCACATGCCAGCTGCAGTGTAAACTGCAGGTCTCACTATACAGTGCCAGTTGTAATTCACAATCTGAGCAATTATGATGGCTGTTTCTTGATTATGAACACATGTAAAGAAATCATGACAGACAGTGACAAAGAAGTTAAAATGAAGCCAGGTTGCATTTCTTTTCTGACACAATATACGGAAAAATGTAAATCATTTACAAAGAGTATTGCAATAATGCACAATGAAAGTGGGTGTAATACAAACTTCCAGTTTATCGATTCACTTTTTTTTTTTTTTTTTTTTGAGAAGTGTATGTAATAAATGAAATCAGAAGAACTCATGACAATGAGGACATATTTTCACTATGCTTATAAGTTTTATTTAGTTAATCAGATGGTGATTTTTCTGTATGAGTATGTGACTAATGAATCATTTTTATTGGGAGATCATTTACCTCCAATTGATAAGTCTAAAAGTTTATTAACAGGTTAAACTATAACACAAGGTGGGTACAAAAGAGCATGAAGTGTTTGAAATGTATTCCAGTGTAGCACACAAGGAGAATATTCTGATTTACATTTGAAAAGTAACATACTACAGCTTACTGTTTTTTTTTTTTAAAGGCTTTTGTGGTCTATATCTTAAAGCATATGAACTAGATTCTAGTCATTACATTACTTCACTTGGCTTAGCATTTGGTGCTCCACTGAAAAATACTAGAGTAGAATTGTAGCTTATTATGATACCGAACAACTTCAGTTTATTGAAAGAGGCACTAGAGATGATGATTTTCTTTGTTCATGAGGTCATGCCACTGCAAACAATACAGGGTGAACATTAATAAAACCGACAAACTGCAGGGATGATTCCTGGTTGGAAATGGAAGAAAAATGGTCCTGTGAACATACGGCTGAAAATGCGTTGTTGCCATGGTAGATGGTGCTGATGAATGACAGTGCCTATGACCATGTGCCATTGTTCCTTGTATGTTGCAGGCTGTGTGACTGACAAAGCATCTGTAAGCAGCAGAATGGTCTGGTATTGATGTTGGGAACAAACCAAGATGATATTTATGTATGACCAAGCAGATGAAAATGGTCGAGAGGCAGCATGGCTTTACCAAAACAACATTTCAAACCATTTTTTGGGTGTTAGTGTGATCATCGGTCCTTTCAGAAAGGCAGTGAACTGCACATACAACAGATTTGGTAGATCAGGTTCTATGGGATTCTGAGAAGAATCCTAGTACAAGCTCCAGGCAAGTGGCCCACCAACATGATGTAAGCCAAAGCACGATTATGTGTATCTTGCAGGACAACCACTGCTATCCCTTCCACCTGTAATCCCATGGAGGCCATTTTGAACATCTGCTGTGACGTGGAAGTGATGCAGCTCCGTCCTGTGTTTTGGGATGATGTGTTGTCTTTGCATGCACACCATTTATTTTGAGATACATGTTCATATGACCTTTTTTCCTCAATTTCCAGTCAGAAATCTGTCCCTGCAGTTTGTCAGTTTTATTAATGTTCCCCATGTATATTCATTGCCAGTTATGATGACAAAACTAACAAATATTAAATTATATATCTTGATGCGAGTAGTCTGTGCAGCTGGTAAATGTTACAGTATCTTCCAGTGTCCTATTTTGTATGATTTTTCACAGAGTTGAAACTTTTAATATGAAACACACATTAGATGATTCTGATACAGGGTATATTTCAGAAGTCAATGATTTTTACTGAAGAAGAAATGTAGGACTTTTTGGAAATCTTAAATCTACAAGGAACATAACAGAAAATTATTAGTCATCTTATTATATTATTTCAAAAAATGTCAAAATAAGGTGCCAATACAGGTACAGTGACTTAGAACTAAAAAGGAAAATTGTGTTTCTTTCATTTATTTTAGTAAGTGAACATTGGGTAGTGAATCATGAAATGAGCTAGTTCATTCCAGCAAATGAATGGTGCTGATATGATCCCTGAAAAGAATGGTTTGGCCCATCTCAAGTATTACACATATTTCTGAAACAGATTCAAAAAAATTAAGATATTTTTGAACATTGTGATAGGCTGTTTCATTTTAGTAGCCAGTAACATGCTAGGCTGTGTTGGATGTTTTGTTTTAATGCCAGGTAGACTACTAGGTTCTGGATGATGGAGAGGAGGCAGGGGAGGGAGGCAGGTAGGAGAAAGTGGAAGGGAAAGGACAGCATGATGTCATATAAAGAAGGTGTGGCTTGTGATGACATATTGATTATGTCTGCTATCTTCAGCACATAGCAGAAGTTTAAAGTAGCCTGAAAGACCAACAGTCATACCACTTATTTAAAGCCACTCATTTTTGTCCAGAAATATGTCAATTACTCAGCAAGACATATGTTCATAGCTTCTGACCAACCATACTATTTTAGTAACTAATAAAGTACAGTTTAAGATGATCTTGTATGATTTACTACTAACCAACTCCTTATAGTCAATTGACAAATTTCTTTGAGAACCAACTGATGTACCTATTATTAACTTTATCACACAATATATTTAGTGAAGGTTGGGCCCCACAGCTGTTAAGTATTTGAAAAATGTCATATTTCAACCCCTAAGAACTGCTGATAAGTAATTTTTTATGCACTGTCAGTTTCAATTTTCAATTACTCTTCATGTATCTTAATGCTATTTATAACACTTAAAATACCAGTATTAAAATTGTGGCATCAAATAACATAAAGGCAAATCTATATCCCAGCCATCAATAGTTAAATGAGTTACATAGAGATCTGTTGTTTGATCATCCACACCAGTACACAGCAACAAAGCACAGCCACCAGGGGCAGCACCTTCAGACAGTACGGGCCTTCCAACTGGTGTGCACAGACATTGCCTAGTGCCACCATGTGGAGACATCTAATATTTGTCTATTTAACCTTAGAGTGTAGTGTTTTCATCATCATTTTGTAATGTTCCATGCAATAGCTAACTTCACTCCATTCAAGAATCTCTGTTTGTTAATTTGGCATTGACCTGGCAATGTACAAACTCTCCGTACTGAATGCTTTAGGAATTTATATATTAAAGTGATTATCTATTTACTGGTGTTGTCTATTTTGCGTGTTATAACACAAGTGATCATGTTAAGTTTCACTTGGTAACTAATCACCAGCCATTACAGTCTCTTTTTAGTCCTATGGCACACTTGCCAGCCCATAGACTGCAACGTTGAACCCTGTGTAGGTACAATTATGGGATTCATTTCTCCTTTATGGCTCAACATTGAAATGCAGATGCTCTTTTGCCTTTGCCGATGGGACCCAACCCTAGTTTTGATGAAGATGAACTACTTTGTTCTTATGTCACTGAGGAAGCTTGCCATACAGGGATGGATTTCTGATTAGCAGTTCTCACATCATTCAAGCAATCGCCACTGACTCCTTTCTTTGTCAAGCACACCAATATCTTCAGCATGGGTGGCCTGAGTGGCCTCCTGCATGTACAGCAGATCCCATCCACTATTATTTTTTGCTGAGATACAGACTCTCTCATTGATGATGTTCTTTTGTCGTCATCCACAGACAATGCTGTTCCATGTGTGTTTGTTCCCACATCTCTCCAGAACAACATTCTTAGTTTCCCGCATCAGGATCATTGAGGCACCTCACGCATGAAGTTGTTGGACCACCCCCATGTCTATTGGCCCAGCACAGACCACGAGATTGAACATTTAATTGCTGTGTGCTCTACATGTGCAAGTCATCAGGCCACTCCCCAGAAACATTATTCCTCTTGGCTGGAGCCATCACAGTCCAGGGAGTGTATCCATTTTGACTTCACCAGCCCTTCCCAAGAAGGTGCTCATCAATGCCTACTCAAAGTTCCCATCCATTGTCTACTGCCGCTCCACCCACGATGGGTCCTTCACTGTCATTGTCACTTCAGGCCCTGTACTCCAATACAGGACAAGCAACAGGGAGATTTTTGCAGTGTGGTGCCCTCCTGTCTATGACACCTCAGAGGACATGGATGTTACCTTCCTGGGGTTCTAGTGTGCCACATGCAATGAGGGACGGAGGCTGGGGTGACACTGGCTTACACGCATCCAACAAAGGCTGGGGTGACACCGGCTTGCATGCACCCTAACATGAGGGGTGGACTGTGGTAACCCATAGTTATCACACCAATCGTATCATACCTTGCCGTCCATCAAAGTTCAACAGGACATGAAGTGCTGCCCTGTCAATTTCTGCTTTATTAGCCCATGCCAAAATGGATATATTTGTAAACTGTTCATCTGCTGACATGGTTAAAGTATACTATGCAAGGCAAAATGGCCCTATCCAAAACCAGTACTGAGACAACTGTGGTGCACCAAGGCCCAAAGATGACAGGAGTTAACAATAGCTGCAGAGATATGTATGGGCGAATAGATGTGCAGCTGTTGAGCAACTGAATGTCCAGATGAACCAAGGAGCTACAAACAGTGTCTCCTCACTGACCATTCAGCAGACTTTATTGCATATAGGCTTCCGCAGCAGGCGCATAGTTCATGCACCCATGCTGATTGCTGTTCGTCAGTGATGAAGGCTGGAATTTGCACACCAGTACCTTACTAGTTGTGCAGTGGATAACAACAGGTTGTCTTTTCAGTCAAATCATGTTTTATACTCCTTAGGATAGATGTCAAACACCCTGCAATGATTGTTGGAAAGGTTCAGGCTGGAGGCGGAAACATTATAGTATGGGGAATGTTTTTGTTTGCATTCCCTGAGTGATCTCGTCTTTCTGGAAGGTGCAATGGATAAACACAAGTATGTACGTATCCTTGGGGACCATGTCCACTCCTATATGCAGTGTGTTTTTGCTCAACACAATTATGTCTACTAGCAGGAAAATACATTATGTCATACAACTTGCAGTGTATGTGAATGATTTGAAGAGCACCTTGAACTTAGGCACTTTTCGCTTTTATTGACAAAGCATGAGTAGCAGTTATATTGTAATCATTATGAGTAGCTGATACTTGTAGGTCCTGTAGTATTTATAAGCCAACTGACAGTTTCGCTTATTAATAACTTATTCTAGATATTACTGTCAATGTTTTGAGTTCCTTGTTGCACATACTGATGATAACGGCTTGTCCTTTCATGTTAGCAGAACCTGGAACTGAGTTTCCATTATACACACATGCTGGTTTCATTTCTTCACAGCTTTCTGATCTGGCTTTCTCTGGTACTAGCGCAGCAGACTTTTGTAATTAGGAACTTTATGTTATTAATATCTTATGAAGTCTTCCTGTGGATGTTCACATTTTGCAATCAATGCTGTGTTGTACGCTTCTCATTTGTGTTCATCTGCGCTGGGGTTAGTGGCAATGACAGCATTCTTAAGAAAAACATTTTATACATCCATAATGATCAAAAGATGTGTTGTCCACTCATTATGTATACAATATAACCAATGGAGATGCTCCAAAGTCTGGATCATGTCTTGTGAATTAACTTCTCAGTTTTCAATACACTTAAGACAGAAAAAGAAAAATAATTTTGACACTTTTGATTTCTAATAATTAGTTTGCAGTCTGTGCATCTGAGTATTATAAGTAACTACACACTATTCCTTAAACCTCAGCACAGAAATATGAATAAAACTCCTTGGCTTATACTTTCAATATCCCAGCCCGCAGCAGCCACATCTTTGAGATGCAAACAGTAGTCACTACCGAGCACTCTCAACAAGCACATCTGCTACGGAAACATATTTTTCCTGCTGGTAGTACAAATAAAACATCTCAACTATGCAGAGTATGTTTGGCACTACTGAGACTATCAAATTACTTCCTGGATGGCAAAAAATTATCCTGATAAATTCCCTTAATATTTTCTTGCCATTTCCATTCAACAATCTGAGTGACTTTTCACTTAAAATGCAACATCGGGTTACAAATTTATAGTTTTCTGTCCAGGAAGCTTGTTCCATGTTGAAACTGTAGTTTCTCATCTATTTATGTTGCAACTTATTTGTCTTAGTCAACAGTAGGGCAACAAGGGAGAGACAATTGACACAGCTCTTTGCTAGCTCCGAAGAAACAGGATTACGTTATAAAGTGAAGTCTGCATTGGCTCTGGTTTCCACTCTAAATGGAGGTTAGTTTTTTTAGCTATTCTGTGACAGAATCACAAGTAACCAAATCGAAAATCAGTACATAAATGTTAAGAAAACTTCTCCATCATAAGTTTTCTCACTACTTCCAGTACCCCATAGTGCAAGGGTGAAAAATGTGTATTGCTGCATACTTTGATAAAGTCTTTTTCTGCTGACATAATATTTTGTTTTTGTAAACACACAATTTTAGCTGCACTGAATAAATTATTATTATTATTATTATTATTATTATTATTATTATTATTATTATTATTATTATTTAGGCATCCAGTCCATATGTTTCATATCCACACTACTTGGCTATGACACAGGCCAGCACTTAAACACATACTGTTCTGAAGTCCAAAAGGTATAATACCTTACTAATTCATGCCAATTAAGCATGCTCACTTATTTACTCTATGTTTAATTAAAATAGACTTTCATCATGGTAAGTTCAAATACTGTTGTATTAGTGCAGTGGCATTTTTCCATTACTACACAGAACACAAGAGTAAATATGAAAGCCGGCCGCGGTGGTCTCGTGGTTCTAGGCACGCAGTCTGGAACCGTGCGACTGCTACGGTCGCAGGTTCGAATCCTGCCTTGGGCATGGATGTGTGTGATGTCCTTAGGTTAGTTAGGTTTAAGTAGTTCTAAACTCTAGGGGACTAATGACCACAGCAGTTGAGTCCCATAGTGCTCAGAGCCAGTAAATATGAAAGAGAAATCAGTCATCACAATATATTCTCTAACATCATCTAAAATAGTCTGACAATGCTCAGATAGTTTATGGATTCCATGTTGTAGTAGAAACCTACTCATACAGAGTTAAAGATGTCACTGAGCCAGATTTGAAGTGAATTTTCATCCAGAAAGGAATTTTCTTGATGGTTATTCGATAAGGAGTGGAAAAGGTAAACATTTGAGGTCACAAGGCCAGAAGGATAGCAAACTCCTGGACACTATTATTTTTGAAATCAGCAGAGTGCATTACCATATAGTAGCAACACTTGCTGCAGTTCTGTTGGCCATTTTTATTACATTGCAACTGAAAGATGTCTCAGTTGTTGGTGACAAATGTCAGCTGTGATGGACACAGCCTCAGGAGGAGATTGCAGTATACAACACCGTGTGCCACCAGATGCAAAATATTATCTGTTCACACTGCTCTGTGCTCAAGGTCATGTCTTTTATTGGGGCTCAGCCACCTGTCCCACGAACATGAGCCACCACCTCTCCCATTCCCTACTACATTCATTTCTTTATCCAAACTCCTGCACTAGCAGTCAACCTCCACCTGCTCCATCCCAGGGAAAAGCCCTTTCTGTATTCTATGAATGATAATATATCTTAAGTTTTAATTAACTTTATTTTGCTGTCTCCAATCTGATGTTCATCCATCACACTCCTCAACCTGTACAATAAATGTTTGGCCTTTATGCTACATCAAAATCTTAAATTCAAAGGCCATCTACAATTATGTAATTCTAATCATTTGGCAGTTCAGAAGTACATAACTGCGGTATAAAGTTCATTTCAGTCACACGGGCCCATCTTTGTACTGCAATTTTCAAAAACATTAATGTATGCTAAGACTAGCAGTTTAGAAAGTTTAGCATCTAACACTGGTTATTGAAGTAGGGCCCAAAAATAGTCAACATAAACATGAAAACTAGTGTTCAATCATGTTTAACATGTTGTTTCACAAAGGACAATTAATTAATGATGCTGATATTCGGTTACTGAACAATTGCAAAAATGGGTAACATATATAAATAAAATTTCTAAAACTGAACAATGAACCAATGTCCACTATAGGCCTCTTCCCTGTCTCATGCAATGCAGAATTTGCACATCAATTATCATCACTCTTAATCTAAATTTATTGCTTATCCTTTAACCAAAATGTCATTACAATATGAATACAGTGTCCAAGGAACTCATAACTTAATATACAGAATATAATAAACACTTGTTACAGTCAATCACTGTTATATCCTGTGACTGTGGGGTGATGTGGGAGTAGTATCACATGATATGCGCACTAGGACGACAGATAGCTTGCCTGAGGGAGTGGCAGTGGCGACAGTATACATGTGAGGACAGCACTGAGCTGACCAAGCTTGGGCAAAGGAGCTGCAACTGCCATAACACCAGCATCAGTATTCTCAGTTTCCATCTTCTTCTTTCTGCTTTGTCTGGCATAAACATTTAGTGCACCCTAAGCACTGGACTACTTTTAATGCTTGCCTGAAGAAAGGCCACATCACCTCCATGTGTCATTCATCGGCTGGTTGTTCAGGATATGGACATGGACATAAACCGTGTGACTCCAATGCTTGGGACTTCTTCCAAGTTGTTTATTGAGTTAAGTGTTTTTTGCCATATCATCTGTCTACAGATCGACATAGATGCTGCACTGGCATTATTGAACACTCAAATCAGTGTGAGTTTAGGCTCACCGCTGTTGAAACTGGTCATGTTGAAGCTGGTCTGTTATAAAAAACAGTGCATTGCACTGTTGCAACAATTTACTGCACCTGCCTCCTACTAGTCAGTGGTTCGCTCCCTTGGATTTTTCGTTATTGCTGATGCTGATGTTCAGAACTTGTTTGGGATGGACGTATCTCAGGCATTTGGATTTTCCATCAGTGATGCAGTTCATCTTTTTCCAATCAGGTACCACATTCTCAGTCGGAAACACTGAATGAGGAGTATTCAGACTTGTTTTCAGAAGATATAGGATGTGCTATGAATTTTTCTGCTCATATTTCTTCAAAATACATGGATTGGCCTCATTTTTGTCATGTGCATACTGTTTCTGTCATCATGAAAGATCAAGTGGAAGCAGAGTTGAACAGACTCCAATCTCTAGGAGAGGTGCATCCTATTATGGCTAGTGAATGGTCATCTCTGTAGGTTAAATTTTGAAAACCATTGGGGAAACTTTGCATCTTTGATGCCTTCAGTACTACTGACAATGTGCAGTGTATCATGTATACATATCCTTCGCACAACAGGAGGAACTGTTGGTGAAACGATTGGGTCACCGGTATTTTCTAAAATTGATTTGTCTGAAGTGTATCTATGGATTCCTGTGGTTGAAGAGTCTCAGTGAGTTCTGGTTTTGAATGCTCGTTTTGGTATCTATCAATGTTTGTGCCTTCCTTTTGGTGTGGCTAGCACCCCTGTCATTTTCCAAAGACTTTTAGAGCAATTGATTATGCCTGTCCTGGGTTGCATTAATTATCTTGATGATATTGTCATGGGGTCCTCCATGGCTGATCACCTGCAAAATTCATGCACTAAACTGTTAGCTAGGAGACATGTATTTTGGCCAAGGACTGATGGCAACAGTGCTCATTTTGTCACGGCTTGTGAGTAGTGTGCCTGACAACGCACGACTGCCAGGCACCTCTGTCCCCTAGGCCTGCTCAGCGCCAGCCATGGGAACACATTTATGTACGCTTTGCAGCTTCCTTCTTGAATCCCTATTGGCTCCTAACTGTGGATGCATTTTCCCAGTTTCCTTACATTCTCTGGCGAGCATCGTTGTCAGCTGAGGTCAGAATTTGTATGCTTTTAAGGGTTTTTTTTGTATTGCTAGGTCGCCTTGTACCTTAGTTTCTGATAATGGGCCCCACTTCATTCCTCACTTTCAACTGTTGTTCCCATCAAGGCATTCATCATGCTACAGCTCCATCATTCCTCCCTCAACCAAATGACAAGGCAGAACAACACAAAAAAAGGTTGTTGTGGATTCTTCTCTGGATGACTCCCTTCTCCATTTCATGAGGACCTAACTATCACTTCACGCCTATGGGGAAGCAGAGCCTGGCTGAGTTGCTTCATGGCTGGCAGCCATGAATGCTGCTCCACCTTCTGCAGCCTGTGCTGCAACTGCTGTGGTCAGATCCATTCAGCCACTTCATGCCAGGTTCGCCAGTGTGGGCGTGAGGGCGTGGTTAGTGTCCCAAGTGGATACTGGCTACTGTCATCCACCCCAGAGACCCTGTCTGTGTGACATCTGTATGGTCAATGGGGATGGTGGCACGCCACCTTGATCAGTTGTGCCCCCACTCACCATCGGAAGCTACAGGCTCTCGGGTGTGGCCACTGTTGCCTCAGCCCACTGGACTGCCCTCTGCCCTCCTCCCTGGGGTCCAGCTTCGTGGCACTGAGTGTCAGTCGATCTCTGGCCTCGGGTCTTTTGCTGCAGCCTGCTGTTCCAGTTGGCCCATGTCCATCAACCCCTTCTCCAATTATCAAATCAGCCATCGACACCAATGGGTCCAACCTTGCCATCCCTGCACTGGGACTTGCCTGCTGATGACAATGTCATGATGGCTTCCTTTTCTCTGGCGCTGTCTTCGGGCACCGCACAAGCCCACTGCCCTTGGCTGAACCTACGGCCCTGTGCAGTCTGGCTCTACTTTCTGATGGCCACCCAGCACATCGTTCCTATCCATCCATCGACACCAGCTACTGCTGCTCTGGACCTGATGGATGTGTCTCTTAGCTGGCCAGTGGAGTTTCCTCCATCACCTGGGCATCCACTTGCATGAGGGAGAGATGTGTTATATCCTGCAACTAGTGCATATAGGAAGAGTGTGGTGTTGCCACATGTGTGTGTGTGAATCAGCCACCAACTGTATCAGTGATCAGCACAGGCCGGTGGCTGTAGGTCACCTGTGGTAGGCATTCACATGGAAAGGTCTCCATCATGCCATGTGCTTGCAACTCATGCACATATATGCACGGAACAGCATTAACTGGTCTCTCTCATGTGTCTTTCCAGTGTGCCATTCACATCAATGTAGTTTATCTTGTTACATCTACATCTACATCTACATTTATACTCCACAAGCCACCCAATGGTGTGTGATGGAGGGCACTTTACGTGCCACTGTCATTTCCTCCCTTTCCTGTTCTATTTGCGTACGGTTCTTGGGAAGAACGACTGCTGGAAAGCCTTCGTGCATGCTCGAATCTCTCTAATTTTAGATTCGTGATCTTCTCGGGAGGTATAAGTAGGGGGAAGCAATATATTCGATACCTCATCCAGAAATGCACTCTCTCAAAACCTGGACAGCAAGCTACACCACGATGCAGAGCACCTCTCTTGCACAGTCTGCCACTTGAGTTTGCTAAACATCTCCATAACGCTATCACGCTTACCAAATAACCCAGTGACGAAACGCGCCACTCTTCTTTGGATCTTCTCTATCTCCTCTGTCAACCCGATCTGGTACGGATCCCACACTGATGAGCAATACTCAAGTATAGGTCGGACGAGTGTCTTGTAAGCCACCTCCTTTGTTGATGGAGTACATTTTCTAAGAACTCTCCCAATGAATCACAACCCGGCACCTGCCTTACCAACAATTCCACTTCAAATCGTTCCGTACGCATACTCCCAGATGTTTTACAGAAGTAACTGCTACCAGTGTTTGTTCCGCTATCAGATAATCATACAATAAAGAATCCTTCTTTCTATGTATTTGCAATACATTACATTTGTCTATATTAAGGGTCTGTTGCCACTCCCTGCACCAAGTGATTATCCATTGAAGATCCTCCTGCATTTCGCTGCAATTTTCTTATGCTGCAATTTCTCTGTATACTACAGCATCATCCACAAAAAGCTGCATGGAACTTTCAATACTATCTACTAGGTCATTTATATATATTGTAAAAAGCAATTGTGCCATAACACTCCCCTGTGGCACGCCAGAGGTTACTTTAACATCTGTAGATGTCTCTCCATTGAGAACAACATGCTGTGTTCTGTTTGCTAAAAACTCTTCAATACAGCCACACAGCTGGTCTGATATACTGTAGGCTCTTACTTTCACAAGGAGATTCACACAAGTCTGTTTTCTATTGTAGCTGAGTGCTTCATAAATAAAGCCATATTTGGGTCACTTTGGACAGGTCTCTTGTACTACATAGTTACAACAAACATGTTTCCCAAAAAACAGTCAATGAATCAAAGCTGGTGAATGGGTAAAAGTATAGAAATTCTTCCACAATCATCATCAAAGGATACAAAGTAATCTAACAGACATGCAAAACCAAACAGTACTTCTCAACATCCATACACATGAAGTAAATGCATAACCACATATGTGCACGTACTAATACAATAAAACAAAAAGAGTGTGTAAGAATGTAGTGTAGTTTATTATACAAGATATTTATAGAAATATTAAATGAAATGTGACATTATAAGACTTATGAAATTCTACATACAAACCTTAGAGGCTGACTAAGCTGTGATACTGCGGCTAGCCTGTCCATCATAGGATAAGCTAGATCTAAAAACTGATACTTGTTTGCTGATGAAGAAAAGGATGAGCAGAGAAGAAGGTGCAGTTGAAGTAAAGGCAGAACAGTCCCCAAACTCATTAGCTGTCCTCTAAATTGCCGTTCTTTAGTTTCAAACTGCCTGTAAGAATGAGATAAATGATAACTTTTACCATTAAAGTTTCTCTCATTCACATTATACTCTCAAAAAGATATTTCCATATAATTATTGTGGAATTTATCACAGTGGTCTCAGCAAAAGATTATGTGCAATATTGTGAAATAAAGATTACACCAAAATAAAAATATCCATACAAAGCTTAAACAAGATTGTCAAGAAGCATGCAAACTGTGAAAAAAGAATTACAGCCAAGCAAACAAAAATGCTGAAACATTGACAGTAAATTATTATCCTGAATGAAAATTAGCACTTATTTGAGAAATAATTAAGAATAAAGTTTTACACTGATTGGGAAAATATAAATTTCTTAATAATAACTTTTTGGAGTATTTGTGCTATTGTGCTGAATTTCATTCACTTACTGCTATATAGTAATAACCTTCTGGAGTAACAGCCAAATTTCTGTTTCAAACTGAAATATATTTCAGAAAGAATTACAGTGGGAGAGGTGCATTTAATTTTGGTCAAAATGAGCCAAAGTAGAACTGAGTTACTTTAAAATGGGATATAATTGCAGTAAGAAATCTGAGAATTCTATCAGAGAGCTTTCACATTAAAAGGGTATAACCATTGTTGGGTACAGTTTATAAACTGGAAGCATTGGGAGACCAACAAATAGGTGTAATGCTGCAAAGCAATATGAGATGGATCGAGCACATAAGGATGGTAGTAGGGAAGGAGGAAGGGTCAACTTTAGTTTATTGGGAGAATTTAAGGAAAGTGTGGTTCATCTGCAAAGGAGATCTCATACAGAACACTAGTGTGGTCCATTCTTGGGTACTACTTGAGTATTTGGGATCCTCACCAAGTCAGATTAAAGGAAAACATCCAAGTAATTCAGAGGAGGGGTGCTAGATTTGTTACCGGTAGTTTCAATCAAGTTGTGAGTATATGGAGCTGTTTTGTGAACTCAAATGTAAATCCCTGGAAGAAGAACAATGTTCTTTTCATGAAACACTATTGAGAAAGTTTAGAGAACCAGCATTTGAAGCTGACTGTAGAATGATTCCACTACCACCAATATACATTTTGCATAAGGACAACAAAGATTAGATAAGAGCAATTAGGACTTATATGGAGGCATACAGACAGTCATTTTTCCCACACTCTGTTCAGAGTGAAACAGGAAAAGAAATGAATAGTAGTGTTTCAAGGTACCCTCTACCGCGGCTTGTGGAATATGTATGATGATTAAGACGCAGAACTGGAATGAACTGGTCCTTTTTTTTTTGGGGGGGGGGGGGGGTATCGAGTGGGTGGGGGGGTTATTTATATTCCAGTTCTGTCTTGGTTACTTAAATTTGAGTAGAATTGAAAGACATTCAATCAATGTTTCTAAAGAATACTGAAATGACATGATACTTTTACAAACAAAATATGTTTTGAGATATGTGGCCTGAGATTTTTAGAGTTTTTTAACCAAGACTTAGTGTGAATTCGGACCATGTTGTGAATACTGTATTTATCACCAACTGTTCTGTTTTGGAATAGCATTACACAGTTCCCAGGTATGGCCAAACATATATTCAAAAGAAATATTATGTATCAGTATGCAAAAAATCTATTTAATTCAATAAAACACAACTTACATTTACATAAAAGAATAGTTCACACTTTTGAAAATTATGTGCATTAATGAAGAGATCTCATCAAAACTAAAATAATTATCACAAACTTTGAAGTAATTCCTTTCAGCTAAGAAATACCTTTCAGCTAGCTATTGACATCTAACAGCAAAGAATTTATTTCTGGTACATAAAAGAATGCTCTTTTACTCAACATTGTAAGAGGTAATACTTTTCTAATTTCAACATTGTAAGAGGTAATACTTTTCTAATTACACTGAGGTGACAAAAGTCATGGGACAGTGATACGCACATATACAGATGGTGGTAGTATTGCATACTCAAGGTATAAAAGGTCAGTGCACTGGTGCAGCTTTCATTTCTACTCAGGTGATTCATGTGAAAACGTTTAAAATGTGATTATGGCTGCATGATGGGAATTAACAGACTTTGAAGGTGGAATTATAGTTGGAACTAGACACAAGGGACATTACATTTAGGAAATCATCAAGGAAGTCAATATTTCATGATCCACAGTGTCAATAGTGCACTGAGAATACATTGCAGGCATTACCTCTCACTACAGACAATGCAATGGCCAACAGCCTTCACTTAATGAAGAAGAGCAGTGGTGTTTGTGTACAGTTGTCAGTGCTAACAGATAAGCAACACTGCATGAAATATAACCACAGAAATAAATGTGAGATGTATGACATACATATCAGTTAGGACAATGCAGCAAAATTTAGCGTTAATAGGCCGCAGCAGCAGACAAACAACATGAGTGCTTTTGCTAAAAGCTGTGGATTTGGTACCCTGTGATGCTTGTAGAGATGTTTTTGAAAATAATTTAGGCAACTACGTGCTGATAAAAAAAGTTAGAAATCAGAAGTTCTCTGTGTCAGTATTATAATTCTCCTGCCTGTAAAACAATAAACACTGTATCATAGTTCATAGAAGATTTGGTAGCTTTACTCAGCTAGCTTCCTGTAAGCTGCATTTTGAACCTTATCAAATATAACTGAACTGAATTATTTGTAAAATGGTGAAGGAAAGCATTCCCTGAAGATTAATTATTAGAACATTAGGTTACAATGGTTCGACACGCTGTTAGCTACATGGATGGTATCTTTAAAATAAGCAATAATAGGTGAGCAGAAACTTACGGGTTCATTGTAAGGCTCTAGCAAGATAAAGTTTGAGTACTGAGAAGGAAAGATATTTTTGATAAAAACAACTATAACAGATACCAAATAGGGCAACTTTGTAATAAGGGACCACTTTGCCGTTGTTTGAAAACAATTATTTTTAGCACTCTATCTACTTCCTGACCAAACCAACATACAAAACACTGTTTTAACCATACACAAAAGGGTTTAACAATGCTCATTTTATGTATTTTCAGCACTGACTTATGTTAACAATTCCTTGTTGAAATTTTTGTTTTCACCTTGGAAAAGATGATTTTCTGCTTGTCTACAAGAGTGAATCGCCCTGCTCATTTATTTACACCTTAGTAAAAACGACTTGTTTTGCATATAATTGTCTGTCAGAATCATTTTTAGAGGTATATATTATGTTTCATTTATCTCGAGTAATATCACTTGGCAATGTTACACAAAGAAGCTTTGTGAAAATGTGACAACTTTGCCAACCAACACTATCTCAGTCTTATTACATTTTGGCACTTTTTTCAGATCATGCACTTATTATTTTGTTTCATATATTGTTAAAATTACATGACACATTAGCAGCAAGCTGGATGCCCACAGGTATGAAATTTATGATGATATTATTCTGCAACTTACTGTCTCTGCAGTGGTTTGTGAGGAAATGAGCAGTGGCAAAGTGGGTGAAAGAGGTAATATTCAGCTTTGAATCTCAGAAAATAAAATGCCTCCATTTAAAAACACGAAGCCACCAGGCTACATTGAGCAATAAAGAGGAAGAAGAGGCTCACAAAGAAGTCATTTTAGATCCTATGGAGACAGAGAGCTTGACAATTCATGTCGTTGAATGACTGTCAGTGGGAAAAGTTTTTACTTCCCAGAATTTCAGTCTCAAGAGTGTGGGTTTAAAACTGCCTACTCTAATGTTTTGAATCTTTACATGAACAAACCTTTCCAATAAACAGCTTTCAAAGTTCAAATATTCTTTTAGAGATTTTATGGTTTAAATGTTCTTTTATCTCTTATTTATTGGCAATTTGTGCTTGTTTTAACATAGTTGGCAAACTTGCCCCATTTATGAGGTACTTTAACCTTGCCATTTCTGTTTGCATTTTTAAAATCTATAAATATTTTCTTAATTTGTCAATGTTTCACAGTGTGATACTAAAAATCAGTACAACACAAGAAATGAAAATTGTCTCTAGAGGCTGTAACATCATTTAGAAAATACAATGTTGTACAAAATTCATTGATCGTGATTCTACCAGCAGTAAAATACTTTGGTATAACTTCTGTTGAATGTGAAAATTAAATACCTAATAGGTAATAATGCAAAAGGTTAAATAATTATAAATAAATTGAGAAAATGCTCCCAGATTTCTTGTCATACCAAAATTTTCTTGGCACTCTTTGTCTATCTCAACTGTATGACTGATGAATTTGATAATCTCTAATTTTCTCTGAGTTAATGTTTATGACTTACCACAGTGGTAAGATTAATCTGAAAGTTTATTTGTCATAATTAGAATCATACAATGTATGTCATAACCACACTCAAGTCCAAATTCAAAACCAGAATCATCACTGAAATACAACACTTAGCATTCAATGCACATTTATCACAAACACCACTGTCCAGCCAGAATAGAAATGACCTCCTGGATCAATAGTGCAGCTATTTATGCAAACATCAAATATTCCAGAATATACAAACATTACAAACACAAGAACCTTCCAGAAAGGATAATTCCAAGAAAAAAATTAAAATAATTAAGGAATTTCCTGAACTCTTTTCTGATAGTCTTGGAAAAGTGCAGATTACCCTGAAAGACAATGCACATCCTAAGTTTTTCTGGGCTCGGCCCGTTCCCATTGCTTTATGAGACCAAGTAGCCAGTGAATTAAAAGAATTGCAACACAATGGTGTGACTGCTCCAATGCAAGCTAACCAGTGGACAAGTCACTTGGTTTTGATGCCGAAGCCTTCTGGTTGCATATGCATTTGTGTTGACTTCAAAACTACAGTCAATCCACAGACAATAATTGACACTCATCCATTGCCTTGCCCTGAGGAACTTAAGGACAGGCTTGGCACAGGCCATTACTTTTTTAAGATAGAGTTGCATGATGCTTATTTGCAAATACCACTACATGATGAATCACAGAAAGTGTTTGTTGTTAATACACACTTAGGCTTGCTCAAGTATTTGTATTTTCCCTTCAGCAGTGCCTCCACACCCACCATTTTTCGGTGTTACCTGTAACAGTTGACTGGTCAAGTGCTGTTCTGTTCAAACTACCTTGAAGATATTATCATCTCAGGTCATACACCAGAGGAATGCATTGCCAATTTGTGTACTCTTTTTCAATGCAGGACTCAAGTGTTATCTTGAAAAGTGTGACTTTTTTTCAGACAGAACTACAGTATGTCATGTGATAAACAGTCATGGTGTGCACCCCCTCCAATCTCATTTGCCTGCAATCCATGACCTGCCTGTTCCTTGCAATGTATCTGAACTGCAGTCAGTGTTAGGCAAGTTGACATACACATTTGTTTCATTCTGAACGATTCACAGATAGTAGCTCCATTGCATCACTTGTGTCAAAAAAAATGTACCTTTTGGGAGGCCTAAGGATTGTCAATATGCATTTCAGAAACTCAAAAATGCCTTGCTCAGTGACAAATGTTTACTACATTTTGATCCTGCCAAGCCTGTGATTTTGCAAGTAGATGCTTCAAAAGGTTCAAATGGCTCTGAGCACTATGAGACTTACCATCTGAGGTCATCAGTCCCCTAGACTTAGAACTACTTAAACCTAAGGACATCACACACATCCATACCCGAGGCAGGATTCGAACCTACGACTGTAGCAGCAGCGCAGTTCTGGACTGAAGGGCCTAGAACTGATCGGCCACCATGCCCGGCTAGATGCTTCCTCTTATGGACAGTGCTGGGCTTTTGTAGAAAAATGGTGCATAAGACAGACCTATTGCTTTTGCCTCAAAGTTGTTAACTCAAAACCAGTGCAATTGTTCAAAAATTGAAAAAGATGTGTGTGGTTTGACAAAATTCCATCACTATCTGTTTTCAAGTTGTATTTAGTGACAGATCACAAATCTTTGAAGTCCTTGTTTCATCCATCAAAGTTGGTTCCTACACATACTGCTCCAAAAGTACAACATTTGGCTTTGCTTCTATCCCAGTATCAGTACAAAATTGTATGGAGACCTATGGCAAAGCATGACAATGCTGACGTCCTTTTTCGCCTTCCGATCGGTCCCAACTAGGATTTTGATTCCTCTGAAGCATCTTGTTGCCAGATCAATGTGCAGGACTCTGAATTGCTGCAATCTTTTCCACTGAATTACAGAAAAATTGCACAGATCATGGAAGAGGACCCTGATCTGAAGATTTTGTTGCATTACATTCACGTATCTTAGCCTCGCTTATTGAACAGTATTCAGAACTCAGTAGTATGCTGATAGTTTGCTCATCGGCATAACCTTTCAATACAACAAGGCACAAGCTTATTGCAATCTGACAGTGGACAATTGCAGTTGTTCATTCTCACAGTGTTGCAAATGGATGTGTCACAACTGCTTCACCAAGGACATTGGGGAATTGTTCGCACTAAACAGTTAGCACACCGGCACTGTACTTGGCAAGGTATGGACGCCCACATTGAACAGATGACGTCACAGCATCACACATGGGTGGAAACCCAATCTGCTCCACCACAGGCATTCTCAGCTTGGTCTAGACTCAATCCCCAGGCAACAAGTGCACATAGACTTTGCAGGACCATTTTGGAACACTCGTTGGCTCATAGTGGTAACTCTTTTAGCAAGTTCCCATTTGTGGTGCCTATGAACTCTACCACGTCACATAGCACCATTCAAGGGCTGTCCTCAATCTTTTGCAGTGAAGGATTGCCTGAAGTCATTATTACAGACAATGGACCTAAGTTCGCATCACATGACTTTGAACAGTTTTGTGAACAAAATGGCATTCGTCATCTAACAAGTGCTTTGTTTCACCCCAGCCCAACGGAGAAGCAGAACACTTCATATGCACTTTCAAACAACAGATGGCCAAGCTTCGCACCTCCCACACATGGGAACAGGTGCTGCAATTCTGTATCACCTCCTTTTGCTCCCACCCACGACTATCACCGGTGCAACTTCTACATGGCCATCACCATCGGATGCTGCTTCACTTGCTCCAACCACTACAGTTTCCAGCATGCTGACGTCA
The DNA here is from genome assembly GCF_023897955.1 of Schistocerca gregaria. Taxonomy (NCBI): domain Eukaryota; kingdom Metazoa; phylum Arthropoda; class Insecta; order Orthoptera; family Acrididae; genus Schistocerca; species Schistocerca gregaria. The sequence continues at coordinate 39,411,943 of NC_064931.1, read as the reverse complement.
GCACTGGGCGTGGGGCAAGATCCAGAAATTCATTGGCACATATACGTATCCAACTGTGGGTCCTGATGATTCTGCTGCTTTTCTTCCCCCAGATTCATGGCCTCAAGGAACAGTGAGGTCTTTGCAGCTGCCCGCTGGTGCTGCCATGGCACCCCAGGATGAACCAATGGACGTCACACTCTCACCTCCGCCATTGACGCTCTCCGACACGATAGACATGAACCCGCCATTGTCATCAATGTCACCGTCATCGCCTCAGGAAATGCCCTCAGGACTGGACATGTATCCTGTGTATTGTTTTCAGGAGGATGTTTCTCTACTCTAGCAGTGGGGTACAGCTGGGAGTATGCTGTCCTCCACAGCTCTGGCGCCCAGCTCATCTCTATGCTCAGGTTCCTACCTGCCACCTCCCCCCCCCCCCCCCCCCCCCCCGCACCCTCTCCCTCACTCCCCGTTATTGTTAGCATCTCCAGTACATGACAATGGTACAGCATTTCAGGGGGGGGGGGGGGGGGAGAGGGGAGGAGAAATCTGTTGGTGTTTGCTTTTGCCAGAACACCAGTCAGCACTAGGAAACATTTTATAGCAGGTGCTGAAATAGGTGCACCTATGACAAGAGAAGACCAAGTCATGTCCCCGGGCTATGCCCTGATAATGCTCCCTCAGCAGCATGCATATAGGCCACTGCTGCTGGGTCAGTCTCCTCAATGTCAGTGCCTCAGAATGTTGCATTTTGACTCAGTTTGCATTGCACCTCAATACATCACACTGTAAAATTTTGTACATGGGTGCACGTTCTGAGACTGAATAGTTACAATTGAAGGAAAACAGCCCTGGTCACTATTTTTAACGAATTAATTCGTTAAAAATAGTGACTGAGGGCAGTTTTCTTTCAATTGTAACATCACACTGTGCTCTAGTCTTCTGCAGGGATAGTCATTGCCTTGTACCTTAGATAGCTGTGAGGGATTGTTAGTCATTGTATATAGCTGTGATATCAACATGGACAAGACTTAAGAATTAGTACAGGTTATTTGACTGCTGTTAACCACATAACTTCAGATTAGACATTACTGAAGTTAAGTACTCAATTGGTTCCTATAATGAAGTGTATCTTAACAATGTGTGCATTTTGTGTTTTAGTAAGAGGAAACTGGCCACCCTCTCCTCATCAAGCCAGGAACACAAAACATTACAAGAGGGCACAGCCACAACACCTTCCATTATTCTGCACCTCTGGACTGTAGCAGGGCTTCATACAGAGGATATGGAATATGTCTCTGTGCTTTTGTCTGCCTGGTGATGTTCAGCAAGAGAGAAAGGACAGAATATGACCAAAAGTAGCACATTATTAACTTTTCCAATAGTTCTACTTTCTGCACAGATGTAAAAATTAATACCAAATCTTGTGGGTTGTATCTCACTGGCTGGTGCTTGGAATTACAGCATTCTTGGTCTTTGTTCTGGGCATCCAGGATCCATCTGCAAACCAGCTGCCTTGCTTCTTTGGTGCTGGTGATAAGGTGTTTCATGTAGACATCTCAATCTCTCTGTTCAGCATATACATACAATAAGAGCATATCTGCCGATGTTGAGCCCATTTGTTTGTTGATGACAGGCAGTTGCATCCCATGTGTGATGTCACAATGTGAAATTAACACTTATACTATTCTGGACTGAAAAATTTTTCC